>NC_139235.1:63632875-64832875 GCF_977018435.1 Lepisma saccharinum | reverse complement strand
TTTAAGAAAATTTTTCAAGGCAAGTTGGTGCTGTCAGTGATTCATTATACACACCAAAATACCCCCCCCCCAACACGTCCCAAAATTTCCTCAACACCCTCCAAAAATTTCGCTCAAAGGCGCAATTTATGGGCTTTTTTCTCCATTACGTGCACTAAATACGAAATTACACCTACCCCAGATGGAAATTATCGATAAACTCGTGCATAAATATTAACTAACTAACTAACTCTCTAGCCTTCTTAAACCCGAAGGTTCATGGCTGCAGCAACACAGGCCTTCCATCTGTCCCTATCCTGAGCGAGATCTATAAACTCTTTTCCATCCCTACCAATATCCTTTAGGTCCATCTCAACATTATCCCTCCATCTTCGCCTTGGTCTTCCTACTGGTGTCTTACCATCAAGTTTCCCAACAAGAATCCTGTAAACTCTTCTTTCCTCTCCCATTCGTGTCACATGGCCTGCCCACCTAAGTCTTCTTGATTTAATCATTCTAATAATATCTGGACATGAATACAAATTATGTAGTTCTAAATTATGTAACCTTCTCCACTCACCTGTCTCCTCATCCCTTTAGGCCCAAATATTTTCCTAAGGATCTTATATGTATATACTCTCAATTTATGTTCCTCTTTCAATGTAAGGAACCAAGTTTCGCATCCATATAATATTACAGGGAAAATTACTGTTTTGTATATTTTAACTTTTAGTTTCTTAGATATTAAATATTATGAATATAAAAGAATTGGATAAATAAATATCATTTTATATGATTTGTTTTTAGTACCACTATTTCACACATATTTCGGCTGTGGTGAAAGGTGGATTGAACCCCAAAATTCCATTCTCGGCGCACCCTTGGCAGCCATAGGTTATCTACAGTCTGTCTCAAACGTCTGTGTGGCAAGACCGCGCATAACGGCAGAGAAACGAAGAAAGTGAGTGGGCGGAGCAAAGCAGTGCGTGCTGCTGCAAACCGCTTGTAGCTGCACTCCCTTGCCCCTTAATGAAATCTTTTTCTCTCTCCCACATATCGGGTGTCCAGAATTAAAGTTACCCAACTCAGAGCCCTCTGTAGCCTGTTTGAGGCATCGTAGAACTCTGAAATTTTGTGAATCCACTGTGCAGACCATGGGGAAGAGGATGGCGATAAAAAAAAAATAGTTCAATTTTCCGCCACCAGGTTGAAATGTGGCGCTGTACTTCCATGATGGGTTGTAGAAATAATCACGTAAAGTGATTTAGCTGAGTTTATTAATTAGAAAGACATTTGTTAGTGGATGGAATTTGTGAGAAAATAATCTCTCGTTTATTGCCAGATTGCAAGGTAAAGGCAAATCCATAACCAATTGGAGCAGTTTACATCATTATTACAACCCATCATGGAAGTACAGCGCCACATTTCAACCTGGTGGCGGAAAATTGAACTATTTTTTTTAATCGCCGTCCTCTTCCCCATGATCTGCATAGTGGATTCTTCAAATTTCAGAGTTCTACGATGCCTCAAACAGGCTACAGAGGGCTCTGAGTTCGATAACTTTAATTCTGGCCACCCGGTATATTGGTCGAGCCCTCCCAAGTCACTACTTGCGCAGGGGACTTGTTTCCGTTCGCTTGCTCCACACATTCCCGGCACAGAGTCTTCCTCGTTGAACTAAAGATATTATAGACGATATGATTTGACACAAAAAGTCAAGTCTTAGCTTGTAGCTTTTCTCACTACACTGCGCCTAATAGAACTGACATTTTTTTTCTATTTTTCTGTTCTTAGTATTCTCATATTAAGATTAACTATGTGTAAATTACATTACCGTGAGCTTTACTTTAGAAACTCGGTATTATGTCTGACATGTGTCCTATGCAGTAGCATGTTTTGCTCTTAACGTGGCACTTAGTTGCAAGAGAAGGGGGGAGAAACACACTACAAACGCTACGCTAAAAAACAAATCATATTACACCCCACATTCCTTGCATGTAATTACCGGCCGTGAGTGACTTTTACACACATCCTCAAAGCACTTACAACGGAAGCTACTATGTTTTTTGTCACAGTAACTTTTGAATCGTTGTCAGAAGTTGTTTTTCTCTCTGTACACAGAATGTCATTTTCAGTTCCTTTTACGATATCTTTATCTCTATTTTTTTTTAATATGTTCCGTTCCCACGGGTGTCAGAAAAGGATGGGGCAGACAAAAGTTATGGTATTTAGTAATAACATTGCTAAAGACAATGCTTGTTTATACCGGTTCAGTCCCTTCGAAATACTCCATGTTATAGCAAATATTGTATCTAATCAGCACTAAAATGTTATATGGTACAATTAGGCTTGCAGTACAGTAGGATACACAAGTATTTTTCATTAAATTTTCTCTTACGATCTACATATTTTTAAGAAATTTAATATAATCGTATGCTAATGCAGAGATTGTCAGCAGATTATTTCGCATTTTGTTTCAGTTCCTGGAGCTCTGATTGCGCAAAACAGAGAGTATAAACCGGGTGATGGATAACTAGACTGGTAATACTTGTGCATCCCACTGTACCTCTTCTTCTCTGTTTTCGTTGCTTTCTAATAATATTATGATTCTAAAAAGGATAAATAATGTAATGTTCACTTTCTACGAAATTTATATAACTTCAATTAGTTCATTGGTTTACAGATGCCTTTAAAAACACAAAGGCGAAGACGTTACTTCTGTGGGCTCTACGTATTAGAAATAAAACGATAAAAGATGTGGTTCATTCTTGACTCTTTATCAAATACTCTCATACATACCATACTCGACACCATAGCAACGGTAAAATTTCACATGTCACACAATTTACACAGCACTTAGCGAAAATGAATAACAAAAAACATAATCAATGTTGTACAAAAGTAATTACTATACAAACTTTCAACCTTTTATAAAACCGAATTAATGGTTTTAATAAATATACCATATAATCTTATTGTGAGGATCCATAAAACCGTCACAAGGGATTATGATCAAAACATCTCAAATTCATTTATTTCATTAGGGTACGGGGGAGATAAATATTTTTAATAGTTTTGATACACGCGTCTTTTACCAGACAGAATGGCATCAAAGAAAATCTTGCTGAACCAACAGTAACTTTGATATAGCTACGCATGAAAAAAGTTGAACTGAGACGAAAATAACAAGAAATTCTCACAGGATTTTCCTCATAATCTTTCATCAGTTATGTACGTACGATTACAGTTGTATTCAGTTACAGCACTGACAGCAAAGTTGAAAGTGAAAAAATGCATATTTTAATCTTAATTTTGGTTGTAAATTTTTCATACTCTTAGGATCTTACATTTCCACATAAACCAGGCATAGTAATACGATTAATGTTTTAATCTTAATATTTTTTTGTTACGGACATTCATGTCATTTCTGGATATATTATTTATTTTTATTTTATTAATTCCTGTGTGATAAATTGTATTAGATGAGAATTCATCTATACTACGAGTATATCAATGCTATAGACTAGTTCCAATGAAGATAAACAAAGCAATGATGAAAGCAATGTTGAATCATTACTGTTGTTTTGAAATACACACAAATTGTTTTGTCTCGTTTATTGTAAACCATTTGATCAACAAGTTTAAAATTTTATCAAGTTTATTTATCAAGCAGATTGCATAATGTTTAACACACCCACCCCACACCTTCATGCTCATACATTCATGTACATTGTGTATATATACATTGTATACCCTCAAATCTTTGGAAGGGGGTTCAGTTTCCCTCAAATCCTTTGATCGTACAGATCTCCCTAGACATTTTGTTGTGTATTCTAAATGTAATTGATCGTATGCATGCCTCGTATAATAAAGGATATATTACATCTTATTTGATACACTCTCATCCATGTGATTGTCTTCTTGATCGTGTCACCCGGCCTTGGTGGCGGAGTGGTTAGCACAGCACGCTACGATGCCAGTTGTCCCAGGTTCGAATCTTTGTGAGTGTCCCTTCATATCGTCACTCAACCTCATCTTGGCGATTAGCCAAAAGTGGCAGAAAAGCGAAGTAAAATAACCGAATTCAATCAATCAAACAAATCTTCCATCTTGTGAGGTGTCCCGGGTTCGATTCTCATGAGTACATATTAGTGGGTCAGTCCTAATTATCTAAACATTTTTTTTTTAACTCCCCGGTGATATGTCAGGGTCTGGATACGTCCCTGTACCCTTAAATGTTGCTAACACGTTAACACTGCTCCAACCTGCTTTTTGCGATAATTAATGCGTTTGCATTGCTGTGCGTAGATGACAAGAGCCCTCGTCGTCCGTATCGTATCGGCCAGTCGATATCTGAGGACAAAAGCGTCGGCCCAGTTTATAGGTCGCGGGTTCAAACCCCGAGCCGAGCGCTCTCAACCCTCCTTCCTACCCTCTCGCGGCTTGACGGTCGTCGATCGATCATGCGACTCAAAGGGGTTGCACGTTCGAGCCCGGTTCACGGCGAATTAGCAGCGCAATTATATGTTAGCAGTATGCGGCAGGGGTACAAAAGAGGAGCGGAGGCTTGTGGTTTATATCAGGGGGTGCAGGGGGAGGGGACAACAATAACGTTGGGAGAGTATTTACCACTTTAATTGTTCACGGTAACTGATAACCTACAGGTTAATGAAAGCAATATAAACACGTAGGAGCTACAGTCTCTGCAGCAAGCATTTAAGGGCGGGCTATCATGCTTGACCCCTCTCCCTATTCAGGGTGTCCTCGACTAAACAAATATACTTATCACTTGCGGACGAATTCATATACTTTGAAATTGGTAAACGTGCCAAAACATGCATTTATGAACACACACTAACAATTCTAAAAATCGTTTCAAAATTAACAACGGACTCTCCTCAAGTTAAGCATTGTAAAGAGATCGAGTAAGAAGCCTGTATATGATTTGATTTCATTTTTGTCATTTAGCATAGCTTTTTTTGCCACTTTTGGCTAATCGTGACGATGAGGATGAGTGATGATATGATGGACTGATGAAGGGTCGTTCACATGGAGGTGCTACGTCACCGGGGTTCCCGGGTTCGAATCCCGGTCTGAGCATGGGTGTTCTTTGTAGGTCTCCCTTCATCAATTTTATCAGAAAAATCAATCAATCACTCGCAAAGAGCAGCCACGCCCAGGCCGGATTCGAACCCGGAACCTCTGTTGTTATAGAACGCTGTGCTAACCACTATATCTCGGACGTCGGCTAGATGCGACATAGACTAGTCTCGTTCGAGATTTAGGAAAACTAGAACGCACGTCACTTGAAAATTTCAACTGAACCGAAATTGCTTTCTTATTCGACTTATCCGACGACGTGGCACTTGATTATTTGTAATGAGGTTTATATGCTGTTTATTGCGATTACAAAGGTTAATCAATCCATAGACAAGGACGTATTAGAGAGGAGTCCAGAGGGTTCTGTACCCCTCTCACCCGAAAGATTTATCAATTCCAAATAAATTAAAATAATTGTACTTTAGTGGATTTATTTCAGCACAACTTACATAAAAGTAAGGAGTAGATTGTGGTTGTACGGCTTTGCGTTGATAGTGCCTGCGTAAATTTATGTGTACCACACGCTACTGCTAATAATACGCAGGGTGCGAAATCCTGGGGGGACCGGGGGATTTCCCCCCACCAACAATCTTGGCCTCTTGACCAAAAATTTCCGGGGGGGGGGAGAGTTTTTGTTATAACGAAGAAAAGATACGCAATTACTTTTAATTTCAAATATACTTTACTAAGAATAATATCGAAAACACACACAAATTAGTGTAGTTGTGAGTATTGAATGCATTCTCTCTCAAGAGATCGTTAACGAATCTACATCAATACGCACAATAAAAGTTAAACAAAAATGCAAGACAAAAATAACTACGAAATCTAATTGATTTATCATAAAGCACACACTAAACAAAAACTTACACATAATAAAACCACTTGAACTATTTCATAATTTATTAACATCTTTAACCAGTTAGTAAAGGAATTAATTAGCTGCTTTGCAATATCTAATATGTATAAAAGCAACAAATTAATTTCCTTTGTGTAATTAATAATAATAGTAATAATAATATATTTTTAATTGAATAATTTATTTTTACTTTTAATAACATTACAAATATGTATCGTATAATTTACACATATGTTTGTGGGGGAGGGAGTTTATAGATGAAGAGCTTTCTCACTCCCACCAGCTTTCAATGATTTCGCACCCTAATACGCATAATGATTGATTGATTGAGTTTGTGTTTTAAGTCCACTTTATGCACAATAAGGCTAATTGGGACTGGACCTATAGTACAAAGTGGGATCCGAACCACTATGTGCCTCCACTGGGTATCGAATCCCTTGATTACAAGGCGACGACGCTACCACTGCGCCATCGGGGAGACCCAATAATACGCATAAAAATAATAATCATCAGGAACTTTTATCAGTTGGATCTGACAACCTTTCAATAAATAATCAATTTTTAAAAATGACATTAATATCTTTGGTAGGACAGCGATCTTACTAGACATAAGCTAGATAGTGAATACATACTGTTATATCTCTATTCTTACATCATCTTTTTACTTGTTAATGTAATAATAACAATAATTATTTTTATTAATTAGTTATTTTAATATTGCTTTTATTAACAGCCATATTAATCCTATTAATCTATTCGTTATAGACTTTATTATTAAAGTGGGACACTTGGTTCGGGCTCCACGGTTCGGAGCCTCGTGGTTGCATACTTGCGGTAAGAAACTTGGCATTTAGAAGGTGGTAACGTAGAAGCGAGGGCTCAAAAAGAAAAGTGTTATTAAGAAATGTTATTCGCCTTGAAAAGGTTTGCCATGCTGTCGAACGTAATTGCACAGTAAAAGCACCAATAAAATGTTCCAAAAATTATTCCAATTGCAAGTTGTATAAACCTATTTGTATGCTTTTGCAATATATATTTTCATTATTTTTACGTAAGGTATAGAACAGGTAATGTTAATGGGATTTGCATCTTGTTTTATGAATTAAAACAACTTTTCATTGCGAATTGATTCCTGATTCGTACCATTACCTGCTGTATCTTCCAAAAGCAATATGAATTAATTATAGGAATTTTAGTGTGTTCTTTATGGATACCATAATAAGGGAATTTCCTCTTCACTGTAGGGTGCACCGAAATAGAGCAAGAATACGAACAGCATATTGATTCAAACAAAGATAATAATAATAAATATTTACATTCCGGACTAAAATATGTAAATATGCCACTGATACCAAATGCATGTTAATTTATCATTTCCAAAATAAGACTGCACATACGAAATATTAAAGAAACAGAAGTACACATACGCCTTAGCGGGGGAAGGCCTGGCAACCACCAGAAAAGCCGATTCTCTAACACTAATGCCTAAGTAAATTTATCCAAATAAAGTAATGTAAAATAAAAGTAACTTTAAATGTAGAAATGAGAAAAGTAGCAATGCTCTTAGGGGCTATCAGTGTGTTCTTTTTTAAATTTTGGAGCGCTAAAAGAATTTCGCACATTAAATTATATTGACAAATTGTTTCCCACAGTAGCATGTCAGATTCTCATTTCGATGTGGCCATTTCCATTATTCATGGAATAATAATAATAATAAATGAATCAACAATTAAGAGTGGAGTTAAAAAAATTATTAGCAAGTAAGAGTATAGTAAAAGATATGAATCAATAAGAATGGGTGGAGTAAAAGAAATGAATCAGCAAGCAAGAATGGGGTTAAAATAAATGAATCGGCAAGTAAGAGTGGAGAAATAAATCAGCAAGTAAAAGTGAAATTAAAGGAATGAATCGGCAAATAAAGGTGAAGTTTTAAGAAGAGAATCAGCAAATAAGAATGGAGTTTAAAATGTGAATCAGCAAGTAAGAGTGGAGTACAGAACATGAATCAGGCAGTATGATCAGCTCACAAGCTCTGGGGTGCCGGAAGGATTGTCTGTATCAGTTAGAGGTAGTTGTCATGTTATATCATGTGCAACTTGAGCTTTCAAATAATAGTATTTAGTCTAAAAACTAATTCAGCTAAAATTCTTGGCTGAATTTCAACAATTGTTCAATATTGACTTAAAATTTCAATTTAACAGTGTTTGATGTTTGCCAAAAACTAGACGTTTTTATTTTATTTTCGAAACCAATTTTCTGAATATCGGGAGGAAAATATTTGTACATTATGTAATATTTGGCCTTTGAATTTGAACCATCTCGTCTGGAAAGACCTAGAATTGTACATTAATTAATTTATCGTGGAGCCAGAACACGGGCAGTTTCTCTCCGATTACACTATTCAATTTGAACCCAAGAATATGTTCATACGAATTGAGCAGTATTTAATTGCTATCTTTAAATAATTGCGGCCTGTCACAGCCCATGTTTTTTTGTCGATTTTTCAATATTCATTTCCTAAAAAATAAGGCAACAAGTAATGAACAACGTAAAATTGTAGTTTCGGAAATTGAAAAAAAAAAAATAGCCGGAAACTCAGTAATTTACTGGAAATTTTATTTGGGTTTCGATGCGACCTTGTTATAGATAGATGAGATTAGTAGATTTGTAGTCAAAAAAATAAATGGTCCAATCTCCCAGTTGTTCTATGCACCTGTCAAAGTTAGTGTATACGTTTAAATTCCCCCATACACATACATATATATGATTGTTAGAAAACACGTTCATGTTTAGCAAAATATTTTAGAGAGATTTAAATTTAACTCTCCATGGTGGAATTTAACAATATATGATGTTTGGCTTTGAATATATTTCAGCAACACTTTTAAATTTGAAGTTTCTAGCTATCCCTTTAAATACTATAATTTTATTTTAGAATTCTTACTAAGATTAGCAATTTTATACGTGGATCTTTCAGTGGTAAGGAAATATGGAAGATATTGAAGACTATTGCTTATTTTAATACGGAATTTGAAATATACACCTACGATAAGTAACCTTGTTTGTTTATAGTTTAATTTGAAGTTAGTTCAGAATCGAATTAAGGATGTTTAATAATAATATTTAATATTTAAACTTTTTTTTTTTGCTTTAACCTTTAAAATTAAATTCATGTACTATGGAGTTCTCTTGAAAATACCTGTCGAATAAAGTAAATTAACCACTAATTACAAGTTTTATTGATTGTGAATATTTAATTAACATGAGTAACTGATTTAATCGTAATTGCACGTTCACAAATATTGTTACATTGTACGTTGACCCAGCGTAAGTACTCTCTGCCGAGGTTTAACATGAAGTCGAGAATTCTGTATTTTTTATATAATAATCTTGATTGATTTTATCACCGTTAATATGAATTCATTTTCATTGTAGCGTGTATATTTTATCTTTTAGTTAAAGTTGAGGGGATGGGAGACAGTATTAAATTTATAATTTGCTACGTTCGGATAAACATAATTATAAATGTCTGCTTGACTCCTCTTGCTGTGGCAGATTTAAATATTGTGATTTTGTTTTCATTACTATATGCCATGGTTTAACGGTCTCGTAACTTTTATTTTACTTTGACAAGCACATTTAAATTGCTTTTAAATAATACGAAATTTGCAACTTATAATATTAATAATTGCAGTTCATTGGTACCCTTTAAAAACTATTGTCATAGATTAGTGTTAATTTTTGCCCGTTCTAGTAAAGTGTTAGTCCAGTCTTCTGTAACTATTTTCATGATTGGTATTGTTATTGTAGATTCAACTAATTTGCTATGATCGCAGAAATTTCTATCTCTGTTGGTTAATTACACCAAATTCCATATATATGTATTCGTCACGATTAAAATAGTAGGTAGAAAAGTTACAAAATAAACTAAAAAGAAAGAAGGAGTGGGATTTGCACATTTAATGCTATATGTCCTGCATGTTGTTTGGATCTCACGTGTCATACGCAAATACGTTAATGAATTGCTCCTTATTTTTATATTTTCCGCTTTAGTAATCATATCGATATTTATTTTATTCATTTTTTGAAATTTATATTTTGAACCACTCGTAACTTGTAGAAGCGTGGTCACTTCAAGTGTGTATTTCATAATCCTAACATACTTAAGTCTGATTGGTCTATTTCTATTGGGATAACACTTCGTAACGTTATGAATGTATTTTTATGACTGTCTTGATGCATACATTAAATACATGTAAACGTCTTGCTGTGGACTACAGGTAACCAACTAACGAAATAAATTAATATAGAATCTCGGCTTCAGCTAATATTTCAGAGCACAAACTGTATTAACAAAAAATAAAAATTATGAATCGTGATGAGTTTTTCACTAGGGGTTAATCCAGTCGGGTCGATAAATGTATGATCTTGCCTTTTATCTTCCTTTATATCTAAATTCTAGTTTATATATTCAATTGTTGGCCATGGGAAGACGATAATACAAAAATTCACGTCTTATTCTTCTAAGGAAAGTTTTTATCTCTCCCTCAGGGCATGTGTGAGTGTATTAGTCAATGATATCTTTATAACGCAGTTACTAACTTTACCTAAGAGAAAATGATTATGTTGGAATCTTAAGCCTCTGTACTAATCTAACTATTCAATATCAATATGCTTTCAGTTTCCTTTTCGTAGCACAATTGTACTGAACATTATCGGCCATACGAACTGTAATTTCATCGTGGTTAATCTCTGTCGCTAGGATCGAATACTGGGATAGTACCTTTTCTTCTTATTTCTTTCTATCCCCTTGCATTGCACCGTGGGTGTGGAGGCAGTCTCGATTTAGACCACACTCCAGGTAATGTGGTCAGCATCGCTCTCCAATCGTCTTTGTCGTACAGACTTGTCCCCCAAGCACCCATTAAAAAAAGGCCGGCCGCGTTATGCCGGGAAAATTCTTGCCTAAGATCACTACCCCTGAAATCGAACCCAGATCTCCCGGTGTAAGTCCGAACCCTACCGGCTTTAACTTTCTACTTTCTTTGCCTTCTTCGTCGTTTTATCCCCCTGTCGCGGTCAAAGTAAGCATTGTTACACTTTTCAGCTTAAAAACAAATGCGGTACTCAATTATAATATGTGAATAAGAATTATATTTATTTATAGAAAGTGAAAATTCATAGACATGCATATGTGATATAAATCAGCCGGAAACGTCAAATATCCAAGGGCTATTACGCGTACGTGATTTTAAAAATTGTGATTTCCTCCAGTTTGCTAAAAGAAATAATAGTGCGAAAACGTTTGCGCCAATGACGTGCTGTTTAAACATGCAGATCTGGATCTAAAAATGAGTTTCAATTCCATAAACCAACACTACAGATGGAAGGCTAATAGTTCTGCACATTAGATGAGAGATTCGCTGATGTGTTATTTTCCGTGTTCCTCTCTCTTTGTTACACACACACACACACACACACACGCAACATTTGTCCTGAACTTTAACATGCAACATTTGCTTGTGATTAGTTGTTATTTTGCAGTACACATTGGGCCTATAAGCACTGAATTCTTCATTGCTTTTAGTATTTTTCAAAATAACATGTATATTATTGTTGTGTTAGGAAAAATTCGTTTATCTGAAAATAATGGTTTATAATAACATTTTATCCTAATTACTACAACCGAAACATTTTGTTTGATGTTTTAAAAAATGGCGTGTGCCATATTGAATTGATTTGTGGGAAAACGAAAGAAAAACTGTTTTATAACCAAAGTAGATAGAGTAAGCTTGCTTTGGTGTTAACTTCATTAACGATCTATAAATTGATATTATACCAAAAATATTCAATATGAATGCCGTATTAAATTTGTTGCTGCATTACATGCATGACATTACATTGCATTGCAATGCCATGACGTACGTACACTTTTTTTTTTTTAATAAATTCGCTTCAGTAACTTTATCGGTTTTAAAGCTTGAAGAAAAAAATTAATGTTTGACGTCATATGTAATTAACGTACATCTACACGTTTTCTGGCTACCTCGCTTTTGTTAGAATAATGGAAATAAATTGACAAATCAATTCTGACTTGGTTTTAGATGTTACATTCAGCTACGATATAGTTCTATAAGTTTAATTGTTGTTATGTCCCGCTAGTTTGGATATAAATTTAGTTATATTGTCAGGGAAATATCTGTTAGTTCAAAAAATGACCAAGAGATTAAATGTGTCATGTTTCTAGAAATGCTTGATTACAATTTTTTAATATTAACATTGGGAAATGCAAATCACCACGAATTATGGACCATTGAACTGAGTTTATGTAATATAATTGTATAATCCATTAAATTGGATTCGTATTGATATGTAGAGGCTAAAAATATGTGAAATTTTCTTTCTCTCGTTATGATTATATATTTAAAAAAAATACCGTCTGGATTACTTTATATTAATTATAAAATGACCGTGGTTTTATAATTATGTATATATTCGTACTCCTCATAAATTATAATCCGAAAATTTCTCGCGATCGAACTTCCTATTTTTCACAGTTTGCTTATCTCATATTTACAACTATTCCATGCCAAATCAACAAAGTCTACAACCCGACCATCTCAGAACTTTCTGAAACTCTACAATTTGGTAGTTTTCATGAAGATATGAAATCCTGAGAAATTGGGGGCTCGAAAATACAAAAGATTGTCGATTTTTAGTTCTGCGCCAGAGATTTTCATGGATAATTGCTCTTACCCTAATTGACGTAGAGAGGTGGTTGTAGTCTTGTTTGAAAGGACATGAAATAAGCTTTCCAACGGTGTATCACATCACTATATTTAGAATAAAATCTTTTCAAGGTCATCCACTTCGACCTTTGAACCTTGAACTCTTGAAGATGCATATCTGTGATTTCCTTGGAACTGAAATATATTGTTAACACAAGGTTACACTATAACATAACCTAATTTGAAGTTGGGACGATTATGAGATAATTAAAGAAAAACAATTGAATTATTATAAGTGTATTTTTGAGCCTGCAATTTCTAGTGGTAGTTTGCAACACTGTTGTTATTTACATTTAAGAATAATATGATTATCTACAGTAGTGAAAAATGGACAAGAATGTTTGTTTCCTGAGAAACAACTTACATGCACCATAGTTCACAAGTTGTTCTTCAGGATTCATTCATTCAGTCTTTGCATGGCAAGCTGGCTTTCGTCTGTTGTTAAAGTGTACATTCTTCTTGTAGCAGTGGAAGGGTCCACTTTTGTTAGAACATTGCACGTTCGGACCCAACAAATGTCCAGTTGGACCAAATGGGGACATAAAAATGATCCTGATGGTCCATGACGTTGAAGAAAGTTAATTTGTAAATCACCGGTGTCTTCAGACGCTTTCTGAACACACACTAGCCACCAGTTGTTAATATATACACAAGTAAAATATCCAGTAATATTTGTAAATTTTGAACATATTATGAAACGATGTTCTATAAATTCATCACATGCAGAATAACGTTTCATATGTATGGCATCTTTTGTAAAAGGAAGTACTGCATGAACGTTTTGGATTCTTGGAATGGAATTAACTTTAGCAAATCGGTCACACAACATAGAAAAATCATCCTCATGGTAGGCAACATTGATGAAGTTTTTCCGATATTTCTAGTGTGCTGCTGCTCCATCAGAAAAGTAAAATAACTTGGCCAGGTTGTCAGAACCAAATTTATCCTTCAAAATGTAAAAAGTACTTTCTCGAGTAAGTGAACTAATGCTTTATCATGCTATCTGATATGGCAACCAAATTTTCAGTTATGACTGTCGAAAAACTGGTATTTCCATAATAAATAGTGAATGAATGTATTGTTGTTGCTTGACCATTATTCCAGTGAAAACCTTGTGAGGCATCTTGCAACACACAGGAGTAATTTTCCGAAAAGGTACAATGTAGTGCCTATCAAGAACTGTTTCTTGCTTGAGAAATTAGGCTTGTTGACATGAAAGAATTTGCGATCAGGTGCGCATTTTTTCGACTAGAATTTCTATGAATTCTGCAGGCTTCATTGATGTTTCAAGTGTTGATCTGTCTGTGGATATCCACTGTTTGTTCCTGCTTTGGTGTTAATTTCCAGGTGATACTTATTAATTTCAAAATATGGACTGTCAAGGTTTCCACGGATCTCAAAATCGTCAAGGCTTTCTAATCTGGATGATGCCATGATGCTCGTGATCAAGGTAACTTACTTAAAAACGTTAGCTCAAATTAAAACTGTCACACTAAACACACTACCTATTCAACATTCTACAACACTTATTTCAAACATGACTCCTGCACACATTCTTCACTTTCTAGTTGCAGAAGTATTGCACATTAGCAAGTCTGCAATGCAATAGTGCAGTGTTGCAGACTACGGCTAGAAATGAATGGCTGAAAAAATACACTTATACTAATTCAATTGTTTTTCTTTAATTATCCCATAATCGTCCCAACTTCAAATTCGGTGTGTTATTGTGTTAACAATATATTTCAGTTCCAAGGAAATCACAGATATGCATCTTCAAAAGTTCAAGGTTCAAAGGTCAATGTGGATGACCTTGAAAAGATTTTATTCTAAATATAGTGATGTGATACACCGTTGGAAAGCTTATTTCATGTCCTTTCAAAGAAGACTACAACCAGCTCACTACGTCAATTAGGGTACGAGCAATTATCCATGAAAATCTCTGGCGCAGACTAAAAATCGACAATTTCTTGTATTTTCAAGCCGCAAAAACTCCATAACTACGCCACACAGGAATTTACAATTTCTCAGGATTTCATATCTTCATGAAGACTACCAAATAGTAGAGTTTCAGAGAAATCCGAGATGGTCGGGTCAGAAATGACTTTTTTTTTGTTGATTTGGCGTGGAATGCAATTATTCTTTGTAATTTTGAGAAATTAATACTCTCAATTTCTTTAATAAATTCACTTACGAATTCATGAATTTTCGCTGTGTTATGCTATTACGAACTATTTAAATTAAATTAAACTTCGTTGATCATTGAAAATATTCAATTTAATGGTGGTTAATATTCAATAAGTATAACAGTACATACTAATTCGAAGAAAAAACCCATAAAAGAATCTATTTTAAATTGAAATATTATAGTACTTCACGTTAAGTATTTACTTGAAGTAAATTCTGTAATAAGTTTTATAGTATCTGTTATTGCTGATAACCTTTTAGTCACAAACCAAATAGGAATAGTAGGTACACAGAGTATTGTGTTGTCATGGAAAATGAATCAACCAAAAATTATGTATTTCACACATAATTTAATTTCAGCCACAGCAATTTGCCTTTATTGCTTTTAAGAACTGATAATTATATATTTCACACATATTTTAATTGAAGTCAGTAATTTGCGTTGATAAGGGACTGATAATTAGCAGTAAGAGTGGCACAGATTATTACAGAAACACGTTAACTTCAAACTAAACCAATGCTTTTTGGAAAATGTAATGGGAGAATTTTTGCTCCCCTCCCCCTCCCCCATGATGGTGCGAATACCCTTGACAGACACGATTAAACTTTACATGCAGTTTCTTGGAATATATCATTTGTAAAATTAAACCCCAAAAATTTGCTTTCCACTTCATTAACTTCATGATTATGTCTCTAGAATTATTTAAATGACGAATATTACCTGGTTTACCTTATTGATAAGATTATTTACAATAAATCTAATGTTTCGTAACTTAAAATGTAGCAATATATACACTAAGGATGAAAAATACTGTATGGATTTTCTGTAGTAAGCAAGATATGGTCATTATTCTGTGAACTTAGCTCAAGCTTTTCTAATAATTGTTATTGAGCATATGAGTGCTCGATAATTGGTAAAAAAAAAAAAAGGTAAAGTGCTCCCCTGACTACTTTGGGAGGTCCCTGGACTAAGGATAAAATCTACATTAGGAATAAGGATATTAAATTAGGCACCTGGAATGTTCTGAGCCTTTACCGGCCTGGGGCATTTCAGTGTACAGTTGACGAGATAGTTAAGTATAAATTAGATGTAGTAGCTGTCCAGGAAGTTAGGTGGCCAGGAGAAGGGAATTGTAAAACTAAAAATTATACTTTTTTCTATGGTGGTACTGAAAATCATAATTTTGGAACAGGCTTTTTCATAAATAATAGAATTATCTCCGCTCTTAAAACAGTAGAATTTATTAATGATAGGATATCATATGCAGTTTTACAGGGTAGGTGGTGTAAAATTATTTTAATAAACATACATGCACTAACGGAAGATGATGATAATACTAAAGATGATTTTTATACAGAGTTAGAACAGGTCTTTGATAAATTTTCTCAGTATGATATGAAAATTCTGTTAGGTGACTGTAATGCACAGATTGGCAAAGAAGAGACATTTAAACACACGATTGGTAAAGAAAGTCTTCATGAATTAAGTAATGATAATGGTATAAGATTGATTACTTTTGCAACCTCAAAGAATTTAATTGTGAAAAGTACCACTTTTAAACATAAAGATATCCATAAATATACCTGGTCTTCTCCAGATGGTAAAACTCATAATCAGATAGATCATATTCTCATTGATAAGAGAAGGCATACTAGTATAATTGACGTTCGTACACATAGAGGTGCTGACTGTGCCAGTGACCATTATTTAGTAATTGCTAAATTAAGAGAAAGACTCTCAGTGATAAATCATAAGCAACAAAATCTAAAAGTTCTAAAATTTGATACAGGAAAGTTTACTGATGAAAGAATTAAGAAAGATTACCAAATTAAACTGTCAAATAGATTTGATGTTTTGCAGGATTTAAATTATGATGAAAATATAAATGAAACAGACGTAAATAAGAATTGGGAGCACATACGTAATGCAATAGAATCAGCAGCTAAAGAAAGTACAGGATACCATAAACCGAGAAAAAGTAAGCCATGGTTTGATAATGAATGTCATAATCTAATAGAAATAAGAAATCAGGCTAGACTTAGGTGGTTAAATAACTCTGATGATACAAATCTAAACAATTATAATAGAATAAAGCGAGAAGTTAACCACACATTTAGAAGTAAAAAAAGAGATTACTTGAAAACCAAAATTAACGAACTTGAAACAAACAGCAAAAATAAAAATATAAAGGTGTAAATGAGTTTAGAAAGGAGTGGCAACCTAAAGTAAACTTGATAAAAGATAAAGACGGTGATTTTCTAGCTGACCCAAGCGATATTTTAAATAGATGGAAGAACTACTTTAATGACCTTTTAAATGTCCATGTAGGAGATAAATCAGAAGTGAATGAAGTACACACAGCAGAACCTTTAGTTCCAGAACCTAACTTGACTGAAGTTAAAGATGCTATTAAAAGGCTAAAGAATAACAAAGCACCTGGCATTGATTTAATACCAGCTGAGTTAATTAAATATGGTGGAAATTCATTGATATGTCAAATTCATAAATTAATTTGTTTAATATGGAATAAAGAAGAAATCCCTCAACAGTGGAAAGAATCCATAATTGTTCCTGTGTTTAAAAAAGGTGATAAAATGAACTGCATAATTACCGTGGAATTTCTCTACTCTCAACAACATATAAAATATTATCTAACATTCTTTTAACAAGACTAACCCCATATGCTAATGAAATTATAGGTGATTATCAATGTGGATTTAAACGCAACAGATCAACTACAGATCAAATTTTTCACATCAGACAGACACTTGAAAAAAAGTGGGAATATAATCAAAATGTCCATCAGCTATTCATTGATTTCAAAAAAGCATATGATTCGGTCAAAAGAGATAAATTATATAATATATTAGTAGAGTTTGGAATACCTAAGAAGCTTGTTAGTATGATAAAAATATGCACTAGTGAAACAGAAAGTAAAATTCGTGTGGGTATTAATATGTCTGAAAAATTTACAATTCATGATGGGTTAAAACAAGGAGATGCATTATCTCCATTGCTCTTTAATTTTGCCTTAGAATATGCTGTTAGGAAGGTAAACGAAACTAAAGAAGGACTAAAATTAAATGGTGTGACTCAGTTGTTAGCATATGCAGATGATGTAGACTTACTGGGGGATGATGTGAATACAATTAAGAATAATGCTAAAATATTTTTCAAAACTGCTAAAGAGATAGGTTTGGAAGTTAACAAAGAGAAAACTAAATATATGCTTACAGGCCGAAACCAAGTGTTAGGTAATAATCAAAATCTAATTATTGATAACAACTCGTTTGAACCAGTTTCCAAATTCAAATACTTAGGAGTAATATTAACAAATGAAAATTATATTAAAGAGGAAATAAAAAGTAGGCTTAATTCAGGAAATGCATGTTGCTTCTCTCTTCATAAACTTTTGTCTTCTCGTTTAATATCTAAGAAACTAAAAGTTAAAATATACAAAACAGTAATTTTGCCTGTAGTATTATATGGGTGTGAAAGTTGGTCCCTTACATTGAAAGAGGAACATAAATTGAGAGTATTTGAAAATAGGATCCTTAGGAAAATCTTTGGACCTAAAAGGGATGAGGAGACAGGTGAGTGGAGAAGGTTACATAATTTAGAACTACATAATTTGTATTCATGTCCAGACATTATTAGAATAATTAAATCAAGAAGACTTAGGTGGGCAGGCCATGTGGCACGAATGGGAGAGGAAAGAGGAGTTTACAGCATTGTTGTTGGGAAACCTGATGGCAAGAGACCAGTAGGAAGGCCAAGACGAAGATGGAGGGACAACGTCGAGATGGACCTAAGGGAAATCGGTAGGGATGGAAAAGAGTATATAGATCTTGCTCAAGATAGGGACAGATGGAAGGCCTGTGTTGCTGCAGCCATGAACCTTCGGGTTTAAGAAGTCTAGAGAGTTAGTTAGTTAGTTAGCTCCCCTGTGCATAGCACCACGCCATGAAGGCGTATAGGGGGTGTGGGGGTAACGCCCCACACTTTCTTGATCCGGTCGTGAGTGAGGGTGATGTGATCAGCATCACGCCCCTGACCGCCTTTACCCCCCAGGTTTTCCCCAGGTACCCATGTTATTCGACGCTGGGTGGCCGCTTCCAACGTTATAAAAGTTCCCGGATTTCAACCGGCCGGGGATCGAACCCGGGACCTTTAGCATGGTAGTCAGACGCGTTACCGACTGAGCCACCGCGGCGATAATTGGTAGAAATGAAATATACTTTTTTTATTATCATTCGTCTGGAAGTTAAATTATGTACATAATTTCTGACATTTCATATGGTAATATATCGAATTTAGTTATATATAACATCCATTGCAAGCTGTTCCCTTATATATTGAGCATCAAAAATAATTGTTTTTGAGCATCTGCCCCGATTTTCTACTCTTGGTAAATGATCGAGGCTTTCTGACTTCTTTGTATCGGCAGATGCAACTTAACAAAGGTGGATTTTATATTCCAATTTCTGTCTCAAAGTTTTGCACCTCATTTTAAAAATTGTCGAAAATTCAGAATTTTTAGACTTGATATGCAAAGGAAAATGTGACAAATCTTAGATTAGGCCTTTTAATTTTTTGTGGAAGACTGTAACAAAACATTTCTGCAACTTCTCGGGACGGGAGGAATATTTTGAAAACATCCCTTTATATATCAGTGACGATCTTTCTAATTCTAATTTTAAGAAAAGCGATTTTGTGATTAATAATAATAATATATATTTTGTCAAAGTAGCTTTGTCATTAATACATCAACAGTATTTTATCTTACAGAAATAAAAAGAATGACGTTAACTACATGCATATTAAAAGTACGTTTATATTATTAATTCTCATTGCCGCTGCCAAAAACATAATAGTAAATCCAGTCAGCCAGTCAGTTTATTTCTTTCATATTTGAAGAATTAATTTTGGAAATACACATTTCCAGAGATACGAACTTTTGGGAATTGATCCCAAATTCCTTTGGTATTAATTTCAATCGTGTTAATGCAGGAACAAAATTGGGTAAACGAAAAGAGTGTTTAATGAATTGTTGTAACACTCGTGTTTATACCTTTTCCTAATACCATATTTAGTAAGGAATGATTGGATCATTTACCCATTAAAAAAACTTAAATGTAAGCCTAGAATTTTAGAACCTTGTAAAAAAAAATTGTAGAAAATTTTTTTTTTTTATCTCGTTCCTGATACCTTTACAATTAGTAAGGACGTCTTATTTCTACAAAATAAATTGATTTAATTAATGCTATTTTTATTGTGCGTTATACTCAGAATATTTTCTCTCCCCCCAAATTAAGTTGAACGGGATGAATAACAAATTTCTTTCATATTGTATACTTCAATCATAAATTTTAAAAATAATTTCGATAGGAAAACTAACATTCAGATTATTGAAAACAAACCAAATTTATGACAATATTATTGTTAGTATTTACATTTCGGAATCGCATTTATAACTGTATTCTTTCCGTTAATAAACAAGTTATGATAGTCGTGCTACGTTAATAGCTGGAATTTAATTTGTTTCGTGAAAAATTATGTTGATAATTAACACCTAATACATTTTACTCACAATTTTCAGTTTTTGTGTAAATGTAATGTCTTCAACTCTCAACCTGAGAACATTAATATTCTCATAATTATAAATATAGTTGCACTATTAATAATTACATCGTATTGATAGTCTGAATGTATATTCCTCAACTGTTATGTTTATTGTGCTTAGAACTTATTTTGCGCAGCTGTAGTTTATTATTTTGTTTGGTTTTTTCTTAAATTTCAATGTAATTTATAAAATATTGTTTGCATCATGAACGAAACATTCGTAAATGGTAATCATTATTTCATTTCTCAAAATCAATTTGGAAAAAGTAATGAGTGATTATTTGTAGAGGTGCATGTCAGGATTTTTTTTTAAATTAACAAATGTATGTCTCCTACCAATAACTCTCGTAAGTTGAAATTCGTATATTTTGAATTTTTTTTAGAAAAGGGTCCCATATGATCTAACGAGCGATGATGAAGCTTTTGTTTCAAAATACTATATTCCTCTTATATGCTTTTTTTTTCTTTCTTGATTTTATTTGACTTTAATTTATTTACCGTCTGTAGTAAGCTCATGACGTGGCTCAGTTTGTTTTGAAGGGAAAGTCTGTATGTAATTCCAAATGATATGTTTACTTCACTGGTAGTAGTGTAAAAAGATAAAAACAGTGCTTAATTTACAATTACCTGATTTTACAAGTTTACAGAATAAAGTTGCCACTTTCCTAATATAATGAATAAATGTATATCTATCGAGCTACTTTGAAAGTCAGGAAATCGATAGAGAATTTATTTTGGCTATCGTGTATTTGAATGATATGTCATTTGCATATAATGTAGTCATTAACAAGTGTTAGAAATGCAAGAAAGTGATAGGTATAATGGGAGTAGTAGAAATTACATGATCGGAACATGATATTAAAATGAAGAATTATTTTCAAAAAGCAAATCTAACATGTTCTTAATAAGAAACTTCAAGCACTATTTTTAAAATTAATAAAATTATGTAGCTATTAAAACAGTGGCCTTCAACTATTTTCCTATACGGACCACATTTACATTCTATAAAGGAGTGACGTACGTTCATAGATGAGCTTTGCAAATAAGTACATGGTTTGTGTTGTTCAATATACATTTACTTAACTGTATTCTCTTCTCATGAAAGAATATGTAAGCATGGGTAACTATCGCAGAGAACACTGTCACGTTCTGGCTGAAGGTTAGTCACTGCAACTCCACAAATCAGTATAATGAAACAGTATTGTGGGATATTTGTTAACAAAAAGAACGCATTAACCATTCATACACAAGAATTGTCATTTACCCCTTCAATGAGAAGACTGTAGTTGGTTTTCCTTCGCTAGCATGTCAATATTGACCTTGAAGTTTGATGAGACTACTCGCAGCTTTCAAGACGTGTGTCAGTCAGTCGATTTTTCAACTTTCAGTCAGTTCACAGTCTTCATTTGGGAAAATAGCTGTTCGCAGACATAAGTGATACCGAACAGAGGACAGTGAATAGGGCATGATTGCACAGAACAGAAAGTTCTGACTCTTTCACATATTTTGAGTTCACTGATTCACTTTTTCATTAATTCTTTTATTTCATTATGGGCTTTAGCGGGCAGCTTAATTACGGCCATTAGGCCGCGGGTTGGAGACCACTCTGTTAAGGTAACAAATATTTCTGTATGACCTTGCCAGATATTAAGATTATTTGCAATCGTCAGTAAGTACTAAGGACAAGACCTCAGCATCAAAATATCATTGCATGGTCTCGTGGAATAAAATAACTTGCTTTCTTTTAATATTGTTCATGCGAATATTTCAGAGAACAACTCCTCATCAAGAATAGATAGTCTACCAAAAAATATCAGTGGACTAGAAATTACCATGTCCATGAATAAAACCAAAGCTGCATATATGAACACTCGGACAGAATACCACATAGTTTGATTGATTGATTTAGTTTATTTTACTTCGCGTTTTGTGCCTCTTGGCTAATTTGCGAAGATGGGAATGAGTGATGAAATTGATGAATGGACATTCACAAACAACCAAGCCCGACCGGGATTCGAACCCGGGACCCTTGGCGTCGCAGCGCGATGTGCTAACAACTCGGCCACAGCGTCGGGCAGAATACCACATAGATTACCCTGGTTGTAATTCCGAGGTGTCAGCAATAACGCAGCGTCTAGGTTGTCGTCCCCCCCCCCCCCAACACAAACATGTTTATTCTTATTTTTCATTCTAAAGCCTCATACAATTTAAACTTTAGCCAAATTAGAAGAAAACCAACTTAAGAAATATATTAAGGTTGGAGCAGATTTACCCGATGCCAATAAATGAGCTTGAAACTCAGCTGTTGCGGTATACAAACGCAAAAGTAATATGGAGTCAAGAAGAACACGAAAATATGGGAACTTTCAGATTTGTAAAAGCTCTTGTGTGTGTGTGTGTGTGTGTGTGTGTGTGTGTGTGTGTGTGAAACATTACTGAATATGCTAATCTGTACTTGAACCAAAGGAGTATATTTATGTAATTCATACGTTCATCATTCCCATTGTATCATTTCTAATAATAATAAACAATGAATACATTTTTGTCTAATGACATATCTCTATGTATCATAAGCGTCTTTTATACTGAATAAAGTACACGACAAATATAAAAATATTATCCTGATTTTCCTCGACGTTTTATACAATACTTAAGCCTATTCTCGTGACCTATTAGGAATATCACATGATAGCAGACTACATCAACAAACTTTTTAAATTCTTCGGAGAATCCTTTCTCGCTTACTATTCTACAAACAAAATTATAAATAAATTTACTTTTGTATTTCACAGAACGAATTTTCTTTTGGAATAGGAATACTATTTTGACTGTCATTGTAGGCCGTGTTGCATTACCGTTTTCTTATTTTTCTTCGTCGCCACTTTCTTCCTTTAAGATATCTCCTATTACTTCCCCCACTTTCAACGTCTTTCATCCCCTCTCCGTACCTGTTGCTTCTCCTCTTCTTTTTCCGATCATCAATAATTTCATTCTCCCTTCACGTTGAGCAGGGGAACATCGATAAAGAGGATGAACAACAGGTGAACGAGAAAACGTTTAAGTTCAGGAAGGAAGACCGACGATGTAAGCAAGTGGAGTATAGGTCACACTCAAACCAAGAGGAATTATCCTTATATAAGTCTGTGTGCTTGTGTGTACCAAAAGATGTATTTAGTACGGGATCCAAGAGGTCCGGACCACCAAGTACTTAAATAATCAAAATATGCTTCTATCATTTGTACAATCGTGGGTTATTTATTTTCGCCGAACTTAAATAGATAAGATTAGAAACATGTGCCTTTGAAGTGAAATTTCCTAAGAATAATTATAATAATATGCATACAATTTAATCAGGAACTCTTACTTTTCATAAAATGGTCTATAAAATCGTTTTCCATTACTCAATTAATATTCGACTTTTTATTTTTTTACATTAATTTCCATGTGTAGTTGATTTTGTAGAAATTTTAAGGATCTTAACTACACGTAAGCTAGACAATGAAAACTTGCTGCTAAATCTATTCTTATACTGTCTTTTACCTATTCATGTAATAATAATAACGATATTAATTATTTACCTTTTAAAATAGTTAACATTATGAATAGATATTAATGCATGAATTATAAAGATTTATACTACTATTATTATATTTGAGATACTTGGTTCGAACACCTCCTGACATATATTTCTAGGTGTGTGCCTGTATGTTATTTGTGTAGCTTCGCCATAAAGACTATATAAACTTCATATTGCTAGTTTGCTACTTATAATAAATATAGAAAATGCTGAATAGTATTTGGCAATAACAAACATTTCTGTGGGTCACAAAATGTTAAACTAAAAAATATAATTTATGTTACTGTACAATCGGTTGAACGTGTCTCTTCTCGTAATAAGGGTGTTGGGTTGGATGAGACACGAATATTTGTGTCTTAATTACTTTTATTAATAAATATGATGTTGGAATTGCGCAGGAAAGTATTTCTTGATGTTGTTTTAGCTTTTTTCTGGACTGCTGCGATTATAAAGAAGTTGATTATTGGAATTAAGAGTTGTTGAATACACAATCCTCAATGAAATGTTAGTGCATTATAAGAAATCGTGTGTTCTTTATTTTACACTCTGTAATACTGTTCCTAATGCATATAACAAAATTTGTGGACTTTGCGTCGATTTTAGCCGCGTATTTTACATTATTATTAATATTATTGAATTTGCAATATTCATTATTTGCAAAAACATATTCGTAACGATACCTTTCCATAGGGTTTGTTTCAGTTGCAGTGTATACTGAATACTCTCATAACACCATTAATGAAACATTTTGACATTTATAATACACAGACTCAGCATGATAAATTTGTCGGGTAAGAATATATTGTACTTGTAATTTGCGGAACCCACTAATAATCACTATCGTGTAATTTGTATCAAAATATTGTGTGTAACAAGATTTGGAACATAGTTCACCTACCACAAGGAGTTTACTCACAATTTTGCATCGATGCATGGGAGGGGGTAAGGTTAATTTAGAGCCAAAAACACCATAAATTTAACCTTCATGAAAGTTTTTAGGGGGTGTGTGTGAGAGGTGTGAGGGCTGTGTGGACTGCATAATATCATAATCGAATGAATATTTCAATGGTGGTAGTGTGTTTACCTGTATCTTCTCGAAGTATTTTCTCACGTGAAGGTCTTTGTGTAGTGCAGAAATTTTGTACATGATTCTCTTACAGGGATGTGATACGTCACTCCTTTGTATTTTACTAAATTATGCAATTCACATACACTATTTTATACACAACTTAGCAAAGATTTTCATGGTAAATACAAAATCATATGTCATTTTAACGGACTAACGGAAATGTCAGTTGAAATATGTTAGATAAGGGACAATGTATGATATCAGATAATATTAATAGTGATGTAAGCCAACATGAACAGTCTGCTTCCTCAATTAAATTTTATTCTCAAGTAACTTAGCAGTCCGCGGGAAAATTCCTGTTTTATTTGTAGTAAAGAGTTTTTAATTGATTACACAGATATATGATATGCCTCAGTGACACGCCCCACAAATTTCCCTCGGCGCCACCTAAAATTGTGCGTAAATAATTGAAGTGAAAATTTATCCTTTCTCCCCCAAAATATTCTCACATCAACAAGGTTTAAAATGTAGGATTTAAGTAACATAAATGATAAACGTTACTGAAAGTAATGTTTGTCATGTGTAAATTAATGCACAGTCGTGTTATTTGCCTAAATTTAAATATGGTGTGATGCGTCAATTTGATTTCCCTCTTACCAAATAATTATTTAAGGTATAACTGCTCAGGTACAGTATTTGACTATAGATGCTATTGTTCATGTCACTTGAAGGAATCGGTTTCTTTTCGAAAATATTTTATACTAACTTGGCGTGTGAACAGCCCATGAGGTTTTAATAAAGTATTACGACAACTGTGTTCGAGGATAAATAATATTGTATTGTTACGTTCGACTATTGCTTTTTATAATATTTTCCTGTTTGGTTTTAAAGAATAATTTCATTTGTTTCATTTTCTTCAGGTCTGTGATTTTTTTTTTATTCAAGAATGAAATCCAAAGTTTGAAATTTTCACCAAACAGATACGAGGAAAATTGTGTGATTAACAATTTCTAAAACTTAGATTTGCATTTATTTTAATGATTAATTTTGGTATTTGCATTAATGTGTTTCTTTGTTCAATTTTGCATTTCATCTCCATTCTTCGTGGTAAGCAGAGAAGTAACGTACAAGAAATATTCAAGATCTCAAGCACTTAGTTCTAAAGTTCTGATAACAAATCTCTGGGTACGTTGTCTCTCAAGCGCTGGAAACACATAGTGGTTCGGATCCCACTTTAAACTGTAGGTTCATACCTGACAGGCTATGTCTGTGCATAAAGTGGACTTAGAAACAAAACTCTTTTCATGGATATAATGTATTTGAGTGAAGTTTCAAGAGCATCTTTCACCAATTGGCTCCAATTTGTTGCCTGTTGGATTGTTTATTTTTTTGAATTTTTTTTTGGGGGGGGGGGTATTACCATTCGGCTTTATTCATTCAGTCTTCTCATTTATTTATTTTATCATATTGGATATACATGTGCGGATGTCCAAAGGATGTAACTGAATGTCACACGAGTGGAACCTCGCTGTGTTGATCTAAAAGAACCTACAAATTTAAAGGAAATATTAAAAGTTTACTGTCATTATGAACTCTTAATAAGAAACTAACTAACTTTCTAGCCTTCTTAAACCCGAAGGTTTATGGCTGCAGCAACACAAGCCTTCCATCTGTCTCTATCCTGAGCAAGATCTATCCACTCTTTTCCATTCCTACCGATTTCCTTTAGGTGCATCTCAACCATAGGCGGAGTTCTGGAGGATCCAGGGGGGCCTGCCCCCAACTTAAAAAAATACTAAAAAAATAACACATGATTAAGTTCAGTTACTACATTTTTGTCATGAAGCCAAATCTTGATGTTTGGCATGATGGCATGTGCGGTAATTGCGCCGCAATAGCGGGTCTTAGACGATTTGATTGATGCGTACAGTTTGAAGAAAGAAAAACGTAAAATGACTTTGTGTTGAGTCAACAGTTACTGCTGAGGCACCAAAAGAACTTTTCAATTTAATTTTTCTAAAATTTCTGAAGCTTACTATTGTACCGTATTTTTTTAAAAGTAATACGAGTATTGTATCAATAAAAAATTAATGAAATGCAAAATGCAATAATCGTATAATAATAATATATTATATATTATATATTATATAATTATATAATTTATCTCTTTTAACCGAATCATATGCTTTTTTTTAAAATCAATGAATAGCTGATGGACATTTTGATTATATTCCCACTTTTTCTCAAGTGTCTGTCTGATGTAAAAAATTTAATCTACAGTTGATCTGTTACGTTTAAATCCACATTCACAATCACTTATAATTTCATTAGCATATGGAGTTAGTCTTGTTACAAGAATGTTAGATAATATTTTATATGTTGTTGAGAGTAGAGAAATTCCACGGTAATTTTTCCAGTTCATTTTATCACCTTTTTAAACACAGGAACAATGATTATTTTCACTGTAGAGAGATTTCTTGTTTATTCCATATTAAACAAATTTATGAATACGACATATTAACGAATTCCCACGATATTTAATTAACTCAGCTGGTATTAAATCAATGTCAGGTGCTTTGTTATTCTTTAGCCTTTTAATGCCATCTTTAACTTCAGTCAAGTTAGGTTCTGGAACTAAAAATAATAATCATCTTAATAAGTAGTGTATAAAAAGAAAATTTTTCGCTGTAGTTCAAACAATGTATTGATATTGCTATTATTTGGAAATTATAATATTAATCGACTATTAGATTATAGATTTGACCTACATATGAATGGCCTTAAAATAACCGTGCGAAAATTTTGACATTGTAAAATGAAAGGGATTTTAGTTCACAAGACAGTATTCTATTAATTTTGAACTTATGTGATCTTTCTTATACGTATGTTAAATAATGACAGGGTGAAATTCCTGTTAATTTCATATCTTGTATGGCAATTGTCTGTATTTGAATTCGTTGTGTATTATTTTATGAAGTCCAAAAGAGTGAATTTATTATATTTGGCTTTGTTGTTATGTTGGCATGAGTTCATTCTAAAAATATTACAAATGTAATATACAAAATTCATAGGTCGTAAAAACAAAAACGAGAAACGACCAGTGCATTGTAGTCAAACTTAATACCGATGCATTGAAATTGTAGTTATCTTAAAAAAATATTTTGTCAATTGAATACACTCCACATCTCTTAGGCATCGTCGTTAATTTCATATCTTGTATGGCAATTGTCTGTATTTGAATTCGTTGTGTATTATTTTATGAAGTCCAAAAGAGTGAATTTATTATATTTGGCTTTGTTGTTATGTTGGCATGAGTTCATTCTAAAAATATTACAAATGTAATATACAAAATTCATAGGTCGTAAAAACAAAAACGAGAAACGACCAGTGCATTGTAGTCAAACTTAATACCGATGCATTGAAATTGTAGTTATCTTAAAAAATATTTTGTCAATTGAATACACTCCACATCTCTTAGGCATCGTCACACGGGAAGTACATTGTCAATTGAGCACAAGTCTAAATTATTCAATTTATTTTTTACACTATGAATTTGGGTCCTTCGTTCAGATCCTGTTCCGATTTATCATTTTGCATGCGTCAAATTGAAATCTCAATCTAAATAATCACGACATTTTTCCATGTGCCATCCTCAATCAACATTTCTACATAAGTTGGCAAAATTTGAGGAGGGCCTCCAGCCCTGCGAACTCGTGCTTGAATACTCCAATGAGCAATACACTTTTTATAGTCATTATTGTGCTTAACCCAAATAGGTAGAACATAACATAACCAAAATACAAAACATGGTTTTACACAAAACTTAGATAATCACTAAAACTTAGTCTCAGATACTTTCGTATTACATCTCCACTGCAAATTAATAGGATCGTTACCACCCAGAAATGTTCGTCATTGTACAGCCACGGGCAATAAAAATGGGACACCTAGATCCTGAAATACTCGCTTACCTGCAATGCGTAATGTGTGTTGCCTAACTCTACGGCGATGAACGGACATCAATAGAAACTTTTCAATAGGAAGTTCTTCCAGCGCCATCGCATTGCGAGGAATTCGCATTTTAGGATCTAGGTGTTCCATTTTATTGCCTGTGACTGTACATAAATATATTCCTTGTTGTTGTATTTTATTGTGTTGTGAATTCCTCTGAATAATATTTTTCTTTCGGTTAATAGGGTCGTACACTGTACGAATTGACTGAAAAAGTGACAGTCTACGACCGTCAATTTTCGCTGCAACCGTTAATAAAACGATCGTGGCCATTTTTAAGGTAGTAACAATCTCGGAATTTTAGGTTCTAAAAAATGTACTTTTAGGTTCCTAAAATAGGTTCTAAAATCCTAAAATAGGTCCTAAAAATCCAAAAATATGCCCTAAAAATCCTAAAATAGGTTCCAAAAATATTAAATTAGACTAAAAAAATCCTGAAGTAGGTTCCAAAAAACTTAAAATGGTTCAAAGATCCTGAAAAATACTAATTAGGTAAAATTGTTAAAAACAAAATTCCAAAGGAACCGTGAGAAATTTTAATAGATATACAACCATCAAAAATATTAATTTTCTAACCAAATTTTCATTTCTATGCATCATTTTCAAAATGATCCACTAATTATTGTAACACTAATACTTGTACTGTTAGCAAAAGTTACTTATCGATATGATAACTTAATTATGTATAATTTCCTGCACAATACATAACAACATGTTTCACATTATCCTCAGACAAGAACCCGCCTTTTATCTGTGAGGATCATCTTATATGCTGAAAATGATCTTTAAACAGATGCTTAGTCAATGGTGCAAATTTGAATGCTAGAAAGCACCAAAAGTAAGCGGATCAGAAGTTTGCACTTTGGACTGTGCAGGCAACAGTGGCGCCAGAAAGTTTGTTTTGTTTAAAGCTTCAAAAATCATTATGGACTTAGAGGGAGGAAAATCGGCAAAGAGTATGTTTCAAACAAGTTAGCCATTGAATTTTTTCATTACCAAGCAGAACAAATACCTCTGTATGATGTAAAAATAATATAAAACCTTAAAAAATATATAAAAACCTAAAAATAGGTTAAAAACCTAAAATCCGAGGTCTAGTCATGACATAGTTGCGCTAATTAATGTAATTTCAATGATTCAGTCTTAAACAATATATTAAAGGTGTAAGCAAGTGTAATTTATAATTATTTATCCTTTTACATGATAAAATATTCAAATTGAAATAAGAACGGTTGTGTACCGTTTTTATAAAGTAACAGGCAAGCTGTTAACTTTTTAACGGTAGAATACTGTAAACTTCACGGTAACTTCTAACAGCGTGTAATGTTCTTTAGATGCCCACTAAAAAAGAAATCACAGTTTAAGACTGTCAATTTCCGTAAAAGAAATGGCCATGCCCATTTTAAAAGTATTAATGACCATTACATAGTTACCTAATTAATGCAATTTTAATGGTTCTGGTTTTAGAATTATATTTATAGTGCACACTTTTTGCAATGTTCAAATTATGACACAATGTTCAAATTTAAATTTAGAAAACTGTTGTGCTCTGTTTTTCTCAATTAAATTTTACCTCTACAATGTTGTAAATTTTACTGTAGCTACAATGCTGTGAAAATTGTACTGTAGCTTCTAACAGTGCAAGCACGAATCTAGGATTATTTTTCAAGCAAGAGCCTCGCAGGCCAATCATGACTTATGGAGTAAAACTTTATCACTTGTAATATATTATTATTACTTATGAAGCGATAAGAGAGAGTAGCATAAAATAGAAACATAATAACATGCGTACATATTGTCATATACTTATTCCTATTTCAGGGTACAATATTTACATAAGAGTACAAATACTCTATAAACGAAACTAATATAAATATATAAATACAAGTTTTACAGGATAATAAAAAAATATATATTCGACAGCTGACGAAGTGAAATTCAACCTAATCCATTTTTTTATGTACTGCAGAAATGCGGGTTGTAAAACTTCCAATGCTCAAGTTGAATTCTTGACTTTGATTTGGCAACTGAAGGTTCTTGGCCTCTTCAAATCATTCATCCTCATCGTCGCGATGACCTGAGAAAGAAGAAAAGTGTCGTGAAATAACTAATAATAAAACAACATGTAAATATTCTGCCTATTAAGTAAAACTCGAAACTTTTTCCAGGGGCAAAACAAGGAGGGGGGGGGCCTCCGGACCACCTGGACCACAATAAATACTTCCTTGTCCTACACTTTACTTTGAAATTTTCAAATAAAGAAATTTAGACAAAAAGTGACAACAGAAGATACTGTATTTGCAACTGGTAGTTGGAAAATATATCAACCAAGACATGTCAAGTGACGATAAAAGTTGTTGCCATAAATTTATGTAAGGAAGAAAAGTCACCGAAGAACATAAATTCTTGAGACAGCGTGTCTAAAATGATAAATAGGAAACAACATGAAATGCTATCAGATAAAACTTCGCATGAATATTATAAATGTCTATATTGTATGCTGTCTTACTGGCTTGTGTAAATTCAGGTGAATTTGCAAGAATGGCAGTGGTGGCAGGTCATTTTGCAAAATAATTTTATATCCGACCTCACGAGAATAATGATTGAATTTTCAGAAGGAATGTATCAAATAAATGTATGTTTTCTATCCATCCCAAGTAAGATATTTACAATGGTGAAGGTTACTGAAATTTGAATCTATAGAACTGAAGTATTAAACTGCAAGAAGACTACCAGGGAAATAAGAAATAGAAGTGCCATCAAAGTAATTATGGTAATTCCAGTTTGTTAGAATCTGACAACATAGCAATCAACAACAATATTTTTAGGTATGCTATTACATGTATAATTAGTGTTTGAATGGAAATTATCTGCAATTATGGTTCTCGTGCTCTTGGTCTATAATTACGACATGGTCACACTATGGTTCTATTACATGTCATCTTGGGTTCACAGCCGTCTCGCTAAGTTTATTCCACTAGGGTTGGTAAATACACTAATATCATAATGAAAATGATTAACATGAAGGAAGATATTCATTGACCAGTTCTTATGATGAACATTTTGAAATTTAACAGTTTTCCTTTCAAGCTCATCGTGTGCAAATTTTTGAAACATGCAATTTAATGTATAATCTTACAATAAGACATAATTCTTAAAATTTAGAAGTTGAAATTTCTAGAAACAATAGTACTTTCTAACAAGTTTCAACCAGTATGTTGAATTGAAAAACCATGGACTACTTCTTATACTAACTTTCTAATTTTTAAATATGATATTACATCTTAATATTTTGTAATTTTTTCAATTGGATGTAAATGGAAATGTTCGTCTTAATATTGTATCACAATAAAAGTATACTACTGTGCATTATGGTGACACAAAATGTTTTGTTCGTATTAATCCTTGTTTTTCTGTTGATAACTGAAATTTCTGTTCGTTAGCATTTCCAACCCTTAATCAAATATTTGAACTGGAATTTTTTGGCAAAGTTTTGCGAAGTAAAAGTAACTAAAATATTTACTTACTTAACTTTACGAAAAAATGTGGGCCCACAATAACAACTATTTTTTTGTAAATTTCAATATTCGAGAAATGATGCTCCCCCTTTCTAGTTTTCCATTTTTAAAATAAATTGCTTCTTTTTTTTTGGCGCAATTTCTAGTTTGAGAATCAAGGAGCTTTTTTACGGAGTTCTACCAACCTATATGGTCCGTTTTCAAATTTTATTTTAAAATATTCCTCAATAATATTCTGTATCAAGAAAATGAAGCTCTTTTTAACAGCCAACGATAGTCTGTCTAGAAAGAAATGGAAAATGCCTCAATATATGACTTGGTCCTTCAAAAACATTTCGGTTTCCTTTGGCCCAAAATTAATATTGAAACAAATATCTAGACACAGTGTCGATGCTTTTGAGTTATTTAAACTTACAGCAACTTCGCTTAGGTTAGTCGTCTCTTAAAGTACTCTAAAATGTCATTAAAACTTAACTGGTAACCACCTCAGTAGAATATGGTTATTCAGTTTATACCTAATATTATTTTTCATTGGACTATTTCGATGCATCTTTTGTTAATACAGTACGTTCTTTGTTTCAAGGTGACGAAGTTTCATAACTGTAAGGAGCATCAAGAAAAATTAAAATCTATGAATTATGTTTTTTAAATGGAGGGATAAAAATAGTTGCATTTTGTTTTATATTGTGTTGTACTTTGGTTCCTTGCAATCACTTTTGCATCGCCGTCGGATAATGGTAACGATAGGGATTAATTAAAAATATATTACTTACATGAAGGAATAAACACATGGAAAGACTCATACTTTCTTGATGTTGTGATACCAGCCTGAAGCTAAGCTTACCTTCATATAGTTTGCTTTATATTCTCCCTGAAGGCATCCGTGAGATTTGGCGTTGAATGCAAATGCAACAAATCTTGATTAAAGCTTTAAGTTTCCTGAAGTTAAGTACGAGGATGTGTAATGTTATTTATTACTGTGTGTGCTGTCAGTGTTGCTAATAAATATTTTCCCATTTCCCTTTTCGTCAAATAAGTGAAGTTGGATCGTACCTACTTGCTACGAAAAGATATCACGTTTTTGCACAGAATTTTGTTTTGCAATTTCAATAACCAATTAATAAATCTAGTAGGTATTGACCTTCCCCGTAGGAAATTCCACACACATTGGTTACAACAAAATGATAAGTATAAATATTATTATATTGTATGCAATTTCTAATGTACTTTTAGATCATATCACGAACATATTGCCCAGTAATGTTTCAAATATTAAATCTCGAATAAAATTTAAAAATTAATATATATGTGCCGTTCAGAACATTTGATTATAAGTTCATTAAACCATAATATTGGATTGCTCTTTATGGAACATTTTTTGTAGTTGTAATTAAATAATTAGGAAATATATAATGTACTGATGGATTAATCATTTTTAACACGAGCAAGAGAACTCACTACGTGATTTTGCCCTTAAATTGCCATACTTTGCTTTGTACGTTCTACAAAATATAATAAAAACTAATATCTTCAGATTATAGCAATTTCATTAATTGTTTCTCGGTCCTCTTCGTTTAGGGTTGGATGATTATACACAATTTTTCATTTTTTAAAAAAATATGTACGCAATGTTACACATTTTAATGCTAGAGCGAACTAATAAGGGTTTTATTATTTTTATTTAATTTATTTTAAGAAATATGCTGTGATTAATTTTTTTAGTGTTATAGAGATTTAATATTGTCTCATTGCCTAAATTTCAAGCTAAAGTTCCATGGATGTAACAAACTAATGCATGGCATTATTTCGTAATAATTATATGGTTTCGTTATCATCAGTTGTCTTGAAATATAATTTGAGAATACATATTTGCTTCAATATGATTTGGTACAATTTTCAATATATTGAAATTGCAAAGTGTGATGAAAATAATTTCAGTCTAATCTCACAGTATTGAAAGGACGATCTAGATAACAGACTTATAAATTGTAGATTTTCTATTCATTTTCTCTACATAAACAAATAGGAAATTTTTTGGATGTTTTACTGATTTAGTAGATCTGAGATTTCTATTATTTGTCATTAAATATCAATCTTTACTTTTTTAGTTTTAGCTAATTCCTCAGCTAATCAACTGGATCTCTTTATAGATCTGTTTACTGTTTACTATAAAGCAAAGTGCCTAACTACAGTTATATGTGTAAATCTGATGTTCTATCCCAAATTTCCGTACTGCATGATGTGTTTTAAACATTTAAGGAATCTGTACATTAAATTGTATCTACCGTTTTCCTTGTTTTGTGCTTTTGGACACATATTAGTTGTTTTAGATTTATGGACTGTACAGGCCGGAATTAAATTTTCCACAGGTACGGGTGTCCATGAATTATTGATTTCTTGAATTACCTGTGAATAAAGAAACTAAATATTTTTCACGATGTTCATCATCTCTTTTTAGGGGAGAGGCAGTAATTGAATAAATAAGAAGAAATATAGTTCCAAATTTTGGAGTGATTAATTGATAAATGTGTTAAGAAAGAAAATTACTGCAGAACAATGTCGTTTTGTTTCATAATTTGTTGCCACTGTAATTGTTCACTTGTTTAAATTAATCCAAGGTATTTGTATTTCCTTATATTTGTGGAGAAGTTACTGTATTTAGATTGGAGTGTAGCTGGTTTCGAGTTTTAACTGTGAAATGAAGAAATTGTTGTTATTATTATAATCATAATACTAACATCGAAAATGCTATGAATTCATCCGTATTATATCCAGTAGTAATTACGTATATATACAAACTGGTGTAGTGGTAGACACGTATGCCTGAATTGAGACATTAGTTTCTTTGTAAGCGTGCTTTCATCCTTTGCATATATTCATTCGTTCTTCTCATATCTAGAAATAGAAAATGAAGTTAGTTTCTAACTCCCTGCCATTCCTAAACAAAGATTTTTCTGTAGCAACAGAAGCCTTCCATATGTCTCTATCTTAGGCAAGATTAATCCAGTGTTGACTCTATTTACTAGTTCTCTTCGCATGTATCTCGACATAGTCCTTCCACTTTCGTCTGTCTTCCTACAGTTTTCTTACCATCGTGTTTGCCAAATATCTTGTTAACTCTTCATTCTTCTCACGAACGTGCCCTATGAAATTCTCGATTTAATTATTTCTCTTTGTAGAGGCAAGATCGTCGCCATCACATAAGGTTTTCGTGGTGTTTTGGAACTTGAGGGATAACTGCGAATAAGGAAATTATCATATTATGTATACAGTCAACAATTCTTAATGACTTTCACATTTACAGTCTTCTAAATCATATATTTCTACAATTTTTCGATAGATGGAGTTAGAGAGAGCCATTAAGGGGGAAGTTTTTACTTGCTTATAATTTGTGAAGCAGTAATTCAATTAGCCTTTCATGTTCCTCATTTATGTTTTCTTGAAAGAGTGAACACTGAAGTTGAGGATGTGCTGGAATATGTGCATTAATGGCGGAGAATGATAGATATGTGCAATTTGGATATATTAGTCACGATCGGATAAGATATAGATGTTTTATTTTTATCCTGTAACCAAGTACATGTTCCGCTTGTACCAGTCTCTGTAATGACCTTCTTTTTGTCTTATTTCAGTGCAACGAATTTAATTCGGAAGAATTGACACTGCTTAGAATTCTTTGCTAAACACTCATCACTTTTTCTACATATCATTTCCTGTCTAGATTATTTATACTAATAAAGAAAATATAAATATCTTCACAGCAGCGAACGTTACAAACACGAAGATTCTATTGAATATCCTAAGCCGATTTTTTAATTAATAAGAAATGGGGGACATTAGCGCAATTCTTCTAAACAGATTTTTTTTTTGTGATCCAATCGACCTTTAATCATTTTAAAGTTTCTCTTGGATGTTCTTGCATGGAGAAGCCCTACCAACTAGCTTTTCGTTGGTTAGTTATTAGTTAGTTGGTTGGTTATATTATACCCAGGATAACTCCCTTACATTTTGTAGGGGGGTGTTAAGGGAAATTTGACTCGTCATAGTTCATATAATGAGGGTTTTATCAGTCACATAGTTACACATATTATTTTGTATCTTCTGATCCCATTGCAGTCCCAGAATCATATTTTGATATGTTTTAGAGTATGGCATGAGGGACCAAATATATTTTTTTCATGATTTTTGGTGATGACATGTTTTGAGATATTCAAGGTCAAAGGCCAAGATCACGTGACAAAATTATATTTTTATCCAAAGGTGGGATTGTTATATATCAATGGAAAGCTTGTTCAAGTCTCTGTACAATAAGCTTTATTTGAGCTTCCTAGGCAAAATAGGGGCGGAGTTACAGCACATTTAGTACAGCTAAGCGGGCTCAAAAAGAGGAATTTATGCGAACTTTGACCTTGAATAATTTAATAATTACAAGACAAACGAAACTAAAATTTTCCATAGTTACTAAGTTCCATGCATAGTTTCAACTCCCCAAATTTCATGAAAATCGGTGATGGTCAGGTTGAGGGCTGTGTTGATTTCGCATGGAATGACTCATACCTTAAAATGTGTAACCTATTATAGCATTAGAACTGCACCTACTGATGACGTTGTATGTAGACCGTCTGAGCACTCGTTATGATATTAGAAGGTGTTGATCAAGTCCTATCGCTGCTGTTACCTGGCTTTCAAGGTCTCCCCGACGGCGTAATGATAACGCTGTTGTCTTATAATCAAGGAGTATCTGGCTCGATACCTGGTGGAGGTACATAGTAGTTCGGATTCCACTTTCAAACTATAGGTCCAGTCCCAATGGGTCTGTCTGTACATAAAGTGGAGTTAAGAAGAAAAACTTAATACACCTGGTTTTCATACTGGTGCCGACTATTTACCTTCAAGCAGCTTTAATTGTCCTCGTGATTCTGCATCTACACCGACACTTTTGGAAGCTCCTACCGAGGATCGAACAGGCGATCATTGAATAATCCACGAACTTTAACTATAGAAGGGGTGAGAAAGGGTCTTCAACGAAGCAGTCCCGTATTCAAAGTTTGCATTTCAGTCAAGTTTGAAATCTTACTTGTTTTGTTAATTTTTACACATAAACTGTATTTATTGATGAAGCGAATTTAAGAGAATGTGATATTGTACCGCCGGTATGTAAGTACTGACTTTTCTGTAAGCACCCAGTACTTCAGCCTCTTGCACATAGTACATCCTGCATTGCATTTAGCTGACTAACGAGGCTCTGGCGGTCGGACTCGCAGCCAGTACAATCCTCTGTGAGGCTTGCGTTGTGTCGTATGTTTGCGGTTGTTCCTTTATCCATATCACCACATCACCGTCATCACGATTAGCCAATAGTGGCAGAAATGCAGCGCTAAATAAACTAAATCAATCAGTATACTACCGACAGGAAAACGAAACATTTCTTCTTCTTTTCTGGATAACTCCACAACGATACCTGTACTTGTGTGTGCACAGGAGGAGGAAATTAAGTATTCAGCATGCAACTATCTTATGCAAGAGTTGAAAAGTAGTTTTTCTCATGGGACCATGGGTAACATTCACTGGATTATAATTAATGTTGCTCAGTATAACAAGAAAAAAATCATAACTTTAAATAATAATAATAAACCTACCGACTTCCGGCCTCACTCCCACCTGTCAAGGTGATGTGTGGTCAGCACGACGTAGGTTTCCATGACCGGGTTACGCTACCCATTTGTAGCTCCCCAATTTCCTCACGATGGTGGGTGGCCACCGGTCCCATACACAGGCCGAAATCTCGGAGAAAAGTTGTCACACTTCCCCCAGGAGAACGTTGCAAACCGTTTTATTCTGAATGTTTCGGAACCAGAGGGTGAAATCAGAGGAAGATGGACTGTGTGTCGCCCCTGTCAACACATGCTTTTTCAGGCACTAAACTATTCAATCTGTATTATATTAATCTATGTTGAAATCTTTTCTTAAAAAAATGTGTTATTGTTAATGTTACAATGAGTAATGAATTGTTTAACTTAAAAAATGTTGAAACTATAGAAATGTTAAACAACTATGTAATAACCATGGTAAATTGTAAACAACAATATGATATAAAAGAGCTAGACTTTTGCGAGTCTGCGGGACATTCTCCTGGTTGCCGAAAGGTTGATGATTCAGGGGACGTTGGGGAATATCTTGCTTCAATCTTCGGATTGGTTGGTGTACTTGTACTCCATATTTGGCGGATATTCACAAACCCAACTCTGAATAAGGTGTTCTCCTGCATCATCAAAAGACCAGGGTTATAAACTTCGGTATATCTAATAGGTCCAGGCCTACAAGTTATACCGGGTGAATTGTCTGTTTGAAAAAGTGTTTGTATAACATCGGAAGTTAAATAAATCTTCGAGTAAAGGATCTTAAGGATCTTTCATTTCAACCTTGCATAGGTGATAATTAAAAATAAATCCTGCACCACAGACCACGCAAGGGCTTGGTCCTACTAACCCTTAGAAGCCATTGAGAAGTCCGATAAAAGGGTTGTAACCGGACTGACATAAAGCCCTAAAAGGCAGAAGGTGCGTGTCAGTGATTTTTGGCGACCGTGACCAGGACCATCGAAGCAACCACCTGTGGATCTTCGTGGCCCAGCAGAAGAAGAAGAAGCCTGTTCCAGAAACTGAAGCAGAAGCCTGTTCCAGAAACAGAAGAAGAAGCCTGTTCCAGAAACGGAAGCAGAAGCCTGTTCCAGAAACGGAAGCAGAAGCCTGTTCCAGAAACGGAAGCAGAAGCCTATTCCAGAAACAGAAGAAGCAAAGATGATAGGTTCCCAGAGACCTTTGACCAGGCAACAAAAGGAGAGGCTCGTTTGCTGTACGAGCGAAGAAAAGAAGGAGGAAACCTTATTACCATGCTCCGGCTGCAACAGATACGTTCATGAAAGCTGCGCACATAAAACCCCAGGATCTGACGTAGCAGCGGAGGTAGAAGTTAAATGTAGACAGTGCGTGGAAAAACAAGTTACGCCAACCCCAACAGATGATAGTTGGAGGGAAATGATGATCTCCTTTATGACTGATTTTAAGAAAGAGAAAGAAGCAGAAAAAGAGCAAAGATTAAAAGAAAAAGAAGCAGAAAAAGAGCAAAGATTAAAAGAGAAAGAAGCAGAAAAAGAGCAAAGATTAAAAGAAAGGGAAGCAGAAAAAGAGCAGAGATTAAAAGAAAAGGAAGAAGAAAAAGAGCAAAGATTAAAAGACAAGAAAGAAGATGATCAGAAATTCGCACGTTTGATCGAGAAGCTAGAAGAACGTGAAGCTGAACAGGGTATGCGAAGACAAATAGAGAAAGAAGCAGAGAGAGAGCAAAGATTAAAAGAAAAGGAAGAAGAAAAAGAGCAAAGATTAAAGGACAAGGAAGAAAATGACCAAAAGTTCGCACGTTTGATTGAAACCTTGGGTGAAAGAGATGCTGAACAGAAAGCAGAAAGAGAAAGAGAACGAGAAATGAGTGACCAAAAGTTTGCACGTTTGATTGAAACCTTGGGTGAAAGAGATACTGAACAGAAAGCAGAAAGAGAAAGGGAACGAGAAATGAGTAAGGAGATGTTTGAAGATTTTAAAGTAAATCTAGGAAAAGAAATATCCGAAGCGATAGCTGAAATCAGAAAAGAGAGAGACAAAAAATATGAAGAACTAGTGGAAAGAAGGAGAGAAGATCGGCAGATAGATGATGACCGTTTTAAACAGCTACAAGAAGGCTTGAACCAAGAAATAACTGAGCTGAAGGAAAGTCAAAAGGAAATGTCCGTAAATTTGGAAGGTGAAATAAGAAAAACGAAAGAGGTCCAAACACAACAAGTTGAAATTATAAAAACGTTAACCTCAAAGTTGGAAACCTTACAACTAGGCAAGGAGAATAGGAATGAAGAGATGGAAACTCTGCCAAAGAAGATATGTGTAAGAACCTCTTGCTCCTCACGTTCTTCCAGTTCCGAATCTCCCGAACATTCAGAACCATGCCAAAGAAAGAAACGAAAAAGGAGTGGCGGAATGAGACGAACTAGAGATTACGCTACGGAAAAAATGGTAGAAGATAATTCCTACTTAAACCATTCATCCAATCGGATTCTCCGAATGTCTGACGTCAATTCCCTCACCAAGTTTAATGGAGAAATAAATTCAGTATCTGCTGAGAGGTACCTGGAAGAAATAAATACTTATATGGATTTAATGAAAATGCCCATGATGTACCGACTAAAGGTCCTTCCATCGCTAATGGTGGGTAAAGCCAAGGCTTGGTTTATGGCAAACGAAAAAAGATGGAAAACCTTTGAACATTTCCGCTCTGCATTTAAGAAGCAATATGCATCGCCTGAAGCAAAACAGAGGGAAATGAATACCCTGAGGAATAAACATTATAGCAAAGGTGCAGGGTTATCATTGGAAGAATATTGCTGGGAGGTATATGCAGCATACTGCAATCTGACAGAAACCATCAACCAATCAGAAGTGCTGAACTTAATCATTGGCCAATTACCTTCACGAGTGCGACAACTGGTACTAACTCGAGATCCCGCCAACATAGACCAACTCACGAATTTCCTGGGAAAGTTCGAAGCGTCTGAACAAATGGAAGGATGGAAAGCCGATCACCAACGAACTGATGAACGACGAAATCCTCAACCTCGTATAAGGAATCTAGAGCTATCCCGGAGGAATGGAGAAGAAGATAAGAGGCCCACACCGATCAACCAAAGGTTTAATGGTAATCTCAGATTCCAAAGGAAGGATTCCAATAGAAGGACATTCTGGAACAAGAACCAGAATCAAAGAAACTGGAACCAGTCTCGTAAGAAAGAATGTGGAATACAGACTGACGAAATTCCAGAAGACTGTGCTTTGAACCCTAGAGCACCTGTATGGGAAATTCCCTCCGCTATTAAAGCTCCTTCTTGGGATATTCCCTCTACCAGTCGAGCAAATTTAAACCAGAGGCCGTTGTAGATGAAGCTCTCCCTTCTACAACGCGACACAATCTTGATGTTTGTGAGAGCGAAGAAAACAAGCTAATGACTAATGAAAATTTAGATGTTTTATACCTAGATGTAAATTCTTGTCCAAATTCTGAAGAAGATAATTTGTTTAATGTTTTCGAAGTAACTGGAAATTGCAGCAAGAAGCCGGAAATTCTAATAGAAGTTTTAGGATTAGAAATAAGATGTACCTTGGATACGGGAAGCGAGTGCACTGTCATGAATTATAATGTTTGGGAAAGGCTCCGAGAGAGATTACCAGGCTTGAAATTGCAAAGATGCCCAGGAATAAGGTTAAAGGATTTTGTTGGACATGAGAGGTCCCGAATTGTGGGATACCGAACCATTCTTTTTGAGATTGCAGGGCACACTTTTGAAGACCAAGTCTATGTGGTAAAGAATTTAGAGGCCGATTTGTTATTCGGATATCCTTTCTTCAAAAGATACAAAGTCAATTTAGATGCAGGTGCAAACAAATTATATCTAACGGTAAAGGGACAAGTCGTGGAAGAAACTTTGATTCCAGGTAGTCATGGAAATAGTGTTGAAGCAATGGATGATAAGACTTCGTATGTAAAACTATTAGTGACGGAGAAGGAATCTCAGTTAAACAAGTGGTCCGCATCCGAGGAAGATATAAAGAAGAAAGCATTTGCTCCAGAATTGTTAAATCAAAAGGAGAAGGAGAAGCTATTTCGAATATTAACTAGGTATCGCCCTATATTCTCTGACAAACCAGGACTTGCAAAAAACCATACCTGCGAAATTTTGTTAAGCACCAACCAACCAGTGTTTTCATTACCTTATCCTATTCCGATGTCGAAACGTGAAAAATTAGAAGAAGAGTTAAAAAAATGGAATGAATGGGGAGTAATTCGAAATTGTAACTCTCCTTACATGAATCCAATGCTAGTGGTGGACAAACCCGACGGATCAGTAAGACCCTGCATTGACTTCAGGAAATTAAATAAAACAATTATAGTTCCTAAAAGTACGGTGCCGCGACTTCAAGAAGCTCTACAAAAGTTTCAGGGTAAAAAATATTTTTCGTGCTTTGACCTGGCTTCAGGTTACCTTCAAGTTCCTATTAAACCAGAGCACCAGAAGTTCACCGCCTTCTCCTACAAAGGTCGAGCGTGGTGTTTTACCAGGATGCCATTCGGATTATCGAACGCTGTAGCCATTTTTATGCACACGATGCATAGCCTTTTTGAGCCTTGGACAGAAGACTTTCTCACTGTCTATATAGACGATCTTCTCATTTTTGATGCAACTCTAGAAGAACATTTTCAGCACATACAATTCGTATTAGAAAAGTTGCAGAGTGAAGGATTCACTATAAAGTTAAAAAAATGTGAATTTATCAAACCAGAGATAAAATACTTAGGCCATCTTGTGTCAGGAAAGTGCATCAGGATAGATCCCAAAAGGGATGAAGCCATCTTAAAATTTCCACGTCCAAAAACGAGGAAACATCTGCAACAATTTCTAGGTTTAGTTAACTGGCGACGTAGGTTTGTAAGAGACCTAGCATCAAAAACTGCCGTTCTAGAAGAACTACTAGAAAAGGGTAGCCAATGGGAATGGGACAACCTAAAAGAAAGAGCTTTTCAGTCACTAAAGCATGAGTTAGTAAAACTTCCTGCATTAGCTCAACCAGACTTCCAACAGCCATTCCAGCTGATGTGCGATGCCTCTGGCATTGGGCTAGGTTCAATATTGTTCCAAGAACAAACGGAACAAAAGGGAAACTTAGAAGATATTAGTATAATTCAATATGCCAGCAGAAAGTTAAAACCAGCAGAGAAAAATTACACAACCCAAGAGATAGAATGCCTAGCCATCATATTTGGGATTGAACATTTTAAAGTATACCTTTACGGCACAAAGTTTAGGATCTATTCTGACCACAAAAATCTGGTATGGCTGGAGAACAGTAGAAATTGGAATGCTCGATTAACACGGTGGGCTTTAAAATTGCAACAATATGAATATGAGATAATCTACATCCAGGGGCAAAACAATGGGATAGCAGATGTTCTTAGCCGATATCCTGTTCCTGAAGATCAGCCTACCGAACTAACTCGAGAGGGCCAGACTTATAATGTATGGAGTCTTATAAAACCTTTGGAGGAACTAGAACTAGACAAATGGAAAAGGGAACAACAGGAAGATCCATTTTGTAAACTTAAGCTAGAGGAGGTCCGAAGTAACAATGGAAGCTCAACCAAGTATAACTTACATTACGACTTACTGTTCTTCCAAGGAAAGAGTGGACGGAAGTTTAAAAGATTAGTAGTGCCTGCCCAGCTAAAAGGAGAAGTACTAAGGTCCGAACATGATGATACTGGACATTTTGGTTTCAACAAAACTTACAAGAAGATTAAAGATAGGTTCTTTTGGGAAAACATGAAAATGGAAATAGCCCAGTATATACGAGAATGCTTAACTTGTTCTAAAAACAAACCGGATAAAAAAGGCCTATCCAAACAAAAATTAACCACCACAAATCGAAAGCCTCATGAAGTATTATCCATTGATTTGATCGGAAAACTACCAAAATCCTCTTACTATTACTATCTGCTCACTATGATAGATGTCGGAAGTAGGTTCATGATGGCATATCCACTACGTACAGCTAGCACCAGGGAAATAATAAGTAAATTAGAAAACGGATACTTACTTCATTGTCCTAAGCCGGAGTATATACTGTCAGATCGAGGAAGTCAATTCACCTCGAAGAAATGGTATGAGTTTGCAAAAAAACACTCGCTTGTAGCAGTTCACACCACTCCTTATCACCCTGCGGGCAACATTGTGGAAAGAACGAATCAGGAGATAGTTAGGTTAATTAGGACCTTTTGTCATAATTCCCATCAGGATTGGCACAAATTTATATCAAAAATCTGTTGGATATTGAATTGCTCTGTGTCAGGAGAAACTGGGTATGCTCCCTTAGAGCTTTTCTACAATAAACCGGTGCAGATTAGTATTTTGAAACAAATAAATTGGCCACAAAACGATGGTTTTCAAGATCTACCGTGGAAGGATAAACTTTTCCATGCTCAGGCTAATAATCTTCGAAGAAAGGAACAAAGACTACAAAAGAGCAATCCTAGGGCCTATGAGTTACTTAAAGGGGACTTGGTGCTAAAAAAGTCACACAAGCTGAGTTCCGCTAAAGATAATGTTATTTCCAAATTTTTCGAATGTTTTACTGGACCATTTATAGTGAAAGAGATCAGAAACAATGCCGCGGAATTGCTAAACCCATGGACTCAAGAAGATTCGGGGAAGGAAAATTTCCAAAATTTAAAAAAGATAAATTGCACTCCTGAGAGGAAATCGGAACTACTGAGATTATGGAAACCATAGCCATGGTAAAGAAGATGTTTAAAAAACAAAAATAAATAACGTAAACTTGTATTTCTTTTTGTTTTTCTTGTTGGGGAACGCTATGTGTCGCCCCTGTCAACACATGCTTTTTCAGGCACTAAACTATTCAATCTGTATTATATTAATCTATGTTGAAATCTTTTCTTAAAAAAATGTGTTATTGTTAATGTTACAATGAGTAATGAATTGTTTAACTTAAAAAATGTTGAAACTATAGAAATGTTAAACAACTATGTAATAACCATGGTAAATTGTAAACAACAATATGATATAAAAGAGCTAGACTTTTGCGAGTCTGCGGGACATTCTCCTGGTTGCCGAAAGGTTGATGATTCAGGGGACGTTGGGGAATATCTTGCTTCAATCTTCGGATTGGTTGGTGTACTTGTACTCCATATTTGGCGGATATTCACAAACCCAACTCTGAATAAGGTGTTCTCCTGCATCATCAAAAGACCAGGGTTATAAACTTCGGTATATCTAATAGGTCCAGGCCTACAAGTTATACCGGGTGAATTGTCTGTTTGAAAAAGTGTTTGTATAACATCGGAAGTTAAATAAATCTTCGAGTAAAGGATCTTAAGGATCTTTCATTTCAACCTTGCATAGGTGATAATTAAAAATAAATCCTGCACCACAGACCACGCAAGGGCTTGGTCCTACTAACCCTTAGAAGCCATTGAGAAGTCCGATAAAAGGGTTGTAACCGGACTGACATAAAGCCCTAAAAGGCAGAAGGTGCGTGTCAACTGCTTTCCAGAAACTGTTTTTGACTGTCTAGAGCTGTTGGAAGAGGCTGGAAAACAAGTGTCGCATTGAAATTTTAACGAACTAATCCGAAAGTTTTAATTGATTCCTGTGACAAGCTGCTTGTATGAGAGAAGTCTTTTCTCCAAGATGAATTAAGTTAAGTCAAAAATGAGGTCAACCATGCCTCAGGAAAAGATTCAGCTTCGTTATTTTACCTTGTATTGAAAAGTCAGTTGCTACTAACACTAAATTTGGAGATGTTACTGTAGAATTAAAATCTGTAATGCATGCACCAATGCCCGTTCAGGTTATTTTCGGTGTCAGAAGTTCTCAATATATCTCATCAGAAGGATGTGTTTATTAAATCTTTGGTGCTACTGCTGAAATAGGTGAAAATGTGCTGTGTGCTTACGTTGTTATAGCTTTTGAAATATTTCTTTTAATATCCATGAACTGCATTGTGCACGTGTCCCTGTATGTACAGTCATCGGCAATAAAAAATCTCGTTTCTCTGAAGTGCGTTATGTGTGTTGCCTAACTTTACAGCGATGAGCGAACGTCAATAACAGGTTCGGCCATCCGTCGCTGTAAAGTTAAGTAACACGCATAACGCATTGCAAGATAGCGAGAATTCCAAGATGTATTGTCCAATTTTTATTGGCAGTGACTGTACCTTATGTGCACGTGTGCATGTATAAAGTATACATTACATGTATGTTTATATGTGTACCCTATTCTGTACTGAAACGATACCCAGTCCGCACCCACATTACCATGACTGTGTCCACCCTCCACCCTGAATGTTTTGCATTAGCGCTAACCATTCGGCCACACGCAAGCGGTTCCTGCTTTAGTGTAAGTAACACTGCAAGTAAAATTGGCTTCATATAAGAATAAATAAGGAACTAGTAGCACATAAAAAAATTAAGTGCTATTTTCTGTGGATTTGCAACATTACAGTATGATCTACCAAATGTCGACCTCTCCTCCACGCACACCATGGACTGCATTCTTGCAGACTACCGAGGCTCTGGCGTCTGGACTCACAGCCAGTAAAATCCTCTGTGGGACTTGTGTGCTGTCCATGAGTGTTTGTGATTGGCCTTTCATCAGTTTAATCTTGTAACCATTCATACTCATGTTCGCGATTAGCCACAAGTAACAGAAAAGTGAAGTAAAATATGTAAACTCAATCAATCCATCAAAGCAACATATCGTTTCAGCCAAAATAAAATATTTTTAGTGCGATAGTAAAGCGCATAATAACATGGGAAGATGTGGGCACTGAAAAGTAGACGAATCAAAATTATAATTGACAGAAATTGATTTCTTTAGGCGATGCAAGAATATCAAAATCAGAGAAAAATAAGAAATAGCATTATATAGAGAAGATGAACATGCAGCATTTGATAATGAATTTTGTTAAATCTAAACAGTTCAGATGATTCGGACATGTGAAGAAAATAGCAAGAGACGAACTGTCAAAACGAGAGTACCAGGCAGAAGACCCCACCAGGATAGAGGACAACCAAGAAATTGCATGGATGCAGGGATTCAAAACAGAACGACATATAGAGAGGAGCGGAAGATGTGGTATATTGCACTACTATAACTGCAGGGTTCGCAATGACCTGGGAATCCTGGAAAAGTTAGAGGACTCAAACCATGAGCCAGAGAATGTTGAAGATACATCCAAAACCTGAAAGAAAACCCAATAAAAATCAAGTGTTTTCTGCATTTTTACGGATTCAATGAATAAGAACAAATCGCACTTTTCTCCAGTTCTTGATGGAAATATTGTAAATAAAAATGTTTTTATCGTTTATTTTTGTTCGTTTATATTGAACAAAGTTGAATAAACTTTGCTCTCTTGAATAGCAAGTGCATTTGGTTATTAGAATGTTATTCATGCATTCACTCTTTTATTTTGTACATAACAGCTTTTAAGCAATTTTTTGCCCATGGATTTTTTTCTAGATACACATTATTGTTTTACATTGCAAATATCCTTACATCTTTTTCCTTTATTTCGCAAAAAAGTTATGTGTCCTAGTTGAATGTCTGGAATCGCTACATTATTGAAAACTGTAGCTTTCATTTATGTAAAATTTTGTATAAGATATTTCTTTCCCTGTTATACTTTGTGGATTCCAATATTATTTTATTAACATGTTAAAACATCACAGAATGTTCTGGAAAGTTATTCTAAATACAAGTTTCTAAATCGAAAAGTTTTAACAGTTTCCTCTTTTATATAATTTCTATAGTCTCAATCACTTCCGTTGTAGGGATATTGACTATATTCAGACCAACACATTGTAATTATTGTATTTTTTATGTACCTAAGAATCACCAAAATATGCAAAATAAAACTGCGCTTATGGCCGACATTTTTCATAAATATATATCTCATTGATAGAGTGGAGAATAGGGGTAACTTGGCGAGGGCAAGGGGACGCTTGCCTCATCCCCCAAATTTGCAGGTTTATTAAAATTTACAAAGTTAGGGGACCTAAGGAACAAAATAATAAAGAGTAACATTTGTGATTTTGCAAACGTCACAGTTATTTTGCAAATAATCCTGGACGCTGTAGGGCCTCCCAGATGGCGCAGTGGTAGCGTCGTAGCCTTGTAATCAGGAGGTCCCGGGTTCGATTCCCGGTGGAGGCACGTAGTGGTTCGAATCCCACTTTAAACTGTAGATCCAGTCCCGATTAGCCTTTCTGTGCATAAAGTGGACTTAAAACTCTAACTTAATCAAAACTGGACGCTGTTTTCATGGGATGAAAAACTTTTCGACTCTCTTCCCTCAAATTTAAACCTCAGGTTTGATTCTACACCATCAAAATTAGGCGTCGAAGTCTGATTCTACCCCCTCAAAATTAGGCCCAACTTTGATTTTGTCCCCTCAAAATTAGGCCCAATTTGATTCTGCCCCCTCAAAATTAGGTCCAGTTTGATTCTGCCCCCTCAAAATTAGGCCCACTTTGATTCTGTCCCCTCAAAATTTGATTCTGCCCCCTCAAAATTAGGCCCACTTTGATTCTGTCCCCTCAAAATTAGGCCCAGTTTGAATCTGTCCCCTCAAAATTAGGCCCAGTTTGATTCTGCCCCCTCAAAATTATATCCCAAGTTACGCACATGGAGTGGAGTAATAATCATTGGAGTAATAGTGGTTTTATCGTCCCACAACCTTCATCCCCACAGGTGGCGGCAAGTTGCAGAAGCTACAATATATATGTCTAAGAAATTCTATAACCTCAGCGAACAGAAAAGAAGGAACGAAGGCCACTTCCAAAATAGCCTTGTTCAGGGGTTCCCAAACATTTTCGTTTCACAGCACCCTTAGAGTTTCAAGATTTTTCAGCGGCGCCCAAGTCAGAGTGTAGGGCCATCTAATATTTGCAACGGTCAGTTAGTGTGGTTAGTTTGCTTGCCTTAAATTAAAAAATAAACATATATTTCAAATTCAGAAACATTTTATTTGTAAAAAGTACTAAAACACATATTTTGAACAATTCTGAGCATAAACTGATGGTCCTATTCTAAAAGCATGTGTAGTCTAACAAGTAAGTGTCATTTCAATGAAAATATTGGAACGTTTCGCGGCGCACACTTTGGGAACCACTGGCCTAGTGTGTAAATACTCCAAAAATGTTTGTAACATGCTCAATTCCGTACAAATTGAATACTCCTCTCTGATCTGGTCTATGGCATGCCCTTCAAATTTAGATAAACTAAATTCAGTTCTTAATTTCTTCCTGGCCTTTGTTCGTCACCGAATTCCATCCACAAAACTCTTGCAAAAACTCATTCTTCTGAAATTGTTAAATATCCAAACTCCTCACGAAAGACATAGACTGGCAGACCATATATTCCTCCATAAAGTACTCAATGGCAACATCAGAAGTGACCGCCTTCTTCAGGAAATTCACTTTCGAGTGTCGTCTCGCACAACACGAAGAGCTCAACGTATCGCTTCTCGGAAGCCAAGAATATGCCTCATCCACAGACTGCCAAGCCAATATAAGAACTTAACAAACCAAATAGACATTATTGAAAATCTAGCACGTTGTGGAAGGTTGTTGATTAAAAGCTTTTGTTAGTTCTCGTTGTTAATACGTTCCAAAAATGGCTAATGCTGTATTTGGAATGTTCTGTTAAATAAATAATCAAATAGAAATGTCCAAGGTAAAGCACCTTAATTTAATAACTACTTTTCATAACATGAATTCCTATATATTGCAGGAACTTATCACCTTTGCTTTTTAATCCTGAAAATCATTGTCTTAGTAACGATATTGTTTAAATGTGAAAACAGCTTTGCCCGAAATAAACGAACTTCTACCTGGACTGCACACGTGAAGTTTTCCTTTTCTCTCACTCCGCCGAACGAGATTTTCCACGGCAGACAACAGGGGGGGAGAGGAGGGGAGAATCTAATCAATGCAGAGAGAAGGAAGGAGCATCCGCGACCTACATTAAAGCCGTTCCCCCCTCCTTGTTGACCGCGTCCGCTGTGGTGCGGACGGAAGTCGAACCCGGGACACTCCAATTGCAGGTCCGGTGCCATTCTGTCTGCGAGACTTGGAGAAAAGGGGTGGGTGTTTCTGAATGTAAATCTTGTTCTCTCCATATGCATCATTGGCGGCGACACTTGCTAATACGCTCAAACCGAGTAGTCGAGCAGAACGAAAATTCCGGGGTCCGGACCCCTTCCCAAAAGACTTACCAAGTAATAAAATTAAATAATGAAAATATACTTCTTTAGTATTTGTTGCATAATCAATGGATATTTGTTTACGTCGAACTTACCAGGTGTTTCAGAGATAATTGAGGGGTTACAGAAATTTATTGCAAGTAAACTATTGTTGAACTTACGTTAATGAAACCATTCCAGAACGAGCGACGAACGCAAACAGTTTGTGCGTGAATGTTTTTTTTTAAGCTCAGAGTTCACATTCCTGCCACTAGGCGACACTCACATCACTCTCAGTGTTTTGTGCAATGTTTTGGTCCCCAAGATCACCGGACCTTACACCTTGTAACTTCTTTTTGTGGGGTTTCATGAAAGACAGGGTATTCGTCTCACCGATGCCACGTGATATAGCAGCCTGAAGGGAGCGTATCATCGCAGCGATAGACAATATCGATATCGACAGGCCCTTGTTGATGTGAGTGTGGCAAGAACTAGACTATCGTGTCGATGTGTGCCTTGTCACCCGTGGAGCTTACATTGAACATTTGTAGGTGTACAAAAAGACACTATTTGAGTTCCTCGTTCGTTCTGGACTGGTTTCATTAACGTAAGTTCAATAGTTTCCTTGCAAAAATGTTTTATAACCCCTCAATTATTTCTGAAACACCCGGTATTTGAAACCAAGGATTATATTGTGATCATATGGCCTTGAAGGACAACGTCAAAGAAGATTTATGCACACTACTAATGATAATATGCATAAAATATTAATAAAGATCTTTATTTCTCGTCAACTGGATCTAACAGTCTTTTTTGTTATTCAATAAATATTCAATTATTTATCTGTTTGACATTATTTCCTTGCCAGGGCGGTTATGTTTCAAATATTCGCGATCGTAACTAAACGTAAGCTAGAATATGTGCTGTTATGTTTCTATATTTAAATCGTCTTTTTACCTATTTATGCAATGATAACAATACAATATTAATTAATTTACATATTTTAATTCAAATTATTTTAATTTAATTTAGCATAATTATAATGCAATTATTATAATTTAAACATTTATATTATTATTATTTGTGAGATACTTGGTTCCCAGTCGTCATTCATCCTCATCGTCGTGATTAACCAGAAGAGCCGAGATGAAACCTGTAAACACAGATAATCACAACTTGCATTCAGAGCATAAACACTTGAACAAAAATATCTTCTTATACGTTTATGTTCTTATTTTACGCCGCTTTTCTGCCTCTTTATACTAATCGCAACGTTAAGAATAAATGGTGATAAGATAAAAAGGTGAATTGAGACTCATAAATAACAGTTCACGCATGCGTCCAGTTATACAATTTTGTTATTGTTTGTTCTGTGTTTAACAGTAAAATGAAAAGTATATGTAAAAAATGTATTGTTTGTATTTTTGTTATTTAGATTCACTTTTCTGCCACATTTGGGTAATCGCAAAAATGAGAATGATTACTGTAGATGAGCCTCGTGAGAGGAACAATCACAAATAGTGTTGCCCACGAGACGAGACTTTGGCCTGTCTCCTCTCGAAAATATTCGTTTGTCTCATGACACATGGTCAATCTCGTCTCGTCTCGAATTTTTAAAAGCCTGTCCCGTCTCGTCCCGTGGGCAACACTACTCACAAAGAATACCTATGCTCAAGCCAGGATTCGAACCCAGCAACATCGGCGAGATCGAAAGTCGACCACTTAACCCATATTTAGTATATGAACTATGGATGTATGTAAGAAAAATATGAAAACATGCTTTCCATTAGCATTAAATAAAAATAATGGTAGAAATGAAACGGATACAAAACGTTAAAATTTCAAAACATGGAGAAAATATGCTTACCCAGTAAATAATGATAGAGCTTAAAATCTATTCCTCTAGAACTAGACTGGTCGCAACGATGAGGATGAATCATGAACTGATGAATAAATGATGGGACAAAGACGATGTTACGCGCATGATTCTAACCTACATTACTTATGTCGTGATGTATTACTTTCGCACTCCATGGCATTCTGGCCCCAGGAAATGCATATGCGATTATACGGCCAGAAGTAGTTTGCTGTTGCTGTGGTTTTACTGGGAACTATGCTGAAATTCCTACAACTTACACCCTATCCTGGAAAACAACATTGCATCTTGATTTTTGTCATTACCCAGCAGTTTTCTGACTGCATGTAACTATTCCATTCAACTCAAAAGGTATTTGCAGTGCAGGAGAAGAAAATAAAGCTCACTATTACCTTCCCGTCACCGATTGCTATATAAACAGTTTCATCCTCAGAATGTATGCAACCAGCCAGTATGTGCACTGTGTAATTTGTGATGTCCGTGTCTACGGGACATATCCGAGGTATATCTTTCCACTTATGTGCACTATATAAGCACATTCTAAACGCTACTAAGAAATCGAGAGAGTAAATATACTTTAATTCACACTTGGATAATTCGAATTATTAAGTAATTCGAGCAGACGTTTATTCCCCTTGAAACTATCTTTAATGACGTGATGTTTTTGTTAATTCGAATTTTAGATAATTCGAACGTCTTTCGTTTTTCTTTGGAGTTCGAATTAAAAATTATTGCACACTCTGTGTGCTTTTTTGTCACTGTACATATTTGAAACAATAATATGTAAAATAATATGTTCTATAATCTTAAAATATATGCCTCTGTCTTTTAAGAACCGTGTAAAAATTATGGATACTCGAGTTTGGACACCAATTAAAATTAACCAGTGGACCTACCTACATAAAAACGAGTTTCATCAAAATTTAGCTTGCTCAATTCTGCTTTAATCTATGGTAACTATTTTTTTTCGAGTATGCCCTCTATTATATAGCGTGAGTGAGAGAACAAAAAAAAAGTGCCCTTTTTTTTAGGTTTGCAAGCGATCGCTCTGTTTGAAATTCTATAAATTCATAGAAATTTTAACATTTTATTTTATACATGCGACAGTCAGCATGCTTAAAATAAATGTTAAACTTTGAAATGCCACCTCCTAGTTCTCATGTTACAAAATAACATTTCTTGTACTGTGACGAAACGTTTTTGACTTCTTATTGAAAAAATGATTAAAATGAATAAAATGGGTTGAAAGAAGGACTTGATTTTTGTTTACCAAAAATATTGTATATTTTTTATAATTTGAGATTCCTAATATCTTATGTAATACCATTTGTATTCCTTGAAATTAAACGTAAATGTATATACATGAGTGGTATGCAACTTAAAAAGTTGATTTATTTTGGATTAGGAAAGTACTATCAATACAAAATATATAAAGTAACGTACTTGCTACGTATTATATTTTGTATAAGATACATATTTTAATGTTTAAATCTTTGCAAATTGTCCGCGTAACTTCAGGTATATTATACAACAATGTAAAAGATTAATGTTGTGCTCTTGAAGACACATGTGCCGAAACATCGGTGAATAGAAAAAGTATCAACCACAAAAATACAATTTTTAGATTGGCGAAAAATAAGTCATTATTGTTGTATGTATTTGTCTATATTCATTAAGAATGTCTGTGTTAGTGCTACATTAAATACAATCGTTGTTATCTCCACATTTAAAAAACAAACATTTAAATTAATAAAACATACAATCAAACATACAATCTGTATTATATAATAAATACATGGTACGTATAAGCTGTTCATCATTACGTTTCTTTAAGTACATGGCAAAAAAAGCTATCTTGCTGCTCTAATTCTATTTAAAATATGTCATCCATCATTGTTATTGTACTTAATATGTAATTAACATCATATTACAGTTATTAATTTTTGACAGTCATGGCTTAATTTATAGCTTTAGTGTTCTCAAACTCCTCGCAGAACAAAAATACATTCTTACTGTACATCTATGTATTACCTTCCTCCTTCTTTTGTTGAAAAGAAAAAAATACCATTAAAAAATCCTAAAGCAATATACATGAATATAAAATTAGTGAAAACAATTGTCAAATATAGCTTGACAAACCAAACTGCATATATCACTTCCCCCTGTTTTGAAAAAAAAACTGTTAAATGTTTCTTCAAACACATTCACCACCTGTTCACAGGAAATGTTTAAAGTCACATAGTTGAAATTAGTGCCATGGGGTACGATTGTTAAGAATACACTTTCAAACGGGTATTATGGAAATAAAATATACTTTAGGTAGGTGTTAATTTGTAGAACTTTAAGATACTGATTTTCTTGCCTCTTTCGTAACTGTGTAAACACGAATCTTTTATGTAATTTTTGTGTTTAGAATTAGGCAAATAGTTTAAAAAAGATACAATTGTCTGCATAGGCAATATTCATCCAGAGTTAAGAATTCTAAAAGAAATAGAACTAAGACATGTATATCAATGACATTGGTAAGCTTTCTTTCTATGAATAAAGGGTGATCCTTTGCGAAGACACCCAAATGTGAACCTCCCTTCCATGTAGTAGACTCTGGACTGCAATTTGCAGACTAGCGAGGCTCTGGCGTCTGAACTCACGGCCAGTATAATTATCCATATGACTCGTGTTGTGTCGTCCATATATGTTTGTGATTTACCTGTCATCCATTTCATCACATCTCGGTTCTCATTTTCGCGATTAGCCAAAAGTGGCAGAAAACAGAAATAAAGTAAACTAAATCAATCAATATATATCTTCCTCCGAATAACATATTCGCCTAGAAGATAATCTCAGTGAGGTTACTCACACAGAAGGGTGATTACTAGGGAAAGGAACTTTATGTGCTAAAAATCTTAGAAATATTTATTTTTTTATGTGTCATAAATCTTGAAAATATGTGATAAAAACAGGAAAATATGTGACAAAAATATAAAACATTTGGTAACAAAAACAAACACCTGAAATCAGTTTCTTTAAATGCTTACCTCTTAGTGATGTATTTTCTGGAAGAGTTGCAGTGGACCACCATAGTTTTTTTTTTTTCAAATTCTCCATTGTAAATCTGTGGCAATTATCTCTAGAAAGCATCTTATATTGTGAGAAAGATCGCTCCACGTCACAAGAAACAATTCTTGCATATTTGAAGCATGAGATGCCACTAACGCTGAAATTTTCCAAAGCTTCCTCTTCCTCTACTTCACCTTCCAAAACACGTGCAATTTGGCAAAAAGTTTGAAAACCTTGGTTTTTCCCAAAAAATTTCTGCACATTTAGACATTAGCACTTGTGCGTTAGATCCAGTGGGGGTAATATTTTCACCCAGTAGGATCGTAGGCGAAGCGCCAGAAGTCTGCCAGCGAGCATGTTGAAAGACAAAACAAACCTAGCACTCTCGATATGAAAGAGGTGCGGAGAATAAACATTTTTCCTTTGAGGATTTCGAGGTAGCTGAAGTCAATGAGCGATTTTATGTATTTAAAATGAAAATTCGCAAAATATGTATTTCCATACGGAAAACTGGAAAATATATGTTTTTATGTAAAATAAAATTTGCTGTGTTGACATATAAGGCTATGATCAGAATTTTGGCAAAAACTAGGGTCTCTATCTTATCGCAAAAAAAACATTTATTTACGTAAAGTTCCGTTCCCTAGTGATTACAATAGAACAAAGCAGAAGATAAGCGATGCCAACTAAAGGAGTGACTAAAGAAAGTTGATTTTTTTGTCGGATAACTGATTTGTTAGCAGTTTTTTCCAATGAACTGATAACCTACTGCTAGTATATAAGTATTATAGATAAAGATTTTTTCCATCTTTGTCCCCGAAAGTCATGTGAAGTTGGCGCCAGTGATTGTAATAGAGATAATGCACGAACTAAAATAAACTCATTCTATTTACTATTAATAATAGGTTACAATTTTGAAATCTGTTAGTGGTTGTGGTTCAGATTCGTGGATATTCACACAGAGCAACATTTATCATGTGACACTTTTTTTTTTTTCCTTTCTTATAATTTTCGGAACGAGTCTCACTGCTCAAGTTTTTGCATCAACGTGCTGCTGTGTAAATTTTGCACCTGATAAATACACAGCTGTCAGAGTTAACTTGTAAAGCGAGAGATGTGATTTGACTATGTTATGAATTAAAGGCACTGATAACCTAAATGCAGTTTGCTGTATCCCAAATTTGCTGGTGACTCATTTCTCCTTCCACCCCGCAAACGTTGTACTAAACAGTTTTGATTCATTACAATCACCACTTTCGACAATATGTTACCTATATTTGTTTTTAAATAAACATTTTTTTACACAAATTTATCTTTATACACTGCCGAGTAGAGAATGATAATGTAGGATTTTTTAAAAAACAAATGTACATCCAAATCTTCACAAATGTGTCAAATCTCTTCATATGATCCACAACTGGACATTTTAACTAATTTTTCACGATGTAGCAGCAAATTAGGATAGAGATATAATTGGCTATTTAGCTTGATTTTTTAAATACTAAAGTAAATATACTTTTCGTGTTCGAATTGAAGGTGTAGTTAACGAATCCCCTTCCCTTTCTGGAAACAATCACACGCACGTATACTATTTACAGTTATTTTATATTTTTCACCAGTAATTCTCGGTTTCAGAATCTCATGTCATATCTTTGTGAGAATTATGAAAATCCTTAAACTGGAAGTTGCTCAAGATTGTTTTTTCTTTCTTTTTTTTTAAATAAAAATTGTCTTTAGAGTTTTAATAATTAGTACACTTTATTGTAGTCGTTACTGAAATGACACAATTTTAATTGACTTCTATTAAGTAGGCAGTAACACTTAAAAGACATATATATGTCTAAATAGCGAAACATGAATTTCGACTTTCCCTCTCCTTAAACCTTCCTCTATGTTTAGTTTAATTCCGTACGCACGCTGCATTTTTATGTGGTATTTCTGATCAAATCAACACATTCTTCCAGTTTGATTTTGTTAGATGTGCTTCCAGTGTAAGATCGGTTGTTCTTCTGCAACCTTCCGGGTATTAGGGGTTGGATTCTAATCCAGGCTAAGGCATAGATTTTTCAGTGTGCTTGTTTTCTTGCCAGTGTAATGAGAACATCATGCATTTTCATTGGTGCAATCAATATAGAGAAATATGTCAAAGAAGTACAATAAAAAAGTGTGGCGGAAACGGTTGTGCTTTCGATGAACGTAGTGGTCAAACTGAGATTGAATTTTCTACATGGTTTATCGTGTGAAAGTGATTATTATTTCGATAGTGGCTACAGTGTATTTTCTGAAATTTGATGAATGGAAACATTTGTTTGAAGCTACAAATTAAATGTATATAATTTTATTTCTATTGTCACCAAAGTTGTAATTGCAGGGATCTAGTGGATAACACAGGGGTTTATCTTGATTTTCTGTCTGGAGCCTTGTGAAAAATTTTAGGGAAGGATTGAGGAAATTGGGGATTGGGGGCATCACTGAGGTAACATGAAAAGAAAATTCTTACGTCATTTTTTTTTTAATATTTGTGTTGGATTATGATGTTTTGAGTTATAAATATCTGGGCCATGTTACGCTTCTCCTCTTAAAGTTAAGTCTAAGTGCTACTAACACTAACTTACATTCCAAGATGAGAAGGTTTTTCCTCGGTTGTTAAGAAACTTATGCATGTTGAACTTCGGGAAGAGGAATCACTTTGCATTTATAACAATTATTTTTGAGAAGGTGCCATGAAAATTGAAAGCAAAGTATATAAATTTTCGGTAAATTTTTAATAAAAATATGAAAAAGAGAGCCAGTGCTTTTTTGACGCAGAATATTCTGTTATAACTTCCCATTTATAGGATAAAAATATTATTTTAAACTCTAATATAATATTGTAGGTTGTATATGATTTGAATTCTCTGCTTCCATATATCATGTGGACGAAAACAATTATTTGCACTGTTAGAATGAAATTCTTCTAACTCTAACTCAATTGTTTGCTCTTGTCTAAATTTTACAATTTGGAATTATGAGTAGACGGTACTGTGCATTAGTGTTTAGAGCAGAGAGTTATTATTTTTTTGTTTGGGATATGGTAATTGTAACTATTGTATGGTATTGACTAACAAAACTAATTATTGCAGTTTGTTTTCTCCGCGTTTCAACAGTAATGAACAAAATTATGGTTTGTTAAAAAAAAAGAAGGTTTGCTAGAAATAAAAGATTTAGTCTTCATATACAGCATCTGTCTTGTGTGACGTAATTGTTTCAAGTATATGATTACTTCGAATTTTCTTATCCCAATATTTTCATGTGAAGGTTTGTTTCAAGTATAAAATAATGTTAATTTTTTTACCCAATATTTTCATAATGGTTATTATAATTTAATAAAAATTCAGATGGTAACATTAGTAAAAAAGATAAACCTACTTGCATTTCACTCATACAACACATGTTCTATTAGTTATATGTTATCCAGTTTCTTTTTAATGTAGCTATAATTATACTGAGTTAATTGTTTGATTAATGTAACTTTTCTGTGCACTCTTTCCGTGAAGTTTTTTTCTTCTTCTTCAGAATTATACGTAGTATGTGTTGAGAGATATCATACTTGAGATTTCTATAACAATGAACACGTTATCCTCCGATAAGGGGAGCAAGAGGATTCACAACGTAAATTTATATAAATAATATTTTCACTTGTTTTGAATGAAGATTAGTAACTGCAGGATGTTGCTGTTATTTATTTATAATTTTATGTTTCACTGGTAAAATAAATTTATATTGTGCATTAATTTTTTGAGGCGAAATATTTTATGAATATTATTATTTGCAACCTTATTTTTGCAAGGAATTAAAATCAATTATACCTGAGTCTTTACACAAGATAGTTGGCCTAAGTAATAAAATTGTAAAGTTAACTAACAAGCCATGTGAAAGTGAAATAAAAATTATTATACTACATGCTTAAAATAATTCCGAAAAATTCTACCAAAATCAAATGAAAAATATACTTTACAAAAATTTAGAAAATGAAGAAATAGATTAAAGACGTAGAGACAAGAATTAATATTTTCTGCTGTAATAATGAAACATAAGATGAATAATGTTGCACTATAAATATAGAAAGTTACAATACAATTTAAAAGAACAAAGTAAGATAAATTAATAATAAATAAAAATAAAGGAAAGTAAAACAGAAATAATTCTACATATATGATGAAAGTAATTTCATTGAAAAATAATAATCAAGAAATTTATGTAATGCAAAATAGGTACAAAATCAAAACCCGTTATATAAACACAAAATATGGGATAGTTTATATCGTAAGGATCGATTTTTTAAAAAAATTATCACTAAATGCATGTTTATCTTTTAGTTTCCTTACGACGTGCAACACTGTCATAAGCCGAAACACTTCATAGATATGAGATATATCAGTTATACTTATTGACATTCACGTAAATCCGAAATTAGACCAATGCTGGGTGCGGTTCAAGAACTGCAAACGCCATGTTGCTTCCGCGCATCCTTAGCCACCCACCCCACCGCGTCAGTCTTACCGGCGAACGCGACTGGAGAATGGGCCAATGCGTTCCCAAGGTCTCGGTGACTTGAAACGGACATTTGCTGTCTACCACAATTTATGATCTCTCCTAATGGTTATTTTGACAAAACGTCAAGCTGTGTAACGTTTCCAATATACAATATTTGTGCCCAAGAATACAGCAAGCAACACGCCATTCCTCTTTTTAAATGTTTAAACTACTGATACTCGTTGTAACCACCACTCGCCTAGCAAATTGCTTTTAAAAAACTTGGTCACTCCTAACAAATCTTTTAAAAAGTGGAACAGATATAATGTTTTTGTACAAACTTGTAATTTTACATAAATTTTTAACACAAAAATAACAGAAATGTCATGCCGAATGAAACTTCAAAAAGAAATAGAGTTCGAGTATTTGTATTTATTCTATTTTCGATTTAAAATCTTGTTAGAGTAAATTGTTTTGTAATATTCTTTTACCGCTGAGAATGATACGTGATAGACTTAGGAAGAATTATTTTTGCATAATCTGCGTTTCTACCAGTCTCTTCAAATAACATATTTCTCTCTCCTTCTCTTGTTGACAATGTGATTATTTATTTTTGCCGATCATTTGGGAGAACTATTTTATACTAGATTGTTATCAGTTTACAAACTGTGAGTATGAAATTACAAACGTATTTCGAATAATTGGAATTGAAATTCGGTTATTTTCGATAATTAACTTTCGGATACAGATGACAATTGCGCCAATCATGCTACTAATAATATTAACAGTAAAAATAAAACTTTTGTTGACTTTTCTTGTAATACTAATAATATTAACAGTAGTAATAAAATGTTCAACGTTTTAAATAATTTAGATTTCTGGTTATGCTAAATGTTCCATTAGATATTTTTTTTTGTTCGCCACTTAAAGTTAAGTTTTTAGTGAAGAAATGACAATGTGACAAATATGGTAAAATGTGGAAGAAATAGAAATTCTGCCAATAGGCTTAGGATACAAATTGGTCACCATAGAATACTAACTTTTATATATCAGTGTTGTCTGCATGTAATAAATTCCGTGATATTCAAATATTTTCTCTTATGTTTAAAAAATATATATTGTTGGGAGAATTTTCAATGTATCAAAGTACATAAAAATCAGTACAATTTAACCAGTTTTCATTTTCTAATTTTTAAACTGTCAATAGGAATTAACGGCAAATTACACAAATATTTATCGTGCCCTTATAGATTAATGCTCACTGAAATGTATATTATTTCTTGAATGGATGTTTTTGGCTGACTTGTATTTTAACAGACAAATGACTTATTTGAATAGTCAGCATTGGTTGTGTGAAATCAAGTACTGAAACATTATCTGAACAGTGAACACAGTCCCATTGTCACCCAAATAGGAAAAAAAATGGATAACGATTTTAATGAAAAAATGTAGTGACAATATTTAGGTTTTTATCTTTCCATTATTGTGTTCAAATGATTAAATTTCACATAGTCCATTTTAATTTTCTGCAACAATAACGATGATTTTCGTGTGAAATCTGGAGTGTGTGACATTTAACTTAGTTCAGCTTTCATATAATTCATTATATTTCGCGTGTATCGATAAGAAACTCTACTGCGGACTTTCATGTAATTATTTTTACTTTTCATGAGCATCATTAATTCCATAATTAATTTTTCAATCTCCTATGAGCAATTCCATAATTAATTTTTCAATCTCCTATGAGCTTTTTATGTTGATTTTGGAATATTGTTATGTTTTTAATTCTGCGCTTCAGGCATTTATTTTATCATTAATATCTACTGCATCATTTTAATTTCCATTCCTATTTTATGCTGTTCACTTTCGGTTATCCAAAGTTTTTCAATGATCATAGTATTTTATAGAAATGCAACGTCGACGTACAAGTTCCTTCTTTAAAAAATGTTCATTAGTATTTAAATTTCCGCATTGTAGTCGGAAAGTTCTACATTAGCAACTCCTAAGTGATGGTGATTATCGTTATCATCTTCGTCGTCCTGAATACCTTATTGGGTCTCCCCGATGGCGCAGTGGTAGCGTCCTCGCCTTGTAAACAAGGGGTCCCGGGTTCGATACCCGGTGTAGGCACATATTGGTTCGGATCCCACTTTAAACTGTAGGTCCAGTCCCGATTAGCCTTACTGTGCATAAAGTGGACTTAAAACACCAACTGAAAACCTTATTATTTTTGTATTGTTTTGGTTCTTTTTGTTGAATTCTAAGCGTGTAGTATGTGATAACCCCATATGTTTGGATATTTGTATGTATTGAACTTGTAGCCACACTTTATAGAGAAGAATTATGATTGAAAATAGCCTGTGACGTAGGATAAAGATTTAAAACCGTTTTAAAAAAATAATAAGTAAGGAATATTACAGGGTAAGTGAATACTTAGATTGCAAATGACAAAAATTTTGTAATTAGCTAATTACATTTTTGTTTTGCAGTGGAAAAATTGAACTGCACTGAACCCTCAAAATACCAATGTATATGATTTATATGGAGTACAAAAATTCAAATTTACAAGTATGATATATTTTGTGATGTCCGAATTTTATAGTGATAACAATGCGTACGATTTCCTATCTTATTAATATTATTTGTGCCGTATGAGTAGTCAGATTTGATTATACGTATTTTAACCAGTTCTGCTTAAATTTCCGGCTTTAGCTCCACCCCGACTACGTTCTCGCAACATGATTGGTATTTACGATTTTTGTTTCCTACACGTTGCACCAGGCGCATGGAACAACCAGTCAGACGACGATACCCTCGAAATGTGCCACGCCCTTATACTATTGGATAACATAAATAACTCCAGCAGTACTATATTGCGGTGCAAACATATACAAAATTTTTACCTGGGGGGAAAAACTACCATTTTGTATGCGTATGCCAGAAGTATGTCATTTATAAGACAATCAACAATTTATCAACAATTCATCTACAAAGAAATAAAAATATTTGGAAATATATTTGCTACCCACCATTCCATACTTTCAAAATGCTTATATTATTTTTACTACTTTGCAGGCAATAACACCATGCACATGTAGTGTTAAGTGTCCAATTTTTTATTATTTATTACCCGTTTCTACTGTTCGAAAATTCCTGGAACTGTACAGAAATTAATCGTGGATTGTGTGTGAATTTTTTTACTAGCTTGAAAAACTGGACGTAAATATCTCTAATGAAACTTTCATATACATAATGGGAACTGTGTAGAAAATCAGTGAAAGAATATTGTCCACATAGGCGCTCTTCTTCTTAAAAATACACTCTCCTCTCTCCAGTAAACAGGAACAGTATTTCACATCTGTTGTCTTTGTCGAAAGTGGAAGTGTTGTCACAAATAACGGAAGTCACAGAGCGCCAGCTCTATAACCAAAATTGTTCAGATGAATCGAATAGACCTGGAAAATTAACAATATTAATTAATTTATTTATTTATTGCATATTTATTCATTGTTCTCTGCGGTAGTGGCCAACCGATCTTCCGCCTTGTTTTACAGAATGTCCGAGAAGATCCCCTACCGCTAGATTGCATTATATAGTAGGAGAGAGTCGTCCAAAACTGGTACGGTGGGTCAAATGGGGACGTTTGGGATCCAATGCTGTACTACTTTTCCTGGATGTCTACCTACATGCCAGTTTGAATCGAGTTGTGGAAACGGCAGCCCGAGCCCTTTGAGTGGCTCCATAAGTACAGCATTGATTCTTCCAGTTTTAAGTTATATTTTGACATACTGCTTGATAGGTTATCTTACATCTGTGTGAAGAGACACCATGTTTTTTAGCGTCCATCATTGTCTGCTAAAACGGGGACATCATGGGTTGTCTTCGACCTGTATAGCAATATGTTTTACTTACTGGACCTATGCTTTCTCAGACAAATTTATGATATTATGTTGTATATTAAGTGTTTAAATTGAGTACTAGCAATTACTTGTTAGTGTAGATGTTTAAAGAAAAACAGAACTGACAAAAATACTTCCTGTCTTATAATTTTATTGTATTTTTCATTTTTAACTTGACTTTTGTTCTCTCAAAAAAGTTTTTATAAGAAAATTTTGCATTAGTTCTCGAATTTACATTGTTTTATTGAGTACCCTATTTTACCAAACCGATTGTACGAAACGGGGATGTTGAATATTTTCCACAAAAATATTTTTCCTGCTTCACACATTTTTTTTTTCTTACAAACAACATTGTTTCCTCATAGTCTAGGACCTACTCAGAGAGGGAAAATTTTGCAACATTTTTTTCATTGATAACTTTGCTTTTGCTAGGCCAAAATATGTTAGTCTCCCCTGCATATTATCCCTACATATACATGACATATTTATTTATTATAACATATACCGTGCGTTCATTTCGATCTTCAGCCGAGAGATCGGGAGAAGCGTCGCGGGCGGCGCTGACTGAGATGCCGACGTTTGAGGCCTGTAATGCCCGCTTATTTTTATGGACATATGCAGACATTTATATAAATATTGCAAAACGAGCACTAACCTGTGTTATAAGAGTACGGTTTTAATTTTAGTAGCTTAGTGGCTGTATGTGCTGATGATTTTGACACGACCATCTCCTGTGAAACACGGCGTAGAGGTTTGTTTGGAGAACGTTCTAACGCTGCACCAATTTCATCGAGTTTTGCTTCGGTTAGAATCCGTCGTTTTTGCTTAGGTGTTTTGAAATTTGACGATCCAGTTTCTCGTAATTTAAGGACAAGATGTCTAACCGTATCTCTATGTGGAGGTGAAACGCCTGGGAATTTCTGTACAAATTGCCTACACACGTCTCGACACGAGTCTGTTTTCACGTAAGTGTCATACATAAAAATTCTTTGTTCTAACGTGAACCTTGCGGCTGGCATTCCAATCGTCTGACTGACACAACACACATACACACTGCAATAACACAAACAAGTAAAGGCAAGTAACCAAGAATAACACTTTTGTGCACAGTACGAAATTAACACGCTCTTGGTTTACATCTGCTCGCCACTCACTATTTTCACTGCTCTGTCTTCATCTAGTCGCGAAGGAACAAAAAACTCGAGCTCGGAGATTTCGGATTACAAGGAAGCTCACGAAAACCATTGACTTTTAACGGTTTCGTCTGCAGCGTAATCTTGATACAGTGTTGCACATTCGAAACCTCCAAACGATCCCCATCGACACAAAACTCTTTCAAGGATATAAACTTAAGCAAGACGTTACTGGTCAAAACTATGATTAAAATGTTTTATTATCTGTTACTCTTAACATCGCTTCTAAAGCGTATTTATTTGTGTATACAAGGGCAGAACTTCCTGCAGAAGAACTTTTGCGTGTTATAACACAGGTTAGTGCTCGTTTTGCAATATTTATATAAATGTCTGCGTATGTCCATAAAAATAAGCGGGCATTACAGGCCGCAAATGTCGGCATCTCCGTCAGCGTCGCCCGCGACGCTTCTCCCGATCTCTCGGCTGAAGATCGAAATGAACGCACGGTATATTTAGCTATTTACCGGTATATTATAACTTTTAGGGTTCGGAAGTTGATGAAAAATCATCTTCTTTTCTGAGCCTTGAAAACGATGCTAAACTTGACATCAGTCCATTTTCCTTCAGTTAGAAATAGAAAACATTGTTTTTATTTTGCATTTTCGGCCTGCTTTGTCTTTCAGTATTTTTGCTGTTTTTGTTTCATTTTTCTTCAATTTTTGATTTTTATTTTTCTTTTCCTCTGTCGTTTCGTGAATTTTGGATGCAGTTGCTAGCATAGCTTACCTATTTAAATTTCCTGAGATGGTCTGTTTAGCAAGTTCGCCATTAATACGCTCAATGAAAAAGCACAATATTACTTTTAACTTAAATGTATGGCAATAGATTAAATAATTAAATGTGGTTAATTTATTTTTCCTGCAGCAATCTTAAAATACTTTGTGTGAAGCCTACTTCGAGATTCCCGTGCCGGTCACTATTATCGCTTTAATCTCTGGTTTTAAAGTAAAATTAATCACAATATTAAAATATATATATATATAATCTGATGAACGCAAGACACAACTGTATTTTCAGATGCTACCGACTACTGTATCGTGTAATGCTCACTCTGAAAGGAAAGTGACCTTGAAGTAAACTACATTAGCACTTAAGTACCTTTATCCCTTTGCTTCAGTAGTTCAAACCACCAAAAAGAAACTTTTTTTATATATTCAACTACTCTCTTATAATTTATGAAAAAGAGCAAACTTTCATTTTAAAAGCGAAAGATATTTTTATGTTATTTTTTACAATTTGGGTCATTTTTTGAGAATTTTTAGGTCAACTTCCGAGCCCTGGTTCATTACAAATCAACTTAAAATAGAGTTATACAATCATATTGTAATATTTCTGCGCAACAATATATTAAATATTTTCTCTTTTCAGGTGAGTACAAGAATATTTTGACCATATTGGGTGGTCTTCAGTTGGTAAGTACTTGCATAATTTCCCTATACCCTGAAAGATGTTGGTGCTTTGTACACTTTTTGAAGATACCAATTTTAAAATAAAAATAAAAACTTTGACGTCTGCTTCGTTTCTTATGTTGGTGTTGTGCGATAAAATCGAATATGTTTATCCTTCCTCAACACAACCATCTCGAAGTAACTTCCCCCACAGAAATGATAATAATATATTTATTTAAGTGGTGAGCACGATATGACAACCAGGTACATCACTATGTCAAAATGGGAGATACAAAATTACAAAATTGAATATATAATTATGAAGTAATACAATGGATCCTGCAATCTTATACATCACCACAAGTTCATATTGCTGCTTTTCACAAGTTTAGGTAATAAACATCTGGCCTTTTTGAGAGATATTAGAATTGAGATATTCCTCGTATTCCATCTGGGAATTACATAATGATGATGATAATAATAACAAATTAAAATTATCACATTACATTAATTTATACAAAAATAACATTGTATTGTTATTATTATATGAATAGGTAAAAATACGATATAAGAATAGAGATATAACATCACGTATACATTATCTAGCTTATGTGTAGTTAAGATTCCCAAAATTTGCATAAAAGCAACTGTCCTGGCAAGAAAATTAAAAATAGATAAACATTTGAATGGACGTTAGACCCAATTGAAAAATAAAGTTCCTGATTAACATTTTATGCACATTATTATTAGTAGTAGTGTGAATAAAACTTATTTAGTACTGCAATTCAAAACAGTATCATCCCAATTTAATCCTTGCCTTCCAGTTTGGCGGAAGTAAATAATAATGCCAAACAAATATACTTTCATTATTTAATTTCAGTACTTGCTAAGTCTACCCCCCCCCCCCGGGACCCCAAAATACGTCCTTAGTTGATGCGTCGTTTTGCTTTTCTTTGTTTTCAATTTCGATGCTTATCGCTCGTTGCTTTCTCAGATTTCTTCTTTCAATTTCGTGTGGTGTAGTATAATATAAAGAAAGCTTTTATTTTCTTTACATAACCAGAAAGATGAACATTTTTGTAAGATATTGTATATTGATTGGTTAAATTTGCTACCTTGTCATCAAGAGTTCCAGGTTCTGATTGGAGGCACATTTCTCTGATTCACATAAAACTTTAAAATATAAATTCAGTCAAGATTAGATTGTCTGTGCATAACCTCTGACAAAAATTTTCACAGGTTAATTTTTAAAAAAAATCACAACAGAAACAGGCCGAACTCCTTAGCGCAGTGGTCGCGCTACAATTCCAGATGTCCCAGGTTCGAACCCTGGCCAGGTATGAATGTATATATTTTTTTCCGTTATCTGTTCCAATTTATTATTCATGCTCATCGTCGCGATAAACTCAATGGTTGAGAAACGACGACAATTACCAAATTGGTAGAATTGGAGAAAATATATGATTGGTCTGTCGAGTCACTACTTGTGCAAAGACTTGTTTTCGTTCGGTTGCTCCAGAGATTCCCGGGACAGAGTATATAATTGTTTTGACTAGTAATAGATTAGACACTATATATTACATAACAATAAAATGTATAATTGTATAATTAAGAGTGACAGAAAAGAGGAAATAATGTTAGTGCTTTCAGTAATACTCTGTGTTCCCTTTCCTATCCACAGCGAACCAGCTTTAAAAAAAGTAGAAAAACAATTCAAACAGTGAGTAAAGGTTAGACAAGACCACTTTAGCTAAAACAACCGGGCTAATCAAAGGAGAAAAATGCTTGTACGGGGTAGCGTGATTTCTGATTCCCTTTCTGCCCACTTTTTTCTTCTTCCTCTTTTTTTTATTGTTGTTGTTGTAGGCGGCTGGAAACGGGGAAACAAAACACACACGGGATATCTTTACACAAGAAAACAAAACCACTTGAAACTCCAATTGTGGGCATTTTCACAACTCCCCTTTCGAATTTGTGGCATGGCGAGTGAGAAAATGCCTTAATATAAAGAGGTCAAATGCGTTCCGATTGAAAAGCATAGATTAACTTTGATAACAAGTCGAATATATTTATTTTTTGGCACAAAAATACACCAGAAAATGCAACGGCGGGCCAAATAATGAACGGAATGTTGTGGTCGTCAACAGGTTTCAATTTTTCGCATTGTAAGTTCACGTTATGCACAGAAGGACTAATCTGGACTGAAAATCAATTCCAACCAACATTCGCATTGTTTTAATAGAATCTACTTTTCCAACAGGAGCCTAAGGGTAAGCGTAAAACTATGTGAAAGTAGGTTTAATTGGTTCGAATCCCGTGTAAGTAATGGGTGTTTATTATTTTCTTCTTTTTCTTTGTTATCATGTTTTGCTATTGTCACGATAAACCTTTATAAATATACACCGTAAAATACTGGACTCTTTAATTCGAACTTGGATAATTCGAATTACTAGGCAATCCAAACAAATTAACAAAAGCAAAATTAACGAAATTGAAACAAACAGCAAAAATAAAAATATCAGAGATTTATATAAAGGTGTAAATGAATTTAGAAAGGGGTTGCAACCTAAAGTAAACTTGATAAAAGATAAAGACGGTGATTTTCTAGCTGACCCAAGCGATATTCTAAATAGATGGAAGAACTACTTTAATGACCTTTTAAATGTCCATGTAGGAGATAAATCAGAAGTAAATGAAGTACACACAGCAGAACCTTTAGTTCCAGAACCTAACTTGACTGAAGTTAAAGATGCTATTAAAAGGCTTAAGAATAACAAAGCACCTGGCATTGATTTAATACCAGCTGAGTTAATTAAATATGGTGGAAATTCATTAATATGTCAAATTCATAAATTAATTTGTTTAATATGGAATAAAAAAGAAATCCCTCAACAGTGGAAAGAATCCATAATTGTTCCTGTGTTTAAAAAAGGTGATAAAATGAACTGCAATAATTACCGTGGAATTTCTCTACTATCAACAACATACAAAATATTGTCTAACATTCTTTTAACAAGACTAACCCCATATGCTAATGAAATTATAGGTGATTATCAATGTGGATTTAAACGTAACAGATCAACTACAGATCAAATTTTTCACATCAGACAGACACTTGAAAAAAAGTGGGAATATAATCAAAATGTCCATCAGCTATTCATTGATTTCAAAAAAGCATATGATTCGGTCAAAAGAGATAAATTATATAATATATTAGTAGAGTTTGGAATACCTAAGAAGCTTGTTAGTATGATAAAAATATGCACCAGTGAAACAGAAAGTAAAATTCGTGTGGGTAATAATATGTCTGACAAATTTATAATTCATGATGGGTTAAAACAAGGAGATGCATTATCTCCATTGCTCTTTAATTTTGCCTTAGAATATGCTGTAAGGAAGGTAAAAGAAACTAAAGAAGGACTAAAATTAAATGGTGTGACTCAGTTGTTAGCATATGCAGATGATGTAGACTTACTGGGGGATGATATAAATACGATTAAGAATAATGCTAAAATATTTTTCAAAACTGCTAAAGAGATAGGTTTGGAAGTTAACAGAGAAAACTAAATATATGCTTACAGGCCGAAACCAAGTGTTAGGTAATAATCAAAATCTAATTATTGATAACAACTCGTTTGAACCAGTTTCCAAATTCAAATACTTAGGAGTAATATTAACAAATGAAAATTATATTAAAGAGGAAATAAAAAGTAGGCTTAACTCAGGAAATGCATGTTACTTCTCTCTTCATAAACTTTTGTCTTCTCGTTTAATATCTAAGAAACTAAAAGTTAAAATATACAAAACAGTAATTTTGCCTGTAGTATTATATGGGTGTACAACTTGGTCCCTTACATTAAAAGAGGAATATAAATTGAGAGTATTTGAAAATAAAATCCTTAGGAAAATCTTTGGACCTAAAAGGGATGAGGAGACAGGTGAGTGGAGAAGGATACATAATTTAGAACTACATAATTTGTATTCATGTCCAGATATTATTAGAATAATTAAATCAAGAAGACTTAGATGGGCAGGCCATGTGGCACGAATGGGAGAGGAAAGAGGAGTTTACAGGATTCTTTTTGGGAAACCAGATGGTAAGAGACCTGTAGGAAGGCCAAGACGAAGATGGAGGGACAACGTTGAGATGGACCTAAAGGAAATCGGTAGGGATGGAAAAGAGTATATAGATCTTGCTCAAGATAGGGACAGATGGAAGGCCTGTGTTGCTGCAGCCATGAACCTTCGGGTTTAAGAATGCTAGAGAGTTAGTTAGTTAGTTAGGCAATCCGAACAGAAGTTTATTCCCCTTGATATCATGACGTGATGTTTTTGGGTCATTCCGTGTCAAATCAACCAATTTCAGAAAAGTTTCCAGGTCATGGTTTTTTGATTTGGATGAAATTTGACATGAAGGTTCAACCATGTCTGGAAGGCTTGTATTCCAAATATTAGGTTCCTCCGAGAAATAGTTCTAGAGTTATGGCCTGTGCAAGAAGGTGGTGCGCAACAGAAAATGTGACCCAAATCTGGGAAATGAGTCTCAGAGCAAACTAACTTCATGACTCAATAACTTTGGAACTAGTGATCACAGCCTAGTGATATTTACGCACCAAACAAACATCTCACCAAGGAACACGTGTATTGCATCAAAATACCCTCAGATATGCCTTAAAATACCCCAAGATATGCCTTAAAAAGCCTTACGCGTCAAAAAATGCATATTTTGTGTGCCTGCTGTTACAACTGTAATCCAACCAGGAAGGTGGCATTAATTTTTCTAGTAACCCTGATGTGAGCTCAGTATGCACACATTAAGTCGTCTCCATATATATCACCCAATCCATATTATATGTGGTTGAATATGCAAGAAATTGAAAAATCACCGGGAAATGGTGGATTTTGGAAATGGTGTAGCACAAAAGGGACAACAGATATCCAAGCCAAGTTGCAAACACTACATAATTAGACCTTCCTCTAATTTGTGTCAGAATTTCAACTTGTTATTGCAAGGCACCAGTGCACAGTAAAGGTAGACCCTTAAACCCCCAGCGCGTTTTCAGTGGGAAGTTTAAAGTTGCGCAAGGTTTTAAATGAAGATATATTATATCTCCGTAACTACGAATGCCGGAGGTACAAATTATAGCTTGTTTCTTTCAGTACAATCTCAGCTACACGCATATTGTTGAAATAATCTAATTTGCACTAATCAAATAGAAGAAGAAGAAGACGAATATTAATAATCTTATTTTTTCATTACAAAATTTCAATTTCGTCGTGCCCCCACGTAGGCAACGCCAGGACGTGAGGGCTCAAAACAGTTCCTGCGTATAGCCTAATATGTATTTCATTCTCGTAGCAATAATTGTGCACTTACTGATGATACTTTCGTAGAAAAATATTTTCTAATATGAAAGTCGTGTTTTTTAACAGAAAATTCAAAATTCCAAAAATTGTTATCTCGGAAACTATGAATCCTCGTTTTCTTCCATACACACTAGACAATACGCCCATGATAATTTTCATTTATCAAGTAGAAGAATAAGACGAAAGTTAAATTAAACAATATTTTTACGAAATTTAAATTTCATCAGGCCCCCACGTAGGCAACGCCGAAACGTAATGGTTTAAAACGGAACCTGCATATTGCTGGATATGTGTTTCATTCTCGTGGCAAGAATTGCGGACTTGCTTATGATACTTTCGGAGAAAAAATATAATTGTTAATGAAAAAGCAGTATTTTTTTTTCGGGGGAAGTTGCACTCACTACCCCCCATAAAATATATTCAGAATCATATTGAACTTTATTAAATACTAATAGGAAGCTTAAGCCTCTTTGTGTAGCACTCAAGACATGTATCTCTTAACATTGCCTGAGTCGCAGTGTGCTCCAGAAGTCGAAAAAACCAAATGTGACATATTTCACGTCTCGGCGTTTATGGTTTAAAAACATGTATTGGAACAGATTACCATTTTTTTGTAACAACCCCAAAATTGGGCTTTAACCTCGCAAAAAATCACTAGAAAGGAAGTAGACGATTATTTACAATTCTTTAGACATACATTATTAACAGGGTGAATTAAAATCATAGGACACCCTTTCATTTCAGAAAAGGAATGGATAATTAAATATTCGAGTACCACATATAAAAAGGTGTGACGGGTCCTACATTCCAAGATAGAACTACAATATAGCCGCTATATTGAAATCTGCTATCTTATGTATCTTGGCCTTGATTTTTTTCAATTGGAAAGGGTTACATGTCATATGTGACTCGCATATGATAGATATATCAAATCGGGCCATTTTTTTTCACAACAGAATTTTATTTCTGCAATTACATTTGTTTTGCCATATGTGGGGTGGTACAAAAGTTATTAGCTCAAAAATTTGAAACAACTACATCCAAGTGACCACATGATGTTACCCATTATGCTCATTGAAGGCAGTTTGCCTAGTCGTTATGTACCAAAACATCTGGAGAAATGAATTATGTTGTAGGTCTCCAGGATTCCTTGCTGCAGGTGGTACTCGTGGCACCAATATTCACCCTAAATGCACAACGCTAGCTGGAAATGCTGCAGGGGACAGTCTTCTCTTCAATTCTTAGTGAAGATGGCAGTTCCCCTGTTATTTCCAACATAATGAAGTTCCATCATAGTATGGAGCAAATGTTCGTCAATGTGTCGATATGAATTACCTGGTCCTTGGATTGGTTGGAATTATTCAGAGGAATGGACATCCAGATCACCCGACCTAACCCCCTGGTTTCTAACTGTGGAACATCTGAAATCTGAAAATCCGCGACAAAGATCACTTGCAGGAACGCACCCTGGGGAGACCTGTAAGATAATATTTCCAGAAATTATTGTGGGAGTGCATAACGAGTGCATTATACTCTGTGCTCAGCCACGCAAAGAGTACTGTACTGAACACATCACATAGATACATAACATGTGATCCTTGAAGGAATACTGCTCACATTTTCATCTGGCTGCTGGGAAACAGAAAGAATTAGCTATCAGTTAAATCCTATTCGACTGACATCGGACATATTCATGACTCTAGACACCGAATGCTCCTAGCGGGATGAAACAAAATAATAACGTTTAGTGGATTGCAGAAATGAATTTCTGAGCGAGAAAAATCCTTGCCTGATTTACACATCATAATGACAACCTTCCCTTTTGAAAAGAACTAATATGAACCGAAGATGTCGGATTTTAGTACGGTGGCTATGTTGGAAGTCCCGTCACACCTTTTTATCTGTGGTACTCGGATATTTAATTATCGATTCCTTTTCTGAAATGAAAGAGTGTCCTATGATTTTGAGTTCACCCTATTAATGTATGTCTAAAGAACAGTCTGTAAATAATCGTCTACTTCCTTTCTAGTGATTTTTTGCGAGGTTAAAGCCCAATTTTGGGGTTGTTACAAAAAAATGGTAATCTGTTCCAATACATGTTTTTAAACCATAAACGCCGAGACGTGAAATATGTCACATTTGTTTTTTTCGACTTTTTGGAGCATACCACGTTGTCTGCCAAGGCCAGATTGTCTAAATCTCATCGTGGGGCCAAGTAAAAAGAAAAAAGTGAAAATTGATCAAGTTGGTGTCATTAGATCTGTGAAGCACAAGAAATTTCAAAACAATCAAAAAAACCGTTGAAAATTCAATTTAAATTTGAAACCCAGTTTTGGGTATCGTGGCCTGGAGAAGAGAATTTTGATCAGAGGGCCCTGAGACCATTTCTGTCTCACTTTTTTTTTTTTTTTTTTTTTTGCAAATGACTTTGTTTCTTCAAATAACGAACTTCAATCACTTGAACTATCAAGCTCGTCCAGTGTTGCACGCATATTTTCTGTTTCTTGGTCATACATCGTCAACAGAAATTACAGCAAGAGAAGTGCTTCTTCCATAAAATATTGCACGAAATGCAATCTACACGTTCAATCACACTGAATATAGTCTTAATTTCTTCTTCTTCCTTTATTTTTCTCCTTCTTTGTTTAATTCTTGCCTGAAATAAACAAATGTCAAACAACGATGCATTAAAATAAGCATCAATTATTGTATTGAAAACCAACAAAATGAAGTCATCATAAATAATCACAGAACACTAGGTTTATTACTACAATGTTACGGCCATTTGTACGCCATTGTTGTAATCACCGGTTGTTATCTAGGGCCAAGCTACGAGTATAGCGTAACATTCTGGAGCCAAAACAATATCTTTGATCATGTTAGCAAATGACAAGTGAAACCCATATAGGGGTATCGCGGCCTGAAGCAATTGCTGAGGTGAGACACACAAGTGGGTATCACGGCTTCATGAATGACCAACGTGATACTGCGACTCAGGCAATGTTAAGATGTACATGTCTTGAGTGCTACACAAAGAGCCTTAAGCTTCCTATTAGTATTTAGTAAAGTTCAATATGATTCTGAATATATTTTTTGGGGGGCAACTTCCCCCGAAAAAAAATAATGCTTCTCATTAACAATTATATTTTTTCTCCGAAAGTATCATAAGCAAGTCCGCAATTCTTGCCACGAGAATAAAACACATATCCAGCAATATGCAGGTTCCGTTTAAAACCATCACGTTTCGGCGTTGCCTACGTGGGGGCCTGATGAAATTTAAATTTCGTAAAAATATAGTTTCATTTAACTTTCATCTTATTCTTCTACTTGATAAAAGAAAATTAAGTTTATTCGACCATGGGCGTATTGTCTAGTGTGTACGGAAGAAAACGAGGTATAAGTTTTAACTCTAGGATTCATAGTTTCCGAGATAACAATTTTTGGAATTTTGAAATTCCCCGTCAAAAACTCGGATCTCATATTAGAAAATATTTTTCTACGAAAGTATCATCAGTAAGTGCACAATTATTGCTACGAGAATGAAATACATATCAAGCAATACGCAGGAACTGTTTTGAGCCCTCACGTCCTGGCGTTGCCTACGTGGGGCCCGACGAAATTGAAATTTTGTTATAAAAAAATAAGATTATTAACATTCGTCTTCTTCTCCTTCTTTTTGGTTAGTGCAAATTAGATTATTTAAACAATATGCGTGTAGCTAAGACTGTACTGAAAGAAACAAGCTATAATTTGTAACTCCAGCATTCGTAGTTAGGGAGATATAAATCTTCATTTAAAACCTTGTGCAGTGTTAAACTTCCCACTGAAAACGCGCTGGGGGTTTAAGGGTCTACCTTTACTGTGCACTGGTGCCTTGCAATAACAAGTTGAAATTCTGACACACATTAGAGGAAGGTCTAGTTATGTAGTGTTTGCAACTTGGCTTGGATATCTGTTGTCCCTTTTATGCTACACCATTTCCAAAATCCACCATTTCCCGGTGATTTTTCAATTTCTTGCATATTCAACCACATATAATATGGATTGGGTGATATATATGGAGACGACATAATGTGTGCGTACTGAGCTCACATCAGGGTTACTAGAAAAATTAATGCCACCTTCCTGGTTGGATTACAGTTGTAACAGCAGGCACACAAAATATGCATTTTTTGACGCGTAAGGCTTTTTAAGGCATATCTTGGGGTATTTTATTTGCTAACGAAAACAGGCTGAGGGTATTTTGATGCAATACACGTGTTCCTTGGTGAGAGGTTTGTTTGGTGTGTAAATATCACTAGGCTGTGATCAATAGTTCCAAAGTTATTGAGTCATGAAGTTAGTTAGCTCTGAGACTCATTTCCCAGATTTGGGTCACATTTTCTGTTGCGCACCACCTTCTTCCACAGGCTATAACTCTAGAACATTTTCTCGGAAGAACCTAATATTTGGAATACAAGCCTTCCAGACATGATTGAACCTTCATGCCAAATTTCATCCAAATCAAGAAACCATGATCTGGAGGCTCTGGTCAATCTGACGTGGAATGACCCTTTTGTTAATTCGAATTTTGGATAATTATAATTCGAACATTTTCGTGTCCCTTTGAAGTTCGAATTAAAGGCGAGATTCAGCATATGATGTTCTTCCAACTGACTCTTGTCGGAATACAATATACGCAGATTACATACATTTACTAAGAATGTAATATAAATACAATTATAAAATAAAGATAAGACAAAATAAGTATTAAAATTAAAAAAATATTTCGATAATCATAAAAGCAAAACAGAATGAAGGACTGTAAATTATGTAATTAAAGAATAATTATATATTCTTATGTGTGTGTGTGCTTGTGTGTATAAAAGCAATAGAATATGCAATAAATGTATGCAAGAAACTAATGTACGCCGTTCGGAGGGGCGGTCGCCCCTCTCCTCCATCACTCTCCTGATGAATCCACAATCATGCAACCTTTGCGATTTAGTGCAAACACTGGAGTCTCTTACAGATATTCCTAAGTCTTCCGACATTTAAAATATACAGTGAATTTTGGAACATTGTTTTTGAGAAGGGTTTGTTTGAGGAACTTTTTGATCTTCAGAACGTTGGAAAGAAGAATGAGGGCGTTGGGGGGCCTCCCGATGGCGCAGTGGTAGCGTCGTCGCCTTGTAATCAAGGGGTCCCGGGTTCGATACCCGGTGGAGGCACAAGTGGTTCGGATCCCACTTTAAACTGTAGGTCCAGTCCCGATTAGCCTTCCTGTGCATAAAGTGGACTTAAAACACCAACCAACCAAAATGAGGGCGTTGGGATGTGCATGGAATGGTTATTGTGCTTTTGTGAGGCAACTGTGTCGGTCTTTGGGAAAACATTGAGTTGCATGGTTTGTAAGTACAAATCGCCTCCTTCCTCCTTTCCAGTGATCTTATCGATAATGTGGTCTTATATAATGTGAGGGTTTAACGGGCCATTCTCACATCGGTTTATTTCTATAATCAAAGAAGCAACATCTTGAAATTGATTAAAACACTACATTAGTTGAAAAGTTCATGCAACTTGTGACTAAAAACTTCTTGGTGTTATAACTTCAGTTATAACTTTTTGACAAAGTTGTGTCAGTATATTTTTACCAGATTAAAAATATCTCTATTTTCTAAAATTTGGCGGTCCTTTTCAAAGCAGTTTTATCACCCATGGAAGCCCCTTTACAGATAGAGGTCCAGGGCTGTAGCCCCTCAAGCCTCCCATAGTCCGAAATGGTCAGTTATATTTTTCTTTACTGATGAATAATTTCTTTACAGTTCGATATCCGTTGGAGGCACATAGTGGTTCGGATCCCAATTTAAACTGTAGGTCCAGTCCCGATTAGCCTATCTGTGCATAAAGTGGACTTAAATCAACAAATCAATCAATCAATCAAGTTATACCTCACTATACTCACATTTTATGAGATTAGATTTCCTAACCACTGTAAAAGATAATCTCAGTTCACACACACACACATTGGCTAATGTTTGTTTAATACCCTCTGGAGTACAAATTATTATAAATTGATTGATTGATTTAGTTTATTTTACTTCGCGTTTTGTGCCTCTTGGCTAATTTGCAAAGATGGGGATGAGTGATGAAATGATGAAATTGATGAATGGACATTCACAAACAACCAAGCCCGAGCGGGATTCGAACCCGGGACCCTTGACGTCGCAGCGCGATGTGCTAACCAAAATTATTATAAAGAATGCCCGTCCCACCACCCCTCCCATTCGACTTGCATAAGGATTGAGGATTTTTATGCTTTTGTAAGATGACATCCCATGCATGGGATTGTAGCAAGGTGTACAGTTCCAAAGTTCGATTCCCATTTGGGGTGAAAAGTTTTCTACTGTGAATACCATTGACAGTGATTTCTCCACACCCACCCTTACAAAGTGCTCTAAAATTTATCCCAAAAGTCCAATGGGCTATATAGTTATTTTAGAGTTGAATTTACCCTTACAACCCCTAAACACGATCCTACATCTCCACCTAATTCAAACAATATTGTATTTCATTTCTGTTAACTTTTACATTTGGATTATAGGAGTTACCTAACGAAACCTGAATCTAACGTAACTCCCGATCCCATTGGCGTCTGTCTCATTTTAAAATTTTGAACTGTTATTGAGGAATATATACATAATTTTTGGGAAAAAAATTAAAAGATCCGTTTTCGAGAAAGTGGCTACCAAAATGTTCTTTACACCGTCTTAAATTGTTTCTTCACCCTTAAATGTTCATGCAATATCTCGTGTAAAAGGCCCCTTCAAGACATTTCCAATGCCGTATGAATTTCTTCTATAGGTGTCCTGTTGGCCGAATTATTGCAATTTAAAGTTAACAATATGAAAAAAAAATGCACATTATTCACCCCTGTAATTTCGGGAATGCAAAAGATATGGATCTAAAAATTATATATTGGTATATTTTCCTACCTCAGGTGGCTCTCTCTCAGTATGACAAATTTCAAATAAATCAAAATATGTGAAGTTGAAAAGTGCATCTCTCGTCATTAATGATTTCACGTGGATACTATTAACATATCAGAGCTATGAAAAGATTCTCTCGGGCTATCGACCAGGTGAGTTTTGGAAAGGATTCCAAGCTATCGAGAGCTAACGTCACTCTCATCTTCAGGGTAGAAGTGAATATGAAGATGAGAGTGACGTTAGCTCTCGAAAGCTTGGAATCCTTTCCAACACTCACCTGGTCGATAGCCCGAGAGAATCTTTTTTAATATTCGTTGCCAGGAAAGCTTCAAGAGTTACTTCATATCAGAGTTAGTTTAAACAGGCGAGGAGAATAGCCTGAAAAAATGATTGAATTAAGATTATACTATGATTTGTAATGTAAGGTCGATGTTTTTTTTTTCTTCTTTGAAATGTACGTATTCGTTCATGTAGATCATTGTTTACTGTCGTTATCTTTTGTGTTGGATACTTACAAATTTGGATGAAGAAGGTAATGACAAATATTCATATTTTTTGTTATTATAAAGAAGCATAGTCATCTTTGAATACCATCATGAATATTGTGTTCTGGATGCCGTTTATTTGTAATCTGTTGGGAATGGTATTTTAACCTGGAAACATGCCTTGTACACCTACCTGTAGTTGATCTTGTGAAGGGAGTTTTGTTGTTTTACATCCACTATGCTGCACAGAAAATGAAATTGAGAACTGGGACTACCGTATAGTGTAGGATCCGTATTGAAATGTGTCGTCTCCCGGGAATCTAAATATGAGCACCTTGATTAGAAGGTTAGAAGGCCTTATCGTTAATCACTACACTATTGGGGAAACCCCTAAGGCGGTTTAAAATACTTATATATATCCAATATAGCTTTTTCTCCCAAAAAATATGTATCACATACAGATAATAATCGTAGATGAATTTGTAGCGTATATCTTCACTGGCAAGTAAACTGTGGAATCGGCTGCCAACAAACTGCATTAAAGAGATAATTTTGGTTAAATTTGTTAGAATCACTGACAACGGAGACTTTTTGGACCGGGTGGGCCACCGACCACATCGTCAGAAATTAATGTATTTCAATATCCACAGTGTTGTTACCTGATCCAAACACGTATTAACCAAAAATAGGAAGCTTAAATATTGGAGTAGAAATGGTAACGCTATTAAGCCTTGTTTCCATGTTTAATAAAACACTAAAAATGCTGGCCAAGGCAGTATTTATTGTAAAATAACACACTATAAACGTTAACGTTTCCACCCTCTACTAGGGTCTTCTTCAGGCAAAGATTCAGAGTAAAAGATCCTGTTACAGGGTGGAAACGTTACGCTTGTGGTGTGTTATTTTACAATGAATACTGCCTTGGTCAGCATATTTAGTTGTTCATTAGCGTAAAAATGCATACGAATTCAAACATTTCCTTGAAAACTATCATAGTTTTAGGCTGAAGTGCATTGCACGACATAATGTATTAATAATTGAAAATGGGAAATATATTTAAAATGTTTTTTCTGCTGCAGACCTCTACGGTCCAGGGGTTAATGAACCGCATTTTTAAAATATAGATCCTAGATTGAAATTCTCAAAGGTTTCCCATCGTATTCATCATTATCTATTTTTGCTTTATTTTTATCACGAAATTTGCCTTTTACGTTTTGAAAGGGTGGGACAAACCGAATCCGGCGCTGTCCCTGGTAAGGATGTGTTGCCTTACTCCCGTACATACATATTAGTTGCTGAAAATTGTATCTTTCTTTTCCATATGTTACTGTTTTACTTCAAATTCTGTGTTTGTAATTTTGTTTATTGGATCATCGTGTACAAGAATATTTTTTTATATAATTGTAAAAAACTTTTTTATATAGTTAGGTAATAAGGTAATAACAAGAAATTTGCATGTTTGGGTGTAACACTAGTAACTAATAAATAATAATAATAATGATAATGATATTTATTGAAGCAAAAATATTTTCTTACATCCAAACCTTATCAGTATGAGGAAAATATATAAGTATAGTAAAATAAATACAGAAATAATTAAAACTGAGAATAATACAATACAAGCACACAATGAATTACATACAGCACTAATAAAAGTATTATTTTATGGTGGAGAGAAAGTATGGTGCATATCATAAGCACATAATAATAATATTAGTGAACAAGAAATACAATAAAAACGATAAACATATATATTTTTTCAAGGTTGCTAACGGGTACTTTCAATAGCTTTCATCCTGTTATTGACCCAAAATATTTTGTTTAATAATACATTTTTTAATGGAACAAAATATGCCTGCTTGATCTAACAGAATACAAAAAGTGACGATATTAAAAATTTACTCTGGTGGGTGAGGTCAATTTTTCACACAGCGGTATAATATGCTAATTCTAAGATTATTATAATTGCATGTTGATTTTTTATTCTAAAACTACTAATTTTCAACTTACCGTATATTTAGGATGTATTATCATGCATTTTCACATCAGGCAAACGTTTGAAAAACAGAAATGCGATTTGTTTTATTACAATTAGTCTGGAATACTTTAGGATAAGCTTTGTTTAAGTGTATCATGTTACATGTATCAAACATTTCAAATACATGATGTCCAGTAAATTTTATTTTGCGAATTTAAATTGGCTAAGAGATATCTTTTGTTTGGAGACAGTACCAGTAATATTGCGTATTGATCTAAAATATATTTAAATAAAGGGAAGAAAGGTATGTTTGAAAGTTACGTTTATTTTTAGAATAATTATAATGTAAATTTAAAAATCTTTCAAACATGTAAAGGTAATTTTAATATAATATACCAAAATAAGATTCTAGATAATCTGAATTGAGGTAACGCAGTTTCATATTTTGATTATTATTTTCGAATAATATTGTATTATGTGAATGGATGGTTCTGATACCATCTGTATTAGGCAATGGTGAATCGAACCCAGAACAATTTACTTTGTAATCAGACATCTTACCATTTGGTCCAGATCATGGAGGGATTAATAAATTGGATAGATCATTACAAATAATTCTGATGATTGCCAAGACTGGCCAGACCGATAAGGAGTCAGTGGCGGATTTCAATGCTTGAGCCCCTACCCCCCATAAAATGTTGAATGTAACCAGGAGTGCGACCAGGGTATTTTTTTCGGGCGGGGCTTAGCCTTCTACAAATTGCGTTGGAAAACTCTTACTCAGCTTTTAAAAATAACTTTCAAGAAGAACTAAATCCATATACTCAACGTGTTGTTGTTGACTCAAGCTCGAAGATTTGCTTCCCAAAAAGCAACTGTTTTGGTATTCCCGCGATTTAATAAATAGGATTATTCCAATTCTTTGGACTATAGTATGGCACCAGGCACGTAACTAGAAATACATTTCAGGGGGGGTCCGACCAAGTGTCTCAATAATAATAATAATACATTTAATTAAAATAATATTAATTAATTAAATATGTAAATTAATGAATATTGTATTGTTATTATCACAAGGGTTGGTAAAGATATGGTAAAAGAATAGAAATATAACTCCATGTATTCATTATCTAGCTTACGTGTATTTAAGATCACTAAATTTTGTATAAAAACAACTGTTCTGGCAAGGAAATTAATGTCAAATGGATAAAGAATTGAATAATTTTTAATAACAAGAAAAGGAGTTAGATCAAATTGTAACAAGCAAAAATAATTCTACGGTGATCAGCCGGACCCTGTGGCCGAGTGGTTAGCTCATCGCGCTGCAACGCCAAGGGTCCAGGTTTCGAATCCCGCTCGGGCTTGGTTGTTTGTGAATGTCCAGTCAACAATTTCATTACTCATCCCCATTTTCGCAAATTAGCCAAGAGGCACAAAACGCGAAGTAAAATAAACTAAATCAATCAATCTACGGTGATCATTTTTAATTGCCTATACAATTGACAAAAAGTCAAGTTTCTGATTAATATTTTATGCATATTATCATAAGCAGTAGTGTGCATAAATCATTGGAACTATCCGTATGAGCCAAATTCCTTGTACTCCAATAAGTTCAGCGGAAATAAGTAACCATCGATTATACAACAAATGCTAAACAATTCTATTTTGATTACTTAATTTTAGTACTTAGTAGGTCTTTCGGGGGGGCTCCGAACTACCAGTTTTTCAAGCAACCTAAGTTGAAATAAATAATAGTAAGATAATAGCAGACGGTTACGGATAATGCTCGCGAATGAACACCATGACTAAATCCTGATTTTTACTTTTTACTGTTAAATTTAATCAAGAGTGATTAATTTTATTTTAACAGCGTTGGGGAATATAGTACCGAAGTAACAACATGCAGCGTAGAATAGTTATGACTAATATATTCGTAAATACTAATTTTTGCCAAAATGTTGGCGAGCGTATTGAACACATACCAGAAATTTATGATTTTTCGCTGTGTTCTTCAAAGAGTATGTGCAAAACGGGGTAAAATTCTCGAGGTACGCTAAAAAATTCCATTATTTCACGCCATGGTATGAATAAGAAAGGTTTTTAAGAATGTGGTTTTAACCACTTTTAAGCAACAGTTTACGTTTTTCAGTATTATGATGATTACGAAAAGTAAGATATTTCATATAGGCATACGATTCAACACTGATGGGTTCGATACCCGGTGGAGGCACATAGTGGTTCGGATCCCACTTTAAACTTTAGGTCAAGTCCCGATTAGCCTTATTGTGCACAAAGTGGACTTAAACACCAAATCAATCAATCAATCAACACTAATGGTTGGTTTCTGTGTCATTATCTAACATAACAAGAAAACAAGCTCAACCAGTGAACAGCAGTTAATATTGTGTTCGAATTCAACACCCCATGTAAATAAATAAATAATTTTCTTTCTGTAAAAATTCAACTGTAGAGCCGTGTAACTTGGAAAAATTTCGGGAGAGGCCCTGATACATTGGAATAACTTGGGGGGAGGGGCACAATTGTACATTGTTCTTGCTTGCGGGTTGGAGGGGGGGATCGGAAAGTTTCGCATTCAGGCCAGGACTATTTTGCGAAATTACTATTACATTTGCGAAATCATAAAAATTACTCTTTATTACTTTGTCCTTCTGCCCCAGGAGGTTTACAAAACCATCCTTAGCTTGTAAATTTTGTAAAATCTGAAAATTTTGGTGGGGGGCAAACGCCCTTCTTACCCCCGCCAAGTTATGCCTATGGATCTGGCCACAACAACACACAATAAGTAGTGATGTTTTCGAAAACTACGTATGTAGACAAGGACGTGTTTTGAGGGATCCAGGGGCTCCGGACCCCCCCCCATCGAAAAATTTACCAAGCTCAAAGTTAAAAAAGGAAAAATACTTGTTTACTGTTGCATAATATGAAGTTGATTTTTTCGTCACAGCTTAGTCAAAGGTAAGGATTATATTGTGACGCTTTCGTCACACCACTATTAACTAATATATATATATATTTTTTTAATATAAATTTATTTGGTAGGACAGCTGTTTTAATGCAAATATTAGTGAACGTAACTAGACAAGCTAGATAATGAATATATGCTGTTATATCTCTAAACTTCCTGTTCATGTAATAATAATATAAAATGCCCTATTTAATAAAATTATTAATAGGCAGGCACATTGAATATGAAGTTTATTATTATTATTATTATTATTATTACATGAGAAACGTGATTCGGACCCTTCCCGAAATATTGTTCTAAATACGTGCCTGTGTGCACACACAAGCACGCGCGCGCTCTGTAATCTAATTTATTAGCTGAACCCACTCTACATAAGATATTTTCTACATTGTTGTTGCGTGAGATTTGTACGCAATTTGTGTTTTCTGTGTTAATATGTCTGTAATAATTACACGTACAGTCATCAGCAATAAAAATGAATTGAAATAATGACATCAATAAGCAGAGGGCAATGCTCGCTTCGAACTATCGTAGTTGCATTCCTTAAAACAACACAGGATGTAGAATAAAAATTTAAGGAAAATAGCGGTGGGCAATACTCCTACCATTATCTTTGCCGTTGACTGTACATGTTGGTTGAAATGTCTTGATCTTTACTTACTTAACTTGATCATAATGCCATATATTATGTCTTGCATTTAGAATATTGAATATGCAATACACAATTTTGGGACTTTTGAATCTAGTCACTTTTTAGCGAGTTTCAGCAATTTCCGTGTTTGAATAGTTGGCAACACTTGACAGCGTGTGTGGAGTGGATATGCCGAGCATCAGTCTAATTGAAAGATTGTTGTTTCTCTGTGACAATAAAACCTTCGGGTTTAGTTATGCCAGAGGGTTTACTAATTAATTAAACTGAGACAAGGATGACACCTGGACACACACAAGATTGTGCACCTTGACCGTAATTAATGGGTGTTTTTATTTTAATTCTCACATTACACACCCATGTAACTTCTCCCGACCAATGACATTTCGTGATGTATTTTCGAAGTTCTCCATTTCTGTTGAAAACGTACCTTTCTGACCTCGATTTAGCTCTCGTACACACACACACACGCACACTCACGAGAGAAACACACAAATACTCATTACGTTCCTCGCTCACTTCGTTGCTGCTTTTTTTCCTCTCGACCATGTCGTGGCTAAAGCTGGCAACGTCTTCGACTGTGCTGTTAGACGGTGCTGCTCTCTGGCGGTGATTTTTACAACTAGCTCTGTAAACAGCCGAGGAAGTTGGTTTCCGAATATGGTGGGAAAGGAGAGAGAGCGGTAGAAGGGAGAATGTGTTTTCTGAGGTAACCGTCAAGCGCCGAGGGGAAATTTGTCCTTGACCTTGCAGAATTGATCAATGTTCAGTGCCTTCATCCTCTTGGTCGTTTCTCGAGCAATCTTCTCTTCTCTTTGCCGTAACCATGTGCTTTGCTGCGTTGTTCTAAGTTTTGAAAATTGAATTTATTACTCCATATAAACCATATATTTGGAGGGTTCAGTACAGTTCAAGAAATATAATTACAAAATGTCTATAATTTACAATTTAAGTATTCACTAACGCTACAATATTCCTTCTTTAGTAGTCGTTTCTTTAAATTTGTTTTTGAACCTTGTCATATTTTCTGCTTTAATATCATTTGATAGGTTATTGAATATTCTGTTCGGGTCCATCTTGAACTAATGTTAGCCTGGTGAAGTGTGGCTTTCAGAAGCTGCTTATTTAGGGTGTTACATGTATGTTATATTGTGGATCTACCTAAAATCATCATTTATACGGTAATTCTAATACTAAAATAGACTCTAAAGCTAGAGCCAGGGTGCGAAATCTTTTTGGAGGGGAGACAGGGGGTTATTTCCCCCACTAACACTCTTCTCCGGGGGAAGAGATTTTGTTATACGAATGGGGATAAGCAATTAGTTTTAAATTGAAATATACTAAGAAAAATCAAGAACACGTAGAAGGAAGGAAGGATAATTATCTACGTGTCTGTGTGAGTGTCCCATGCTTTTCCTCTCTTTCAAGAGACCATTAAGGTATCTGCAGCTGTGGCGCAATCACAGGGGGGCAAGGTAGCAGAATCTAAGAGTACTAGGACAAAAGGATACTCAAGATGGAATTAGTTTTCACGAATTTCTTGCATTTTTTTCTTCCAGACGGCCAAGCGCACCTGCAGGAGGAAGGGGCACAGAGGAGCAATTACCCTCCTCGTTTTCAAATTTTATACAAATAAAATACATTTTGTAAAATTATCTTGCTCGCTTCCCTCGCAATATCTGCTTCAATAAAACGGTTTCAACTATTTTACAATATATTGATATTTTGAACAACTTTGTAAAGGAATTAGTTTGTTGATATACATAAGAGTAACAAAATAATTACTTTATATGTATTTAATAATATATACATTAAAATATTTAGTAATTTACTTTTGTATGTAACGGCATTTTATGTTTATTTGTGTGTGTGTGTGTGTGTTTAATTAAGATCTCTCTCTCCCTACCAGTCTTCACTGATTTCGCGCCCTGAGCAAGACATCTTCGGAGAGAAGATTTGAAACATTCTTCAATTCTTCTTCCTGGCCATGCCTTTTTTTTTATGCTAGAAGATGCGCCAACCTTTGTGCCGGAGCAAAACCAAGAGCTGCAGAAAAGCAAACCAAATCAATGAATCAACCATGCCAGAAGATACCAATGCAGTGGCGTGTGGGGTTCGAGCTCATCTAATAATTTGCCTTTACCGAATGAATGTTATCATAATATTTCATAATAATTTGTCACATCCCCAACATGATACTTTTCAGTGACCTATTATCGCATTTGGAAAGTACAGAAGAACCATGATGGGGATCGAAAGGACAAAACTATCAAAATAGGCAGCAAGAAAGCACCGAAAAATGCAAAATAGGAACTAAAATTGTTAAGCATCGACAGATTTTTCGTCATTTTCCCGGATTAGAACGCAAAAATCCGGTATTTACGAAAAAGGCACTTGTGACTAAAATAGGCCCAAACAGACACCATAAAATTCATGTAGTCCATTCAGAAATGTCCTGAAACAGTTTCAAAACATAAAAAACCTACAATTTTCTGGCCAACGAACCAAAGAAGTAATTTAGGGCAAAATTCTCAGCCTATTTATGATATATTATTACATAAAACTATGAAACATCTCCGAGTTTAGACCACCCAATGTTTTTCACAAGTTTTCGTCACTGATGCAGTGAATTGTAAGTTTCTCATTGTTCGCTGAAAACTTATCCGATTTTTTTCGGACCGCGCCCATTTCGGGTAAACGAAATTCCGGATAATTCGAAATATACTGTATTAAACATGTACATTGTCAGTGTCGAGCCCAGGATCTTCATAACGGGGTGGGTATGACGTAAAGATGTATTTAAAAGGGGGGTCAGGCCGTCCGGACCCCCAGAAAGACCAAGTACTAAAATTAACTAATGGAAATGTATTTGTTTAGCATTTATTGTATAATTGATGGTTATAATTTCCTCTGAACTTATTAGAAGGCAAAAAATCAAACGGTTTTGAAGGACAATACCAAAGATTTTATGTTTGCACACTGCTATTTAAGATAATATGCATAAAATATTAATCGCGGACTTTACTTTCGCCAACTGGATCAAACATCACATTTTTATTCAATAGCCCAATTCTTCATCTATTTGACATTAACTTATTTTCCCATGGCACTTGTTTTTACACAAATTATGCCGCTCTTAACTATAGGTAAGCTAGATAACGTATACATGCTGTTATATCTCTATTCTTATACGGTCTTTTTACCTATTCGTGTAATAATAACAATACGATATTAATATATATTTTTAATTAGTATTAATTTTATTTAATCATTTTAATGTAAACATTATTATTATTATTATTAGTAGTAGTAGTAGTAGTAGTAGTAGTAGTCGTAGTATTCCTGAGACACTTGGGTCTGACCCCCCTCAAATATATTTCTAGATACGTGCATTGTATATCTGTAAGAGGATGGAGGGAGGTTATATCTTTTTACATCTTTTTTTATGCACTCTTCCTAAAGATTTGCCTTTTTTGTACGTTTTTTGAGAAATGCATGGCCAAAAGGGGATTGTATGACTGTACATTAAACAGTTACAATGAATATGAAAAAGTAACCCATAAAGTGTTGTTACTTGAGTCACGGTATATACGGTATTACGAACACTCCTGGGTATTATGATATTACTTTCAGTGGAATGCTTACAACCCAGTAGTAGTCCGTAACTGTATAATGTTATTATAGCGACGAAGAAACATTGTTTATTTTTAAAAATTACTAAAATTCGAATTTTCGATCTTTAATTAATTGCACAAATATTGTATGTAAATTCTAATTGAATTATTTGTGTATTATAATACAAACTATTTAAATAATAACATCCACATTATATATATACGTAGTTTGCATGGCGGAGAAAATCTCACTTGTACTAAATTGAGAGACGAAAATGGTCCTTACAGAAAATTAGACTTGAATTTATCTATACGCATTGCGAAATTACAACTGCATCAAAATTACTCATAACATATGTTAATAAGTGGAATATGATTTTGATATACACTCTGTAAAAAAAAATTAGCATCACTGTATTCTTATTACGGATGTTGACAATTTTGAGTTTCGCATGCATGCATCTTTCCTGCACAACTTGAAATCAATTGATTGAAGTATTGGTCTGGATTCACTGCGTAGTGTGGTGTTATTCTTATGTTGATTTAGTGTTTGGAGTGTCCGCTAGAGGGTGTTGCAATCAGTTACTGCTGCAAGGCTTTGTAATCAATTGTCAGGAATCTGTAAAACGATTGTTAGTAGTGCAACTTGTGACGTGTTTTATGTTGCTTACATGTTCATTATTGACAGTTTGTATACGTTATCATATTTGTGAAGTGTTCTGGTGCTGTGTAGTGTATTTGAGCGTGTTTTCTCGAAAGAAATGGGCAGAAAGTGTGACATTTCACCACGTAAGCAAGGAATGGTTCTTGCTTTGCATATGGATGGTCCATTCTCAGAGATAAATTGGTCGACAACTTCAAATGCATCAATCCACAGTTAGCCGCTGCCTGCAAAAGTAACAAGAACATGGAAAATCATCACTGAGAAGTCACTGTGGCAGAAAGAAAAAGACATCACCTTGACTGGATTGTATGATAAAGGACATGGCACTGAAGAACAGATGAATGAGTTCACGCCAAATTGCACATAAACTTCAAAATAAGGTGGGAGTTAATCTTACTCATGCTACTGTAGTATCCCGACTAAAGAAACAGGGTGTTTCTAAACACGTCCCACGTAAAAAACCCAGACTTACTGACGCACATGCAAAAGCTAGACATGAGTTTGTCACACGTTATGGCGCATGGAATGATGCAGATTGGGAAATTGTGATATTTTCTGAAGAAAAACGATTTAAATTGCTGGGGAATGACAGCTCAGTTAAACTGTGGATGCGGAAGGGAGAAGAACTTGCAAAATCTTGTATTTTAGAAACTCAGAAGTTTTGTGGCAGTGTTATGATTTGGGCATGTTTCTCTGCAAAAGGGATTGGCAGGATGCATTTTGCACATGGACCGTTAAGGCTGATCAATATCTGGAAATCCTGAATCGGAAAGTTCTACAAACTGCAGGAGATCATTTTTCTGGACAGAATTTGGACTACTTTATTTTTCAAGACGATAATGAAACCTGTCACCATGTTCAGGTGGTGAATAACTGGTTTCATGATATGAATATTGAAAGACTTTGGTGGTCACCCAACTCTCCAGACATGAATCCTATAGAAAACCTGTGGGCTATGATGTGCAAAAAACTTGGTAATCAGACGTACAGGTCAAAAGAGGAACTTATGGCAGCAATTGTACATGTTTGGAATGAAATTGAGGTCGAATATTGTCAAAATCTCATTCATAGCATGCCTCGAAGGTTGGAAGCACTTAGGAAGGCCAGGGGTGGCCACACTAAGTACTAGTCAATGTATTTACTTACTATCATTTCAAATTAACATATCATGATGCATTTAAAACCTTTGTTCAATCTTTTTACTTGTAAAAATTGTCTTTGTGCGAAAACGTTCCACAAGCTATATTTGCAATAATTTTGATATTAGTTCTGTCAAGTGCATTATGTACGTAACTATGACTTAAATAATAAAAATATATTGTACAGATATAGTGTTTTATATAATTGTTAGGAAAACAAATCGACAAGTCGAATTAAATCAATAAAACAACTTATAATTCACGAGCGAAATGCTGACGACCAAAAATAATGAAGTGATGCTATTTTTTTTTTTACAGAGTGTAGTTAATTGTATTGCTTATTAATATCACTACCACTCAGTTCAATACAAATGAACCAAGCAAAGAGACTGTCTTAAGCATGCTTCCTCTACCCTATTATCGCTTTCCTCTAAAATATTTTTCTTGTTTTGTTTGTATTGAACTGAGTGTTAGCGGTATTAAGAAACAATGTAATTAACTATCGAAGTCATAATCCACTTTCTAACATTACGAGTAACTTTCTTTGATGATATGGTAATTTTGGCACACGTAAAGACAATTCCAAGTAAAATTATCTCTCTCAAATTAACAAAATTGAAGTGTTCCACGAGATATGTCCAATAGAATGTAGCTCAGTTTCTACGAAGTCGAGATCCAATAGAATGTAGCTCAGTTTCTACGAAGTCGAGACTAACTTCATCAATTCTCATTGAGGTAAGAAATAAACATTTTTTTCTCAAATATATATTCATAGTTGGGAGCATTTTTTAATTTTTTTTATTTGTTAGTAGACAGAATTCAACTAAACCTTTAGATTGACTCAGGTTATGTTCCCGGAGGTGAAACGCTTATGGTTAGGTTTTACGTTTACAATAAGGTTAGGTTATTCAAGACGAATACTCGCAAAAGACTACTTATGATTAGTAAAACTAAACGAATTTAAAGAAACTATTTCTAAAAATATATTTAAAACTAATATTAATCATGTATCAGTTAGGTGTAAAACATTGATATCCTCTACACCATTGGCAGACAATATTATTTTTAGCAATTATAGGTTCTATAAAGTAGAAGTCGAGTTGAGGTACTGTAGTAGAAATATTATCCACAAAGTTCGATTTTGGATCGGATAGAAATTACATCTGCTGATCGAGTCGTATTTATCCTTTATTCATACTGTAAACGAAAAAATATGAACTTTTTACATATTAGAGTCTAGTCAGGATCGCCGACAGTTGAGTTAGAGACTCCATTGTCTCGAGTGCATATAATATTTACAGTTAATATCTTTGCAACCTAACTCACTAATGCCATAATTTCATTTAAGTAAAATCATCGATAAGATGGTCAAAATTTATTTATTATTTAATAAAACATTGCATAATATTTTCCTTATTCACCTTTATTTTTGATTGGAACATCTTAAAGGCTATTTGCGTTGAGGCCTTGGAGCAAATTCTCGGCCGTCCTTCGAATCTATCACTGCGTGTCTAGTCTGTTTTTTAATTATCAAAATCAGTATTGTCATTAGAGGGGAAGGTCTAAATATGGGCGAAGGTTTAAATATGGGTTTTGGAGTTATCAGCGCTCCCTGCAGCCTGGTAGAGGCTATTGGAACTGGTTATCTGTCAAGGACAAAGGTTGCGGCGCCAATTCGCAAGAGAATGTGGTGGTTAGTTTCGCCTTGGACGCTTTTATAGAATTGCAACCTCCGAAACCTTTTTGCAGGTTATGTTTTAACTCAGCGTTATCTGAATTCTCATCTGCTTTGTATAGGTTATGATATTAGCGGTACATAAAACAAATGTGGGTTTTTATAATGCTATGATTTGTTTGTGAAATATGTACCACAGAGAGCGAAAATAAATTGAAGAAGAAAAATAGCGTAATGGTCTAAATATGGGCTATGACATGAGGTCTAATGTTGAGATCACATTTTCAACAAATATATGGATGTTTTTCTTAATTTCGATTTTTCCCATTCCGCGTGATTTTCAAAACAACAGATTATTCATAAATATGAATTTTATAATGTTTTAGCGATAAATGACTGGGTTTCTTTAAAATTATAATTGCTTTTTGTGATATCGCCACTATTAGCCCATATTTAGACCACAATTTTGAAATACATCATTTTACCATTTTTTTTTTTAAATTGCTCTTTTTAAAGAAAATGGAGACCTTCTATACTTCAGCATGTTATTACATTTAAGTATATACGTATTTCATAGCTATGCATTTTAAAGGCAGGTACTTGATATATTTAGTTTTTACCTCCGAAAATGACAACATAAAAAGGGGGGGCCCATATTTAGACCTTTTGCTCTATCATTATGGATGTCAATATCCATCTTTATATCTTTTTAGGGTTTGCCTGCATAGCTGTAATCGAAGTAAGAAAATTAAATGCTACTCGTTTATTGCAACCTCCGAATTTAAAGTATGCGCTATGAACTCACTAAATTGAAGCTTCTTTTTTCGTCATTTTCTTCAATTATTTTCCTTGCCGTAAGAATATTTCGGGAAAATTAAATTCTCTTATTGTAACTCTCAGTGTTATGTAAAGTAGCTTTTGTGAAATAGTGAAGAAGTTTGGGACATTTACTTCAAATAATTCCCCTGTGTTTGATTACAGCGACACGATTTACAAGGAATACCAAAATTAGGAAGAAATAGTTACGATAAAACAATTATAACAAATGTTTTTTTTTTTTTTTTTAAATATTACTTACTTACTTACTTATTCGGATCCTCTTCTATCGATTGGGGTCGAGGTTGATAGAGAGAGCTCGCCATCTGACACGATCTTCTGCCAACTTCCTTCCTTCACTCCAAGAGATGTTCCTCTTGTTGAGGTTATCTTTCACACCCTCATTCCACGTCCTACTTTGTTTTCCTTTCGGTCTCTTCACATCCAATCCTCCCATTCTTGCCTCCCATACCTGTTTAGGTATTCGATGTTCATGCATTCTGCTGAGGTGTCCAAACCATCTAAGTTGTGCTTGCTCAACATCCTGATAAATTGTTTTTATATTTAATGTCATTCTGATTGTTTGATTTCTGATTTTGTCCCTTCTCGTCTTTCCCATTGTATTCTTCAAATATTTCATTTCTACTGTTTGTAATTTTTGTTTTTCGTTAATTCACTTGCATATATCAACGTTGGTATAAGTTGATATGTGAACAATCATTTTTGTTTTTTGGCTTATTTAATTTTTCCCTAAAAATCCTTTGTTTATGTAATAAAATATGTTTGTATTCTTTATTCTAGTGTTTAATTCTTCATCTATTTTTCAATTAGTATTGATTGTAACACCTAGATACTTGAAACTTTGTACTTGATTTAGCCATGAATCTTCAGGGCTTATTATGCAGGGTTTTTATTTTCTCCCTATCCGTAATACAGTTGTTTTATCTTTATTTATTTTCTTTGACAGATTATCATTTATAATTTCTAAATTTCTTTGTAGATTTGCTTGTGAATTTGCAAACAAAACAATATCATCTGCATATAAATGTTCAGATACGGTTACAGTTTTCAGTTTCCAAATTCCTACCTTGAATTTTCTCATCTTTGGTTTTATTTCTTTCAGAACGTCATCCATTAGAATGATAAACAAGTATGGTGATAAAATATCACCTTGTTTTACTGTTGTTGTTATGAATTCCTCTGATCTATTATTGCCAGTTCTGACATAGCATCTGTTTGTTTTGTAGAAACTTTGTATTGCTTCTATTAATTCTTTACTTATGTTGTTTCTTTAGTGTTTTCCATACCTCTTGCCATGGCACCCTATCGAAAGCCTTTTCCAAGTCTATAAAGCAAAGGTATATTCTATAACTTTCTCTATTATTTGTCTTATTGGAAATATATATGATCTTGGGCACCTGTTCCTGGTCTGAATCCACTTTGGCTCTCCTCTAATTTATCCTCTATTTCTTGTCGCAGTCTATTTTCCAAAGTTCTTGAATAGACTATGCCAGGTACACTCAGCAGTGAGATACATTCCATCATTTCTTCATAATGTGTATGTAATCTGGTAAATACATGTATTACATGCTAAAATCAACCCGGAAACAATGACCATTGTGCACTTGCAAAGAAATGTACCTACGATATGTTAATAAGAGTTTAATCACATTCATTTTGCATTTATATGTATTTTTACCGTATCTTGTATTTTTTATTAGGACATAATATACTCTTGTGTTACAATGTAATGTACGTTTGAAATTCTATGTATATGTCTGAATTGTAAGTAGGCTAGGAAGATTGAATAAGTAATTCCAGTGCGACACAATTTACTTATATAATTCAGAATAATTTCGCAGCTATAATTCAGATTCGAATGCATTGTTTCGTAAAGTGAATCACTGTAACTATTAATACTGGCATTGAGCGCCTTTATGGACCTCTTATATTCCTATCACTAATTTATAAATTTGTCATATGCACTGTTTGACTTTTACCACATTATTAAAGGTTAATCAAATAGTAGGTTTTTGAACAAAGAAGAATAAGGCTAGCCAGAAATGTTAAGTTTATTGTGGACAAACTATACTTCGATTTGATATTCAGAGTGTTACAAGTAGCTACAGTAGAAGTTATATATTAAAAACTCTAAGAAAAAGGGGACCATGTTTTGAACTGCTTTCATGTAGAAAACTACTACACTAATTGACTATGGAATTTACTCACCACTTTCTTGCTGAAATTTTTGGGTTTGGTAGATAATAGGCTAATGCAGAAATTACTAAATTTTACTACATGTTATTACTTATGCTATAATTAGTTTCTTTTGTGAAAAGAGAATTTTTATTAACCATTAGTGAATATGTCAACCAACTAACTATTAGTTAGTTAAAACTAACAATTTATGTTTAGTTTTCCTTCTCATTACTTTTAACACGTGAAGCGAATATTCTAATAACTTGATTACGTGGAATTCTAAGTATGATGATTAGCTAAAATACAGTGACCTCATTATGCATATGTTTAAATACATTAATTGTCCTAATGGCTTGATCTGGAAAATTTTGATTCTTGGTCTGAATAACCTGGAAAAATCAGGGATTTTTTTTAAATGAAATTCATACACCATGGAAGGTGGTGGATAGCCTGGAAATTCTGGTAAAGCCAGAGAATTTACTTTTTCTGAAAAAGTCATGCAAATGTCAGAAGAATTTATTTTTTCTGGGAAAATCAACATATTTTTAGTCCATGTTTTTTGAACAAAGAAAGAGGACAGGCCAGACATTTTAAATTTGTTGTGGACTAACTATACTGCAGTTTGATGTACTGAGTATTACCGGTAATTACAGCAAAAATTGCACATTAAATAATCTAGGAAATAAGGGTCATTTTTTAAAAAATATTTTCAAGTAGAAATCTACTAGAGTAAGTAGTAAGGGGCTATAAGCAATTACTATATCCTTCTTTCAATTTTTTGGTTGTATTTGGTTGATACTAGGATTAAAACATAGAATACAAAATTTTTATATAATTACGTATTTTTTGCCATAATTATTACAATTTGTTACATAAAAAAATAATTAATTGTGTGCCATTAGTCAATTCGTAAAAGGTCACCCCCTGATGCTCCTATCCAACAATCAATTTCTGTTCAATTTCCCTTCTTGTTATGGCTTTTAACTAGGTTAAGCAATTTTTTAAGTGTGGAAAGACAAGAATTGATCTGATGACTTGGTCTGGAAAATTTTAGTTCATGGACTGGAAAAGTCAGGGAATTTTGTTTTTACGAAATTGTAGGCACCCTGTAAGGGAAAATTAGAAATATTCTGCTAAAACTGCTGTATTTCTATCATGCACCAATTCAGGATACAAATAAACTCATTTAAAAGTATCTGTCACTTTAAATGTCTTTTTAAGGCAGGGATTTTGTGCAAAGAAAAATTCACATTGCATATTGCCGATATCTCGTCTGTGCAAGTGCTTGTTATAAAGCCACCATAAAAACAATAATATTTCACAGATTAAAAATGAAATGCAGTAAATCACTTTAAAATCAGGAACAGTATTGATTCACATTCGACATTGTCGATAATTGCAGAAAGCGCTGAGTGCCTGTACATGCTAGAAAAATGCAACAGTCATGAATTTTGTAAATCGAAATATTTGCAAAATATTTTCAAGTTGAATTAAATTATTTTAATCTACATTTTGATTGTAGAAACTTTAATTGAATAAAACAATAGTTTTATCGCAAGAAATTACGGCATGCAATAGAAATATGTGTTTGTGTATATTTGTAAAGTATGCAATTATATATGTATAAGTAAGTCCCACCCAAGTATTACACCCTACCTTTAACGCTGATACGATAGTGTTCAGTGTCAACAATGAAGGTATAAATTTAGAAATTGTTTTAATAATAACTTACAAGATTGAGCAATACGTAATTGCATATAAAGAGGGTAACTTTTGAAAAATGACATAAATATTATAATAGTTTTGAATTTCTGTTAACAGTTATAATAATAATATATTTTATTAAGTGCTGAGCACAGTGTAAAACCTAATGCAGTACTAAGACGACTAAAATATGTAAACCTCAGATAAAATATGTAAGAAATAGAACATATTTATGTTTCATCACATATCAACAAGATCTGCTACTAGATCTCTAACACTAGACCACTATGTACAAAGATTCCTTTCTCATATTCCATTTGGATATTTTGTAAGCTATATTACTTAAGGAATATACTAATTGGATACAATGATATGATATATGTATTGAACTTTCCTAGTACATGTTAATACTTTGCATTTGCTCATATTAATTTTTAATTCCATTACACCTACCCCTATGTGCCACTCTATTCAGGTATTCCAGTAGTTTGACAACGTTGTTTGCATGTTTTTAATATTTTTTTTACATCGCACACATATAAAAGGCACGTACTTGATTGAAAACAAAGAGTGCCACTATTATATAAATATCTGGAATAAACTGTTTCACGAATTTTGACAGAAAAGGTTCTGTTTTGTAGATAATTCGAAAACGTGATGACAATCCCATTGAGTCAAGTTCTAAAGTAGTAATTGGTCGTTAACAGAATCGAAGGCACTTGTCATATCAGTCTGAGATTTCTTCATTATGGTAAAAATGTAATCGAATCTACCAACAGAAACACATTTGTAATTGCTGATCTTTTCCCAATAAAACTACTGTTTTTTTATTACCATTTGCATATTGTTTAAAAGAAAAACATAAATATTCGGTAATTATGTTCAAAAACCTTTACCATACCATTCAAAATATTTGTAGTCTACAATTAAATTTTTCCGTCTTGTTTTTTTTTTTTTTTTTTTTTTTTTTACTGACACAATGAAAATATTATTTTAAGATATCTGGAAATATAAATACATCTACTTTACCTTTAAGAATGAAGTTTTCTATACCATGAGGGCACACTGAAAACCTGATTTTCTGTTTGTTAATTGTAGCAGATTCAAATTTTACTAATAGCTATAGCTGGTATATCAATCAAGCTAGAAAATTCAGCTGGATCCATCCTACTTGAAAATGATCTGTAAAATTCCTCATAATAACTCATAAAACGATTCTACGTTTCTATAAATACGAGTATCATTAGGAAAAGCATACATTTCCATCTTCCTATTAAAATGAAAGCAAAACACCATAAACACTATTTTCTAAAGAAATCTCCTTGTTGCATTGCAATATTCCTTATTGATATATCTTGTTAACTGAGCATAAATAATGTAATATTCATAATTTGCTGTTAATTTAAATCTCTTGGTCTATCTTCTCATTAAGCCATATAATATAGTCCACAAGGAAAATAACAATTTCTACATTTGGGTTGTTAAGATCCAGGAACCCATAAATTCTAATGAGTTCTATTGCTTTCCCCAACAGGACCTTAACCTTTTTTCTCGCACAATCTAAATTCGGTCCAAGTTGCGAATTGTTTTCATCTCAATACGAAACTTGGACCATAATTAAACAGACCCGGAAAAAAAAATCCTGGACCGAATTTTAATTCAGCCGGGAGAAAGGTCCTGGACTGTATTTAAATTGATCCGGAAAAGGGGTCCCTGGACCGAAATGAAATACTATACACATAAAAAGGTTCTTTACGGTCCAGAACCCATTTAAGCTTCCTGATTTCCTCTCCTGAACCGGAATTGAATTTATTTAAAATTCCTGAACCTTTAACAATCCTGAATATAATGATGAACAACAAATTTTGATATTTTATTTCAGTTGAAACACTACATGATAGTTCTATTTCTATAGGATTAATGATATTATTATGTAGCAGTGGCGGCGATTAGGGGGGCAAGGGGGCAGTTACCCCCACTTGTTGCCACTTTTGCCCCCGCACTATGCTAAACCTTATATACAAAGGGAAATATACTGCCTTTGCCCCCCTCCCAGTTTTGGCTCCTGGCCCCCCCGGTTTTGGAACCCAATCGCCGCCACTGTGTAGAATAATAATAGTTTCCTTACTCACATTATATCTGATACTATAATATTGTTATTAATCCTTTCACAGTTATTTTTATGTGAGCCTAATGCAAAACGACTTTTACAAAAGTCAGATGTTGTGATTCATAAACCACAAGGCTTAAACCTATAACACTAAAATACACCTTTGACCTCTCCATTATGTAGCCTGGGGGTGTATTAAGGGAAAACAATGCATGCAGTTAATATTTGTTTTCCGACTCTGTTTACGTTGCAGCGGGATACGTATTAAATAAACATGGCAGAATATATCCGGTGAGGCAGACAACGCCATTACTTCCTCCGTAGTAGCTATAGCAATCCTTCTAACGGGAATTCCAGCTAGTAATTCCACGCCAGATTCTTCTATTCTTGTGCCTTCAGGTTCTTTTTTGTCGGTGATGTCCCAACTCAGGACGTCCAAATTCAGGAATTATGACCAAAGTTCCTAATTCAGGAACTGATATTTTTCACGTGAATATCATTACCGCACGTTACCATGAAATACGTACTGCGTACATATATTTGCATAGAAAGTACTGAGCTTTACGTGGAGTTTCTTCATATGGTAGATCCTTTGCTTGTAGGTTAGGTTAGCAGTTACAAAGGTGTGTGTAATGTCAACTGTTTCAAACTCCAATTCATCCTCCCCCTAGGCAATAAGTAGGACGTCCTGAGTTGAGAAGACATTTCACGCAACTGGTATATACAGTTCCTGAAATGGCACTGTTGTCGATAGTTCCTGAATCGGGAATTCATTTTTTTTGTCTTTGTCCACTTTTTTCTGGAAATATGCTGCACAAGAACGGGAGTGAATATTTTGTTATTTTAAAATGTCATTGTACAGTTCCAGAAGAATTATCTCGTACGATACAGTAGAGGAGGCAAATGTGGAATATTCGGCCAAAGTGGAATAACATGATTTTTACAACTACATACGTCTACCATCTTTCGAGGTAGTTTAGAACCATCAGACGGTGTGTACAGATGGCATCACTGATGCAACCCAAGCCGTCCACTGTCAATTTTACCAGACAGAGCACATGAAGCTGTCTTGGAGGGAAAGGACTTTTTTCGTTACCGTCGTTTTGCACACACAAAGCAAACCTAAGGAAAGTTGGCGGGTAATATGGAATAGGCGAGTGTGGTTAATGTGGAATGCTATTCCACATTACCCTCTCTCTTTGAAGCCTTGATACAATTTGTTATAATCACATTTTTATAGTTTTATAACTTCCTGCATGCAGTTATAAGGTACAGCTAAATGACAGAGAATGTTTATCATCATGTTGTCAGGTGAGTGTGTGTATGTGTGTGTGTATATGCATGGGTAAATGTTTTTCCTTGCATAGACCTAAAGTATTCCTTCCGATCTATTTTTCAAAATTATAATCTTGTAACAATTTGTGCTAGGATGGTCTATTAGTCTATGGGAAATAAAAGGTCTATTTATAGGTTATATTTGCCCTGCGTGTGACATAAATACTGGTGTTTAACATTCACCTGCCTATTGAAAAATTATGAAATTATGCTTCAAAGAACTAAATAATAGTTTCATTTAAATACATAAGATACATTGCTCAGCCTGTAATTCGAGAAAAATTACGATTGTGCTGTTAATATAAACATTATTTCATGATCATGGGGGGTGGGGGGTTATAGGGGTCTAAGGCACGCTCAAAATTTCCGCAACTTGTAATTTGATAATGAGAACATTTTTGGCAAATACTATTTCCTCAGCATTTATCTTATTATTCGGCAGTCATTACTTCTGCATGCAACTGCATAATGAATGTCGAATAAATGAGCAGAACAATAAGGCCAAGTGTCAAAGTTGTGTAATCTCCAATTATACTGTATTCCACATTACCCCCTACTTTCATTTAGTTTACATTTAGCACTTTATTCAATAATTTTTCTTTCTTCAAAAGCACATTAATTATTTCAAATATTCTGAGTGTTTTTTTAAATGTGTATTGTAATTTTTTGTTGAATTTTCATATCAAAATGTGCAAAATTAAAGTAATTACAGTTAAAAACAAAAAGGGTATTCCACATTTGCCTGCTCTACTCTACTATACTAAAATTAAATTATTGTGACAATAGTAATCGCAGATTCAGAAACAACTCCTTGGGCTGGATCTGACAAAAGTGAAGTTACTTAGTACCTTTTGATGCACATAGTGTGAAGTTAATAGCGCGTCCGGAAGAGGGGCCCAAGCCCCCCCCCCCCCTGGAAAATGAAAGTCAACCAAAAATTATGTATTTCACACATATATTTTCATTCTAACCACAATAATATGTGTTAATTTTTGCATGAACACATAAACTCAAATTTAAGCAATGTTTTTTTTAGGGAACAACACTATTTTTGGGGAAAATGTGCCTTGTTTGCCCCCCTGAAAAGAATTCCTTCCTTGCCCCTCCCTGGAAAAAATCCTGTGGACGTCCCCACTACACCAACATCTATGGTATGTATTCATTACCAGTAACGGCTATCAAAAGAGAAAACTTCGTATAATGTAACGACAACAAAGAAATTTACATTTCCTTTGCTTTTTTTAAGTAGAAATATTAGACTGCAAATGAGATGTTTGAACTTCAGTGACCTATTTTGTCAAATTACTCAGCGAATTGTCTCGCTTTACGAGAAATATTACGATCTAGCAGGGTGTGTACCTGTTTAAAAAAAAAAAAGTCAAGAAATCAAAAAGTAGGTCAAGAATAAGTCAAGAAATTATGCTGGTGGTCAAGATTTGATTTTATATAGAGTATAGTGAATTTACTTTGTTACTGTGTACTGGGATTTTATAAAATTGAATGTTTGGAAATCTAAAATTGTATTGGGTTGTGGTTAAGATTTGTTCATTTTGTTTCTTAAGAATTTTCGTGGTCATTCACCATCAAGGATGAAGCCTGAAGCATTATTTTTTACATGCAAATCTCTTGTTAAAGTGCAGCTTCTGTTTTAATTTTAACCAGCTTTGGGTAAGGTAAGGGTTTTTTATTGAATAATTTCCAACTAAGTAGGGGGCGATTAAATAAATGCTAAGAAAAAAAGGGGGAAGGTCAAGAAAAAGTCAAGAATTTTGGATTTGTTATTTTGGTAGACACCCTGTCTAGGTTCAACCCGACCCAAAATAAAATCCTTGTTACGCTACTAGCTACTAAAAATGTAGTCGTTTCCAGAGATAGCAGTGGCAGCCATGTATGTGTGACGCGCGGTTGCATACATACAGGTTACAAATACTGTTTCTGGGGCTGGTAACGTCGTAACAAGATATTGCCATGAAAGTTTGTTGATGTTGGGCGACGACACCCTGAAAATATATTCAAGATCGTGCTCGTTTATGTATATTCATATTTACAGGGCATTTCAAAAGTCACTATTTATTTTTTTTAAAAAATAATTGAAATTACGAGAACAGTTTTGAGGTGTGAAAATATATTTATTTCAAAAGTATGTTCCGCAAATAATGAATGCTCCTCATGGTGGCCATCGGTGTCTTCTTAGCTCAAAGGGTTACGCCTAACATTCACCTTCGATGTGTCTTGTTGCCATTCAAGAACATTTGTTGGTTTATCGTCTGCCCTAATGTGACAGTTACGTCGATTAACCCTTCTACGTGTGGAAGGCCGCTTCATCAGGGAACAGAATTTTGTTGATTAAATCGACACTACTTCCATGTTCATCGTCAGCGATATGGGTCTGAGAAGGAAAATTTAACAATTACACCAAATGCGACACAAACCAATTAATGTCTTGCAATTACACAAATTTGCATTAAAAATACATATCTTTACGACAGCATAGCACAAAAAATTTATAAAAAGAACATCTAAAGTGACAGAAATAGATAGTGACATTTGAGACTAACTAACTCTCTAGCCTTCTTAAACCCGAAGGTTTATCGCTCCAGCAACACAAGCCTTCGATTTGACCCTATTGTGGGCAAGATCAATCCAATCTTTCCATCCTTACCGATTTCCTTTAAGTCCATCTCAACGTTAGCCCTCCATCTTCGTCTTGGATTTCCTACTGGTCTCTTAAAATCAGGTTTCCCAACAGGAATCCTGTAAACTCTTCTTTCCTCTCCCATTCGTGCCACATGGCCTGCCCACATAAGTCTTCTTGATTTAATTATTCTAATAATATCTACCCGGTGTAAGTGGTTCGGATCCCACTTTAAACTTTAGGTCCAGTCCCGATTAGCCTTACTGTGCATAAAGTGGACTCAAAACACCAAATCAATCAATCAATCTAATAATATGTGGACATGAATACATATTATGCAGTCCTAAATTGTGTAACCTTCTCCACTCACCTGTCTCCTCATCCCCATTTAGGTCAAATATTTTTCTAAGGATTTTGACTTTTGAGACACACTGTGTTAATTGTTTATGCTACAAACTTTGGAACGCTGGAATTTTACTCGCTTTGTCACTAGACAACCGCCCTGAAAAATGCGACCACAATGACCTGTTCATTCTCTCTGAATGTAAAGGTAAGCAAGTGTTTTCGTTGCGTTGCAGCCGAGTTAACATTCAACGGGACATTTCTTTTCGAACTCATAGGTTGAATGTCCGGGGATATGTGTAAAAGAAAGGGGAAGCGGGTGTAAGAAGGGAGAGAGGGAGGATGCAATTTCGAAAGATTTACTGCAACGTGCAGGTACGTGAGTGTAGTGCGAGTGTTTACAAATACAGCCGGAAGGTCACGTTTTCGTGTTAAAGAACTCCCATGACGTAATAAATAAATTTGAATTCCTATGTAGTTTTTTATTTTTGTTCCTACGCCCTTCTTGGATTCTTTCTTCGAGCCTTGTGATCGTGGTGTATTGAACAGCGAAAGCAAAGGGTCGTACCAAGTCCAGGGCGCCAGCAAAGGGGTGGGGGAGGGGGGCAGAGTAAGATTTCACATCTTGGCCTACAGTCATGGAAACTTATACTTAACCTTTTATATTGTTATTTTTACCGTATTTCTTCGAATTTTTCTGTTTTTAGATGTTGAAAATTTAAGTACGACTTACGTAGATTCGAGAATGTATGTGTAAATATATCACTGTATTAGTTATTGTTTAAATGGTAAATGCAAATGGCAGTGTTGTTAAGGGGAGGAGGTACAGTTACGCACCAGTTGTGCATTTATTTCAATATCGCCCCGAATGGGCACTGCTACTTAAAAAAAACTGAGTGTATCCAAGAGCATGAATTTCTCTCCATGTTGCAAGTGGAAGCGTTGTTTTATGTTGATTATTAAGCTGGAGAAGATGTTTCAAAAATATGTGAATAAGAATTTTCGGAATCCCATGTATTCCTTATGGGGAATCAACTTCAACATCAAGTTACTGCTAATCAAGTGGAAGTTTCGACTTTTACGCTGGTGAAATGCATCTTGAAACAGCTCTCTTTCCGTTGATATCATTTTCTATTCCATCGGAAGTTTGATATTCCCAAGAGAACAAATCAAATAATACTTCCATCAGCCCAATGCATTTATCCTTGCCTCCTACGGCCATCCTGGCAGTGTTGCCAAACTTGATGCGCATAAAATAGATAAATTTCACCTTAAGTGGAGTTAAAACTGACTTTCAAGTAGCTAGATTTACGAAGTGCTTCCTAGAGTAATGTTAGTTGTCAAAGTGGTGGGGCGCTGCTATTACCGTTAACTCTAAATTGATGACAATTTATTCTTAGTTTTCACCATCTAGAGCCGGCGGCATCACCCATCTCATGGTCGTATGAAATCGAAAATAAAGGATTCCGCGATATTATGCCAATTTCACTTCAACACGGCGCTATGCAAGAAAGTAGCTAAGGATATAAGAGGGGGTGGGGCGACGCAGCCAATATAACAATATCATGTCACGTGCAAAATGTATAATCATGGCAATAGTTGGTCTATGTGGGGCGGAACCAGTGATGGCATCATAGTGGGGCACGGGGGCGGGCGCTCCAGTTCACAGCCAAACGAGTGCACGAAAGAGCTAGATCTGGCTCCAAGAGAGCTAAGTTGGCAACACTGCAAAGGGGAAAGAACTTTGGAAGAGGCCAGTGGAGACTGTCCCGCATGTAATGTAAATGTAACAATACGGTATTGCTCCAGTAAAATACCAGTATTATTATGCACTGTACAGTCACCGGCAATAAAAATGGTACACATAGATCTTGAAATACTCGTTTCCCAAGGCGTTATGTGTGTTGCCTAACTCTACGGCGACAAGTGGATTTTTGGGGAAGCGAGTATTTCAGGATCTAGGTGTACCATCTTTATTACCGGTGACTACATCTGTGAGCCTTAGGGGGATGAGGGACAATTTCGCACCAGTTGTGCATTTATTTCAATATCGTCCGAATGAACAATGCTACTGAGGAAAAAAGCTGGTGTTCAATAGAGTATGAATTTCTCCACATGTTGGAAGTGAAAATGTTCCTTAAAGTTGATTATTGAAGTAGATACGATGTTTAAAAAATATGATGAATAAGAATTTTCAGAAACCGATGTATTCCTTATGGGGAATCAACTTCAATTTAAGTTACGGCTAATCAAATGGAAGTTTCGACTTTTCCGCCTGTCAATTACTACTTTAGTCTGTCCTTTTTCCGTTGATATATTTTTCTATGCCATCGGAAGTTTGATATTCCCAAGAGAAAAAATAAAATAATACTTCCATAAGAGGACTGTATTTCGCCTTGCATCCTACGGCCATCCTGGCGTGTTGCCAAACCTGATGCACATAAAAGAGCTAAGTTTCACCTTAAACGGAGTAAAAACGTTTCTGGGGTAATTTTAGGTGTTACATGAGTATGAGTGCCCGGGGGTGTGGGTGGTCGCTGTTATTACCGTTAGCTTTAAAGTGATGGCAATTTATTCTTAGTTTGCACCGTCTAGATCCGGCGGCACCCTCCATCTTAATAATCCACCGATGGTCGTATGAAATCGAAGATAAAGTATTCCCGGATAACAATATTACGCCCTCTTCACGTCAGCCAAGGCTCTATAAGGAAAAGTAGCTGGGATGTAAGAGGGGTTGGGCGACTCAGCCAATATAACAATATCACATCACGTGCAAGTTATGACAGAAGTTGTCTATGTAAGCCGGAACCAGTGATGGTGGCATCATAGTGGGGCAGGCAGCAGAGTGTCCCATAGTTCACAGCCAAACGAGTGCACAAAAGAGCCAGATCTGGCTCCAAAAGAGCGAAGTTGGCAACAGTGATCGGCAGCTGCCAAGAGAGAAGGACCTAAATAGGGGAAATTGTCCCTCTTCCCCTTCAATTGGATTTTTTCTTCTCAAAGGCTGAAGCAATAGTTAAGGTGCCCCGTACATTCGATGGCGTCTTGGATTCGAAGATATACTACTACTACGCGTATTATAGGAATCATAGAATTGATTTTGAATTGAAAATTCCTTGGCGTTTTTGACAAGGTCAGACTTGAGTCCAGTATTTAAGTTGAAACTGGATTCGTCTTGCTTCCTTTCCACGAATTTCTATCTCTTTGTTGACGAGCAGCTCTTTGTCTTTTTGTACTTTTTAACGATGCGCAGATATCAAACAGGGACTGTCCTACTGTCCTCGATGGCAACTTGGGGCGGTCAACATGATTCTAATATGTCTGGTCAAACCGTCTCTGGTGTATTTGTGGAACATAGCAGTTAACTTCCGTAACTTACATCCTGTATATATCACAAAAAACATTATTATTTGTAATTAATATCGCTACCATTTCACCATCCGAGCTACAGGGTGACCATAATATTTTGACCAAAGACGGGACCCCTCCCCCCGTGTGAAATCGGTACATGATAACCAATGAATGAAATATGATGTTCCGTTGTCAAGATGTATTAATTATTATAATCTCTGTATGACTGACGTAGTGTTTTAATTCTGGTCCCTTTGATGTTAGTCCTACACTGAGAGAGCCTCCCCGATGGCGCAGTGGTAACGTCGTTGCCTTGTAATCAAGGGGTCCCGGGTTCAATACCCGGTGGAGGCACATAGTGGTTCGGATCCCACTTTAAACTGTAAGTCCAGTCCCGATTAGCCTTACTGTGCACAAAGTGGACTTAAAACACCAAATCAACCAACCAAACAATCCTACACTGAAGTTGAGAAGTGCCGGAAGTATTTATCAGAAGAACCAATCTTCTTGAGAACAACATTATTCTTCACCAACAGTCCATATAACTCCCCACATATATGACACACAACGTGAGATTTGTCTTTTGAATGGTTGGTTGAATTGGTGTTTTAAGTCCACTATGTGCCTCCAGCGGGTATCGAACCCGGGACCATTTGTCTTTTGAGTCTGTGTCAAGATGCAGTAATTTAATTTCTTGTTGCAGGTTCGTATTGAAACTACATGTACGCTTCTTGTCCATGCTTACTCATTACTCTACAAATAACGGAACGCACTGTTACGTACCCAATAGGACCAAGTAATGTGAATAGTTTGCCAAAGACGAATAGAGATGGCAGCACCAGGCGTGCAAGGTTAAGAATTGGCATAATATATGTGAATAATTTTATAAATAAGAACAAAACAAATTGGAAAGATGAAAAACAATAGAATAGATTATAAGGAGACAAAGAATAAATATGAAAGAAGTAAATTAATATATATATTTTATAAATCAAATCAGTGATCACATGTAAGTTAATATGAAAATTAAGGAAGTCAAAGCACTGATACAAGTTTGTGTCTTTGAACAGATATTGCATCTGTCTGATTGATTTACCATTCCCATAGGGGAAATTTTGTTTACATCAGTGGCGAGCGCGTTCTGTTCGACGCCCCACAGCACTTTTTGGTTGCGCGGTTTAACCGTAGCACCTACTTGGAAGCGCGTGTCAATCGTTTGCACCAAGTATACACTCTGTTGTACCTAGTTAGTGGTGGCCCGTTCCATTGCAACCCCAAGTAAGGATATTAGTATTATTCCCAAAGATTAAAGAAAAAAGTTGGAAAAGGATAAAGAAATTCGTTAAATAGTCAAACCCTAAATAAATTGAAATCCAGAGGGAAGTTCACAAAGAAGACAAGAAAGAAGTCCAGATCCAGAACGTCCATTAAGAGGGAAGTCCAGATCCAGACCGTCCATTGAGAAGGAAGTTCCGATCCAGAACGTCCATTAAGAGGGAAGTCCAGATCCTCCATATTGAGAAGGAAATCCAGATCCAGACCGTCCATTGAGAAGGAAGTTCCGATCCAGACCGTCCATTGAGAAGGAAGTCCCGATCCAGATCTGCCCATTACGAAGGAAGTACAAATAGAAGAATATCCAAATAGAGAAAATAAATAATAAAAAGAATATTGAGATGAAAATTGACTGTAAACGAGAAAATTATAAAAGAATGTAGCTTATCATGTAAATATTCTTACTCCATGTATCCTGTGTTTAAATAATATATTCGTTTAAACGTCTCCATTGGAAGGCATCCTGTCTGGTTTCGTTGTCTACAAAGAACCCTACCCTGTAGATAAGCTAGCTGAGTTTTAAGATTAAGGTTTATGTACCTTTGCACCAAATGAAGGTAGCATAAATAAATGGCGACCAACTTTTGGGGCTAGAGAATTAGGAACCAGACAGCGAAGAGAGAAATAATAATTGAAAATGGAGGAAAAGGATAAAGATGGAAATGAGAATGGGGAAAGCTACAATGAAGGAAGACGGAGAAAAAAGGGAAACTTTCATTTGCTGCGGAGAGGAAGGAAACAAGGAAGAAATTATTTTCTGTGTTACATGCAAGGAAATGAAACATTGGACGTGCGAAGGAATAAGAAAGGAGAAATACATATCAATAAGTAGAAGGGAAGAAGATTATACATGTAACGAATGCAACAAGGAAAAGCTAAAAGAAAAGTAGAAGAAGACAGAAGAAATAAACTTGATGGAAATGTTCCAAAAGCTGTCAATGCAGATAAATGAAAATAACAGAGAATTGAAGGAAAAGATTGATGAGAGTAATAGAACAGTAGAAGAAAAGTTAGAAGAAAATAACAAGGAAGTGAAAGAAAGGCTCGATGAAAATAGTAGAAAATTAGAAGCAGTAAGAAATGAAAGCAAGAAAATGTACGAGATAATAACCGAGACATGTGAAGAAAATACAAGATCATTGGAAAAGAAGATAGAAGAAACAACACTGCTAATTGAAAACAAAAGCGTGGATATAAATAGGACGATCGAGGAAGAAGTTTCAAAACTTAGAGAGGAGAATATATACAGAACCAACAGTATGGAAAGAAAAATTGTTGAAAATAAATCGCAAATAGAAGCAGTATCTTCTAGAGTAGATGAAAATGAAAGCAAGATAGAGGAAACAAAGGTCCTAATGGAAGATAGAAGCTGGGAAACACGCAATAGAATGGAAAAGGAAGTTCTAAAACTGAGAGAAGTAAGTACGCGGGAACTGCAAGAAGTACAAGAAAAAACTAGCAGTATGGAGAAGGACATTGCGGAAAATCAAAATAAAATTAATGCAGCAGATAAGAAAGGAAAGGAATTAGACAGAAAATTAAGTGGGGCAGTGTCAAAGATAGAGAAGACAGAAAAGAAAGTAGAAGAAGTGGAAAGAAAGTTAGGAAAGCTATTCTTCAAAGAAGGAAACATAAATCCTAGGTTTCGAGAAAGTGAAGAAACTAAGGTTAAGAAAGAGCTGAGAGAAGAGAGTTCAAGCGATGAATCGACGACGGAGGAAGAAGAGAAGCATAAGAGATATAGAAGAGCGGGAGGTCACAATAAAAGGAAATGGAAGAATAGCGAAGATGGAAGTAATAATGAAAGGCTCTTAGACATATTAGTAGTTGTATTGATACTATTATAAACTCAAGAAAGTATGAACCCCCCTCAAGCAGATTTGGCTATACTTAAAACAAGCTCAACATGCCCATATGAGCTTTTTGCTCAAGTGTGGAACCCCGTCTAATCCAAGATTTTTGTAAAAATGCCCTCAAATATTTCCTGAGAAAGTATGAACCCCCCTCAAGCAGATTTGGCTATACTTACAAAAATTGCATCAGCCGAATTTTTGTCCATAAACTTGTCAAAAATTGATATTTTTTGGCTATACCTGAAATTAAGCTAAAACCCATACCTACATATACATATTTACTTCAGGTTTAAGTTTAATTGGATGCCAGGTTCAATTTTTTTATCTATATGCAGAGCCCCTCTAGAATGGCAATGACCTTGTTATGTATTGATTTTTGCTTCCCAAGTAATGAAGCTTTGCGTGCAAACAATTGCATCAGCCACTATTGTGAGAGTGGTTGAGAAGAACAGATGCGTTGTTACAGTGCTTCTCATACTTACAGGCCTGTTTGTTTTAATATCATATTTCTGGTATATTGAACAATATTTTGCCTGACATCCAGCTTGTTTATTGTAATCCACTCATATTTAGGGGGTCAGGCTTATATCTGTCCCAGCCTGTTATACAAAAATCAATACATAACAAGGTTATTGCCATTCTAGACATGCATGTCCGTGCAGGTATTTGTGCTAGGTCAGTGTGAATGAATATTTATTCTTTTTTTCCACTTGTAGGCTATTGGCTTTACAACCTGTCATAAGATAAGCATAGAGTTTTTGATTTGGACCCCAAGAAATTTTATATAAATACCAAAGCCAAAAAATATTAACACACATACACATACACACACACACACACACACAAAATATACAAAGCACAGTGCTGAACCCAGCTGATATTTTTTATCCAGCACAGAGTTTTGATTTGAAACCCAGGAAATTGTATATAATAAACAACAACAAAAATGCCAAGTCAAAAATATTGTAATCAATGCAATAAAAATATATCCAGCCCCAATTGGGCCAAGCACCAAAAGATTTGTAACCCGGACAAATACAGAACCCCCACAAAAATATGCCCCAAATGCCATAGAAAATATAACATGCAATACTTCACATATAAACATAAAGATACTTGCTCTGCACAGTTATCAACATTGCCCTCACAACCATCTACTTCTGGTCTGAAAAGGAAGCATGAAGCACCTGTTAATGCTAGAGCAGCAAAGCAGCCACGCTATGCACCCATCCATAGCAGTTTTAATGCCCAATTAAGAGATTATCGGTTTGTATCAGAGCCAAGATGTGGTATTAATAATTTTTTGAACAGTATAAATTCTGATCTGCAGGCAATTCTAAATGCACAAAATGGCTCTTATAAGCTGTCCCTCAAATTGTTTACACAATATAAAAAGCCAAATGGCACAAAATTTACACAGCCCCACATAACAGAAACTGTACCGGTATATTCAAATGCAAATTCAGACAAAATAATAAGCAGTTTAATAGATCAATTGAATATTAAACACTCTGAATTTGCAGCAAAAGAGTCAGGATGGAGCCTATGCGGTTCTCCACACAAGTTATATGTTAATATTTCTGAATTCAGCCCATTACAAGGATCTACATATTTGCCATTACCTGCCAATATTAAAAACAAAAGAGCCGTGGTCAATATTGAAAATACCGACCAGAAATGCTTTTTGTGGTGTATTTTAGCTGCTTTGTTTCCAGTTTCAAGGAATCCTGAGAGAATAACTTATTATAAACAACATGAAAATGATTTTGATGAGGCAATGGAGGGTTTAGAATATCCAATGTCTGTTCAGAATATTGATAAATTTGAAAAAAGGGCCAAGCATATCAATGGCAAACAATTATCTATTAATGTATTTATTTGTTCCACTGGCAATTGCTTGATAGAACCTCTCAGAATCAGTACACTTGATGATGAATCTGCTATTCCGATTGATCTGCTCTTAATTGAAAAGGATGGCACATATCATTACACTCTGATACACAGTCTTGAAGCTTTGGTGAGAACACAACTAGACAAATCCAATACAATATTTAAGTTGTGCAGAAGATGCTTAACTGTATTTGATGGTCAAAAAATGGTGAATGGGGTTCGGGAAAAAAATGCAGAAATTGCTAAAAACAAGTTAATTGAGCATCTGAAATACTGTAAAAATCATAAACCTGTTCATATGGTGATGCCCAATCCAAGTGAAAATTGCAAATTCAAAAAGTTTGAAGCCTTGTTGGAACACCCAGCATATATAGTCTGTGATTTTGAATCAAACCTCAAACCTCTTGCATTCTGCAATCCAGATCCTGAAGAATCTTCAATTACACCATACCAGCTACATGAACCTTCCAGTTTTTGTTATATAGTTATACGGGATGGTGTAGCTAGTGAGCCACACTTATACATGGGACCAAATGCCATCAAAGAATTTGCACATAGAATAGAAAATGAGTGCCGTGACATAGCATCTAATATTTTATTAAAATCAAAACCCATGTTGCCTTTAACAGAGAAACAGATTGAAGATTTCAACAATGCAGAAAAATGCCCGGTATGTGATTCTGAATTTTCAGATACAAATATCAAGGTGAAACACCATTCTCATACAGATGGTAAATTCAAAATGGCCCTGTGTAATAGCTGTAATATTAAGATCAAGAGACCAAAATTTGTCCCTATATTTTGCCATGGAGCATCCAATTATGATTTCCATCATCTGATCAGATACGAGGGGTTTGACAAGCAGAATTTAAACATTTTAGCTGAAAATGATGAAAAATATATATCTATTAGCAAGATAATTAAAGTTAATGGTGTTCCTATTCACATAAGATTTCTTGATTCTTACAGAATTTTATCTGCTAGCCTGGCTACACTGGCAAATCAATTATCTGATGATCAATTCAAAATCACAAGTGCTTTGTTTCCAAATCAGGACCTGAAATTAATTAGGCGGAAGGGTGTATATCCATATGACTATGTTACAGATTTTTCTAAATTTGATGAGTGTTCTCTGCCACCACAAGAAGAGTTTTACAGCAAAATCAGAGGATCTGGAATCACTGATGAAGATTATCACCATGCCCAATTGATGTGGAACAATTTAAAATGCAAGACATTTGGTGATTATCACATGGCATATTTGAAACTTGACGTCACCCTCTTAGCTGATATATTGCAGGCATTCAGAAAATCTTCTATGCAAAATTATAAACTGGATCCAATATATTTTTTCAGTGTTTCGGGCCTAGCATGGGCCGCAATGTTTTTCAACACCAAAAAGCCATTGGATCAGATCCAAGATCAAGATACGTATCTGTTTATGGAGAAATGTATAAGAGGAGGGATGGTGCAATGTTCCCAGAGATATGCCAGAGCAAATAACAAATATATGCCTGATTATGATCCAGCACGGCCATCAAATTATATAGTGTATGTAGATGCAAACAGCCTCTATGGTCATGCCATGATGCAAAAACTGCCATATGCAGGGCTTGAATGGGTTGAAGATTTCAATATTGAAGATCTTCAGGACTTTGATGACAGTAATTATGGCCTGTTCTTAGAGGTTGATCTGACAATTCCTGATGATTTGCACAATACATTTTCTGATCTGCCCCCAATTCCCGAGGTTCAGTGCTCACCTGGCTCTAAACAGAAGAAGCTCATGATGACTCTGGAGCCGAAACAGGGTTATGTCATATATTACAAAAACCTCCAGTTCCTGATGAAACATGGTGTTCAAGTGACCAAAATTGGAAAAGTTTTGAGGTTCAGGCACTCAGAATGGTTGAAACCATACATTGATACAAATACAGAGCTTCGAACATCTGCAAAAAGCCAATTTGATAAGGGCTTGTTTAAATTGATGGTTAATTCTGTGTATGGCAAAACTATTGAAAATGTCAGAAAACATACCGATGTTAAAATAATTACTGACCCCAGCCTGAGCAAAAAATTGGTTGCAAAGCCTAATTTCAATTACAGAAGAATTTATGATGAGCATATGGCACTTTTCAACATGAAAAAAACAAAGATCAAGTTTGATAAACCTATTTATGTAGGGGCTGTGATATTGGAATTGGCCAAATTACATATGTTAACATTGTATTATGATGTGTTGAAACCTTTTTATGGTGATAATATAAAATTGATGTACATGGACACGGATAGTTTTATTCTTGATATTAAAACAGAAGATGTTTATCAAGATATGTCAGCCTGAATTGTTTAAATATTTTGATACCAGTGAACATACAATAATTCAACCCCACAACAAAAAGGTGCCTGGCAAATTAAAAGATGAAACACTTGGTGATGTTATTGTGGAATTTGCTGGGTTAAGTGCCAAGATGTATACTTTTAAAACATGTAGTGGCGCTGTTGCCAAAAAGGCCAAGGGCATTGGCAGAGTGACTGTGGAAAAAGAGTTTGTATTTGAAGATTATAAAAATTGCCTCAAATCCCAGAATTTAATCAAAACATCAGAAAATAGAATTCAGAGTGTGGATCACTTATTGACTTCAAATATTGTAAGAAAAGTGGCCCTGGACCCACATGATGATAAGAGATGCATTTTATCATGTGGCATACATACTCTACCATGGGGGCATTGTGATTTGAAAAATGGAAATCAATGCCCAATTACAGAGCATGATTTGAAATAAATAAACATGCCAATGAACTTATTTGGGTTCAAAAAACAGGCTATTATGGACCTGCCAACACCACAACCCTCTCCTGATATGCTGTCTAAACTAAGTGGCTTGTTAATTATTCATCTGAACAGCATATTTACAGATAATGATGATGAAACAGGTAAAATATTGTACATATTTAACAATAATTTAAATCATTACCAATTACCTGTAGGTGGGCAATTGCAATTTATTACAACCCCTGAGGGTGATGTTAAAATTTCAGTAGGGAGAAATATTTATAGAATTAAGCACTCAAACATGGTTTCTGGCACTGTTTATACTGTTTCTGCTGGTGACTGCTTATATATTGAGGTCCCTGGGTCATATGACAAGCTTATACCCTTTTTTATAGAATTAAGAATCAGATACTCTATAATAAATAACCACTAAAACAAAAATGCCTAATGATATATTTGGCCATACAAGACATGAAGATCACAGTGATGAGATTCTGATGCTTGATGTCAGAGTCAAGAAATTAAGAAGTGATTTACAAGCTTTACAGACCACACTCAATGCCAGTCTTCAATTAGAAATTACAAATTTACAATCACAATGCATGGACCCTCTTCTTAAAATTGATTCTGAACTCAAATTATTGCTTCAGAAATATACTGATCTGGCAACATTGGATAATTTTCAAAGTTTGGAAGAAGCTGTAGCAGCTCTTCAAGCCAAATTTAAGACCCAGGCCACCAACTCTGAGCAATTGAAACAACAATTGGAAGAGCAGATAAATAATGTCCAGACACAGCTCCAAACAATTGTCAAAAGCATAAAGTCACAAGAAGATTTTGATCTAGTGATTTCCACTCTAAAAGAACAGATTCAGTCACTCCAGATACCTAATCTGGACCCCCTGAACAATGCCATAGCCGAGGTTAAAGAAAAAATTGAGACACTTGAAAATTTTATGAACAACTTGCCATCTTCTGATGCTTTGAATGCAATAACTCGGAGTGTAGCAAATATTAAGCTGCAACTTGAAACATATGAAGATTTTGGAAAAATTCAAAGTTCCATAACCCATCTTGAAGGTACAATAGCAGCAGTGCAAAATGATTTGGCAAATGTACTAGAATCCCGATTGCCTGGAATTGTAGATACCCTTGTCAGTGTCCAGCACCAAATCACAAAGCTTGAAAACCTCAACACTGAATCTGAGCTATCTCATTTTCATCACTTGATAGATGATATCCAAACAAAACTTGAAATTTTACAACAATCCACACCCTCTCAGGCAGATATAGCCCTGCTCCAAAATGCTATGCAAAATGTGGCTGATGCATCTGAATTAAACAATGTAAAATTGGCACTTGAATCTTTGCAAAATACAGTATCAAATCTTCCCACATCACAGGAACTTAAAAATATAAAAAGGGCAGTGAATCGCATATTGAAATCAGAAGATATCAAGAATATCCAGGCAGAGATCAAACATCTCACTCAGACAGTGGCCACTCTACCAACCAATCAACATATTAATGAACTGCATGCCCTGTTTGAGGATATCAGAAGACAGGTCCATGATCTTACTGCTCAAAATTCAAAATTGGCAGTTGTTGAAAATTTGCAACAAATTGTAGCTAATATCAAGCAACAGCTAGGAACCATAGAATCCAATCAAGCAAATACTCTGTCTGTTTTTGCCACCCAGCTTCAAGAGATTGTGCAACAATACAAGAAACTTGTTGTGGACATAAAAATCAAGCCAGGCCATGATGATGTTGTTAGGACCATCAATGAGCACCTTGAATCTGTAACAAGCAGATTGCTCACAGCAGAAAAAGAAATAACCGGCATAATCGAGAATCCAAAACATTCAGTAATTCTTGAATTGTACAGCATCCCCAACAAAGAATATGATTCACCATTTACACCAGGTGGCAAAATATATATGCTGTCCCCTGCACAATTTTATTACCAGTTTTTTGTTGGGGGCACATTGAGACCAATCAAGATCAAATATTGGCTTCAACCACAGGCACACCACTACCCCACCTTATCAATAACAAATGCTGATAACAAAATAAAAATCACCAGTGTAGAATTGGAGGATTTTACAGATCCCAATACATTAGAAACAGCCTATGCTGAAGATGATGGCTCTCTGGAATTTAAAATACAAATAGGGGACAAATTATATTTAGAAAATCCTGTAGTATCAGCTGCTGAACACCCCATAGTTGCAATATTCTTGTTTACATATTATGTCTAGACAAATTATTGTTGATGAATTACACAGACAAGCCAGACATAATTTTAAGAGACTCCCAGTAGTCACAAAAGGCATAGATGATTTATGGCAGAGCGACTTGATTGAGATGGCAAGTGGACAGCTGAAAAACTTAGACAAAATCAACAAGGGCTACAAGTATCTACTCACTGTAATAGATACATTTTCAAAATTTGCCTGGGCTGTGCCACTCAAATCCAAGACTGGAAAATGTGTTACAGAAGCCATCAGGACAATCATCAATCAGAGTGGAAGATCCCCGCGCTATTTGCAAACAGATAATGGCAAAGAATTTTATAATTCAGTGTTTCAACAATTTATTAAAAGCCAGGCAATACAACATTATTCGAGTTACAGTGATCTCAAAGCCTCAATTGTAGAGAGATTCAACAAAACCCTAAAAAATCTTATGTATAAACAATTTACCCTCCAAGGTAATTATAAATGGATTAATATTCTTCCAGAACTTCTACATAAATATAACAACTCGGTCCATTCCACAATCAACATGAAACCCTCTGAAGTAACTTCATCTGATGAGCAAAAATTGATCAGGACTGTTTATTATCCAAGATACCAGCCAACAACAAGAAAGGCCAAATACAGGGTGGGTGATCAAGTAAGAATCAGCAAATATAAGCACTTATTCAAAAGAGGCTTTACAAGAAACTGGAGCACTGAATTATTTACAGTGGTTCAAGTTAAACCCGGGACCCTTAACACATATATAATAAAAGATCATCGAGGAGAAATTCTCAAAGGCCGATTCTATGAACAAGAGCTCAGCAAAACTAAACAGCCTGACACATATCTCATAGAAAAAATCATCCGCAGAAAAGGCAACAAGTTATTTGTTAAATGGCTAGGACTTCCAGAACACAGCTGGATCGATGCAAACAAAATAATAATATGAGCACCTGGGATGTTATAAAAAGGCTGCCAGAACCTGAACAGCAGAATAAGAGAAATGGCAACTTGCTGCCTGAAAATATTAGGTGTCTTATTGTTGGGCCATCTGCTTGTGGTAAAACTACACTAATGGTTGATAATTTTTTATTGGCACCCAACTGGTTAGACTGGAAAAACAGGCACTTGTATGTCTTCTCTAAGAGCTTGGAACAATTAAAATATCAGCAGCTGATGAAGCTATATGATGGATTGGATATTGCCACTTTTGAACCAGATGTTAAGCCACTTCATGACTGTCTCGATAATTCTGTTGTTGTGTTTGATGACATTATACTGGATAATCAAAACAAGGTTAGAAATTTCTTTACACAGGGCCGACACAAAAACATTGATTGCTTCTACCTGGCACAGACTTTTTCTAAAATACCGAAGCAACTGATCCGAGACAACAGCAATTTTATATGTGTGTTTCATCAAGATCATACCAACCTCAAACACATACATGATGAATATGTAGGTGGGGACTTGAGCTACAATGATTTTTCCAAGTTTTGCAGTAGGTGCTGGAACCAGGACAGTTATGGGTTTGTCACTATTGATATGACAAGAACACCCAATAGTGGCAAATACAGAAATAAAATCAACAATTTTCTAGACATTGAAATATAAATAAATAAACATGAAAAGGCCAATCATTGATGATCTTAAATTAAGAGATTATCTTGTAAAAAGATTTAAGGGATGGAAATCAGAGAACCGGGGAATTTATGAAAAACACAAACAAGCAGAACAGCCTGTAATTGATGCTATTAGTGAATTAGGTAAGAATATCAAAACTGTTACAGAGCAAAATCAAAATTTGATCACAGAGCTTGTACCTGTAGCTGCCAGGAACATATTAGATTATCCATTTACCCCACTTTCCAGTATTCATACACCTAGTCCTATTGCTCCTAGAAGAATTGAAGCTACTCAGGATCCTATTGAATTGGGTCTTCTTGCTCAAAAATATTTAACCACACCTAAAGACAATAAAGATGAGGTGTTTGGCTTATATGCTGACACAGAGCTTGATGGCAGTATCATACATAGAATTGGCAATTTCAGAGTAACATTTATGGGAGATGATCTGATTGTTTATTCAGAATCTCATCTTGGACAAAAAGGTGGTTTTGTTAAATATCCCGGCACACCTGGGTTGTGGGAACTGATGACTAGGAAAAGGCCTGGCAGCTATACAGATCAAGATTATGAACATTACAAAGAAATATTAATAAAATCAGATGCTCTATACCAGAACAATGATCCCACACAAAAAAGAGTCAAGTCTAGCAGTGGAGCAAAATACAACAATTTAATCAAGCCCATATGGTCACAAATTAAGACAGGCAGTGGAATCAAACAATACAACACCCTGCCTAAAGAATTTGTGTGGGTTGATGATGTCAGGAAACTTGTAGATAGGTTATTGGTGATAGCTGGGGAGGAAAATGCTGGCAACCACAATTTTTACAATGAAAAGGTTGGAATTATGGACATGATAAGCACAAAATTGTCTAATTTTATAGTGAATGACACTAAGGGGATTGGATATCTTATAAAAATTATTAATACTCTACCACCTAAATTTTGGAATATTTCTGAGGGTCGGGGGTTGGTTAATGACATTATAAACAAGCTGCCATTTGAACTACACATTCCAGGCTATCAGTATTGTGGTCCAGGCACAAAATTGGACCATAGATTAAACAGAGGGGATCCTGGTGTTAATCCCCTAGATGCTGCTTGTAGAGACCATGACATAGCATACAACACATATTCTGATCTTGACAAGAGACATGTTGCAGACAAGAAATTAGAAGAGGCTGCATTTGGTAGATTTGTAAGCAAAGATGCTTCTTTAAGTGAAAAAATAGCAGCATTGGGAACCACCATAGCTATGAGCACCAAACAAAAACTGGGGTGGGGGCTGTGAATATGTATATAATAAACCTAGAATGAAGGCCAAGGGTGTTATGTATCAAATACCTTATGCAGGTCTCAAATCTCTTGGGCCTATTGATAGTCTTTTAACCAAAAAGCAGCGCAAGAAAAAAAAATCTTGTATTGCCAAGGGACATGGTATGAAATTGTTGCTTAGTACCCCCCAATTAAAAAAATTACAACAATCAAGGAAAAAATCACATGTAGGGGGATTCATATTTACCATCCCTGCCATCTTAGCTGCTCTCGGGGCTGTTGGGAGCTTGGCCGGGGGATCAGCTGCCATAGCAAAAACAGTAATAGATGCCAAGAAGAATAAGGCAGAATTAGATGAGCAGAGGCGCCATAACCTGGCCATGGAGAAAAAAGGCAAAGGTGTTAAGAGAGCCATGAATAAGTTTAAAAAAAACAAGAGCCGCTTACAAACCAAGATATTGAAGCTTTAATCAAGCCACTGGGCATCAAAAATTTTAGAGGTGTGTACATGTCTGATTCTTTACCAGAACAACCACTCAACAAAGAGTGTAGCATTGTTAATTTGGATAAGTACAAAAATCAGGGCACTCACTGGATCTGTTATCTTAAATATTTAAACAATGAGGCATTTGTGTTTGATTCATTTGGAGGTGTTCCTCCTGAAAATTTAATAAAATATTTAAAATCACCTAATCTTTATTACAATAATGCCCGTGTACAAAATTTCAAAGATGTTAATTGTGGACATCTGTGTTTATCTGTTCTCAGATATATGTCTCAAATAAATAAACCATCAATTGAAAATTTTCAAAAGGCCTTGTGGTATCTGAAACATCATGGGGGTATTCCATCTCACCAGCCAAAATTCAATATTGAAACTCAAATTGCATGATGACATAGTGTATCCCAAAACAATAGCTCTCAGAGCATTTTATGGCATGTACTTGATCCCTAATATTACACACCACAACAACAAAATTGCAGTAGGGGATCAAAAAATTGTCATCACTCCAGGGCAATATAATCTGTCCACTCTAAATGCTCAATTACCCAGAGGTGTAGTATTAACTCAAAATTCTGTCACTCACAGAGTAGAGATTGTATCTGCTACAGAAACAGTGGATCTGGGTACTATAGGAGAGCTGCTAGGATTTGAGAACAACACAAAACTTGAAGCAGGCATCAAACACACTGCTATGAATATACCTAAATTCTTAGCCATAGAGACTCTGAATATTCACTGTAATGTGGCTGAGGGTATGATCACCAAATCAAATGGCATAGGCACTCACAAACAAACCGGCATCATTGCAACATTCAAACCTAATTCCGAATTCATGGAGCCAATCATCTACAATCCATCCCCAACATTATATTTTCCTGTGTGCCATAACAGAATAGATTGTATTGAATTGATGGTCACTAATGAAAAAGAAGAATTAGTTGATTTTGCTGGAGCCACAACAACTGCTATCATAGAGATTAATATTTAAATAAAAATACATACAATGGAAAATATTGAGAGTTATGAGCTACAATCATTCCCCCCAAACAGGAGGACATTTGCAAATTTAAATCAACCCAACACAGAAATTGAAGTTGATCTTGATGTTGGGGATGGATTTATACACCCCCACAGAGCAGATCTATACATCAAATTTGATGTTGTAAAGCTCGATGGAACAGATTATCCGGCAAATTCAAATATAAGATTGGTAGATAATTTTGTGCCGCATCTGTTCTCTGAAATTGAGATCAGAAAGCATGGTGTTGTTATAAACAGAGTGGATTATCCCGGCATTACCTCCACAGCTTTGGCCACACTAAAATTATCCAAAACCGAGGCTTCTTACTACAAAATAGGTGGATTTGAGGCTGGTGATAAGATATTATCCAAAAGCCACACAGTGCTGTTCCCCATGCGCCTGTTGCCAGGATTCTTCTCAGATTACAAAGATATTATGTGGAAGGGTGGTTTAAGAATTACATTTAGAAGAGCTGCCAATGATAATAATACTTTGATGAGGTACAGCACATTAAACCCTACAGGAGAAGCTCTGCCTAATACCCTACCTGATGCAGGCAAATGCATTATTCAGACTATGGAGCTAAGAATCCCTGTTGTTGAATATGAGGCCAGTTATGCTCTTAAATACAAAGCTGATATAATAAAAAATCCACAGGTTCTTTTACAATTTTATACATATCAATGTGTACAGAAGCCCGCATCTGGTTCTTATTATGAGTTTGATGCTACAAATTCATTCTCCAGTATTCAATATGACATGCCTGATTTTGTGGTGGTACTGTTTCAGACTGGGAGACACAATAATCAGGAAAAAAATTCAAGTAGATTTGATAACTGCAACATCAAGAACATATATCTTAAAAATGGCAGAAATGAGGTATTCCCTAGAGAAAATTACAATTTAGACATGTCCAAGAATGATTTCCTCAAATTATATGAGGCATTTACGGCATTCAAAAGGGTCACTACTGGCAATACTGACATGTATTACACACCAGATGAATTCAAAGCACAGAGACCCATGTTTGTAATTAACACTTCAAAAAGAAAACAAGTTGTGGTGAATGACAGGACAAACATTAAAATTATCTGTGAATTCCATGAGGCATTACCTGATGACACCATATGTAGTGTTATTCTCATAGGTGAAAAATCATATGTTTATGATGTAAGAAATGAGAGGGTCACAGAGCAATTCTAGAAGATATTTGCTCTATTATCCTGTTGTACAACACACAAACCTCAACTGTATATCAGCTAGCAGTGAATATCTTATTTGTGGGCAGTTGTATGTATTTCAATCTTACACATTTTATCAGGACTCAAACCCAAAGCTCCTGATTACAATGCAGCAATATTAACACTTCTCCATATGGAATATATCCACATTTTACTGGGTTCTGAGACCTTAATACAGACAAAATTGGATTTTGACTGCAATGCATTATTCTCCAAGCCTTGCCTAGGCTCTTATTATCAGAATAATACAAAACTAGAATTGCTTTCAGCATGAAAAGCAGTTCATTGCTACTGTGTCAGAAAATATGTATCTTTATCTCAATAATCTTTGTTACACTTTTACATGTTGCACAGAAAATGTGTATCTTTATCTCAATAATCTTTGTCACATTTTTACATGTCACACAGAAAAATTAATGACCTCTTCAGTGAATCGCACAGAAAAATCATTAATGCTCCCTTCTAGCTGTATAGATTATATCTCTTGCGTGCCGGCAAAACATGCAAACAATTAATTATGTTTGCCCGCTTTTCCCCTATTGTATGGCTGAGCGGGTGGTTCCCAATAGAGAATAATTTTGCTCTGTTGAACAACACTTTTTACCAGGTTTCAGATCTGGGAGTTGTATATCAACTAGGAATAATTATTCTCAAAATCTCACGTATGGAGATATTATTTTGCCACATGTATTTCAATCTTATACATTTTATCAGGATTCAAACCCGAGCCTCCTGATTACAAGGCAATAATATTAACATTTTGCCATCAGGGGAGGCTTCACATTTTACCAGGATTCAAACCCGAGCCTCCCGATTACAGGGCAATAAAAACCATGCACCACACTCTACTGGGTCTCAGAACCCAATACATATGAGCTTTATATCAATTCAAGATTCCTGGGATTTTGACAGAAAAACACACTATAAGCAATAAGATCATATGGGAACTTGGCATAGTTTTAAGTGTAGCCAAATCTGCTTGAGGGGGGGTTCATACTTTCTCAGGAAATATTTGAGGGCATTTTTACAAAAATCTTGGATTAGACGGGGTTCCACACTTGAGCAAAAAGCTCATATGGGCATGTTGAGCTTGTTTTAAGTATAGCCAAATCTGCTTGAGGGGGGTTCATACTTTCTTGAGTTTATAATAGTATCAATACAACTACTCATATTGGAAAATGAATTCCAGAGAGACGAGAACTATAGAACCAGGATACCTAGGCCACAAGAATTGCAGCATCTTCCAAAATTCAATGGGAATATATCTGATAAATGTCCCAGAAAGTTTTTAAGGGAACTAACAACAAATGTCAGACTTATGAGGATCCCCGAAGGAATGATTTTGAACGTCATAGAGACATGTTTTGAACAGTCGGCAGCAGGATGGTATCAACTAAATCAGCACAAATTCAGAAATTTTAAGGAGTTCAGCCGAAAATTCCTGAATTACTACTGCAGTGAAGACATAAAGGAAAGGCAGCTAGAAGCATTAAAAAGAAGATATGTAGATTGGTCAAAAGTCGACAGCCTGGAAGAACATACATGGGAGACTCTTAGAAGCTTCAAAAACCTAAAGGAAGGATGCAGTGAAGAGGAGCTGGTTAAACAAGTTGTCCAAACATTGCCATTAAGAATACAGAGAGCTATAGCAGCGGTTAAGATAAAAGCAGTTGATGATTTGATTGAATATCTAAGAACCGAAGATGTGCTAACAAAAACTCAGAATTCCTGGAACGATAAGGAAGGAAGATTCTATGGAAAGAGGCAACATTCAGAAGAAGAAGGGCGCTCAAAACCAAAGTTCCGGAGACAGGAATTTGATGTAAGAAGAATAGAAGTTAGAAACCAGAGACCAAGTGCAGAAAGAAGAGACGTAGGAAGAAACAATGGAAGATATGAAAGAAACATAGACTCTGTGGAAGAAATAGAGAGAAACCAAGATAGATATCGAGGAAATTGGAGAAACTTGAGAGGCCGAAATAATTTCCGAAGATACGGAAGAGAAGGAAATCAGCGATGGAGGAACATATATGAACAGAACGAAAGAGAATACCGAGTAAGTGTGCCAAATGGAGAAATGGAAAGAAGAAATGCACTTCCGGATGTAGAAAGAGACGAAGCCATAGAATTAGCCAGAAATTATTGTAATGTCGCAAGAAGATTCCAAGAGAGAATTACAGCAGATGAAGATTCAAGGAATGCAGAAGAGAATAGAGGGTCAAACATGTAATGCTCTTGCAGCATCTCCCAGGTGTGAGAGCAAAAACAGAGAGAAATGTAAGGCAGGGAGAAATTGTAAATAGAAATGGACATAGTGAAAGAGAAAGTCTTGAGTTATATTTAATAGAAGGGCCGAATTTCAATGACCTGAAGCCAGGGAGAACTTTTTATGTAAAGGCAAAAATTATAGAATTAGAAGTAAAGTGCCTAATAGATTGTGGTAGTGTGGTAGAAGTAATAAGTTATGATTGTTGGAAAAGGATAAAAGGAAAATATCCACAAGCTCGTCTAGATGCATCAGAAAGGGATAAAATAAGATTGGTCATGGCAGCAGGGAAAGAAGAATATAAAATACAAGGAACCGTCGGCGTAATGATGAACCTTCAAGGGTTAAATTTTCCTGTCAGATTCCTTGTAGTAAAAGGTCTAAGAAGTGATATGATATTAGGAATACCATTTTTGGAAAAACATGATGGTCATATTTATATCAAAGATAGAAGATTGAATCTAGAGTCATTGGAAGAAGAAAGACTAGATGTTCCTATGGAAACTGTAAACAACGAAATGGAGAGAAAAGAATGCATTGGCAACCTCAATTTAATGTACGGACAGATGAAGGCAGTACCAAATGATATATGTGAAGAAATTGAAAGTGAAATAAATAAAGAAAATGATGAATACACTGCATCTGTTGAAGAAATAAAGAATAAGGTTGATGAGTGCAAAGATATCTCCAAAGAAGAAAGCAATTATAAGAAGTTTTGTTAGAGCATAGGAATTTGTTTAGCCAAAAGCCAGGACTCACCAGAGGGTATTCCTACGAAATAGAAGTAGATACAGAAAGACCTATAGTATCTAAACAGTATCCGATACCTTTTGCGAAAAGAAAAGCTGTTGAAGAAGAACTTCAGAAATGGTTAAGATGGGAAATTATAGAAGATTCAAATAGCATACATGTAAGCCCGATGCATGTAGTTGACAAACCCAATGGAGAAATAGTCAGACTATTAAGAACATACTGCCATGATAACCATACACGATGGTCAACTGTTGTTAATAAAATAACTAAATTGTTAAATAACGCATTATCAGAAGAAACAGGAAGAAGCCCTGCTGAATTATTTCTCGGATACACGGAGGAACCCTATGTGTTTGAAGAATTGGAGTGGCCAGATATGATGGAGCAAAAGAGCGAAATGAAGAAAGTGATATCAGAACTGTATAAAGAGAGAAATAGAAGAAAGACAAAGGACGAGAAGAAGGCTAAGAAAATAGATATCAAGATAGGAGATTTGGTGTTTTGTAAAACACATCCGGTGAGCAAAGCTTCAGAGAAATCTATCAAAAAACTATTTTTCATATATGAAGGCCCATATGAAGTGATAAGTACTTTTAGAAATACAGTTCTTCTAAAGAATATAAAAACAGATGTAGAAAGGAGAGAGAATTTAGACAACATTAGAAGATATAATTGTACAGAAGAGAAGAAAGAAAGCGTCAAGAAGAAATAATAGACTTGTACATATATAATTTGAAAAAAAAATTGTATCTGCATATAAATAAATATATATATTACGACAAATTTTTTTATGGCCAACGGGGGGAATATTGTGTTACGTACCCAATAGGACCAAGTAATGTGAATAGTTTGCCAAAGACGAATAGAGATGGCAGCACCAGGCGTGCAAGGTTAAGAATTGGCATAATATATGTGAATAATTTTATAAATAAGAACAAAACAAATTGGAAAGATGAAAAACAATAGAATAGATTATAAGGAGACAAAGAATAAATATGAAAGAAGTAAATTAATATATATATTTTATAAATCAAATCAGTGATCACATGTAAGTTAATATGAAAATTAAGGAAGTCAAAGCATTGATACAAGTTTGTGTCTTTGAACAGATATTGCATCTGTCTGATTGATTTACCATTCCCATAGGGGAAATTTTGTTTACATCAGTGGCGAGCGCGTTCTGTTCGACGCCCCACAGCACTTTTTGGTTGCGCGGTTTAACCGTAGCACCTACTTGGATGCGCGTGTCAATCGTTTGCACCAAGTATACACTCTGTTGTACCTAGTTAGTGGTGGCCCGTTCCATTGCAACCCCAAGTAAGGATATTAGTATTATTCCCAAAGATTAAAGAAAAAAGTTGGAAAAGGATAAAGAAATTCGTTAAATAGTCAAACCCTAAATAAATTGAAATCCAGAGGGAAGTTCACAAAGAAGACAAGAAAGAAGTCCAGATCCAGAACGTCCATTAAGAGGGAAGTCCAGATCCAGACCGTCCATTGAGAAGGAAGTTCCGATCCAGAACGTCCATTAAGAGGGAAGTCCAGATCCTCCATATTGAGAAGGAAATCCAGATCCAGACCGTCCATTGAGAAGGAAGTTCCGATCCAGACCGTCCATTGAGAAGGAAGTCCCGATCCAGATCTGCCCATTACGAAGGAAGTACAAATAGAAGAATATCCAAATAGAGAAAATAAATAATAAAAAGAATATTGAGTTGAAAATTGACTGTAAACGAGAAAATTATAAAAGAATGTAGCTTATCATGTAAATATTCTTACTCCATGTATCCTGTGTTTAAATAATATATTCGTTTAAACGTCTCCATTGGAAGGCATCCTGTCTGGTTTCGTTGTCTACAAAGAACCCTACCCTGTAGATAAGCTAGCTGAGTTTTAAGATTAAGGTTTATGTACCTTTGCACCAAATGAAGGTAGCAGCACACAAAACAATACAATTGTCTCCTGGAACGTTCTCGTCAGCCATGACGCTAGTTTAAAAATTCCATCAATATTTGTTTTTTTAGCATGAAATGTCTCTCAAATTTAGATTTGGTTTTCAAGCTAACTCCTAGACTTTTATAAAACGGAACAAATACTGTGTGTTAATAATAGCCTATCTGAAACGGGACTGTCCTGGTCAAAACGGGACATACGGTCAACCTACTCAGGGAGTCAAGTGCCCCCTCTGTCCCTCCTTTGCGGGCACCCTTGGGTCGAATTCACATAAAGGTTGGTGCTGTGCTATAGGTTGTTGAAGGCCAGGGGCAAATTAGTACACGCACACACACAGTCACACATGACAGAACATGTACTGTTTGGTTTAATTTTGTAAGTACAATAATGAAGAAATGTTGACTGAATGAATACTTTTATGTATCAATACAGCAACAGTACCGGTACTTTACACACATTTGATCATAGGATGGAATTATACTTACATTCATGTTTCGTACTGTAAATATTTTACATAAAATTACATATTTTACATATACACATAATTAAGTGCAACTGTCATTTGTATTGAACAACTCCATAGTCCCTTTGATCTTGTGTGTTCTTTAAACATATTTAAGCTTTGACTTTACCGTACGAAGTTTGTATTGACTTCAGGGTGTGAAATACTGCGTGTACTGGCGGAGGCCCCCCCGTACAACGATCTTGGTCTCAAAAATGCCCCCACCAAAAATTTACGTTGGGGGAGAGCTTTTGTTATAACAAAATATTAGCAATTAGTTTTGACTTCAAATATACTTTACTAAGGCTAATATTGAAATTACACACAAAGAAGTGTGGTTGTGAGTGTCAAATGCTTTCTCCCTTCCTCACCCCCCCCCCCCTCTTTCTTTCACAAGATCATTAACAGATCTACACAAATAACAATACACGCACAATAAAAGTAAAATAATAATACAGGACAAATATAACTATGAAATCTAATTGATTTTTATTAATAGAAAGTAAAACTGAACAAAAACTAGAACATTATAAGAACTATTTCAACAATTTCGTAATTTTTAACACCTTTAACCAATTAGTAAGGAATTAGTTTGCTGCTTTATAAATATGGTGTATATAAAAGAAATACATAGTCCTTTATATGTATTTAATAATAATAATAATGTATTTTTAAATATTTAGTAATATACTTTTATATTGAATAACATTATAAATATGTATATCTCATAATAATTTATTTGTGTGTGTGTGTATTAAGATCTTCCTCCCCCACCAGTCTTCAATGATTTCGCACCCTGATTGACATATATTTTATATATTTGTATTTTGGAGATTTAGTATGTATCTTTATGTATTGATAAAAATTCTACTGTCGCGGGCGTCATTCGGAAACTGTTTTTTTTCTCAGCAAATTATCTCAGAAATGGTTTTAATTTGAAAGAAAACCAGTAACTTTAATAGTTTATTGAAACAAAAATCGAATTTCTAAATCTTTCATTGATCCCCAAATTGTAATAATGATTGAACTCTATGCATAAAAAAAACAATAAGTCCAGGTAATTCATACCCTATTGCATCTTCATTTTACGAAATAACAAAAAATACCGTTTATGTAGTTCTTTCAGTTCTTGAATGTGTAGCCTATTTTTGTCTTTCACTGAAGGTATGACATTAGTATTTTGGATTGTTAAATACTCTAGAATTTTCCAGCATTTGAAATGGTAGGCGGATTCGTAAGTAAACCTAGGCTTGTGGTTTCATTTCTAAAAATGAAAATTATATGGTTCGTGTCCTACACATCACCATTCTATGTTGCCTTGTACAGTCATGGACACTGCTGGGTTGTAACAATCCCATTGAATACCATTCAGCACGGCGCGACAGAACTTTTATCTAGGCTTTTGCCCCCCCTGATTAGAGGGTCTGCGCACGCCTATGTTAAATTATGTCGTTAAGTTAAAACTTGTAGCTACAGCCGAGTGCTTATTTTGATGGACCCAAAGGATTAGAAGCCACCCGAAAAAATTGCATGTACTAAATTTAAGAATAAACCTATATATTTTTATCATCACCACACTTATATTATTATAGGACTCGCGTACTTTCGACGTGGTCTTTGGCCACGTCTTGCACGCTCCCTTCGCCCACAACGTGGGCGCAATCATATTACAGATATGGTGAAATGTCTGAATGTTGTATTTTATGAAGGGGATCAAGCGTATAAGCTCATTATTTGAAAAGTTTAGAAAGTAACTTTATCTGTTTATGGTCTCTAAGGTACAAATATTCAAAATAGTATTTTCGATTTCGTAATAATAAAGTGAGTAAGTAATAACAGTTTCAAGATAATTAGTTGGATATTTTCCATAAACGAATTCAATAGCAACACTAAATTGGAAATGCAATATTTACGTCTTATGTCACATTCACATTTTTAAACGTAATTGGATAATAATTGTTTTTCGTCATTTCCCTCAAATTACTACCTTGCCTCTGTAATAAATATTGACGCTCATATTTTGAGATTCGAAAAGTCTAGCATAATTCACTAGTTTCCGGGGTGAAAACAAACTTCCTTCAAGTTCCCTAGCAACGTTCGTATCCATGGTCAACAAACAAGCACGGCAAGCACTAAAGAACTGTTTGTCTTTATATCTCTAAAGATTTAGTTGAAACAACCACGATGTAGATATTTTCGCTTTGAGTATACCAATATATATATATATATATATATATATATATATATATATATATATATATATATATATATATATATATATATATATATATATATATATCTGGACTGAATCTTCTTATGTAGATGTCAACCTTGTTTGAGGCAACTTTTCAAAACCAGGAGTTCATTCATCTGTGTGTGATCTGTGAGAAATATAATGTAGCTAGATTATTGAGAATTGAATCAAACAATGTGTGCAAAAGAAATGCCCCTGGCAACGGGTTGCTAAGGAAATGAAAAAAGTGCATTTTCACCCTTAGAAAAGGGCCAAATGAGCGATTTTTTTAAAATTTTCTCGGACTTTTGGGACGATTGCATGGGGGGTCGTAATCGGGCATTTTTGGTCTCTGGGGCTTCCTTCATGGAGCACATTTATGTCAGTCAGTGAGTGAGTAGTGGGATTGGGGCTTCATATATATTGGATTAGATTCGGATGTATATACGAAAAATGAATACGTAATCATGGAATTGACATTTCATCAATTGTCACTAACAATGTTTTTTTTTTCTTTTTGAATATATGGCATTCATGTCTTTTGTATAACTGTATTTTTAAAAATCAAGAATTAATTATCTTAACTATAATTGAGCGAGATATGTGGACGTGTGCGTTATGTGTGTATTTTTGTTATTTTTTACCTCTTCATGTATTATATTATTGTTATAACCATCAGCATTAAATTTGTAACTGAAACACGATTGAGCCCTAGCAAAATATCTGAAGGTAAATATTGAAATATTTCAAAAATATTCGCACGAAAGACATAGGCTATGCAAAGAATTGCAAATGACACCACTAAATTGCATTCGTAGAGCCACAACGAGGTTTTTCTAACTGATTACAAGATTGGAACATGGCCAAAATTTTAATTCGCTTGAAACGCTACCGGATGAACGAAACCTAGCACATAACTTTTTTTGTTAAAACGAACCAGGTGCAAACTTGGACCCAGGCATGTCGTTGCCTTTAGTAGAGGCACATTTCTGCTCACAAAAGAATCGTACAGGAATTTTCGAACGTTACGTCCTGCCGCCCCCGTTCTACAAACATAAGTGTCCTTTGCACTGCACGGAGACAAAAAAGCAGACAATCTTCCTACGTCCAGGTATCCTGGTGTACTCTCTCGCGACCCAAGTCTAGCAGAACGAGTGCTCTTCTCTCCTGCGCAGCGTTGCCAACTTACCGATCAGGAAAAGTGCTGATTAAAATTATGCTAAATGCGACTAAATTGTCCTAAGATCAATTATTATTTTCGGATGACTTAGGTTTTAAGTTCAATTTGTGCATGTATTTTTGGGTTAGATGTTAAGGTGCGTTATTGATTATTTATTAGAGCTAAACAATATTGGGAATTTTCCATATTCAATTAATTACAATGGTTTAAACAATGAAATGGCTTCAATATTGCGCTTGAAAAAGTTTGAGAAAATTCGACGACTTATTTTATTTGTGACCCCAACTTCCTACCGATTTCCTTCAATAAAATGTTCCTATATGTATATATTTCAATTCAATGTGTCTGTCTTCCAGGAATGCTTATTTGCAGATGATTCTATATTTTACCATTATGCCAAACACAGTGTGCTTTAGGTGGCAACGTGGTTCAAATTAAGCTAGGTTTGGCACTATTATTCTAGGGTTGGCATCACTAGTCTCTTCTCTTCGAGTTTTCTATGAGCGCGACTGGTGGCGCCAGACGGACGACGAAGGAAACTGGTTGAGAAAGTGAATGGACCTTCTCCTCCTCAGCGCAATCAAAACTGGTTCATTCTGGCGATGCATACTTTTCTATAGCGACTTACCACAATTCACCCGCCTGCCATATAATCCCCCTCTCCCCCCTACAACCCGTCTGTTTCTTCGCTGTGTGTTTTTTTTATTCGTTTTTATTTGCCTATGTTGGAGAACGTGGTGGGGGACGAAATACCACTTCCCATGACGTTCCTCCCGCTAAGAACAAACCTTAAGACATTTCTTGCTTTGTTTATACAGTTTTAAAGGATGTCTCAGTGCTGATGCAAGACAAATGTTTAGATTTGGCAACGCAGTTAGATGTCGACTGAAATAAATATTTGTGCAACCGAATTAATTAGCAAAAGAAATAGTGTAAAGCTTTCTTTGCGAGCATGAAAATAGTGAAATTTTCCAGCAATTATTCCAATTGAAATTATTTTGATTTCAATATGGATATTTCGGTATTGTGTTCAAAATAGTCTCAAATTTTGACATGTAAAATGATCTGTGGTCAGTTAACACCAGAACTTAGATGAAACTTGCAAGTCACATGATTTTTCGTCGAAACTAGTTTTCGCTGTTGGCAGGGTTTTGTTTTTTTTAATTTTATGCAGTTTTATTGTTTGTTAGGTATTTTGGTTGGCAGAACATATAATAGTAATCTCTAGCAATAAACAATTTCCGCCTTCACCTTCACTGAGGAAAACCGAGAACTTTTGCTGCATGGTTACATACACGGGGCGAAATCATTGAAGATTTGCAGTCCACTCACACATACACAAATTAAACATATACTACGTGTGTGAAAATTATATGTTATATTATTATTAAATATGTGTAAAGGATTTCATTTGATCCTTTCTTATATAACAGATATTTTTGATTCCTTTACTAACTGGTTCAAGAGGTCAATAAGTTACGAAAACAGTTGAATATAAATAAATTTGATTTCATAGATATATTTGTATTGCATTCTCGTTTCACTTTTATTGTGCGTATGTTAATCTGTTAATGATCTCTTGAAAGAGAGAGAGAAAGAGAAAGTATTCAACATTCACAACCACACTGCTTTGTGTGTGTTTTGGATATTTTCTTTAGTAAAGTATATATGAAGTCAAAATTAATTGCTTAAATTTTGTTGTAACAGAAAATCTCCCCCTCGGTAATTTTTGGTGGTCGGGATTTCTGAGGACAAGATTGTTAGTGGGTGGAAATTCACAGTCCGGTAGACGCGCAAGCGACAAGCGACACGTGACGCTTTAATTCGGGAGGTTGCATTTATTTCTGATTGTTGCTTTCCAAGCAACATGTATCGCGTGTCGCTTCGGTCTGAAATTTTCCTTAGGACTACTAACGAGGACTGAAAAGAGACGAGAGTTTAAGAAGAAAAGTCGTTCACTTTGATGTCCTCTGCACGCTGTATCGGTGTTGTGTACACACTCGAGAGGTTTTATATGTGTTCCACACCTTCAGATTGGTAGAACATGGAGGGTGACTGACTAGAAGTCCAGGTTTTCCGAGTGATACATTCGGAACGCTTAACTTTCTCGGTTTTTAACCCAGAAACGAACTACGTAATATTTTCTGTGTGTTTTGATTTTATCATTGTCATCTGATAATATTATTAAAAAAAAAAAACAACTGTACAGTCAAAATGCTTTTTCTCGTGTAAGATTAGGATTGTAGAATATTTCGTTTGTATTTAGCATAGTGTAAGGCTGCAGCAATGCAATACACCTAGACTATGCCAAAAATTGCAGAAATACGACCTTATACAAACTAAATCAATCAACGAAGGCTATCAAGAAAGTGGCAGAAAATGAAAAAAAAAAAAATACTTGAGGAAAGATAAATGGAAAAACAATCTGTACAGTAATATAAACACAGAGAAAGTACAATATGAATTAGCAAGTAGAAATATAATAATAATAATATTAAGAGAATAATAATAAATATGACGAAAATTCAAATGTGGTCGTTTGACTAGTTTTCATCTCGTTGATGTTCCAAGAGCTATTGTTTAAGGCTTCTCTTGAACGTGGTGTGGGAATTGACAGATTTCAGCGAGGTTGGCAATGCATTCTTTTCCCTGGACACCATTACTGTAAATGACTTGTGATAAGTGAAAAGTAATATAAGATTCATCGTTTGTTGCGTAAATTCAACCTTCCCAAAGACTTGTCATCCATGTTGGGTGACCATGTCAGTGTTTTAGCCAACGTTTTTAGATTTTTGAGAAGAGCGGGTCTCTTCCACTGTTTCTGAGGTGGTTTTAAGCTATCCTTACCTTTCTTAATGGGTTGTGTTTGTCCAATGCAGGCCCATACAACCTGCATTTTTTAACCTTTCTTGAGGGGCTTTTTACACCCTTTTTTATATTTTTACATTTGAAGTAAGGGTTTCAGATAAGGGGATCTTCCCCGCATTCATTGAAGAAAGCAAAATGGCCTGCTGTGCCGACGCACCCAAAAATTTTAATTCAATCAATCAATTCAGGCTTTTGGAATACTTGTAGAAAGCATTGGTGATAGCCTGAAAGGAGTTTTCGTCGTTGTCCATTGCATTTGTGCTCGACTCAAAAGGTTGTGGTCGAGTTTCCATCAATTTCATCTAGCCACCGTTCATCCTCACCGTCACGATCAGCAGGAATATATAGAAAGCGTCGCTTAATAATCAAATACGCACCAAAAACGTCAGTACAATGTCTGCGACATCTTCAGAAATTAGGGTGGTCGTAATGATGTAGTTTCCTGCCTGAAGAACCTGTTTCGAACTTTTTTTTTTAAATACAAACATTTCATTAAAACAAGTCCACATTCCATTAAAACAATTCTATTTAGGAATGCAAAAACAAAACAAATGAATTCTGGCTCTGCAAGAGTAGAGACATCTGGTGGCGCTGAACTGACATCATTTTTAGTGATGTTCCCCATTTTTAATCGCCTGATAAAAGTATAATCCATGTGTTGGCCACACTGTTGTGTCGAATTTGTGATGTTTATCGCTGTGCAGGTTTTCTCGAATAACTTATTTCGTGTAAATAAACGAAGAGTCGAATGTCGTTTGGAGGGAATCTTGCAGGGGAAATAAGTATTCAACGTTTTTATGCTAATGAAATAGTTGAGAAAGGGTCGCGCCGTCCCTACCGAGGTAGAAAAAGTAGTCAAATCAGAGAGGGTCGTAGAGGAACCGTTAACGAAAGACTGACCTTGAAAGAAACCACCAACCCTTTTCCCAACGATGGTTTTCGGTAGCATTCCTGCCTCCTTTGGGGTTGCAAACTGTTTCAGACGTAGCTACCCGAACGTGCAGTTAAGGTATGTAAATTCTTCGGCCCGTTTGATTGAGACATTTTCATAACATTCAATTGAAGTTTTTGTTGGGTTATTTTCTGTTAACAAGATGGCTGAATTTTCTTATCTAGGTCATTTGGTTTCTTAATGTGTAAGATGGTGCTTCTAGTGTGATTCTTGAAGTGACATATGCTTAAGCCTGTCAAAATTTTGCTACAGAGCAACGAGAGACTTGTTAGACTGTTGCAAAGTGCATTTTCTTTGCAATATTTGCATTATCGAAGCTGTAAGATGACAGAGTTTGCACACTGTCTGATGTGTTACGAACAAACGTCGAAATTGATTATCGATATCCGAAAACCTTGCTTTGAATCCACTTTATGCTCAGATAAGCTAAATCGGTATTGGACCTACAATTTAAAGTGGGATCCGGCCCGCCGAGCAATGTGCTTCTACCGGGAATCGAACCTTGAACTCTCTGTTTACAAAGCGACGGTGTCAACCACTATACTATCGAGGGGGCATGATATCGGCATCCGGTCAGGGTGAATTTTATAGAAATAAAATGGATACATGTTATCTCTCTCTACATTCACTGTGCACTAAGTAATGTTTAGCCTATCTGAAATGAGCTTGAAACAAACAAACACCCACACACGCGCACACACAGAGAAACAGAAGCCACAGGCTGAACTTCACACATGAATAAGGAATTTCTAATTTCTAATATGTGTATGCTTCTTTATCTTACCAGTACAGTTACATCGTGTGTGGAACTAAACGGGCCATTGTTAAAGATGTATCTCACGAAACTAGGTACAGAGTTACATTGAAATCCAGAACCGATTTTATATCTTACTGTTTGTACACTTATGTATTCGATAGACATGGATTAAGTACATCTATACCGATTTGCGGTAGTATTGTAATGAAAACGTCACGGGTTTGGTTCCCAGTGGAGGCGGAATGCAAACAACACCGTCTTCTAGACGTATCGTGTATGTTTGTTTACATTGCCACTAACTAAAGTGCCTGCCGTGCCGCAATTAGATTTCTACAATTTAAACATTATTTCGTCACTAGACAGTTTATAGCAAGTTTATACAACCAGTTTCAGTACGAGTACCGGCGTCGTAAACAGAAAGGAACTGATATTCTGAAGTGTTTAAATTATTCTGGTATCCTCGGGACAAATTTAGCTAGGAATGTGGCAGAAATCGAACCAAGATTAAGAATTGAATTCTTACTACTAGAGCTTTTGGCGTCTCTATATCTGTATATATGTTGGGAGAAAATATACATACCAGCAATTGACCATTAGCACTGATTCTTTTACCAGCCAATGTTAGGCAGTTGACATGAAGACCACAGGAAAGAACTTGCTTTGTTTATTTTCTTGATTTTACAGGAGAGCACGTTATTTTCTTGTTAGAGCATGTTCTTTCCCTGTATACGCAACCAAAACCTCTTTGCAATGGATGGAAAAAGCTCATTATATTCTTGTACAATTCCCTAGTTAGAAGGACCCTTCACAGAGCTATCTGCTAGCACCTTTACCTCAGTTTGGCTGAAAATGGACAAAGCACGTGTGGTCTTCATATAGCATAATTAAATGCATTCACACACACATGTATGATTTCAAGCAGAAAACAACAATAAAAATTCAATTACCTAGAATTAATTTTAATAAATGAAAATAATATTAAAGAGAAATTTAAAAATCGTCTTAATTCAGGCAATTTATTTAATTATTCTGGTCAAAACTGTATCTTGCCCTTTAACGTGAACATATATCTGTGCGTGTGTGTGTGTTTTTATATATATATATATATATATATATATAATATGTATGTGTGTGAATCCAATTAGTTTATGCACTTGCCTTGCATGGTTGTGAAATTAAATTAGGAAATACATATCTGAGTGCTTATTGGATTATGTTTACGAGAATTTTTGTATGCATTCAGAATAATAAACATGCGAAAAAGTGGACCGGACAATAATGTAGTCCCTAATTGTTAAGGATCCCGAGTACGAGATACAAATGTGTGTATCTCTGAAAGGTGGTGTGCTACATGCAAACCATCGGAAACTCTACTAGAGCTTTCGCAAGCAGTCATGGAAATGTTATAATCCAATAAACGCGATTATGGATTAGAATTGTTCATTTTACGATGATTCTTATTGGCTGGAGAAATAAATTGTGTGAAATCAAGGTTCTTTTGGGGGGGGGGCGAAATAGTAGCTTCAGATTTCAGGTTAAATGATAAAGAACTGATGAATTTTAAAGTTATCTCAATTCACAGAATGTGCTGTGTGAGAGATCCATTTCATGACGGGTCATGGCCCATATAGGACTTATCTTCGAAGATTTAATCTTAGCAATGATGATCAGTGCTTAACATGTAGGGTGAAAGGAACACCGGAACATGCAATAGTCAGCTGTAAAAAGTATTCTGATAGTCTGATACCACGATTAAGGTAGGGTCTAGATGAGGTCACACTGGCACAGGAAATCCATAGCATCAAGACTTTCGGCAGGATTAACAGACTGGCTGGACTAATTTCGTCATTAGAAGAAATGGACTACAAATCAGCATCTCGAGTTAGTTCTGGAAATGAGACTTCAACATTAAGTACCATCCGACAAGTTGGAATAAGAAGAAGTAGCCGAATCAGGCAAAAGAAGATCCCATCGTCAAAACAGAAGACCGATGAAAATGGACAGACTCAAAATGAACCAAGATATTATGAGGAGGGGCCAACCGCCTTCAATCGAAGAAAGTTCTATATAAAATCCTTAAGAGGCAGTGCAAGTTCGAAGAACTAGTGACTTGCAAAGTCGTATGGGTAATTGGTGGAAATTAATTAGCGATTGTGAGGACATTGACGTTCCTGTAAAACGGATTGATAGTGTGGAATTGAGTGTGGTTCTATCAAGATTTGACTATGTATGGAAGCGAAGTGAATAATGGAAATTTGGGAACTGGTATAGTGTGAACTTTGATATGATGAGAATCATTAAGAAGAATGAAGAAGATGTCCACAACCTTATGGAATGAACAAGAAGCCCTTGGAACTTCCTTCTCGTCTGGAAGTCCATTTCATTTGATTCTTTTATGAGGCTCAAGGTCTAAGGACTTATAATTTGGTATGTTATAATTATTCAATATATATAAAATTTATCTTTCATTATTTATTCTTAATGAAGAAGATAGCCTAAATTCCTTGAAAGCAAAATAAGAAGAAGCCTTTGGAACGTCCTACTTCTGGAAGACCAGATCCTTGCAACTCCTGTTCCTTTGGGAGGCTTAAGGTCTAAGGACCTATATTACTCAATAAATTTACTAGATAATATCATATATTCCAAGTTAGTATTTTATTATATTTATCATTATAAATTTCCGTAAGATTTTCAAGCTGAATATCAGCACCAAAGAAATCTTTAACATATACAAGTCAATTTAGAAATTTTGGAAACACTGGTCAAACATATATATGATTTTGTTTGTTATATTTTATATTCATATTCTGTATATACTTTTCTTTTATTATATTTATTCCTCAAGAACAATAATCTTAGGAAACACAAACACCCCCCCCACACACACACACACACACACACATATATATATATATATATATATATATATATATATATATATATATATATATATATATATATACACACACACCTTGGTTTTATTAATAGGCACTAAGGTTTGAAACTTCTCCCTACAAATACTCGAATCCTCTTCCATATTCCAATCCTAAACGGAACACTACCGCTCTTGGCGAAATAACAGCTATGATAAGCAATTACGCAAAAGTATACCAAGATAGAGGGTTGCGTAGTGTGAGTGGCGAGAGGAGGCTGGAAGACCTCGTCCCTCAGTGTCTCGATCCTGTGAGAGATTTTAAAAGTTTTATAGGCCAACAAATACAAAACAAGACTAGAATTCGTATTGTTATTTCCATGCTAAACTCCAGAAATAATATTAACCAGGAGTCATTGGACACTACAGTGGTAAACTAATAATATGGAATTCTTATAAATTAAAAAAATATATATTCTGTAGCATGGTCTCTTCAGAATATAATTTGGAGAAATAACTGTTCTCTGTGTTGTTGGAAAAATGTGTAGAAATTAGGCCATCTAACACCCTATGTTAGTTCCGTATCGGTTACTGAAAAGTCATGCATGTTTCATATGATGCTTAGTGCTTTCCCCTTAAAATTATTCTTGTAGTCATAGATATTTTTTCACAATTTCTTTCTACACATCCTTGTCTTCTTGAACACTGGTGTAAACCAGAGGAACAAAGATAGATTGATAATAATAATAATAATATATGACATTTGGCATGGTGCTGTATTAGGCTGTTATAGTTGTGCTCACAATTGAAGATAAATTAGGCTATTGTTACAATAGATTTCATGAGAGCTTGCTTATAAGGTTCCCAAATATAGGACTAGACACAAGTCACTGATTTTGGTAAATTGTCACGATGATGTTGGACTGATAAAAACGCTTAACACGTAATAATTTAAATAATGATCTGTAGTGAACTAATTGTAGAATTGTTGGAACCAGTCCTGTATCTATCTCTCTTTTTCAAGAGACCATTGTCAAATTTATACCATGAACAATATATGCACAATAAAAGTAAATAAAGAATGCAAGACAAGTATTAGTATAAAATCTAATTGATTTATATTAGTATAAAGCAAAAACGTATCCATAATAAAAACATTTTAACTATTTTTCTCTAATATACTGCTGGACAATGAAAACCGGACACTTTAATATTTGACATCTGAATTGCAATAACAGCTCGCAGGTATATTACAGAATGTTCGGCAGATCATGTAGTACCATATGCACCATTCATAGGCTCGGACTTTGTTTATGCATTCGTACTTAATTCAGTTTCTGCAACATTTAGTTAGCCCTTGTACCAGAGCTTTTATCGACCCATTGCGTTATCACAAAAAATGCAAGTGTCCGGTTTTTTTTGTCCAGCAGTATATATTGATATTTCTAACAAGTTTCTAAATTAATTAGTTTGCTACTTTATAAAATATCTGATATATATATAAAAATAACTACTCATATATATAATATATATATATTTATTTAATTATTGTCATTTACTTTTATGTTATTACATAATAAATATGTATATAATATAATAATTCATAAATATGTGGGTGTGTGTGTGTAAATTAAGATCTTCCTCCCCCACCAGTCTTCAATGATTTCGCAACGAAATTACTAATTCTTTCTAATTTTATTACTGTCTCTTTCATTATCTGTATTTTGCTTATACAGCATTAGTAAAATGCTCGGTATGGTTATAATAATGCACAATCAGTAATGCAGATATTAGGGTAACCTTACAGTAAACAAGGAATATAGTAATTACAAACCGCGTCACTCTGTGCGAGAATAAATAAATCTCAGCACCCCTATATTCCAGATTCATGGGTCCATTGGGTGTCATCCTATAGTTATTGTACAGCCTGATTGTGCTTGCTGCAGAACCCGAAGACATAGTTATGGTATGGCTGTTAGTAAAATGCGCAAAGGATGACTACTTCAGATGTTTTTTCAACCTGATTTCAAATTCTGAGAAAAGCATACAGACACCTATCTACAACTATAGGGGAATGTGGGCTATAATGACACACTCAGGTAAAATGACAGCGCGTGTTTCTCGGATGTGGAGGTCTACAGGGGAGGGCAATTCAGTCCTTCCGACGCACAGTGTAAAAGAACTGGAACCTGTGAAATGGCCAATGTGTACGACGAATGTGCTGTTGTTGGTTGGCAAGTGATTTTGTGAAAAAGTAGGTGGTGAAGTTTTCTCTTGCAAGTAACGGGAAATGTATTTGTACATTTTAAACTGTACACTATCGGATTAACAATAGGGATTTCTGTGCGTAGTGTTCAATGGCATAAACGAGAATGTACTGTCGCGTGGAATGTTTTATTTGCGTCTGAAAAAATACTTCATAACTTCTTTTCATGTTGTTGGGTAAAACGACACAGTACTCATAAGCCTAAAATTACAGTATGTCATTTTACCCTAATAGTGAAAATGTGGAAACATTTATTTTATACTTACCGTCGCCGCCTTGAAATCAAGGTGTCCCGGGTTCGATACACGATGGAGGTACATAGTGGTGCGGATCCCACTTTAAACTGTAGGTCCAGTCCCGATTAGCCTTTCTGTGCTTAAAGTGGACTTAAAACAACAATTCGATCAAAATTACACAGTATGTCATTTTACCATCACTTACTATGTCCTTTTAGGCGTACTATTTCAGTACTTGAAAAATTGCATCTTGCACTTCAAAAGATTATTACTAGTTGTAATAATATATATCATTATATATCATTCTAATTATTTTTATATTGTAGCTAAAGAATGTAACAATGGATTACAATAAAATCAGCTTTCTAACCTGTAGTCCTGTCCTATTTTTAGGCATTCTACAAAAGTATGTCATTAGGCCAATTTCCCCTTTTTCTGGAGGATTTCGAACCAAGTATTTCACATGTAAGAATAATAAACCTATTATTTAATAGGTTCATGAGATTGATATATTTATGAATCATAATATTAATATTATCATATAGGTCAGGTAATTTTATTATTGTTATTATTAGTACCATTAAAATTATCAATCTACCTGTTAATTTTCAAATACGGGACGAACGAACAAATTTAAAGTTGAATGTTTTATCGTGCATAAATATATCATGATATAAATTACAGTTGCGTTATCATAAATATATATATTTTTAAAGCTGAATCACCAAAATTACGTTATTTAGGCTAAATATGTATTGGCCTTCAATACTTTAAAAAATTAAATGGTAAATTTTTTACAGTACTTGAATCTGTTACGATTTTTACTGTGTAACAGCACGTATTCACTATTTAGCTTATGTCTAGTTAAGATCACTAAAATGTGTATAAAAACAGCTGGCCCACTAAAGAAATTCATGTCAAAAAATTGTTGATTGTTTATTTATTGAATACCAAAAAGGTTGTTAGCTCTAGCTGATGAAGAGTTCCTGATCATTATTTTTATAGATATTATTAGTAATAGTGGTTTGCATACATTTTCTCATGCACTGGTCTAATCTTGACCTCTGTTTGTTTATTTAACTTTGCACTTTGTAAATCTTTTGTGGAAGCATGTCATGTTAATTTGTGATGCTATCATTTCACAAACTGGAAAAAAAAAATCCTGTGTGCTTGGGTGACGCGCGTTAGTACTGAAGAATTTTGCATCGGTCTACATTGACATTTAACAATAGAAATTCCACATCGCCGTGAAACATGTCGATTCCATGTGTGGCGTTGTCCAGCCTCGCCCAGTGCAGGACTTGCATTCTCTCCGGCTCGGAGCCCTGGATTGCCGTCAGAAATATTTGTGGAGGATCGGTCGGTTTTCGATCCGGTGTCGGCACAATGGGGAAACGCGACCGCATTGTCATAAATTTCTGTTCGGGGTTTCACACGTTTTTCCATTTCAAACTCGGACCGGAATTTCCAATATGGCGCATGAATTACCGATTTGTTTCTTGTTTGAAAGCTGCGAATGGTTCCAGAACGAAGTCTCACACTTAACTTTTTTTTCTTCTTTTTTTTTGGCCCGTAAGTGTTTCCTCTGACTACATTTTGACTGGCGAATCGAAATGCTTCTTATTATCAAAGTTGCTTAATTTCTGAACGGACTGTGTCTTTACAACGTAATAAAAATGTATGGACGTAATTAATAAATATTTTGCATGTTCTCTGAGGGTATTTTATTTTCAGTTTGTTTCTGGCGCTTTTCCCCAACATTAATTTATATTCTCAAATTTCCAAGTAGAATCGTTTTTTTTTCCGAGATTTTTTACATAAACCATCACCTGAAGTGTTTGTCAATTATCCTCTTTTTAATTTCCATTTCGTCCTTTGAGGTTTTATCTTTGTTTGTATATATTCTCTCAGAATTTACGTTTCCCCCCTCGAAATCGGGGTATTGAACGCGACTTCGTTTATACTTCTCCTCTCAGAATTTGCTATTTTTCGAATTGTACTCCGGATTTGTTTCCGTGCAGATTTTTTCTCATGGAAAAATTTGCTTTGCAAAATTGACGTTTGGGAAACGTTATATGCTCTGTCGCTCCCTAGGACCTCAGATCCCATCAAATTGCTTACGTCACCAATTATTCCCTTATATTGTGTTGCTTGTTCAAGTCTCTTCTCAGAATTAGGTTCCCTGTTCAAATTTGTTCTCAGAGTTTGTTATATTGCTAACTTCTTTCCAGAATTTGGTACAATGTCTCACTTTGTCAATTTGCTCAATGCTCTGCTCAAAATTCTGGTACCCTGCCAAATCTTTCCCTTAGAATTTGTTACTGTGCTGAATGACTCTTAGAATTTGTTACTGTTCTCAATCATCCTCTTAGAATTGGGTTCCGCACTCAATAGTTATTTTAGAATTTGTTGCTGTGCTCTCATAATTTCGTGCTTAATTGTTTTGGAATTCGTTACTGTTCTCAGTGGTTCTCTTACAATTTGTTACTGCGCACAATCTCCCTGTAAGAATTTCGAACCTTGCTGAATGATACTCTTATAATTTCATGGTTTTCATGGAAATTGTTCTGCTGTGCTGTGCTCAGTGGTTCTACCAGAATTTGTTACTGTGCTCCTGCTCAGTAGTTCTCTGAGAATTTGTTACTGTGCGCAATTCTCTCAGAATTTCAAACCTTGCTCAGTGATACAGTGGGATGCATATATTACCAAGCAAATTGTCCACCACAATATTTATTCTGTTTTGTTTTACGCAAATTGTGCATCAAGAATATAAGCAAAACGCCAAACAAGCTATTGACAACCTCTGCACCATGTAAACAATAATCCTTTTATTAAAACATATATGACGCGAGAGAAAAATTAATTAAAATGGTCGTGAACAATTTGCCGAGCAATACTTGTGCCTCACACTGTACTCTTATAATCTCCTTGGAATTTGTTCGGCTTTGCTGTGCTCAGTGGTACTCTCATAATCTCTTTGGAATTTGTTGTGAATTGCTGTGCTCAGTGGTACTCTCATAATCTCTTTGGAATTTGTTGTGAATTGCTGTGCTCAGTGGTACTCTCATAATCTCTTTGGAATTTGTTGTGAATTGCTGTGCTCAGTGGTACTCTCATAATCTCTTTGGAATTTGTTGTGAATTGCTGTGCTCAGTGGTACTCTCATAATCTCTTTGGAATTTGTTGTGAATTGCTGTGCTCAGTGGTACTCTCATAATCTCTTTGGAATTTGTTGTGCTTTGCTGGGCTCAGTGGTACTCTCTACTTTCCTAATCTCTTTGGTATTTGTACTGCTTTGCTGTGCTCAGTGGTTACTCAGAATTTGATACTGTGCTCAATGTTCCTCTCAGAATTTAAGGTACTCCACAACTGTTCTAGAATTCGCAACTTATCGTACTCCATATATTCTATGTCGTTCTTCCCCGGACCGTTGCGGAAGGGGATGCCGTATGTAAATCGCCCATTCACACACACAGAGTAGTAATCGCAGACAAACATAGCGTCAGATCAGGTGCGTCAGGTCAGGTCTCGGCGGTTCTTTTGATTTCTCGCCTTTCAGCAAACGGTGCAGTCACCTCGATTCTTGCAGCACCGGTCTCTGGTTCGAGTCCGCACGAGGGCAAAAATCTCCCCCCTCCCCCTTCCTCTGTGGAAACCTGAACTGCAGGATTCGCGGGACTGGCTTTGGCATCGCCACTCCTTTGTCTGTCTCATCTGAGGTTTGTAAGCGGAAGTGGAGGAGAAACATTGCAAGCAACAGGTGCTGAGCGAGAGAGAGAGATAGATAGAGGCCATTCATTACAAGAAACCTCTTGAGGCGCTGCCACGTAAATTGAATGCAAATAAACAGAAACGGATTGTGAATATATTAGGATGGGGAGAGGGTAGGGAAGAGTCGCGAAGAACGTTTATTTACATACTGGAAAAAGGACATGCCTATTTTTTTCTGTTCTGTTGTTTAAATGAATTCAAGAATGCGAATTTACAAACATCATCATTTCGGGTTTTTTGACAGATAATAACTTTTCTAAATTGCATAGACAGCGGGTAGAGCAATTTAAAGATTGCAGTGAGAAAGAAAATAGGCCTTTCTTGTGCCTTCACTCTGCATTCATGTTGTTTAAACTCTGCTTATTTCTTGCAGTATGTACGGTACAAATCTCATGCATTATTTTCCAGCAGGGAACGTTATATATAGACAGAATGATACTTGAAGATAATATGCACATTCAGATATTTTCGTGTTTGAAATCAATATTATGAACAACAGTAGTTACTTCTTTACATCTTTATGCATACTCTGTTTTTTGATCGCCACGTCGATTATTATACTTTAGTTACCGTGTAGTCGAGTGGTTAGCGGTCCAAGGTTCAGTCCTCGGTGGCCTAATGATAGTAATTTTGGATGGTGAAATATGCAAATTAGTAATTTTGGTTGGTGAAATATGCAAATTAGTAATTTTGGTTGGTGAAATATGCAAATTATATGCATTCACAAACATTTAAACCTTAATGCAATAATAATTTTCAGATGAACTCATTTTGTTATTTACATGCAGTAGAACCACTTTTCGTGCAATGCCCCATCCGAGGAACTACAATAAGCACATATTTATTATTACAACTTCAGTAACTTGCTTCACATAAGCTACTTTGAAAATATATATTTATTTTGCATCGCAGATTAATTGGTAGTTTGTCCATTTTAAAAATTTTTCCTTTTGGAATATGGTTATTAGAAGCTTTAAAACACGATTTTTGATGTAGCGTTTCTGGAGAACACATTCTCCCATCACCATAAATCTATTTTTGCTTGGTCAGTGTAAATTTTCTGTTTGTCAAAAGTGTGAAAATATTTAGATGTTGTCTATATGATGTGTTAGAAATTATATTTTGGGCACTATAATACCTTATTTATGTGCACAGAGATGTTATTTTATACTTGAATTAGTTTGGAATTGGTATTGGAATGATAATTAAGAACGAACTGATATACAATTTTGCCAATCCCATTACACTAAGGACATAAAACGTACTGATGACCAAAATTTTACTTATCCGTGCATAAAATTGCAACCTTAAAGAACACGAATAGTTCATTAAATTCATTAATTAATGTATGCAACTAAGTGATCGCAATGGGGTTTTGCATTTGAAGAGGGACTGTGTATTTAGACATATACTTCCCAAGTCTTACAAAGTTCAAAAATTTAATAAGCATTATACTAGTTTATGTTACGTGTTGTAAATTTATTTCCGCAGAACTTACATTAAGATAAGTAGTATATTGTGCTTACATAGATTTGCATTGATAGTGCGAAAATGTATGCGTAGCACTACGAATAATACGCATATAAATAATGGTGATGGACTTTTTACTTTTCATCAGCTAGACCTAACAACCTTCAAGGAATGAAATAATTAATTCATTTAAAATTTTTGACATTAATTTCTTTTGTGGGTCGACTGCTTTGGATAATGAATACATGCTGTTGTATCTCTATTATTATATCATTCTTTTACCTGTTCATAGAATTATTGTCATTATATTTTAATATTATTAATAGACAATTCCTTTAATCTAGTAATTATAAACCTTACTATTATCATTCATCATTATCAATATTATTACAGGTGAGACACTTGGTTCCGACCCCTCCCGTACCTGGGCATATCGATTATGTTTTATTCATAGAAACTTTAACAAAATGTGAGACTTATGAATTAAATTACAGTTATTTATTAATATATCTGTTTGATAAAACCATCGGTACTGATTCGTATAGCGATATGCCTATATCAGCCGATGTCGATAAGGTATCAGTTAATCTTTACCATTCCTATATTAATGAATAATAATAATAAAGAAGGTGAGGATGGTGTGCCTATGGAGGAGGACATTGAAAAATACATTTAAAATAGTAGCTAATTAAACTGTGTCTAGTAAAAAGGTAAAGTGTTCCCCTGTGCATAGCACCACGCCATGAAGGCGTATAGGGGGTGTGGGGGTAACGCCCCACACTTTCTTGATCCGGTCGTGAGTGGGGGTGATGTGATCAGCATCACGCCCCTGACCGCCTTTACCCCCCAGGGTTTCCCCCAGGTACCCATGTTATTCGACGCTGGGTAGGCGCCGGGGCCGCTTCCACCGTTAGAAAAGTTTCCGGATTTGAACCGGCCGGGGATCGAACCCGGGACCTTTAGCATGGTAGTCAGACGCGTTACCGACTGAGCCACCGCGGCCTAGTACTCTGAAAAAAATTGAGGATTGTGGAAAACTCAGGGAAATCTCAGGGAAAATAGTACATTTGGGGGTTACATTGGAACCCTGTTATATTGGCAGGAAAATTACAGTTAGGGTTTTTGAATTCGTACAAAAATGCATACAACTATCATTGCAATAATGGAATTTTAATTCTGAAATATTAATAATCGTTAAATAATTTCGTGTGAGGTAGGCTATATCCTGAAGATTGTTAAATAAGCGTTTGTGCTGATATGTTTTGATGCAGCGAATTTGGCCGCCTTGGTAGTCGAGTGCATTGAATGCAGAACTCACGTCATCGCCGCTGTCGGTCCCAAGCTCGAATCCTGACATGGATGTAGGTGTTAATTTATAATAGTCATTTAACGATCACTTGTTATTATTAGTTATTACAGACTTATGTTTTAATAAAAAAATAAAATGAGGAATGCTTATAATATTGTGGATTTTTTTCACATGACAGAGTTATTAAGTGTTCATTTCCGGACAGCGAAACGAAAATAACTTAAGAATTGAGAAACTCACTAACACGAGTTGGGTAAAGAAATCCACGATCTACAGTGTATGCACCTATTACATATTTCATCACTATCTTAGCCCGTTTCTGAGAATAACGGGCTGGCATCTGAATTATTTGGAGTTTTGGCCCTCCCTGGGTGTAGGTTCTGAAAATGCTATACAGTGGATAATGTCCGATTAACATTGCATGCTCATGCGAACGTCTTGCCACACGGAAGTTTGTCCACTCACGGCAAAGGTCCAAAGCCAAGGAAGAGAAGCGCGTTTGAGGGAATTAACCATGTAGATTGATTGATTAGAAGTGCCAGTGGCCTTAATTGCACGGGCATTCCTTCGACCCTGTGGACATAATTATCCTTTGAACAAAGGGGGTCGCGGCCATCTAGATATCGCCGCGTACTACGCTCCCTGTGATTGAGAAAGAAGCGGAGCCTATCTATATGGTAATTCCTGACAGAAAAAGAAAGAGCTGAAATAATCCAGAGATCTTTGTAATAACCCTGAGACATTTGTTGCACTGGCCTAAAAAAGGGGGACGCTGACTGCACGTCAAAATTTGAGATAAGAACGTACCTGTGGGCTCGTGTGTTGAAGTTAGGCTGAATGTGCGTATGTAAAAGGTTCTACCATGACCTATAAAGCAGCTGCGGAGTAATTTCAAATGCTGCTGCCACATAACCTGTGCTGCGTGGTTGCGTACATTAAGGGTGAAATTGTGTACTGTCGTGGAAAGATATATTTCCCCCATAAGGTTACTGGTATTAAGGCTCTATGGGGGAAGTACTTTCTTTCCATGATTGTACTTTATCCCGTGAATCTCTGGAGGAAGGCCGCGCAAAACAATGGAGAAGGGGAGAAAGCGAGTGAGCGGAGCGAAGCCGTACACGCTGTTGCGAAGGGCTGGTATAATGGAGCCGCCGTACCAACCGGTGTCCATTCACAGCGCAGAACGGTTATTTTGACACAAGCCTGTTTCTCTGCTGGCTCCGTTGGGGAGAAGGGATTTAAATGTTGCCGCTTCTTGCCGAAGCAGTAGTGTTTAACTGCGAGTTCCTTCGTAGGTAAACGCGGCAACGGAGGGCCACTGCCCTAAAGGCTGCTGAAAGAGCGGCGGGACTGTAGCTGCAGTCGCTTTTCCACCTCCACGCAATCCAGTTCCCTCTCACGAGATCGTTGGTGAAGCCCTCTCGAGTTTCTACTCGCGCAGAGACTTGCTTTCGTTCGCTCTGTCCAGAGATTCCCTGAATAGACTGTAGCATCGAAACGAGGCATCAACAGATGCTCTAGTCAGCTTTATACGTTGTATAAATGTGTGCGGAAATACGCTGTGTATGTTGTTTATGCTATACTGTTCGATTTTATAGACGAGACCGTGACTTGCCCTTCGTAAGGGGTAACTGTAGGTACAGTCCCGATTAGCCTACGTGAACGTCCGGAACACGGCCAGTGATGTGCGTCTACGTGTAAACGATTGTCTACATTCTACGTGTAGACAATGTAGACTATGTAAACTGTGTAATCAACGTAGACAACATGGCGCTCGGCGTTTTCCGTGCAAGGCAATCGCATCTTTCTACAGAGCATTCCCTGACATTCGCTACGAGACTCGGCGGCAAGCGGCCAGGCATCAGAACTTGTCTTTCCCGGTGAACGGGTCCGCGGCAGTCTCTTATATTAAAACTCGTAAAAAAGTTTAGAGTAACATTGTCAGTTCTGAATAAAAGTGGAAAGAAAAATGGGGAAATCTAAAAACTAAAGTATACAAAGACAATCCGCACACCATCCGTGAGTTAAAAGAGAGTATTGTACGAAAAATCGGGAGAATTACAGTAGACGAACTTGCACTTGTAAATGCCAATTTCCTTCGGAGATGCCAGGAATGTGTTGCAGCAGAGGGACATCATTTTCAAGACCTTCTGTAGTCAAGGTTAGTACACAATATGAAAACTGTAATTTTAATAGCCGACTCTTGCGACTGTCGCTGACCCGTTCACCGGGAAAGACAAGCGCTGATGCCGGGCAGCTTGCCGCCGAGTCTCGTAGCGAATGCCAGGGAATGCTCTGTAGAAGCACAACAAGCATCAGCAGGTAAACATAGAGAGCGTAAAGTATTCCACTGTTCAGAAATAAGTGTTTTTAAGTATTTATTTACGTTCAACCAATTCACTAGGTATTAATTAAACTTCAAAATAAACTTGTCGCGACATACCCCAAAAAAATGCGATGTCTGTAGAATGACAAGATTTGTTTCAGTTCTATTTCCACCATTTTACACGTGGAAAAATCTGCTTTAAAGACACATGCACTTTCCTATGCAGTAATAAGGCAAAAAAATATTTTTAGCCTTCGCTTCTGTCAGTGTAAAAAATAATGTAAGTTTTCACTGTGGCTGTCATTTGTTTTTCTTCCGGTAGTCCCTTTTCCCCTCGTTAGTGAGAATTCGATAATTTTGATTACGTCGGATGGTCTTAAGTTGGTTATAGACCCAGATCGACATATTTGAAGAAAAAATACTTTCTCTTTTAACAGCACCGGGATTTCTTTCTTCCCTGTTGTTTGCATTGTCTACAGTAGACTATGTAAACTATAATGTAATTTTCGTGTAGATTAAGCGTAGACAACGCATGTAGACGTAAACTTATAGTCTACGGCACATCACTGGCCACGGCCTCCCTCTGGAAAACGGATGTCCACCTAGAAATTATATATTTCACACATAATTTCAGTTCAATCTTAAATTTATGTTAATTATTATACGTGCGTTGAAGGAACATGATAATTTCAGACTGAAACGGTATTTTTGAGGGGGAGTTACTATTATGAGAGAAAAATATGCCTCCTTTGCCCCCCTGAAAAAAATTACCTTGCTTGCCCCTCCCAGGAAAAAATCCTGCAAACGTCCATGAGCCTACCTGTGAATAAAGTGGACTTAGAACTCAAACAAACGAGACTCAGAGACTTGCCCTTCGAGAACGAGACCGAGAATAAAAGAGGCATTTCCAACTCGAGACTGAGACACAGTGAGCGAGGTGGTCAGCGCGTCATAGCCAGGGGAGGGTGCGAAATCCGGGGAGGATTTTCTCCCATAACAGTCTTGTCCCAAAAGAAATCTCACCAAAAATTTCCGGCCGGGGGGGGGGGGGAGAATTTTTGTTGCAACAATTAAAGATTAGCAATTAGTTTGGACTTGAGATAGGCCTATACTTTACCAAGGATAATATTGAAAACAAACAAAAGAACGAAGGATATTGTCTGTCTCTGTGTGCGTTTGTGAGTGTTCCATGCTTTCTCTCTCAATACATTTATTAAGAGATCCACACCAATAACCAATAAAAGTAAATGAAGAATGCAAGACAAATATTAAGTACGAAATCTAATTGATTTATATTAATAAAAACAAAAACTAAATGAAAAATTTTACACAATAGGCTAGAACCATTTAGTTCAGGAATTTGTTTACTACTGTATATATATCTTGATATATATATATAGAAAGTAACAAATTAATTCACTTATATATATATATAACCTTCGCTTATCCGACGTTCTGCCGGCCCGTTTATGTCGGATAAGCGAGACTCTACTGTATTTAAATATTTAGTAATTTACTGTTATATATAATAACGTAATAAATAGGTATGTCATGTAATAATTCATACATATATTTGTGTATATGAGCGTGTAAATTTAGATCTTCTTCCCTTCCACCAGTCGTCAATGATTTCGCACCCTGGCCTTCTGGTTTAAAATCCTGAGTTAAGGTGTTAATTCCTTCCGTCACATATTTCATTATATCACCCCACATCCTCATCGCCACGATGAATCCCGGCCTGGCCATTTGTGCTCTTTGTGAGTGTCACTTCATCATATCATTACTTATCCTCATTGTCGCGGTTAGCCAAATATGGCACAAAACGACGCGAAATAACAAGAATAAAATAAAAACATTGTGATGATGTCGAAATTAGCTATATTCAGTTTGTAAAAAGAAAAGAAAAATTCTCTTGGTCTGTATACCCCCCGCGGTACATGCCATGCGTGTTGTCAAAGCAGACTCATTGTCACGTGTCAAAATATGGGGCTGTGACCGAGAATTGAGGTCCAAAGGCCGCTAAGGCACAGTTGTATGAAAATACGGCTCTCATTTAGTCTGATAAGGACAGCACGTGTCATCCCCTTAATTCTCTCAAGCGAGATAACTTGACATATATGCAATTATTTTACTACGGAAACGAGAATTTTGGGAGATTGAAACGTTGAAAAAAATGGTGAATATTAAGACATATTGAAAGCGATGGTCTTTGGGAACCAAAACGCCTGTAAATATGTCGGGACTTTAATTCAGTATCATGAATGTTTACCGCATCCATACGTTAGCAATTGGGCATCGGCTTCACATTTACACGCTGACAATAACCTTTAGACGCATCTCTTGACTGTAGATGCTACACACACAACAGAAAACGTGTCAATTGACTCCAATAACACATTAACGTGCATGAACTGCAAATGATGCACTTTTTGATGCACTAAAAATGCCTCAGTTGGGATGATCAGACAAGATCATTTCATAGGTAACAAAATGTCACTTTTATTGCATCAATTGACACAGCAAAATTTCTTTGAAATGGTGTTGTCTGTTCTCAAACGATGCATGTTTAGTGCATCACACGGAACACAAGCTGATAAAAGTGCCCTTTTATGCATTTCTGTATGTACCGGGTGATCCGTTTGAGATGTCAGAAAAGTAAACCGTTGTGTACAATAGTACGTATCTCTGAGCAGTTTGTTGTAATATGCAGAAAGGATGTAAGTTTCGAGTGAGTGGAGGTTTACAGACTTCAGCCGCGTGGCTGTACTAGTGTGCATATAATACTCGAAAATTTCACATCCCATATGATACATTGTGCGCTTTTGTGGCGTGACCACTACCTTTATCTACAATGAACGCTAGCGCCACGCGGCTGAAGTCTGTAAACCTGCACTCACTCAAAACTTACAAAACTACCGCCTGGCTAGTGTTGCCCACGAGACGAGACTTTGGCCTGTCTCGTCTCGTGGAGGTCTCGTAGAAACGCTGTCTCGTCTCGAAAATATTAGTTTGTCTTATGACACATGGTCAATCTCGTCTCGTCTCGAATTTTTAAAAGCCTGTCCCGTCTCGTCCCGTGGGCAACACTACGCCTGGCGCTAGCGTTCATGGTAGATAAAGATAGTGGTCACGTCACAAAAGCTCACAATGTATCGTATGGAATGTGAAATTTTCGAGTGTTGTATGCACACTAGTACAGCCACATGACTGAATTCTGTAAACCTCCACTCACTCGAAACTTACATCCTTTCTGCATATATTACAACAAACTGCTCAGAGATACGTACATTAACCTATTGTACACAACGGTTTACTTTTCTGACATCTCAAACGGACCACCCGGTATTTTGACACATCAAAAAAGTTCACAATTTGCAGTTTATGCACGTTCATGTGTCATTGGAGTCAACATATATATGACAATTGACAGGTTTTTGGTTTTGTGTGTACCGATTGATTTAGTTTATTTTACTTCACTTTCCTGCCACATTTGGCGAATCGCGAAGATGAGGATGAGTAATGATTTGATGAAACTGATGAAGGCACCCTCACAAGGAACACCCATGCTCAGGTGTTCGAAATGCTTGAAATATCTTCTACTATTAACTAAATAAAGTGTAATATTTCTATCCAACTGACAATTTTAGATTATTGACAAGCTAGAATAAAATTACAACATTGCATTTAATATTTAAAAATAGAAATTCAGGAGTAGGTACTTTGTAATGGAATAACCCGTTGCTCGACAGCCCTTGAAGGGCCTAGGCCGATCTCACAATCTCTTCCTAAGGTGTCTGTCTAGAGGAAAAACTACTTCCTCTCCATGGGTCAGAATCCAAAATGCGCTGCCTGAAGGGCTGCGACTTCGCACCAAGGTTTCCTTGTTACGTCATTGCGTAACCGATGCTATTGCCCTCTGGTGGCAAAATTAAGAAGATTCCATCCATCTGGCACACAAATAAACAAAATGACGGCTCCGCGCGCACTACGGTCCATACTCGACAGCCCTTGAAGGGCCTAGGCCGATCTCACAATTTTACCTAGAGGTGTAGAGATCTTCAACCGGTATTGGGGTGACGTCGAACCCTCAGCCGTTATAGGAGACTAGCTGATTACCAAGCGTTGCCCGGGTATTTATTTATCCCAATCATCTATTAGACAGGAAAATAATGAATTCTAACTATAGTGTAAAATGTAACTAATTTTATTTACAGGTATTTAAAAGTATAAGTACAGTATACAAATTATAAAGTAAAATATTTTACAAATTCACTATAATATTCATTTAACTCAAAACTTGATTATAAACAACATTTCTAGTTTCACCTCCAGGAGCAAGAATAAATAAATTGAACGGCATTGGGAGTGTCACTATTTATCTTAGCGACCCCGAAAGCTATCGATTGCACACTAACATCGGCCGTTTTCGATTATTTTTACATGTCACCCCCTTCCCATCCCCACCCCTAGGGGTGCCATGGGTGTCTTACTCCCACAGTATTTCTTTGCAGATTGTAAGTCATATGTGTACCAAGTTTGGTTGAAATTGCTCCAGGCGATCGAGAGTTATGCCGTAACAAACATACATACATACTATATATACACACACATACATCCATTTATATATATATAGATTTCCGAGACCTTCTTACGCTACTCACTCGTCGCCCCAATTTCCTCACAATGGTGGGTTGCCACCGGTCCTATACACAGGCCGAGAACCAAGGCGGACTCGAACCCATGCCGTCCCGCAGTCAGAGCCCAAACAACAGCGCCTTAGACCGCACGGCCACGGAGGACGACATTTTCTCATGGAATACTACCGTTTTTTTCTATAGAATTTTCTAGTATTTTATTGTGGATTAAAATCCTAGTGTGTCAGGACGTTTCCCGAAATATATTCCTATATACATTACTGACTCTATTAGTGCGAAAGAAGAAAAATTACCTTATATAATTTTATTTCTGGGTACATTACAGTGGCGGCGATTGGGTTCCAAAACCGGGGAGGGGGGCTAGGTGACAAAACGGGGGGCAAAGGCAGTATATTTTTCTTTGTAAATAAGGTTTAGCACAGTGTGAGGGCAAAAGTGGCGAAAAGTTGGGGGGGGGGCAATTGTCCCCCCCTAATCGCCGGCACTGGCTACATATTATCTGTATATCTTGAATTTACATCGGGAATGAAGTGCAGATAGCAGAACGTTACACCGACAGCCTATGACTTACGGGAATTTTATTGGAATCGAAAGAAAAGCATCTGAGATTCCGAAATAAATAAACACGCGTGGAAATTTAATTAACTCTAACGCTAATTGATACCAAATGTTTTTGCTTCACCATTACATGGGAAACAAAAAGGAGGCACTCACCGAATATACGCAATGTACATGAGGAGTCACGTGACACGGGTTGGGCGTGGGGGAGGGGAAAGAAAGCAAAAGAGAGACCGAAAAAAAAAGTTTACATATTTTTCGGAGGATTTCGCAGGATAATGAACATGGAGTTTTACCCTGCAACAGCATGCGACAACAGCACAAAATATATCATCCGGCAGGCATACACTCACCCTTTGACACGATTTTGATGTGCGCGTCAGTTCGTGCGACATCCAGTAGCGCAGAGCCATGTCGAACTGGTGAGGTGGGGGGAATCGCATGTGCCGCACATACTGCTGGTCCCTAGAAATATATCCAATGCACTTATGGAGGTGGTTGCCTAAATGTTTAGGAAATGCAAGCACGGGATAGGTGTGCACCAGGTATGTTCTGACGCAGATGCAATATTATAGGGTGTTTGAAAATAAATCATACATTAATGACAGAGTTCATATATTTCAAAAGATACATAGTATTTCGAATTAAAATATATTTCGTTTCTGCGTTTGATTGAAGGTTCCATGTCGATGAACACGGAAATAGTAATAATAATTGTTGTTGTTTTATTTGATTACAGCTGTAAATTTGAACGCAGTAACATGCCACTTCAAAAATCCCATAACGTGAACGCAGATCACCTCTCCCCCTCACGTTTACTTTTTTTCAATTGTAACACGACAGTATGGCGAGATAAAAGAAATCTTCAACTCAGAATACATACAGATAGAGAGAGAACTCTTGCGAAGCGGGAAGGATTGGCGCACTTTTCATTGGTGCAAGCGATCCCGAGTTCGATCCCTGTTAGGAGCTCCAAATTTTGTTGTTTGCATTTGAGAACAATTGGGAAGCTACTGAAAAGCAACAGTGGCGTACACCAGTTTACAAAGCCAGAAGAAAATACGTCCGCAATTCGAAGCGCTGACCACTTCCCACCCAATCGAAAGTTAGCTACTTGGTCCTCAATTGGCTGTAGTACCAGAGAGTTGGACTGATCTAGTGTGATGTGTGAGTTTTTATATAAAAGAAAAGTAAAGTGCTCCCCTGTGCGTAGCACCACGCCATGAAGGCGTATAGGGGGTGTGGGGGTAACGCCCCACACTTTCTTGATCCGGTCGTGAGTTTTTATATATAGGTATACATTGTTATTGTGGATATTTTCAACGGTGAGCATGTTTATGTACTAAACCTGGAGATCACAAAATGCGATTTCGCCACGAATGTCTCTGCAATAGTTGTGAAGACCATGTGGGTATATGGACGCTACGATATGCAGGAATATTTACTCAGATATTGCCAAAATGATTAATATTGTTTATCAAGCTGTATGAACGAAGTAGGCAGTTTTCACACCGAAGTGACAAACAACATGAGTCTCATCCAGTCAGTAGAAATGAGTTTACTACGCATGCGATGTAATCAGACCGAGGGGACGCGTAGCACGATATTGTGCGATTTCAGACCGAAGCGACACACGACACATGCCACTTGGGTACGAACCAATCAGCAGCAACATTTCGCACCGCAGCGGCATGGCAGGCCGTACAATCCTGCGTTCGATTGGTGAAATTCTCAGGCGACAGGTGTCACCTGTCGCTTCGGTGTAAGTTCTCCAATTGAGAGAACATCCCAGTACCAGCCACACGCGACAGGCAGTTGTCAGACTGAAGTGACAAGCAACAGGGGCAACTCCATTCTGTAGGAAAACATTCGCCAAGGTAACACGATGCATGATATTCATAAAACGATCCATTCGGAGCTGCAAGCGATAAGTACAGCTTGTCGTGTACCTTCGAGAGCTTACCGAACACGGCGACAAGCGATGCATGTCTCTTAGAGTTGAGTTGGTGTTTTAAGTCCACTTTATGCACAGTAAGGCTAATCGGGACTGGACCTACAGTTGAAAGTGGGATCCGAACCAATATGTGCCTCCACCGGGTATCGAAACTGAGACACCTTGATTACAAGGCCACGATGCTACCACAGCGCCATTGGGGAGGCCCACATGTCTCTTAGAAACTAACTATCAGAAATAAATTCAACCTATTGCACCGAAATGACACGACAAGCTGTACGTGTCGCTCGACTGGGCCTTTTTTATTCAATATTGTGCATCGTGTTGCCTCGGTCTGTTGGTATTGCAGTGCTTTTCTACAGATCGTGTCGCTTCCTGCTTCTCGGCTACTTGAAGGGAGATTTCACACCGAAGCTGCAAGCGAGAAGCTACAAATGGCAAGCGACGCTTGTTTCTCTGCTCAGTTCGCATGATGTCAAAATCGAGTGATGATAACGATATAATTGCACTATTATCCGTGACAAAAAATATCGAGTCCTCGGTTTACGCGCTTGTAAAAATGTACTCCGTAGTCAAATATACCTCATTGGAAAGCTACAAGTGTGTGCTTTTAGACAAAAGAAAGACAAAGTGATTTTAACTCTATCTGTTTTCTGTTGAGACAAAAATGTAGTAGTCAGTTTATTAGTCACCAGAAGTAAACGTATGAAGATAATACATTGTTATGTGTCAATCGTGTTGCAAAATTGGTGCGAGAAACTCGGGAGATGCCACGACAAAATGAAGGAATCATGTCCACCAACCTCAAACTGTATAAGCTAGACGATTCACTTTCCTTTCCAGTTTGGATAAAGCAAAGATATAAACACTAGATACTAGAGTACTCTACCACGTTGACTAATCTACTTTGGACTGACTTTCCTCACGTTCTAAATGGCCAAACCACAGCCTCTTTACAGCCGGTAACTGCACCAACAAACTTGATAAAGCCAAAAGAACGTTGTGTTTAAATCTTGAAATATTGTACATGTTGATACTTTATTTTATCAACAACTTAGAAGTTCAAAAATGTTGTAAGGCCGTCGGTTCGGTTTTCTTCTAGAGTTTAAATATAGCCGGTTGGGGTGAGACATTCAGAACAACAAACTGAGGCGACACGATGCACTTTATTGAGAAAACAGCCCAGTCCGACCGACACGCAAGCGACAAGGGACATGTGCAGTTTCTCGTGTCGCTTTGGTTCTAAAGTTTCAATTGATTACTGAGGTTCGCTTTCACATGACGCGTGTCGCTTATCGCTCCAGAACAGTAGCGACGACAGAAAATAAATTGGAACTTGGCAGGGTTGCAGATGAGGGCATACAAAAATTCTCAGCAGTTGGTAAATTAATAGAGATGTGCTCTATGGTTTCTAGATAATAATGCCACTTGTTGATAGTTGATTTTTTTTTTCTAAAAACTTGGTGACCACAGACCCCCTCCCCTTTTCAGCGTCGCCATTGAGTTTTATCTTTTATGCATTCTCATGTTGTCATCAGGCGATAGACAATCTATTTTTTTTCTTGTTTTTCGTTTTTTCACAGGTACGTACTGTTGCAACTCTCTTGTCCGTATCTTGGTGAGTCCCAGAAATTGTTATTATTATTATTGGGCTAGGATTTTCCTGACTTATCATATATTTTTTTTGGTAAGGGTGACGTGTTTCATAAACATATGGAAATTCATATTATGAAGAAACTAATTAATTTAAGGCGCTTTTTAAGGTCATATTTTGGCATATTTGGTCATTTCTGCATGATAGAGCATATTTATATGTACTTTCGGTCATATTCAACATATTTTCGCCTTTTCAAGAAATATGCAGTCATTTTCGAAGTGAATTTGTTCCTATTTCCATATTCACTCGACATTTTTTTTTTTTACTGCAGCAAAATCTATTTCATTTTCATTTTAAAATTTACAGAAAATATTCATTGTGTATTCCAACGCGTCTGACTACCATGCTCAAGGTCCCGGGTTCGATCCCCGGCCGGTTCAAATCCGGGAACTTTTCTAACGGTGGAAGCGGCCCCGGCGCCTACCCAGCGTCGAATAACATGGGTACCTGGGGGAAACCCTGGGGGTAAAGGCGGTCAGGGGCGTGATGCTGATCACATCACCCCCACTCACGACCGGATCAAGAAAGTGTGGGGCGTTACCCCCACACCCCCTATACTCCTTCATGGCGTGGTGCTATGCACAGGGAAACACTTTACCTTTTTTATTCCAACTCAGGGCCCATAAATTGAACCAAAAAATAGTAAGTATGTGAAAATTGAATTTGAATTAAAATATTTTGGGTGCGTCAGCACTGAGGCTGATCATAACAAAAATAAAAGCGTATCTGAAAACTAAAATTTCCTTACCTTGGTTAAAAGCTGAGACAAAAAAGGGCGCTCAGCACAAATAAGGACAAAACACAGGACGACACAGAATTATACTGGCCATGGGGCCAGTCGCCAGAGCCTCGTTAGTCTGCAGTCCAGGGTGTACTACGTGGAAGGGAGGTTGACCATTGGGTGCACTACGTGGAAGGAGCACCCCTTACACCCCACGTATGTGAAAATATCTCATCATTTGGATATTGATGTTCGAAACAACCCAGTTATAAGGGCGTATTTTTCAAATTATAGTGCATATTTTGTACAATTTTAGGTCGTAAGAGCATATTTTATTTTGCATATTTTGGTTATTTTTGCGTCATAAAAACCTAGCCCTACATCATCTCTCGCGTAGCCAACTGGTAGTCGACCTCTGTGGCGGTCGACGCCAGGAGGTCCCGGATTCGAATCCCGGCTAGGACATGGATGTTTGTGTTGTCCGTAATGAGAGAACCGAGAATTGGAGAAAATTTGATATGTATGAATATTGAGAAAAAGGGTGAATGACGGGGTATACCACCGTATAGGGGTATTTTAGAAAAAAATTGTTTGTGTTCTCACCTTTGGTGGTAGCAGTCCCTGGTACGATTCCCGGTGGGTGCCCCCGAAATTTCGGCTTTGGCCCAGCGTGTTGAAGACAATTGGGAAGCTACTTGAAGAGAAGCAGTAGCGGGTTCCGGTCAGGAAAGCCAGAAAACAGCGGCGATGGGATCCGATGCGCTGACCACGCGTCACCCAATGAAAAGCCGCCCTGGCAGGCCCTGGCCCTTCGAGTGTTGTTGCGTCATGGAGTTTAGATTAGTTTATTACTGCCATTCTTTATTTTTGCATGCTTTTTATTTCTGTATTGTTGTTGTAGCTGAAATGTATCGTGTTATTTTAAGCTTACCTTGGATACGCAATGCTATTTTTATGCACTGGCCAATCCCGATATCAAAAGTCAGATGTTGAGCTTGTGTTCATAAGTATTTACTGTGTGGTATGTCGAATGATCAGTTCATTATCTTGATACCAAAAGTTTTTGGGTTAGACTCCCGGCCTGGAAAGGCATGTTCAGTGTACCTTCATCAATTTAATCTAATCATAATTCACCCTCCGTTACATTTTTCTAAAGAACATTGAACTCGTTAAACATGTTTCATGCATGTTTACTTTACTTTGTGACTTCTTCAGGCACACAAAGAGGATATATCTACCTAATTATATATATATATATATATATATATATATATATATATATATATATATATATATATATATATATACAGGGTGTTTCTAAAGGTCGTTTACAACGCTTGGGAGGTGATTCCTCACACGAAAACAAGCAAAAAGTCTAAGTTCCATTTTTACGACTGAGGCTTCGTTTCCGAGATAGAAGCCTCGCAAAAGGTGACAAAGTGAACGTCACACCTAACTGGGACGAATACTATCACAGATAGAGAGGCGGTTCCAAGGGAATCATAAAGGAATCGTATGTGCTCAGTCCGGAAGTCACTATGAAAAGTTCACTGCACGCATGCGCAATGGAGTCCTCAAAGGAATTGGGGATTTCCAGCAACAACAATGCATGGAAAAGGTATGTAACGCAGCAAGAAGGACCGTGACAATGAGAAATGCGTTCAAGACAACACATCCCGACCTCAAACATCAAAACATGACCACCGAACACAAAATCCGAAAAGTTGAGCACGGTTGCATACCCCAGTTACACGCGAGGAATGAACGAATCATGTCATGTGGCATACGAGAGACAGGAGGAGGGAAAGAAAAACACAATATCAGATGATTGCGACAACGTGTATTTTTACACGCGACAACTACGTAATATCCCCCCCACACACACACACAACAAACAACAAATGCTACAATATCTTACGCACAGACAGTCCGTGTCACTGTACACCAACTGAAGATGTTACTTTCACCACACAAAGGGGGTGGGGAGCAATACCAAAAGTGTTCGCACGCGATCATTGTGACGTAAAAGAGACCAGTTTTGGAAGCGCTGCACAGGCAAGTCTGGCTCTCGTAGTCTACGTTTGACCTTCATGACTGCTGTTCCCGCGAGAGGAGCTCGAAGGGTTGGTTCTCTCCGGCAGTCGTCCCAATCGTGTTGCAGGTGCTGGGATATGATCAGCAGTTCGCTCTAGGTTGTCATACGCATTGAAGAGTACTAGTATGTTGCATTGAAAGAAGTTGACGTGGTGGAGTGGGCAAGTCAAGTATCGCAACAATTGGTCTGTGGTGTTCGTACGGTGATACGGCCAATTTGTGCAGTGTGCCAGTGTTAAACAAAAACAATACTTTGCAGTTCCAGCTCCCTATTACACAGATGGCTGCGTATACGACCCAGCAGCTAGCAGACATGCATCTCATGTATGGGGAGGCACGTGGTAATAGCCGTGAGGCGAGGCGTCTTTATGGAGAACGCTTTCCACATAGACGTTTACCGTCTCACACCTTCTTTCAGGTAGTGGACAGTCGACTGCGTGAAACAGGGTCAGTGTTACCACCGCGACAAGAAGTTGGAAGACCCCGAAGTGTACGCACACATCAGTTTGCAGAAGATGTGTTAACAGCGGTCGCTGAACATCCTGGCACCAGTACGCGAGTGCTCGCTCGGGCACGAAACACGTCTCATGTGAATGTTTGGCGAGTGTTGTCAGATGAAGGAATGCACCCTTTTAAACTGCAGAAAGTACAAGAACTGTTACCTCGTGACTTTCGCCCTCGTATGGAGTTTTGCCAATGGTTGTTGCATCAGCTGGACACAAACCCTCACTTCGGGGCAAACGTATCGTGGACAGATGAAGCCATTTTCACCAGGATGGATGTCTTCAATAGTAGAAACAGTCATGTATGGGACTTTGACAACCCACATGCACTTTTTGTGGCCCATCACCAGCACAGGTTTTCAGTGAATGTGTGGTGCGGGATAGTACATGATCATTTAATTGGACCATACATTCTCCCTGTTCGCCTGAATGGTCGCACGTATCATGAATTTCTTAGTGAGGTTCTGCCTGAACTGTTGGAGACCGTACCTTTGGCACTGCGGCAAGAAATGTGGTACCAACACGATGGTGCACCAGCTCATTTCGATCGTAATGTACGACATTTCCTGCATGACGTGTTTCGCAATAGGTTCATTGGTAGGGATGAGCCTGTGCCTTGGCCACCGAGGTCGCCAGATCTCAACCCTCTCGATTTTTTCTTCCGGGGAGAAATGAAAACCCTCGTATACGACACACCTGTCACATCAGCTGAGGACCTCGTTGCTCGCATCAACGTCGCCGCCGCGACGGTAGCAGATACACCTGGCTTGTTTGCTCGTACTCGACAATCCTTGATTCGTCGCTGTCATCTCTGCGTAGAAGTAAACGGCAGACATTTTGAAAACCGTCTGTGATTATTGCCCTCGGCAAATACCAGTGAGAACACTATTGGTATTGCTCCCCACACCCTTTGTGTGGTGAAAGTGACATCATCAGTTGGTGTACAGTGACACGGACTGTCTGTGCGTAAGATATTGTAGCATTTGTTGTTTGTTGTGTGTGTGGGGGGGATATTACGCAGTTGTCGCGTGTAAAAATACACGTTGTCGCAATCATCTGATATTGTGTTTTTCTTTCCCTCCTCCTGTCTCTCGTATGCCACATGACATGATTCGTTCATTCCTCGCGTGTAACTGGGGTATGCAACCGTGCTCAACTTTTCGGATTTTGTGTTCGGTGGTCATGTTTTGATGTTTGAGGTCGGGATGTGTTGTCTTGAACGCGTTTCTCATTGTCACGGTCCTTCTTGCTGCGTTACGTACCTTTTCCATGCATTGTTGTTGCTGGAAATCCCCAATTCCTTTGAGGACTCCATTGCGCATGCGTGCAGTGAACTTTTCATAGTGACTTCCGGACTGAGCACATACGATTCCTTTATGATTCCCTTGGAACCGCCTCTCTATCTGTGATAGTATTCGTCCCAGTTAAGTGTGACGTTCACTTTGTCACCTTTTGCGAGGCTCCTATCTCGGAAACGAAGCCTCTGTCGTAAAAATGGAACTTAGACTTTTTGCTTGTTTTCGTGTGAGGAATCACCTCCCAAGCGTTGTAAACGACCTTTAGAAACACCCTGTATACAGGGTGCTTATAAAGTCCAATGAAATTTTTGGGAAATCGGCGACTAATATCAAAATAAATTGTACTACAGTACAGAAGGGACACCAAAACACAAAATCCATAAATTTCAAAACAAGTGTCCCAACGGGACCATGTAGCATTAAACACCTTCTCCAACATAGCCGGAGTGATCACCTCGCATGCATTTCGTATGCGTTCTTTCAGCACTGTGAGGTTGGCAATCTTAGTTTTGTAGACCTGCTCTTTGATAAAATCCCTAAGCAAAGAAATCCAGTGGGATAAGGTCAGGTGAACGGGATGCCCACGTACGAAGAGATCCTCTTCCTATCCACCTGTTGGGATAGGTGGTGTTCAGATACTCTCGAACAGTGGTTGCGAAGTGAGGCGGTGCACCGTCTTTTTGGAAGATCACTGCACCAAGGATACCATCATCCAACAACTACGGCTCTAGGAACAGTTGTAACATGTCGAGGTAAGTGTCTCCATTGGTTCCACAAACATTACCCTTTGTTTGGTCATGTCGAGCCAGACATTCACTTTCGGAGTGTCCCTGTGCCATTCGATGGTATCATTGGGCGGCTCATTGCCCCATATTCGATAATTATGACAGTTCACATGTCGACAAACGTTGGGACACTTGTTTTGAAATTGATGAAGGTCATGCGGAAAAGCGTTAATTTTGTGTTTTGGTGTCTCTTCTGTACTGTAGTACCATTTATTTTGTTATTAGTCGCCGATTCCCCAAAAATGTCATGGGTCTTTATAATCACCCTGTATATACCATGTACAGGTTAGGGTGTCCCAGTTAAAAGTAGCCCGGCTCGGATCAACAGTTCCGTCATTTGCCTCATAGACAAATGTCTTTAAGCTGGGCTACTTTTAATTGGAGCTCCCAGTTTTTTGCTTATAGTTGTTACAAAGCGAATCCAAAAGAACCCAATTGTGGGTCTGTGCTCATCGGTTTCATATACTATTCAGGATAAAATTGAGTTTTTCAAGGGTTAGTAGCGTCGGAACGAGGTCTCGAGCAGAAAAAATATTGAACTTACAGTCTATATACATGTTGCTTATATCATACCAGGGTGGCTACTCAACGGGAATTATGCTTGAATTATTGGCTCCGGAATTATGCGTGAATTCTGCTTGAAGTTTTCTCCGTAGACGTGAAAAATTATGAAAACATTCATGGCTTGTGTTTGTAGATGTATTTTTAGTCTGAGTATGCGAAATGGCAAATGTAAACTTCACACTTAAATTAAATATAGCCTATATACCGTTCAGTTGAATTGAATTAGAATTTTTGGATACATTCGAATCGCACAGACCCTTTATATTACGTCTGTGTGTGTGTAAGTGGTGAGAGGCGGTAATACGTAAGGTTAAAATAGTGCTTGTATACCCTTGAATTTTTTTAAAGTTCACCTTGAAAAAACCGGGAATTGTACTTGAATTTGATCATGGTTCTAGAGTGGCCACCCTTGACCATGTCTGTCGGTGCAGATATGAGTCTCGCAACACGAAAGTAAGGAAAAGCAAATTCCTCAGAGTTAATCCGTAAGGTAGCGCGTATGGGTAAAACTTACCGTCGATTTTTGGAACATCCGCAATGAGTGTCTGACGTACCTTTTCGATGAACCCTTTCGACCTTGAATCGTCTGACAGGCTTCCTTAGTTCCGCTCGCAGGGCCTTAGCAACACTGCATGGGTAAATTTCATCCACACGCACGCTCATGCTATTCATTTTGGTACTTCAACATCTTCTTCTTTTCACGTTTTTGTAAATTGGATAATACAGAGCGATCCAGTGAAGTGTAGACCGCCACGTCAGTGTTTGCGCTATCGGCAAGCGAGGCGCTCGCTGCCGTATGTTGGCACTGTAGACTGTCCGTGAATCAAGCACGCAAGTTTCCGTAACTAGTGTAAAGAGCGATTTATTTACTTACCAGTTTTTAAAAGAAGGTGCTGAAACTGGCCGCCTCGTTGTCCACACATTTTTGATACCTCTTGATGAAGTTACCCATAACTCGCTGCAGTTCCCGTTGATTAATGTTGGTAATTTACTTCGGATATTAGGATTCAGTTCTTCCAGACTGTGTGGATTTGAATTGTATGCAGCATTTTTCAATCTACCCCAGAGATAAAAATCGCATGGAACTTTTTCACCTGTGAATCGTGTTACAAATCACCTTGGAACATTACGTGCCGATTGAGTTACAACATATGAATCATAAATAAATACACGCGGTGCAGTAGAAAATATTTGCTGAGCCATAACACACTTTGAGGTTGAATACACTAGAAAGAACACAATACATAACAAGCAGTGGCGTATACCGAGTCCAAGATCTGACCTATCTCACTGTCACGTGGTCCTAGGCTATGAGTATAATTAAGTTTACAAACTCCTAAGAAATCAGGTTGCCAACTCATAGGAAATGAGGTTGCCAACTCATAGGAAATGAGGTTTCCAACTCATAAGAAATGACGTTGCCAACTCATAGGAAACAAGGTTGCCAATTTCAGAATCACCATCATCTAGTCACTGATGTGAATGTATTGATAATTTCTGATTAATTTCTCTCGTGTATTTTATTCTCTAAAGTCCAGACTTTGCAGGTTGCCTTACTAGCCTAGAATGTACGCTCCTGGTAACAAGCATCCTATCACTTCATAGTCGCCAGACAAAAAAACAGGCCACACAACACAAGAGAAGGATCCTTATCACTTCACATCTTGTGTCTACTTTGAGGACCTCCGAGAAAACGGTTTGTAGCCTACGCTCGCAAGCTTACGTTAGTGGGTGTCTTACTAAAGATGTATCAAAAAATGTGTGCGCATCGAAGGCGACTAGTTCGAACGCCTCCTTTTATAAATCTGGTGAGTAAATCACTTTTTAAAATAATTACGGAAACTGTTGTGCGCTTGCTTCATCGACACTCTACGATGCCGACAAACGGCCGCGAGTGCCTCTCTTGCCGATAGCGCAAACACTGACGCGGCGGTCTACACTTCAATGGATCGCTCTGTACTATTAAAATGTTCAAACTTAACACAGTCAATTTAATCAACAAATATAATGTTATATACATTCCTTAAGTGAATTCTAATTCGGATTTAAGAAGTAATTTTCCTTGCGGGTAATATCGTGTCGATCGAGACTAGAATGAGACGTGTTGTTATAAATCGAGACCGAGTCTCGTTTCGATTCCATCCTTTTTCAAATTTTCGAGTTTTGTCTGTTAATTAATTGATTGAACTTGAAATTTTTGAGTGCTATTTTGCACCCATCTCATTATACTGGGTCCAGCCCCTTACCATAACTAACATAACATAGCTGGAATGTCGGAGGACTAAAATATTCTTACTTAGATAAAAGCTGAGGCTGTAAAGGGGCACTCAGGACACATAAGGACAAAACACAGGACAACACACACACAGTCCTACGAAGATTGTACTGGCCGTAGATCCAGACGGCAGAGCCTCGTTAGTCTGCAAAGTACAGTTCAGGGTGTACTACGTGGACGTGAGGTTGACAATTGGGCGTACTACCTCTTACACTCCAAGTTTTGTCTGTTGTCTTCTGCCATCCAAAATCTTGGATACCGCCTGGACAATCCACAGTGACTTCGAATTACATTGAAATCTGCGAGAACCCTTTGTATCTACTAGAATAGATCTGCCGTGTGAAGGTCGCTGGACAAAATTACACGTGAGATATCACCAGGAGGGCGGGGGGATCATTCCGAGGACACCCCCTCCCCTTTACGTCTCGAAAGCTGCGGCGATACAGAGATTCCAAAGCTCTTGCCAATTCAACTGTTTTTTTCTCCCTCCGAGACCCCCTCCCCGCCGCCCCCACCCCACTGACAACCCAAGTCAGTTATAATCAATGCTATTGTCGTAATGTAAATGGACGACCGTTTTAATGGGACCAGAATAATGAGGCTGTTATGTGCTGTTAATGTTTGTGTGGCGAGGCGGACGTACTTCCCAAATACTATAAGCTGCGGGGAGGAAGCAGGAAGGGGGGGGGGGAGAAAAATAGGGCGGGGTCGTTTGCGACCACGCCCCATTTTTCTGCCCGTCATTGTTCTTTCATTATGGCTTATTGTTTTGCGGTTTGAGACATCAGCGCCGTTCGCGCGAGGAGGGGAAAGTCGCAAGCTTTTTTTTTTTATTTTTTACTCCCGCGGAGATTAAAAGTTAGATGGGGTCGTGAGGTAAACGGCATATTTTCGGGGACAATTCCTTTCAGATTGTTTGTATGTGTATATATACGGTATTGTTATATTTTTATTGTTTATTTTTTTAACAGGCAAAAGTCGTATTTCCCTGAATTGTCGTCAGGTACGGTCACCAGCAATAAAAATGTGACACGTATATCCTGAAACGCTCGCTTTCCTGCATGGCGCTGTGTGTATTGCCTAATACTACGGCGTTGGCCGAATTTACCATTGAAAATTTGCGATTGAGGTTAGTTCATCGCCGTAGAGTTAGGCAACACACTTAACGCAGTGCAGGGAAGCGAGTATTTCAGGATCTAGGTGTCCCAATTTTATTGCCGGTGAGTGTACATATGAGAAGCATTGTGAAGATATGTTCAATATTAGAAGAGAAGGGGGGGTAGTTCCAGTTTGTGAGCAGATTTTCTTGACTGAGGAAGGTTGTACATAGAGGGTGTCACAAAACAACTTCAAAAACGCTTGGGTGCTGGTGGATATCATAAAAACAAGTATCTTTCCCTCCTAAACATTACCTAGATGGCGCTTAGTGTCCGCGCGATGAGTGTTTTAAAATCTAACCTGTATGTATGCTACCAAACACAGCAACCGATCGCTCTGACGTAACTTCCAGGGACGTGTGGCAGGGTTGGTATCACCAGGGAATGCGCATAATGCAATTGACTTTTTCAAGTTCAGTTAGTTATTGTGGTAAGTATAGTTTCAAGTCAATATCCTTCCTTGCACATATGATCCGCATTGAAAAATAAGCAAACATGATCAACACACATAAACTTTCTTGTTCGCATGCTCTGATGTAAACTCCTATGATTCCTCCCTGGGACACACCAAACCACGACGATCTGTCCCGTCCCTCCGACATGCTGAGAAGTGATGTGGGAAAGGTGACAAAACGGTTGCAACCTATACAATTCTTTCCTCGACGTACCAACACCACCAGGGCACAAAACTGAGAATATTTCATTAAATTGTACACCAAAAGATTTTACCACAATTACGTTTTTCTGGTGCGACGGAAAACTGAACTGAGTAATGCAGGGATGTATTTCCGATATCTGATCCGATATATAAAATCCGGATTGAAAATTATCTGATATCCGAATTTGACATCTCTAGTTAATAGCCTCAGAGGTAAGGGCTCGTGGTTAAATTGGGCTGGTGGAAGAAAAAAATGTTGCTGGTGATTTGGTCGTACCCATCCCCATACATCCCCAAGGTATAGTATTAAGCTGTAAAGAGAAAACCTTTATGTGTGTGTGTACATAAGACAAACATGAACACACACACACAAGTGGTCTAAGAATTATAACGAAAGTTTTGTGGAAACGATTCTCGTTAACTTCAAACCGTAGGTCCAGAGTGGAATAATAATGCCTCCCCGATGGCGTAGTGGTAATGTTGTCGACTTGTAATCAAATTGTTCGATACCGTATTGAGGGACATAGCTGTTCGGATCCGACTGTAGTTCCAGTCACGATTAACCGTTCTGTGCTACTGTTTTCTTCCTCTTTCTCTCTCCCTTCCTATCTTTTTCTTTGTTCCCCTGTTCGTCCATATCTACCCTTTTCTTTCTGCTTTTCTCTCACTTTCTGTCCTTCCGTTGTTCCCTGTATTTCCGTGTCTACTCTTTTTCTTTCTGTTTTTCTCTCTGGCTTTCTTTCTTACTTACACTTTTTCTCCATGTCTACACTTTCTCTGTTCTCGCACTTCCTGTCCTCACTTTCTTTATTTGCTCCCCTCTTTCTCCATGTCTACTCTTTCTGTTTTTCTCTCACCTCCTCTCGTTCCCTTGCTCCCCTGTTACTTACTCCATGTCTACTCTGTTTTCTCTCACATCCTCTCTTTCTTTTTTGCTCCCCTGTTTCTCCTTGTTTACTCTTTTTCTCTCACCACCTCTCTTTCTTTATTTGCTCCCCTGTTTCTCCATGTCTACTCTTTCTCCGTTTTTATCTCACGTCCTCTCTTTCTTTTTGCTTCCCTGTTTCTCCATGTCTACTCTTTTTCTTTCTTTCTTTTCTCTCACTCCCTGTCCTTTCTTTGTTTCCCTGTTTCCCCATGTCTGCTTTTCCCTCTTTTCTTCCTCTTTCTCTCTGCCTGCCTCATTCTTTCTTTATTCTTCTGTTTCTCCATGTGTATTATTTTGTTTTTCTTTCTTCCTCTGTTTCTCTCTTACTTCCCGTCTTTCTCTATCTGTTTCGTTCTGCCTGTGTTTCTGTGTATTCTTTCTTCTCTTTATGCGCGTGTGATTCTTGCTCTAGTATAAATGATCCGTTTCATGGTTAGTCCAGACTTGTCGTGGCTTCCACGGATATTCCAGTGTCTTCCTCTTATGACGTAACAACACTCTGAAAAGGTTTTTTTTTCGAAATTCAACCACTACGGGAAGGAGAAGGAGGTAGGGGTGTTAAATTTGTATTCATTATCTATCTGCAACGGAGCCGACCTCCGTTGCAGAGTAGTTAGCATAGCGCGCTACGCCGCCAGAGGTTCGGGTTAGAATCTCGGTCTGAGTCTCTCTTCATCAATTTCGTCACATCATCACTCATCCTTATCTTCGCGATTAGCCAAAAGCGGCGGAAGACTGAAGGAAAATGAGCAAAATCAATCAACCCAAAAGCTTGGACTTAGATATTTGAATATACTTGTGTTGTAAGCAAAAGTCCTCAACAAATGTCTGTGTGTGTGTCGATATATTTTTTTTTTTTTTGCGGAGATCGTAACAAACAAGTCTAACGTCCAACAACATAATGAAACACGGGCGGATCGCTAGTGTGTGTGTGTGTGTGTGTGTGTGTGTGTGTGTGTGCAACTGGGTATTTGAAAAATATCCATTGGAAGAAATTCTGGTAACCACACTTCAATTATAATCGGGATATTACAATAACTATACATATTATGCATTTAGTTCCTACTAGGGATGTGCCGAAGCCGATTACAGATGTATGAAAATCGGCCGATATTGACATATCGGCATCGGTATCGGAATCGGAAAAAATCCTATATTTAAACCAGTACAGATTATACTAGAGTTTTTACCTTCTAATAAGTTTTATATTCTAGTTTTGTAAGATTTATTGAAAATTTGGTTATGATTCGTTATTATTGTAGAGTTTTTGTAATAAAATTATTGCAAACTCATTCAGAGGATCAACCTAACTATAAATCGGAAATAAAACAGTACATTGCTGAACCAGGATCTGCTGTTGTATTGGAAATTCAAAAATGAATATTCAAACCTGAAGCAAATCCAGAGAAAATACTTGGGCATACCTGCTGCATCAGTATTCAGTGATTGAGTGTTCAGTGTTGTTGATCAGATTTGAGATAAGAGAAGAAGTAGGTTACTTCCTGAAGTGCTTCCAAATCTCGTGTTTCTGAAGTTGAATCTGGCAGAACAGGAATTCATTTTGCTTGTGCACTGCTTGTGTACTAATGTTTAATAATCTCTTGAGAATCCATGTTCTTCTTAAAGGTTCACATAACATTTTGTAGATGCTAATGTACATTCGCACTCTTGAGAATATATATGTATATAGATATGATATGCAATAGAAATGTACATAGCAAATTTATTTTTGTCATGCTGAAAATAACATTCCATTTCTGTTTAATAATCTTATGTATCGAAATCGGTTAAATATCGGCATCGGTATCGGTTCCAAAAATTATCGGTGAGTACATCGGCATCGGTAAATTTTCAGCTTCGTCACATCCCTAGTTCCTACCAAGTGTCAAAAATTAGCAACCAGACAGGGAGGTGGGAATTGCCCCTGATTCCCCCCTTCTAATTTTGTACCATACGTGTATGTGTGTGTAGTATTAACAACATTCCTCCATGAGCTAACATTTGCAACAGGAGAATGATGGAATACTCCTCAATCTCATCTACAAATACCATCTCTGAATATCAGTATTTCCTGGGTACCTCTGAGGTGGTGAATGAGCTAGTAGGAAATCAATTATCATGGGACGGGTGCTACGAAGAAAAGAGAGAAGGGAGCCATTTCCGAAATAGAAAGGTACCCTTAATGTAGAACATAGTTAGTAACACTCTGTATATTATCTGCAAAAAGAAATAATTATAGAGTGGTAAAACTTGCAGAATTAAGAGTTTACTGTGTTGCTAGCCTTGTCGTCACAATGTTCCGTGATACAGAAATTCCTTTAACATGGCGTGTGATGGATATTTCTGGGTCAACTTTAAACGCTCCACAACTTCTCCATTCTTAATGAAGAATGTGCTTTTCAAGCGCGGCTCAGAATATTGGTGAAGGAGGGACTCATTGATTGCAAATTGCATGGTAGCTTGCAACTTTTCATTGAATCTTTTCATTGTGCTAATAACCAACTGAATCCGGAATAATGTTCCACATCATCATCAGTTGAACGATTAGCAGAGGACCTCCCCACCGTGGACACCGGCAATCAGTTCGTCTGTTTGTATGTCTGTCAGTTGTCAATCACCAAAGCAATCAATCAATATTGCGGAAGAAGGCAAAATTAATGTGATTAATATGTCATTGTTGTAGGGTTAAAACGCCTAGGGCACGGGGGGCCTGTGTATCTAACATACACACGCACACGGGCGCAATTATGTTCACAGACTGAAAAAAACAAGCGTGGGACGATGGGCATACCTGTGCACGTGTATTTACCTGCGCGCATGTGCTGTGCGCACCTACGCGGGACCACGTGTGTGTTTGTGCGGAGTTTTCTTTCTTCGCCGTGCGACACACAAGACGGCGCGGCGCTGTCGGCGCATGCTCGGTCCGCAGGTCTCACGCGTCTGTGTTCCGGCGCATGTTTGTATGTGTAAACTGGGAGGCTGGGGGTGGGGGAGGTGGTTGTTGTCTCCAGGGGTTTCGACAACTGTGAGCCTTGGGGGATGGGTCGGAATTGAAAGCTGGGATGGAGGGGGGCAGGGGATGGTAACACGAAATGATCGACGTACAGCCCATCCATCTATTTAGGTGCGCGACGAAACGGTCGAGGTTGAATTCGAACGACCGAACTGCAATGGGCAATTACTGGAATCGAAGCCCTGTCATTAATATCCTGTCAGATGTTTCATCGGCCTGGCAGCGGGCATAACGGACTGAATTACAACGTTGTGGTCTCTCACCTCATTATCATCATTCGATTGTGTTGCCTGGATACCGTCACAACAATGTACCAAGAGGGCACGAAGGGGGAGGGGGCTACATAACATTTACACATGCAACCGGACCTCTAGACACATTTTTTTTCCTGTCCGTTCTCTCCTTGCGGGGGTGGAATCGTTTAGAGGGATAAAAAAAAAAGCTCATGATGTTCTTGCGATCATTCTCCAACTTCTCTATCAGAACGTGGTGACTACCAACCAACTCATCGAAGGGATTTTTTTTCCACGGGATGGCACACATTGTTTAAGCAGTATTGTTGCCCCATGTTATCTCCTTTTGCGTACGGTTTACCTAGCTTAATGTACACCCAAACTGGCTAAATAGGCCATCCATATAGCTGTTGTGTCTGTAGGTATTGTTGTCGGCGTCATAAAAGCGAGCAAAGGCAGCGGTTCAGATATAAAGTTATTGCCCGCGTATATGCATCGATTACCTTTCACTGCTGTGTACAGGAGGGCGTTATGTGATTACAGTGTTCATAATGGATAAAGCACACGCATAAAAGTCCCCTTATTAATGGACGCATAACATTGTCCCTCGCTTGAACCGGATCAGTACTTGACCAAATTTGTTGATGTTCGTAGCCATATTTATTTTACCCGTGAGTAATATTTTTTTTTTCACCCCACTGTCCCTATTATGAAAGTTAAATCTCACACGAACACTCAGCGACGAATAATTTTTGGGCGCTTTCTTTATGACGAGACAACAGCGCCAAAACAATGTCTGAATTCGATGCTTTTGTTGTAAGAGCAAGTCTGATAACATTGTTGTGGTGTGATTCAATTGTTGTTTTTTTGTAGACGGCTTTGTGCATGCACCGCTTCGTAATTTTTTTCTCTCTCTAACAGTACTGAAACCTTCAACAAAATTCGCTAAAATGTATTTCATTGAACAAAGTATGATTAAGAAACTTAATCATTAACTTCTTGCAAAGAAGTTCACAAATTCCTCCACATTTTCTCGCGTAATTGGGCAGCTTAGAGCAGTGACTTCTTGACTTACGAGAGGAGTAGAACGGTGTATGTTAAAGTGAGCAGTTAAAGTTACGCACCAGTTGTGCATTTATTTCAATATCGCCTGAATGGGCACTTCTACTAAAAAGAAAAAAAGAAACTGGGTATATGTAAGAGTATAAATTTCTCCCCATGTTTCAAGTGGAAGCGTTTTTTTTATGCTGATTTTTAAGCTGGACACTGTGTTTGAAAAATATGATGAATAAGAATATTCGGAATCCCATGTATTCCTTATGGGGAATCAACTTCAACATCAAGTTACGGCTATTCAAATGGAAGCTTCGACTTTTCCGCTGGATAAATGCAACTTCAAACAGCCCTCTTTCCGTTGACATCTTTTCAATGCCATCAGAAGTTTGATATTCCCAATATAACAAATTAAATAATACTCCCATAAGCGCAATGCAGTTCTCCTTGCTTTCTACGACCATTCTGGTAGTGTTACCAACCCAGATGCGCATAAAAGAGCTAAATTTCACCTTAAATGGAGTTAAAACTGACTTTCAAAGAGTTATATTTACGAAGGTTGGATAAAGTGCCTCCTACGGTAATGTTAGTTGTCAAAGGGGTGGGGGCGCTGCTTTAACGTTAACTCTAAATTGATGACAATTTATTCTTAGTTTTCACCATCTAGATGCGGCGGCATAACCCATCTCAATAATCCACCGATGGTCGTATGAAATCGTAAATAAAAGATTCCCTGATAACAATATTATGTCAATTTCACGTCAAACACTATAAGAAAGTAGCTGGCGAGATAAGAGGGGGCAACGCATCCAATATAACAATATCATGTCACGTGCAAAATGTGTAATCATGGCAAAAGTTGGTCTATGTGGGCCGGAACCAGTGATGGCATCATAGTGGGGCACGGAGGGTGAGAGTCTCAGTTCACAGCCAAACGAGTTTACGAGACAGCTAGATCTGGCTCCAAGAGAGCTAAGTTGGCAACACTGCCACGGAGGGAAGATCTTCGTGGAGACTGTTCCGCATGCCCTTAAGACACACACACATATAACAAAATATCATTAGAGCATTACTACGGATTAAAAAAAATTGTATATTAATAATATAAATGCGGGTGCAAGGAAAAACTGCTTATAAAATTAGTTTAATCCACTTTGTTTCCTTTCTTCTTTAGTTACTATGGCTTACCTTCTGCACTCGTCTATTCTAATGAAGGTGTGGAACAGGTGTGTCCACACGATCATACACTATGTGGAAGAAAGTCATTGGACACCACATGTCAGCAGATACCATCAGTTTTCTTGCAATCAGTAGGAGGTCGGTCCGTCTTTGGCAGCGATAACAGCAGCCACTCGTCGTGGTAAACTGTCCACAAGGTCGTGTAGTACACCGAGTGAGATATTCCGCCATTCGTCCTGCAGTACAGTCACCAACCCTGGAAGTGTAGAAGGGCGAGGCGATCGCGACCTCAATCGGCGCTCCAGTTCGTCCCATAGATATTCGATAGGGTTGAGGTCAGGGCTCTGAGCAGGCCAATCCAGTCGGGTGACATTATTTTCTGCATATCACTCCATGGTAGCCCTGGAAACATGACAAGTCGCATTATCGTCCTGGAACACACATTCTTCGTTTCCATAGAAACGCCACAACGTGGGGAGCATGGAGTTGTCGGGATTAAATCGGTAGAACGCAGACGTCATGTGACCATACACCGGTAATAGTGGACCCACGCCATGCCAGCTGAAACAACCCCAGAACATGATGTCGCCAGCATCATACTTCACTGTGGGCACTACACACTCGGGTAACAGACGTTCTCCGGGTAATCGCCATACCCACATTCTCCCATCTGATCGAAACAGTGTGAAGCGTGATTCATCGCTCCATAGGACCTTCCGCCATTGCTCCACCGTACAGTTTCTCCGCTCTTTACACCAGCATAGTCTCTGCCGTTTATTGTTTTTTGTTATCAGGGGTTTGTGGGCAGCGGATCGACCATGATAACCGAGCGCATGGGCCTCCTTGCGAAGTGTCTTGGTCGAAACAGTCAAATGGTCGCACTTTGAAACTCTTCTGCAATCGAATGCATCGGACGGGTCCTGTTTTTCCGAATCTCCCTCTTCAGCACTCTCCTGTCCCGGTCGTCCAATTTCGTGGGTCTTCCACTTCGTGGTGCATTGCTGCAGTGTCCCTTTTCCTTCCACTTCTTGATGACAAAGGTTACAGTTGATTTAGGGACCTGTCGGGCACCAGCTATGCTACGTATACTCATGCCTCCTATGGAGCAGCCTACTATGATCCCTCTTTGAAACATGCTGAGCTCTTTCCTGTCGGTCATTTTATCAACGAATGATCTGAGAAGCCTCCTGCTGCCGTATATATACCCGTCTGTACTCTCTTTTCCTTGATGAGTTCGTTTCAGAGTTGAAACCGGGGAGTCCAATGACTTTCTTCCACGTAGTGTAATACTGGGTAGAGTTTTCCCCTTAAAGTAATATAAAATTCAACATTTATATACGTACTTTCGTAAAATATATGTAACAAGGAAAGTTCACATCTTGGCACCATGTTGCAATATGAACATAGGACGGTTGGAGGCACATAGTGGTTCGGATCCCACTTTAAACTGTACGTCCAGTCCATAGGCTCCGACTCCATGGGGCTTGGGGGGCTTGAGCCCCCCAATGTTATCGATGTGGGAGCAGAGCCCCCCAAATAATTTTGCTTAAGAGGATCTAATGTATTATTTTGCTTCTCTTGTAAAGTTTACTCTGAATTGTGACACATGAACTTAACTTTAAATACACATTTGAAATGTTCTAGACCATCAACTTTGGAGGCTGAGACCGCTAAACCATCAACATTGGGGGTCTATGACCAGAGACAGCAAAACACATGACTTATAACTAGGGATCGGAAGTTGAGGAAAAATCCTTTTTTTCCCTAGTGTCTGAAGACGAGGCCCAACATAATATATGTTCATTTTGGGTCATTGTAGGCCAGAAAAAGGTGGGTTTTTTGGTCCTTTTTGCCTTTTTCGGCGTTTTTTGGCTTATTGGTCCTTTTTTAGCCTTTTTTTAGGTCTTAACGGCTTATTTTTGCAACCTCATTTTCTTTCGACTACGTTTTACTGCCCATTCTCAATTCGAATCATCATCAGTTCATCACCTCTTAAACATCCTTTCTGTAGTAAAGAAATAAAATATATATATATATATATTTGAACCATCCCTGAAACGAGATAAAAACATTTTTGGACGACTGAAATAGGATCCGAAGTCCTATTTCTGTAACCCTAGTGTGGTTATGCCAAATATGATTCTTCAAATATGAATTTTCAAATTATGTTAATCTAAAAAAATATATTATGTCTGAAAGAAGATGCATTTCATTCATATAGTTTTTTCGCACTGTGTATTCCATACCACCAGAATTTTGTATTTTTTTTATTCATTAAATATGTAATTAAAACTGAAGTTATTAATTAATTTGGATCACATTTATACGTTCTTTTTTCCGTTTTTAGGTCTTTTTTCTGATATTTTTAGGTCTTTTTATAGGTCTTCAACTTCCGAGCTCTACTTATTACTATATACTAAGTATGTAATTATGAGTATTGTTAACATTTTTACTAAAAAGAGTTTCAAAAGACGATGTGCATGAACTAGGGGAGTGGATGGGACGTTCGGGCTGCAAATGGCTCTCGCATGACTTTCAGAACGAGATCATTGATATTAGGGAGATGTGTCTTGCGCTCCGTGGTAGCAGATATTAAAAGTCGGGAATATTTTGCTATTATGGTTGACGAAACTTGTGACATATCCATCCGTGAACAATTGACATTTTGCATTCGAACTGTAAATGAAAGTTTTAATTTAATATTTTTGAGGAATTCATGGGCTTTTACGAGATTTCGAACACTGAGGCCAAAACTTAAAAAGGGGAGGGAGTGAGTCATTCATTAATTTGTTTCAGTGATCAGAGGCCCCCCCCAATAATTTTGACAAGTCGGCGCCCCTGGTTCAGTCCCAATTAGCCTTACTGTACATAAAGTACACTTAAAAACACCAAACGCACATTGGGCGGAGGGAGGGGGTTGAGAATCTATTTCCTTTTTAATTATTTCACATTAGCTGGATTGAAGCCACTTTTGATATTAGGTGCAACATATTCAATTCGTTACATAAAGAAAAGGAAGAATTTGGAGGGAAGATATCAAGTAAAGTGTTTGGTAAAGATAAAAAAGACGACTTTCAGTAATAGGATAAAAGTAGACACCCTGTTTTTGTTCGAATATTTGTTTTAAATCCACTTTATGCACAGATAGGCTAATTGGGACTGTACAGTTTAAAGTGGGATCCGAACCATCATGTGCCTCCACCGTGTATCGAATCCTGGATCCCTTGATTACAAGTCGACTGCATTACTACTACGCCATCGGGGAGGCCTCTAGATACGCTGTGGTAAATATGGCGTGATATGGGAGGACGTGCCATTGGCCTGGGGGGGGGGGGGTAAGGAACCACACTGACTTCATCTACTAAACCCATAAATGATTTTAGTAGATAGCTAAAGCTTACCGAAAGATTTTGATACATATTGTATTTTCTCTCATCTTCTTCTTCCTCTTCTTGTTCTTCCTCTTTCCCCTTTTGCATTGTAGCGGCGGGGTTGCCTTTATTCACTCCTTCCCTATCTCTATTGTATTTAGAATACAATAACTGAGAGACAACATTGATGGGTCGAGGCAAGAAGGTAGTCTGTACCCCTTGACGTTCTTGGATCGGAGCAGAACCCCTCCCCCCCCCATGTCCTTGAGCATTGATACAGCCAATGAGGTGAGGGGGTCGGGGACATCGCCAGAAATGTTCGGAGGGGCGCGTCACATCGTTGATACAAAACTGATTACGTAATATTAATAGTATAATTAACAAATAATGTTACTATTAGTATACCCTTGTGGAAACTCTTTTACTCGAAAACCCCACACAGGTAAATATCCTAAGCAAATTCATTTGTTCAGTTTTTCATATTTTAAACGATTAATACACTGATGGTGATATTCGTTCCCATATCTGGTTAAAACTTTTATCAATCTCAGTCGAGGGAAATCTGTGAATGTTAGGAGGGAATTTTTGGACTCCAGCGTTATATTGTTTGACCTCTGATATTATATTATTTTTAGACTTTTGAAATCCCTATCGTGGAACCCTTTACTATTTTGATGAAAAAATAAAGCAAGTTTTTAAATTGCGGGTAACCTGATGTAAAGCTACACGTTGGAAATTGGCTTATTAGCAGTTCTACCATGCCCTTCTACCTGTTAGTCAAGTGAGAGCCACGAGCCACATGGACGCCTTATTTTACCTGGGACTGCACCATTGAAGGATAGTGTGCTGCAAGGCACTTTCTTTAGGCAGAAGAAACTTTTATCAATCTCAGTCGAGGGAAATCTGTGAATGTTAGGAGGGAATTTTTGGACTCCAGCGTTATATTGTTTGACCTCTGATATTATATTATTTTTAGACTTTTGAAATCCCTATCGTGGAACCCTTTACTATTTTGATGAAAAAATAAAGCAAGTTTTTAAATTGCGGGTAACCTGATGTAAAGCTACACGTTGGAAATTGGCTTATTAGCAGTTCTACCATGCCCTTCTACCTGTTAGTCAAGTGAGAGCCACGAGCCACATGGACGCCTTATTTTACCTGGGACTGCACCATTGAAGGATAGTGTGCTGCAAGGCACTTTCTTTAGGCAGAAGAAATGTAATCTGTGGTGAGAATCAACCTTGAATCAACGAAAGGTCTAGGACTGGGTAGGAAGGTTGAAGAACAAGCGGAAGTGACGAAAGTCGATTTGGTTGCCCATCAACTTCACACACACAAGTCCGTTGCCCTGTACAGAGAAGACCTACAGATCGCTGTGTCTGAAAACAGTTGTACATTTGGTTTGATTCTAAACACAATGTAATATGTTTAAATTGGTGTGGATAAATTGTAAACATCAAAGGATAGTTGCTGTTTCTTTCAGGGATAGCTGGGCCTCCCCGATGGGGCAGTGATAGCGTCGTCGAATTGTAATTAAGGGGTCCCGGGTTCGATACCCGGTGTAGGCACATAGTGGTTCGGTCTCACTTTAAACTGTAGGTCCAGTCCCGATTAGCCTTCCTGTGCATAAAGTGGACAACAATTCAATACAGGGATAGCTGATAGTCCCTCCCCCCCACACACAGGAAAAGGGGAATGACACCCCCTTCACGACACCTTTAAAATCAGCAATAAATCTTCATTGAACGTAGTCAGGCCCGTAACCAGTATTTTATTTCGGGAGGGGCGTATCCCATATCAGCAGCCGCCATCTAAAGGTGAAGAAAAGAGGGCCTTGAATCTTTGAAGATGAATTTCTCAGTATATTACATATTATTATGCAAGATGCTTAATCCTGATAAGGAAGTAAAATTAATTACCAGTATACACTATTTAAATTATATATTTGTGGCATTTCGAGGGGGCTTCAGCCCCTTTAGCCCTCCCCCTGCCTACGTGCCTGAACGTAGAAGTATGTCGGCCCCCTTTAACGTCTAAAATTTGTGATATGCGGAATGCCATTTGTACGATATTGATCAATAACCTTACCATGACTTCTTAGATCTAGAATTCCATTAGGTTTTATTTTTTTAAGGTTGTTTTGTTTTTAAAGTCTTTTAGGATAATGGGTACGGTGGGGGCGAATGTTTGTGGGTTTGCCTGCTTTTATTAATGTTACTTGTCTCTATCCTTGGATTAACCGCGACGACAAGTTCAGAGAACACCCGCAAAACGTCCTCAGCACGCCACTTATATTTTTCACAAAGACCCAATTTAAGGCAATTTTGGCTCTAAATTTACCCTTACACCCCCTAAACACAAATTTGCAACCTCCGCCTCCCGATGGAAAATTCTGTTCAAACCGCAGAGGTAAGGAAGTGAGAGAGAGTGGGCAGTGGCCTTTACAGAGGTACCATCCCTGCATTTGCCTGGAGTCGCGGAGGGAAAAGTTAGGCTATCCCTATTCCCACGGCGAGATTTGAACCTATGACATCTCGAATAAATGAGGATGAATGATAAAATTATGTAAGGGAACAGGGGAATAAGGACAAAGAAAAATGACGGGATTCGAACCAGGGATGGGCGGATCCGAAAACTTGAGGATGAGGGTATCCGAATCGCAGTGGATTCAAATATTGGGCCCAGAATTCGGATATCCGACCTAAGATTCGGATATAGGGTCTTCAATTCGGGATTTGGATATCGGATCAGGATTTGGATATTGGACCCAGAATTCGGATATCAAACCCAAGTTTATGATATCGGATTAAGATTCTGGATTTGGATATCGGACCCATGACGTCGCAGCACGTTACGCTAACCGCTACGCCACGGAGATCGTTTGAACTGTAAATTTTTCCATAGCATTGCTTGCCATCGGTTTCGTAGAGTGCAAGCAAGGTCGCATCATGTTAAGTGCGCCATTGGCCAGCAACAACTGGTGCATGTACGAAAAAATATCCATTTCCCACCCGTTGTTATCCTGGGGTTTGTTTATGTTTGCCGGAGCGTCGCATGTGTGCGTGTTTGTGCAGCAATCACAGCTCTGCCGCTGCACCGAGCGAGCTAAACCCATTACACTTTTAAGAATTCGTCCCCTTCGGCGTGGCTATCTTCGGACCCCCCCCCCCTCCCCTTTCGCTCCTGCAGCTAATGCGGAGTCGCTGGCTGTGAGCGAATGTTGATTGTGCAATGGCATATGCGAAACAAAACAGCCCGGTAAAAGAGGTACAGTTATGTTTATGTTTGGTTAGCCAGGTAATTAGCTGTTTGCGTGAACAGTGGACCTGGTTCCGAAAAATGGCCATTGTCCGTTATCAAGAATGGTCTGCTCCTTGCTCCACTGTGGCTCATGCTGGGATTTTCCCCGCAAGGAAAATGGCGTATCCCCTACACAGATATACCATAATCACCATAATGTATTTAATTACGATAGCGTGTATTCTACAATCCTTTTACAAAGGTTGTTAAATGTCTAGGAATTGTAAATAGATTCAATTCCGGTCCGGGAGAGAAAATCAGAAAGCGTAATTGTGTTGTGGACCGTAAAGAAGCTTTTTATCTTTAAAATATTTCAATTCGGTCCAGTTCAATTTAAATAGACCCAATACGCAACTTGGACCGAATTCAAATTGTACGAGAAAGAGGGTTCCGGTCCTGTTACGGAACCCAATAGAATTCATGGGTTCCTGTACCTTTAGCAACCCTGCCTATTACTGAGAGGCTTACTGAATATTTTACTTCATCTGTCCTTCTTTAACTTCTTCCTTTACTTCATCTAAGGGATTGAAATTGATGCATCTAGTAAGAAACAGATTTCGAACCAGCTAAAGTAAATGAATCACTAAGGAAATATATTCTGATATTTTCAAATGTGAGTAGTAAGGACACTACTAAACTAAACCAAATGCAAACGCTCTTAATGTGACCTCCTGTTACCAATTTTGTATTTCATGTACTTTTAAAACGATGGCTAAAATGGTAATCTCTAAATATTTTATTGTGCATTCCACAACTATGTAATGTTCACCTTCACAATTAAATCCCCGCCGGGAAAAAAGGTGTCGTGTCGTTTGCGCCGAGTCTTCTTATCGGTTCATTTCCGCCGAGACATATGTCAAGACCTTCCTCGGCTGGTTTTCCCACAATCCAGAGTGTCATCACCGCCGCGCGCACGTGTGTTTATGGCCACATGGTGCATAGTGCATAAAGTGAACTTAAAACATAAAATCAAACGTATGTTTATGACGTTGCACAGCTGTGTTTATACTGAAATGTTAAACCTATCCACAGAGTCAAATATGACTTTTCTTTACTTATTTCAAAAGACGTTACACAGGATTGCTTGTATCAATTTTATTCCACAACACGAAATACATAAATCAGCATCAGCCTATTAACTATTAATCATTTGTCGTTAATAGTCAAAAAAGCATTGTAAATACAGTGTTATTTTTTGCAAACATTATATAAGTAATAGCTACGTATATATAAACACAATATTTCGATACACTTGCACAAGAACAGTACAAACGTTATTTGAATTCTTGTAGGTATGCAAATGCTCGAAGGCATCCTCGAAGATCACCTCAGCTTCTGTACTTCGAAAGAACACAATCAACACATTTGTCCATTTCGATGTATTGATATTTTCATATTCTCAGCCATCTTGTCGTCTCTTACAAGTCTCAGTTTTACATAAATACTAATTTCCCAATGTAGAGCCCTACTTTCATCTTACATTCATTTATCAATCACCTTCCTTTTCAATCGAAGATAAACACAGCTCCAGCTGGGCAACGCATAGACACACGTGCGCGCGGCGGTAATGACACTCCGGATTGTGGGAAAACCCACGAAGGAAGGTCTTGACATATCTCGCGGCGGAAATGAACCGATAAGAACCGTCGGCGCAAATGACTCGGCGCAAGCGACACAGACTCGGGGAAAAAATCCTGTGTGGGCTATAGTGTGTCCTTGTGGTATGAGCTGGACCGAATATAACGCCAGAACTAACAAACAAGAAAGGAAGTATGTCTCAAAAGTCGAACGATTTTGTTTACCCATAGCCCGATGATCCTTCCACCCTCGGCGCTTTGCCGTCGCAAATACGATTTTGTGTGCTAGCTGAAACTCCACATTTGTCCGCTAGAGGCTTTCGACACCGACTTGTGCTGAGCGGACTTTTCATGTGCAACTGTGTGCATTTACGTTGGTACTGAGTGGATGTTTAATTGAATGATTGCATGGTTTGGTGTTTTAAGTCCACTTTATGCACGATAAGGCTAATCGGGACTAGACCTACAGTTTTAAAGCGAGATCCGAACCACCATTTGCCTCCACCAGGTATCGAACCCGGGGCCCCTTGATTACAAGGCGGCGACGTTACCAGGATGTTTTATTTAGTATGTTGTGTAAGTTCCAATTTATGATTACTATTGTTTCAAAGTGACAAAGTCGAACCTCTATTAATACAAATTAAGACAAGAACAGCCGTAAATATAAGCACAAAGACGTATCTACCTCATGCTGTAGTCGGCATTTGTATGAAGTTAATTTATAAAAGTGACATATATAGAATAATGCACTATCCATCGCCAAGATTTATTGGTGTTTCGCGAACAATTAAATAAAAAATATATCCAAAATGCTGTGCCAGAGTGTGTTTGAAGAGAAACCCACAAAAACATATAGAGCCTACTACTGGCTTTGAGACAGTGAAATATGTTGTTCTGTTCCACGGAATATGAACATTCTGAAGACGTAAGTGAACTTATTTGCAGATTCTTCATTTCAATTGTGTTGCCGACACAAATGTTTGAAAGACCTAAATACTTAAACCACAAGCCTCTCAATCATAAAGTTAACCTGCTTTAGAAAAAGCGTATTGGTAGAAGCAGATCAGTCGGCCATCAGCGCCATTAGGTGGGTAGCGGCAGAAATTGTAAGTTCTTGGAATAACATGCAAACTGGTCGAGTGCCGAGGCTGGAAGGATCGGAGTGATTCTGTAGCCTCGTTTTTGAAGGAAGCCAATTTTCCAAGCCTTCTTTCAGAGACATTACGAACAGTCGTTACGGTAGGAGCTAATGTCCCCTCAGGAATTGTGCCAATGGAAACGTATGAAAAATGCATCGAGCTCAACAAACGCCAGTGATCATTAGGAAACGAAGCAGCATGCATTCGGCCTTTTGTTTGCAGCGTTTTTCTCTAAACGATATATCATTCCTGCAAATGCCTTAATGACGATAACAAGGAACAGGAGGACTTGCACGCAATCTTAAGGTTTATCAACATTTTCGTGATTAACGAGCAAAGACAATACCAAATCGACACAACGACTGAGGAGCCTTACATTAATAAACATGACCTTAGAGCTACGATGAGTGCAAGGACGCATGCATTATGAACACTGATTGCCAAGCGTAAGAAACTGCCGGTAAGGGGTGTGCAAAAGAGCTGCAAATTAATGAGGTTTAAGTACGGGCCATAAACTCGTACCGCCATGGCCAATCAGCGGTTACCTATAAACGTGCAAAGCAAATACCTTCGCCACGATATTCCTGTTGATTACTTGTGAAAGCCGTTTGCCACATCTAAAGAACTCTTCTGGAGGTTTAGTGTTGGTGAGGTATTCGTAATGACTCATTGCATGCATCCCTTGCGCCTTCTAAGGTGGAGCAGAAACCTTTCCTGTAGGTATTTAAGGGGATCCAAACATGCAAGACAGAACACCGGAAACCACAGCAGCACTGCGCCTCCGCTGGGAATAGAATCTGAGACCCCTCGATTGCAAGGTGACCGTTGACAGAGAAGTCGGACATATTTGTGCCAGGACGTTTTGGTGCCAGACGTTTCGGTGTTTGAGCATTTCGGTACTAGACATTTTTCTAGCACTTTTCTCTCGCATGCACTTTCACCTCTGACCTCTGATTCCCTTTCAGTGACAGTATATGCTGAATACCTTTCTCGTTACTAGACCCCGGATTTTTATGTAATATCAAAGTACAAAATATGTACAGTCTTAGAAAAAAATACCTGGGCCACGGGACGTAGAATTTCGTAACGTCTTAAAGCCTGTTGTTTATGCAACCCAAATAACAAAATATTCGCTTAAGTTTGCCTGGTGATTCTGAGTTCTCGGGAAGGATTGAGCTTTGATAGCATGAGTCACATGACTCGTGCCCCAGCCACAACAAACAGTTGGGTGCTACGAGGCCTCCAGAAGAAAATTTCAGGAACTGGTTTCTTGACAAGAGCTACTCGTAAAGAAATACTATTCTTTCAAGTGATATTAGAGTCATTGTCAAGAGGTTCGCTGAAATGATGGTTCTCATCACAGACCACATGCCACACGTTAATTGTTTAAGTCCAGTTCATGCACTGGACCTACAGATTAAAATGGGATCCGAACCAAATGCCTCTCTATTTGGTATTGAATTCGGAAGCCTTTCATTACATGGCGAAGACGTTACCACTACGACATCAGGGAGGCAATGGAACCCCTTGAGAAAGAGATAAGCGAAAATTGCTACGTGACAAACCATATTTGACCGTAAATTTTAAAAATAAGACAATATTTTGTACAGACAGTTTCGAACCGTGGGAGAGGCATATATTTTTTTGTACCATCGTCCATTTCACGAGTTTATAATTCTTCCTCACCGATACGAGTAACGCGAGTGGTAGAAGAAAAGCGAAGTAAAATAACTGAAACAGAAATAAAAGGAAAAAGCGAAATAAATTTTATTCATAATATTCTGCAGTCACTTGAGTTGTATTCACGGGTGCTATCTTTAAAGAAAGCCGTGGTCTCTTCCTTGTCTTTTTCGCTTTCTTTGTGCTCTTGCTTCCCCCGTCACGATTGGTCTAAAACTAATTAATGCGACGTTAATTAAACAATCCAAACAACGAAACAATGCACAATCAACTGCACAAAACAACATTCCAAATGTTTTCGAATCGGAAAACAATTGAGGTGCTGTAAAATGACTTAAGATGCAGTAATAAAGTGGGAATTCGGTACCGTATAGAATTAAATCGGTAGAGATGTTCGATTTGATTGGATGTTTGTTATTTAGATTTGCTATTCTTTCACTTTTGGCAAATAGCGACGATGAAGATGAGTGATGCTATGATGAAATTGATGAAGGGACACTTACCAAGGACACCCACGCCCAAGTCGAGATTCTAACCAGGGACCCATGGCATCGTAGCGCGCTGTGCTAACCACTCCTCCATGGAGTGGACATTATAGCATATTTTGTGTGCTCAATTGGGATCAATCAATGGAATGAATAGGCATATTATATGATTAATAAATTCATATCATAATACCACGTCATATTATTCGGCACGAAGTAACATCAGAGACATTCAATCTTGCATTTTTGCCTTTCAACTAATTCTTTGAATTCAGGTTAATCACAACAATAAAATAAATTATGAAGCAAATGATAGTGAATGTGGGATATTATTACGAATTACCTGACAGAAACAACATTAAGCAGGCTCGGTGGTCAAGCTCATTAAGTGATTGACATTCTATATCGTCGCCAAAGTTCTCGGGTTTGAGTACCGTCCTTGTCGGGGGTGTTTGACTATTTCGTCATCAATTTCATGTAATGGTCACTCGTCCTTATCGTCGCGATCATCGAACAGGGAATAAAAATTATAAAAATAAATACGATGGAAGAGTACTTATTTCATCTCTCACGAAATCTCCTACAAAACCGGAATATATAAAATACATGTATATTCATTCACATACATTTTCGATTTCTATATTTAACTAATCGAGACCGAAAATGGGAGAGCAATTTTCAATTCGACAAACCGAGAGACGGAGAAACTGTCAAGTCTCGTTTCTTCTTGGCACCTCCGTAATCGAGTTGTTCTGTTTGTCATTGGCTTTGTATTGGCAATTATTGTCATTATTCTTCCCCTGCAGGTAAACCATAACGATGAATTATGATGAAATGAAGCAGATAAAAGGGCAAGAACAAGAAAGTCATGCCTGTTCGGGACTCCAACCCAGAACCTTATGTAACAAGATTTGAAATTCTGGAGAAGGCGCCCGTGTTTAGCTTTGTTTTCTCTTTTCTCTACTTCTCTTATATTATCATACATGTATAATCAAAATGGATCTGATACGATATGTTGCGATTCATAATTGTGCTGGTTAGATGCTACAGATGTGAACTCCAAACTGCAATATATTATTCCCTTGTGTTTCATATGTGGTTGAACATGAAATTTTCTTACACTGTGACAATTTCTTTCTTAGTTTTGGTTTGGTGCACAGATATGCTAATCTGGACTCGACCTTCAGTTTAAAGTGGGATACTAACCACTATGTGCATCCACCGTGTATCAAACCCGGGATCCACTGATTACAAGGCGACGACGTTATCACTACGCCATCGAGGAGGCCCCATGACAAAATGTTATTCACTCGATCTCTACCATAATTTATTTCAGCATTTACATTTTCGATTTCTTCTTCTTTTTTCCTTTTCTTAACTACTCTTAATCAACTCTTTTTGCGTCTTCGAATTTCTTCTTGTTTCAGGAAAAAATAATACATGCAGGCTGTATAAAAATCCCCCGTTCAAATAGATAAAACGTTCACTCTCGAGAACTAATTTACATGTTTATCACTAACGTAACCATTAGGAAGGAAACTATTGAAATGGTAACTGATATAACTGCATATGAAACAATACTTAAAGCCACTAACGAAATATCTATTCTTGTGTAGCCTCACAGACAACAAGTATATGGTGAGTCATTCACTCTTGCTGACTACGGGCGAAGGTCACTGAACTAAAGGGTGGTGGCAAGCAAGCAGGCTTCTGCTCTACCAAAGACGAGGTCACGTGTTCCAGTTATCAATGGCGTACGAAATAAGGAGGAACACAGCTATCTGCCGTATGTTTTGGTCCCGTCATTGCACGTAGAACACTTTATCGTCGTGGCCTTGAAGTTCCCTCAGGGCACTCCTACATAAAGGCTTCTCAGCTAGAAGGATATCTTCCCCATTGAGTGAAGGAAAAGTGGGTGCGTATAGAGGTCCTTCAACTTTCGTATTCTTTTTCATTTCAGAACCCGTGCTGTATCGTCGACTTAATCCAATCTATCCGATGTAGGTTTTAGGTTCTGTTTCTGTTCGGTTATTTCACGTTGTCTTCCTGCTTATGTTATTCGCGACGAAGGTTCTGGATTCGATAACAATAACGGGATTGTGTTAGTTGCTTGATTTGGTGTCTTAAGTCCACTTTATGTCCTGTTAGCCATCGGGGATTGTGTTCGAAACGAATGAATCAAATTTGAGTGATATGATATGCAACCATTGGAAGACTATTGAAAGAAAAGCTATGGGAACCTGCCAGTTTTTCTACTGCAGACAGGAAACCATAAACATGGAAGAGAAGCTTATATTCTATGAAATCTGACGCTATGTGCTCGAATACTGGCTAAATATAATCCATAGAGGAATAGCAACGTTAAACAACCTATTATATGATACATATAGGTTTAAAAAGGTCGAAATACAAAGATTGTGTGCGCCTCACTGATGGCGTAGTGGTAAGGCCTTGTAATCAAGGGTCTGGGGTACGATACCAGGTGATCGCACATAGTGGTTCGGATCCCACTTTAAACTGTATGCACTTCAGATTAGTCTATCTGTGCCGGTGAATCAGTCGGTAACGCGTCTGACTACCATGCTATAGGTCCCGGGTTCGATTCCCGGCCGGTTCAAGCCCGGGAACTTTTCTAACGTTGGAAGCGGCCCCAGCGCCCACCCAGCGTCGAATGACATGGGTACCTGGGGGAAACCCTGGGGGTAAAGGCGGTCAGGGGCGTAATGCTGATCACATCACCCCCACTCACGAACGAATCAAGAAAGTGTGGGGCGGCGTGATGCTGATCACATCACCCCCACTCACGAACGAATCAAGAAAGTGTGGGGCGTAACCCCCACACCCCCTATACGCCTTCATGCCGTAGCGCCAAGCACAGGTGAGAACTTTACCTTTTTTTTTTTTTTGCATAAAGTGGACTTACAACAAAATTTCAACTTGCGATAAAGATTATGATAAGGTATTAAAGAATTGGGTCTAACACATTTCTTTATTGTTTACCAATGACATTATTAACTAATATTCTTAATTTCAGTTTCAAGATGAAATCGGCTACGAAATAAAAGGAGTGGGTTCATATTTCTGTTACGAAATTCCACTTTTGTAGTAGACCTGTGCCACACTAAGTTGTGACAATAAACAAATCTGAGACACTTTCAAAGTATTAAATTGCTATCTACGTATTTGGGAAAAATCTTTCAATATAATACTTTTTTTGGACGCGTCAAATCATAGTATTTAATTCCTGTTTTAGCAGCTTTAAGGAACCTGATTTTTTTGGGGGGGTTACAAATGCCCTTTCTGCTCCCGTCAAGTTACGCCTATGACAAACAGGAATTCAAAGTAAAAGACTGTCCCGACTAAATCGGGAGACACGTCTGATAGATTTACAATTGGGAAAATCATAATTAAGCGTGTAGTTGAAAACAACCTATTTTCATATATTGCATGCAGCTCTACTTTTTCTGCAATGTGGATCAAGAACTGGGGACGTGGAGAAGCACAACACTCCACGTAACCAATAGTCACGTGACCCTCTTTGCTTTCCTGTCATGTTGACCTTCGCGTGGAACACATTTCTCGGTGTTAAGACAGGCAAAATCACCCGATCATCGAATGGTGCAATATGTGTTGCCTACCCTCCTGCATTACTTGCTCCTATTAAAGCCTTATGGGGAAGAACTTTTTTCCATGACTGTACATGAATATGTAACAATAATTGATAAAATATGTAGTATCAAAGAATATGTAATATTAATAACACTCTCGTATCCAAGTAATTTCAAGAATTCTGCTAGATATTAATTTTATTTAAACATATTCAACATAATTTTAAGGACATATTGTCAACAATTAATTACTTTTCACATCGCAAATTATTGCACAATATGTAAATATGTAAAAGAGCTCTTTGTAACTTCCGAAACAAATTGCAAATTGTAAAAAGTAGCATCTACAGAAAGAACAATCGAATGTTCTACTTTTGTACTTTTTGTACAAGGGAACACAATGTGTATCTCGCTACATACAGGTAAGTAAGTAGTTTCTTTGTCCATTTATGCCAAGTTTCTAGGTGCTTTGCCTAAACCTAAAAGCGAAACGAAAATATATAGCCGGAAAAGGGGGAGGGTAAACTTCAGTATCTTTCGATACCAGTTCCTTTTTCTTTCTTTTTTTTTTGTCTATCTTTCGACTTGGCAGTCAATTTTAAGTGACCGTAAGCACTATGCATCTCATTGATTACAAAATATGACATCACATGAGCTACAAATTTTCTTCATCAAGTTTCAGAGATCGAAAATATACCTATATATCAAGATAGGAGAAAAATATGTTTTTTTTATGTAAAGTAACTTAGCAAACATGTTACATTAAACTTATGCAAAATCATGTCAGTTATATAATGTATGGACATGTTCCTGTTCAAGGTATGTATCTAGAAAGGAATAGAATATATAATTACATGCAATTCCGAGCTCTATTCATCACACATAGAAAATGGCTTTGTTAGTGAATACCTCTCACGGTGGGAAAAAATACTAATCCTTGATTGTTTTTTGTACTTTAAGAGAAAAGTCCAACAATGATAAAGTGTACTGGCAGTGCCCTCTGAAGCAATGCAAGGACGGCGTTCACACTGTAAATTATGAAGTTTTGAAATTTTGTGAAGGTGCACCAGTCGTGGACTGAGCCTTGGCCCATTTAACTGCATTACACCCTCATTTCTTTAGAGACTATTGTACTACATAAGTCAAATACGAGGGCTATTTTTTTTCAACCTCCGATGGTGCCGCCAGGTGGCCCGTGAAACGCTAGGAAGCTTGGCGTCACGCAGCGTGATTAGCGTCCCCCCTGCCAATGCTTCAGTTGAAGCTGAACGACGGGCGCGTACGGATGTCCGCTACAATCGACTCTCCCGCCAAGTGCGAGGCGCGTAGTGTGATACAATTTCTACAGGCAGAGGGGCACAATGCAGCGGAAATTCACCGTCGAATGAGCTGTGTACCGGAGAGGCATGCTGTCTTCAGGCATTGTCTTGCTTCATGATAATGCCCGACCGCATGTTGCTGCGTCAACCCAAGACCTTCTTCGACGATTCCACTGGGAAGTGTTTGATCACCCTCCCTACACCCCAGACCTGCCGCCGACTGACGTCCACCTTTTCCTGGCGATGAAGAAGTGATTGGGAGGACGGCGCTTCCGCACCAATGCGGAGTTTCGGGACACCGTGCAGACCTGGCTCAACTGACAGGCGGCACATTTTTTTGCAGAGGGTATTGGAAAGCTGGTTCATCGGTACGATAAATGTCTGAATCTTCTTGGTGATTACGTTGAAAAGTAGATTATACGTGTACGTAACTTTTGTCAATAAACCCATTTTGCTATTCACCGTGGTTATGATTTCATGCCCTATCGGAGGTTCAAAAAAAAAAAAAATAGCCCTCGTACTAAATATACTAAGCCCTCATAAGTAACTTAGGGTGAATCGGGTCAAAAGTTCAAACAATGTAAATATTTCCTATAATTTCATTAAAATTTATAATTGTCGAGAACATAGTAACAAAGGGATCCTTAAACTACAATTGGCAATAACTAATATTTTTTTTTAGTTCTCTTATTTTTTGCCCACAGCATTTCAAGTTCAACTGTACATGACCCTATTCACCCTTAAGAGTTTTGGGCGAATTGGGTCACATCTGAGGGTGAAATGGGTCAGTTACCTAACATTGAAATGTACTTTATTAGTCTTTAATTCGAAATACAAACCTTATGTTCAGAGTGCGGGACCTTATCTTCCACAAATAACTTTTTCTTCCTTGTGCACCCATATACCACTCTTTAGATTTCTCTTGGCACTGTACCCAATCACCCTGTTTCACAGAAACAGTATCGTTGTACGTATGTCGCATTACAGTACGCACAAACGCTATCGTTTCCTTCATCACTGACTTCTTCCGACTCAGAACGTGACGATGATGATGAGAGTACTGGCCCTTGTCACACATCTTTTTGTAGCTAGAAGTGTTCTCTTGTTCGAACTTTCTCTTCAACTCCGTTGGACGTCTTGGATGTTTTTAGAGGGTGCTTTCTGCTTCTCTCGGTGGTGGTATTGTGGTGGTGCCTTCTTTACTGGAGACGGTAGCAGATCATGGAACGTCTTTGATGTCGGCACAACTACGCCTGAGCCACGAAGCAGTATTCCCTTCTACCTCTTCTGGCAGCATTGTGGGTGTTTGGCCACCAGTGGTTGTGCAGTGCAAGGTATAACATTATGCTCCGACAGACTTTGTTCACCCAGAGTATAAACACCTGTGCAACGGAAACCACTTTCTGCAATCGCCGGAGTTGCTGCCTTGAAAATATCTCCAAATGCTTGTTCTTCTCACAAACCTTCGATGTGTTCAGGCTCTTGCGTGACGGATGGCCATCCAAAGAAGCAAACAGCATCCAGGAACGCGATGGGTCTGAAAGTGGCGAAGCCAAGAGAGGAAAGCAGGAATCAACGAACCATTTCTTGATGGTATTTATTTCCTTTAAGAATAGCCATTGGCATAATCCTCGTACCTCCTGTTCGCCCGATTTTCGTGACCCTATTGACCCCAAAGTTCAACATTTTTCTGTTCATCACTTGGAAACACTCTGACGACTAGTGTTGCCCACGGGACGAGACGGGACAGGCTTTTAAAAATTCGAGACGAGACGAGATTGACCATGCGTCATAAGACAAACTAATATTTTCGAGACGAGACAGCATTTCCACGAGGCTCCACGAGACGAGACAGGCCAAAGTCTCGTCTCGTGGGCAACACTACTGACGACGACACAAATGGTGGGAAATCTCATTTCTTCTACGACAGCCAAATACCATCTTACGCACAAATGGTCTTTAAAATATCGCATATAATTTACTACAGTAAAACACTCTTTAACACGAGGATTTTCTATAATTTTCAGCAACTCAAAATACACTACTTCTTGGTAGTTTCTACTCTCATTAGATACTACAAGTTCCAAACTTCACAGGCAGATAGGAGCACTTGCTTCATTTCGCTTAGTTTTGTGTAGGGAAAGGGAATTTCAAAAGTGACCCGATGCACCCCAAGTTACCCTATATTAGGAAACTCTTAAGTTTAGTATCGCAAAAAGAAAAATAATAACGTATTTGGAACGAACCTTAAGGAAGGCACCAAAGATCCAAGAATGGGTATTGTTTTTATTGTTTCAATCAATAGCTTGCAGATACCACCTTAGCTTCAGATGACTCCAAAAGTCTCTTGCGTTTTGCTGACAATGGTCTTCATTTCACTGTACAGTCAGTAATCCGGCGTTTAATCCACAAATGTCTGGTGCACGAATATGCTCTTTCACATGTTTCACAAGTTTATCATTTACATTGTGGGCCAGAGATCAGAGGTGAAGGGCTGTTCAAAAGAGATGGGAGAAAGACATAAAAAAAATGTTAAGCCCCAAAATGTATGGCACATTTTTTTTTACCTAGGACCAAAAAGTCCTGGCACCAAAATGTCATAGACCCTGTTGGCAGAACCCACAAAAGGTTGAAGAACAGCTAGCTTAGCAAGTATACTGTCGTGGAGGAAACTACTACTCTTCGACATATGCCGGATTAAGGGAGATCTCACACCAAAGTAAAACACGACACGTGTCGCTTGAGGATTTCACCAATCGAACGCAGGCATGTGCAGCCTGTTATGCCGCTACTGTGTGAAACGTTGCTGGTGACTGGTTCGTTCCCAAGCGGCGCGTGTCACTTTGATCTGAAATATTCCTAAGAGCAAGTCATTTACCGCGCGGACAGCAGACCAAAGCAACACATTGCACGCCGTTGAGAAAACGGCCCAATCCGGCGACACGTGCAACTTGTGTCGCTTCCATTCGAAGGATTGCATTGATTAGTGAGTGTTCGCTTCCAAGCTCTACGTGCCTCTTGTTTCTTGCCGCGTGTAGCTTCGGTCTGAAAGCTCCGTAAAGCATCAATGTTATGCACACCCATTCAGCAGCACTCTAAGTCCACTTCCCTCTATGCGTAAGTACCCAACTTGGCCCGCCGCCATATTGAAATATGACGCCATCTTGAAATTCTTGCACCGATTTCTCTATGTTTGCACGTTCTGTTCACGCAAGGCGACGAGCAACGTGCTCATGTTTCTGCAAGTGAAGCTGTACGTAGAATTCAGTACTATTCTGCATGTTTCACCCTGGACAGAGAAGCACGTGCTCTTCCATAAGGGCTGAAGGGGGGCTCATGCCTCAAGAAACAAGACGCTTCCCTTTAGTGCGGATTCTAATCTCAAATCGCGGCCAGAGAAGGAATTTCCTCCAGCAAAATACCTCCCCGGGGAGGAAGCTGTGCAAGTCAAGGTAAGCTTAACAGAGGATGCACTTACGTAGTTTGAAACGGGAGATCTTTCGGGAGCGTCTGTCGGCATTAAGTTAATTACAAGCGTCTTTATCTTGTGGTGTCGGACGAACCGGGCGACATAATGTCGGGCGGTGACAGTTTTCGCGTTGGCTTGAGTGTGTTTGCTAGTAAAGCGGAGTGTTCTACGTACGTGTGCTGTGAATTTGGAGAGGAAAGCCGTCGGAAGTTAAGTTCAACAGAGGATGTTGAAAACCAAGTGGCCTCATATTGTTCGCTTGAGCACGTGAAGCAAACGTATAGTAAACCAGACTATTCATACGATATGTATCATTTTGATGTTCGAATTCTATCCCCTAACTCTGACATTACCAGAAATAATAGATGGCAAAGTGCTGTTAGGGAGCTCTCAGACAGAATCGATAAAGACACGTGTCTGTTAGTATAAAAGAATAATTAAAAAATGGCGCAACAGATCGTGAAGGCCAGGGCCTATCTACCGACTGCCGGCCTCACTCCCTCCAGAGGTCACCATTACAGGTTGACGTGTGGTCAGCGCGACGAGCCCCCAGTCGTTGTTGTAGGTTTTCATGACCGGGTTACGCTACTCATTCGTATCCCCAATTTCCTCACGATGGTGGATGGCCACCGGTCCCATACATAGGTCGAAATTTCAGAGAAAAGTTGTTACGCTTCCCCCAGGAGACTCAAACCTGCGCGTGGCCTCTTGGTACCAACCTTCAGAAATAAATGACGCGACACGACAAGGTACACGTGTCGCCACTTCAGTCTGTTGTTCGCGCACACGCAGTGAATGTTTTGCTTTTGGAATCTTTCGGAATCAAGGGCCCCTTGACTCTAAAGCAAAATATTCACCGCTCATGCGTAAACAACAGACCGAGGCGACACGTGTCGCCCCTAAGCGGTCAACTTTCGATCTCGTCACCGAGGTTTCCGAGTTCGAATCCCGCCTGAGTGTCCCTTCGGTAAGTAGTAGCGGTTAAGAAAAGCGACAATGAATACCACAAATACAAGATTACCAGTACAACATTTGATAACTTTTCCAGGTAATTTGTTACACTGGTTCCTACGTTGTTCATCGAAGGAGTTGAACAGAATTGTTGTACATGTTGCATAAAAATAAGGGGCTGTCGTTCTTCCTATATCAAACTGTACCTACGAACCGATACGAACGATAATACAGCACATACAGAGATAGTGTGCTGTTGGAAAACTGCAAGCAGACAAGTTTCCTACATAAAGAGAGAATTATACTAAATGTGTGAGTTGTCATTTTTTTTTACCTATTCCTGGGTAATTTGCGGAGAAACTTGTTTTCTTTTATCTATTATATTATTTTTTTGCGTCGCTTTCGGCCACTTTTGGCGAAGAAGAAGATAAGCGATCAGATGAAATTGAGGACTAAAAGTGGTAAACGTTGTAAGTGCCAAAAGCGAAAGTGTTGGGAAATCGCATCGTTCCGCACATCAGCCCGTAAGAACGTGCACACTAGTGACCTCTTTACACGCCCTTTGAACTACTTAGAGGGCTACCAGCCACTTTTCACGTTTACCACATTATAAAGCATGGCACATTTCACAGTTTAACGTTGAAAGCGGTGTTTGAATTATTTTCGCACTTACAGCGTTTACCAATTTTAGTCTTCAATTCATGAAGAGTTCACTTACAAAAAATATCTATGCCCGGTCCTCTTCAGTTAGGAACCAAAAATCATTGTTTGTGTTCTGTATTTTCCGGCCTTTTTGGCTTTTAGTTCAGTATTTTTTTTTCTAAATTTTTTGCCGCTTTTGTTGCATTTTTGAAATCATTTTCGAGGTTTCATTTTTGCTCCTTCCCTGTTGCTTCGTGAATTGTAAATGCATTTGGTAGCATAACTTAAATATTTAAATTTCCTGACATGGCTAGTAGGTTATTCATCGAAAATATGAAATCTTTGGCAATGGATTAAATATAATTAAGTAGCTGATTAGCCGGCGTTGCCCGGGTATTTATTTATCCCAATATTCTATTAGACAGGAATTATAACTAAGTATAGTGTAAAACGTAACTAATCTTATTTACAGGTATTTAAAAGCATAAGTACAGTATACAGATTATAAAGTAAAATATTTTACAAATTCACTATACTATTCATTTAACTCAAAACTTGTGATTATAAACAACAATTTTAATGTCACCTCCAGGTGCAAGTGGGAGTGTCACTATTCATCTTAGCGCCCCGAAAACTTTGGATTCCACACTAATATCGATCGTTTTACATGTCACCCCCACCCCTAGGGGTGCCAGGGGTGTCTTGGAGTTGAACAGCATTTGGAGTGTCACTATTCATGTTAGCGACCCCGAAAACTATGGATTCCACACTAATATCGGTCGTTTTACATGTCACCCCTTTTCACCCCTTCCCCTAGGGGTGCCTGGGGTGTCTTACCCCCACAGTATTTCTTTCCAGATTGTAAGTCATATGTGTACCAATTTTGGCTGAAATTGCTCCAGGCGTTCGAGAGTTATGCCGGAACAAACATACATATGTATTACAAGTTATTTTAATTTTTTACTGGGGTACATTGAACTGAACAACAAAATTTATTGTAGAAGTAATATTGTTATCTACTTTTATTCTATGCATACTCACTTACATCCATTTTTATTGAAGATTAGGCACACAAAGGAGATGTACTACGTAGAAATTTTTCAGCGAAAAATTTCTACGTAATCCATTTTTATGTATATAGATTGTGGTAAATTTATTTTTCCTCCAGTAAATTTAAAATACTTTGGGTAAAGCCTAGCTCTTGCCGGCCACTATTATCGCTTTAATCTGTGGTATTAAAGTAAAATTAGTCACAATACTAAAAAAATATGTAATCTGGTGCAGTGCAGTTTAAACACAACTGCATTTGCAGATGCTGACCGACTACTGTATCGTGCAAGACCCACTCTGAAAGGAGGTGAATGACTTCTACAGAGAAAACCTTGCTGTGTGTTTTATGTAACACTGAAATAAAATGAGAGAAAACCATATTAGCACTTAATTTGCTCCACCAAATAACGAGTTTTATTGAAATATGGAACTAATCTCTTGTAATTTATTAAAAAATCAAGCTTGCTTTTCAAGAGAGAAAATTATTTTAGGCCAGTTTTTAATAATTTTTAATGACATTGTACAGGTCATCAACTTCCTAGCCTCAATTATTCTCAAACTTGAGCGCCTTCTTTCGGCTCTGGCTTCAAATTCTTCCCTGCAGGAGGAAGCCGGATTTGGTTAGAGAAGAGTCACCGGACACCAAGGAATGAAAGATTCCGACACAGATCAGTGCGCGCCATTTTTTGCGTCAGATATGTCCACCTATATATACATCCACCAATCAGCCTTCAACACCAATTATAATGCGGGGCTTTGATGTCCGGCATACTCCACCTGTCTCCATTGAAACCTGTGCACTCTTCATAAAAGACACGGTATATGAAATTATCTGTGATTATCTAATAGAATTCCTGCTTTTTTTTTGCCCCCTCTCCACTTTACTATCCCGTGGTCCGAGCTGCTTTACCCACCCTTTGCCATTTTTACCCCCTGCCCCCACTTTCACCCCCTCCCTCCCCCCGCTCCACACGCACACTTACTCCGATCCATCTCATAGGCCTATTTTCCAGATTGGGAGCACCCCCTGAACACTTTCATCTGTACACAGGGGCAGAGTGCGATGTTACCGATTTCCATTTTGTGTCGCAACAACGGTATTTAAAGTGAAAATACCATCAAAAGCTGCCGACGCCGCGTCCTCTTTTATGATGTTATGCCGGATATAGGCGGGAGAGGTTTCACCCCCCCCCCACCACCTCCCTCCCCCCCAAAAAAAAATCTGGTAGCAAGGAATGAAAAATGTCAGTCTTCCTCTAACACACACACATACTCACACACTCTCTCTTTACGGCTCTTAATTTTTATCCGCCCCCCCCCCCCCCGCCTTTCCACCTTCACCTCTTTATCAATCAGTGCGGAGGACGCATATGTTGCGCATTTGTGGAAAGTCTGTGTGCAGTGTTTACGTAATGCATCTTTGCTTAAGCAAATGCAATGGAGTTTATGCTTATCGATACTTAAGGGAATGAGATACAATTTAGCACAATGTGTATGCTTATAGAGGAAGTGCGGGTAGGTCGGGTAATGTGGAACACTACGATTTGGGCTCGGGTAAAGGGTGACATCTGGTGGAAATGTTAGGAACTGCTGCCCCAAGGAAGTTCTGATGGAGGTGTGAGCTGGCAACAAAAGGTCTCGCTATTTCTGCAGCGGAAATACTATTTTACAAGGTGCACACAAGTTAGATGGCACGTAGATTGCCTCATTAATGTAACTTGTTGTGTGATGAGGGTATTACAGAGTAGTGTCCGTAGATAAGGAAAGTTACGATTGTGAGGAAAATTAGGTCCCAGTTTTTTAACTTGTCCGGAACTTTATTCTTGCTTCGTTCTTGTAACATAATTAGTTGGAATTCTGGAACTGCCGTATCTCCTACTGTATACAATGCGCTCATAGACCCACAATTACTAGAACATGGGCTGCCGTTGCTTTACTGATGTGGAAATGATAGTTGTTCACCAAGTGCTAGCGATCTCCTCAGAAAAAGTTAAACTTTCGTGTGACTCACGTAATCTGAACCTGATGCAAACACAGGATTCTGTGTGTTTCTCTTGAGTGTCCACAACAGGACATACAGCATTATCGATTGATTGGTTGACTAACGAACTCACCACCAAAGGTTCCAGATTCAAGGCCTGCCATGGGTATGAACTTTCCTTTGTGAGTGTCTAGGCTAGGACTCGAACCCTATCCTTCGGTGGTGAGTTCATTTGTCAACCAATCAACCGATACTGCTGTATGTCCTGTTGTGGACACTCAATTTCAGATTGTTTCCATCTCTACCTGTCAACTTATATTGGCTAGTTTCAGATTGAGGATGAATTGGATCATCAACACGATATCGGGATAAAAGCCTGCACAAGCTTCACGTTTACCTTCTACGTGCCTAAACGAAACTTCGTGACTGTGCAACAGCCCTTCGAAGGGCCAAGGCCTGTCAAGAGCATCTACATTGGGTGACGAGCACTGGCGTACGCAGGATTTTTTTTTCGGGAGGGAATAGAATTGTAAAGATAGTTCATAGTTGCTTTCTAGGGGGACGGTATACATTGGAGTACTGCATAGGATCACTTTCGCTCGCTCGTACTCGTTGGAGTCTCGACCGTTCTATGCTCGAGCGTATACAATCAAACAATTTCAATCTGATAATAATTATATAGCATTCTATAATCACGCGGAATACATTTTTTACTAGGGACGTTCAATAAATAAGTTTCCCTGTGCTATAAAATATTGTATAAAGCAATGCCATTAAAAAGAAGCACATGTTTGACAAGCGCCATTCTTCGTCTACAAGGAACAACAATCGATTCGTTATCAGACGTGAAGGCGCATGCGCTCAAGGGCGAAAAGTAAATGCTTGTTCGGGCTCGCGTCATAAGGAGTTCAGAAGCAAACAAGAAAGAATAATTAATGCTGACCGTTATTGTCAAACATTGGATAAATTAAAAAACGCAATTCGAAATAAGCGACTAGGTCTCCTGTCAGGTGGTGTCATTCTTCTTGACGATAACGCTCGCCCCCACTCAGCAGTGCAAACACAACACAAAATTGAAGAATTGGGGTGGGAACGGCTGCCCCACCCTCCATACAGCCCCGATTTAGCGCAGAGTGATTTCCATCTTTTTCCGGTGTTAAAGTCTGAATTGCAAGGTTACCGTTTCGAGACAGATGAAGAAGTGAAAAGGAATGTGAGAATAGTGCTCAATAGCCAGAGACCTGATTTTCTTGCAAAGGGTATGGACAAATTGGTGCAATGGTGGGACAAATGCCTGAATCTCTATGGGGATTATGTGGAGAAGTGAGGAAGGATCCTCCTACACATGTATGTATAGTTTTCTAATGTATCTTAAAAACAATTTTTTTACAGCATACGGAAACTTATATATTGAACGACCCACGTATATTAAAACTAACTATTCTACTGATAGTTAAGGAACATTTTTCTTACAGTTTCTGTGCAATGAAATATAAAAACATTACACTTAAAATACTTTCCCAGATTTGTAACTATAAGTGAACAATTTTGTGTCGGAGATGGGACAGAGGAAACACTACCTTTTCACTTAATAAGAAATTTATTTTAATTTCTGGGAACTTTCAAATTATGGAAAATAAATTATTTAAGACAAAGAGACAAGGTAATTGACCCTTGGATATTCTAGTGTAGTTGAAGGGGAAATGTAAATATAGTTTTTTGGTGTCACGGGTGGGACGCAACGCAAAACATAAGTAAATCAAAAAGTTAAAATAAACTAACAATATGTAAAATCCCTTCTACTTTCTAACTTAATTATGCATAATACTTGAATTTTTATACAAATGACAGTTTTAGATTTTGTTCACTCACAAGAAATGATAAAGTTACAGCATTGCATTTAATTTAAAAAATTGAGGTTCAGGGGGAATTTTACATGGAATACCCCATATCTAAAATATTCGCATTCTTAGTTTCAGCTCACAATTTTTTATTTCATTTTCATATATCACTTTATCAAGGTAAGACTAAACTATGTTTTAACATGGAGACGATGCCTATGTTCACTTAAGTTTGAATTTCACTTCGTCTTTCACGATCCATATTTGAGAGACCACAGACAAATTACGATTATACGCAGGGCCGGATTTACCTCCTTGCCGCCCCCATACCGTTTGTCAAGAATGAAAAAAAATCATTATTTTCTGTATGACTATTTTTACTATTAACGGCATGCAGTATTAATTAAATGATAGTTACACACAGCGTATGTCCTCTTAGATTTACTGAAATCCATTTCCAAGTTCAGTTTGACGCCATGGACAGTTACGTAGTCACGAATTTGTTCATTATTTTTCCACAATGCTGGGTCTGTACTTGGCACTAAATTGTGTTCTTCAGTAACACTTACGCTAACACTGCCACTAGTTTCAAGTTTACGAGAGTTCGCCATTGCAACTGAAGAATGATTGGGTTATCCGTCACTGATGACTGATGCCGATGCCTGAAATTCATTGGATGAATGAGGAACATCTGTAGAATTGACAGAACACACACTGGGCTCTTCAACGGAACTTGCCTCACTTTCTTCCTGATTACATTTCTGCATAAAAAAAACAACTGATTTTCGGAACCTTCTTCAGAAATGCTTCCTGCTTTTCTCTTTTTGTATTGTGACCCACTGAGTCTTACTCTTTGATCACTCATAATGAGCGAAATGACGTTTTAAACTTGTCCCAACAAACGCACGTCGGACACTGACACACGCGAGACGCAACGCACCACCCACCTGCTTCTTAGGGCCTCCCCGATGGTGCAGTGGTAGCGTATTCTCCTTGTAATCAAGGGGTCCCGGGTTCGATACCCGATGGAGGCTCAAGTGGTTCGGATCCCACTTTAAACTGTAGGTCCAGTCCCAATTAACCTTACTGTGCATAAAGTGGACTTAAAACAACAAATCAACCAACCAACCACCTGCTTCTTGAATAATATTCTCGAGCAACTAACAGTAGAATAAATAGTACAATGCAGTAACAAGGAACGGTATTCCTAGAACGCAACCAAGCCGGTGTTGTCTTTCAAAAGCAAGCGGCAGGCTCCACGTTCTTGCCGCAATCGCCGATCCGGCTCAGCACAATACTGTACATTCGAAACAACAACGTCGGTATTAAAACAACAAATTAGTAAACTAGTTCCGAGCCCTGCTAGCCTATCTCTCTCTTAAGAAATATTCTTCGCTAACTTATATTTACAACTACATTAAGTCATTCCATTCGTGTTCCCGGAGAAAGAAGAGGCAATCCGTGACTTAGGTATTCCTTATAAATTTAAAGCAAGCAATCGTGCCGTCCCTACCAAAGTGCCGCTCTTGGCCTGGGCCTATGAGGCCTGTTGGGAAACCCGGGCCTGATTATACGTGTACTACTGGGCTTCGAGTGTATACCGCTCGTTTTGCCCCTTCGAGCGTTATTCACTCGAGAGAAGAAGCTCTCAATTCCGTATGCTATCTACCGTCGTCCGTGCGAACTATTTGGCGCTTGAGCGAAATCCTCTCACTGCAGCACTATAGTATGCATACATAATAAGATATTTCGTATATTTAAAACTTTATACTCTGAAAAACGGCAATAAAGGGCCATTTTTAAAGATTTTTTTTCACTCTGATTTTTCCCGAGATCTCCACTGCTTTTATTTGAAAATTGTAATTTTCTCAAAGTTTCGGAGGTGGCTGTAGCCCGATCAGTTCCCCCCTCTGCGTACGCCAGTGCTAACGAGCTGTAAGTGCATCGATTCCAATTACCGATGTTGTCTAACATTCTAGACCGGAGTCCGCCAGTTCTTTTCCAAGCAGCTCCACTATTGTCCTCACAGTGCTGGGTCAACACCAGACGTTTGAGGCTCAAGCTGTGGACCGAACCTAAGACCGCTTGTACCAAAAACAAGGGCTTGCAAGATATCCGTCACTATTACTATGAGATCAATATAAGATACAATTTTTAAGCGACCAGTTCCATTAATGCTTTAAAAAGTTTTGGTTGAGAAACGCGAGGGACAGCAACTTATCCGGGTACCCGCTCGTGAAGTCTGTAGAATGTGTTGCAAATACGTAAGACATACTTTTTTTTTTATTGACTGATTGATTAAGTTTAAAATTGATTGTTAAAGACTTCCTCAATGCATTTCTAAAACCAGGCAGGGGTAGACAAGGGTAGACCAAGTTTATCTTGACTTTAGAATCACCACGTAACACTGCATGAACAGTAGGCGTGCGCACGTGGGGGCAAGAGGGGCTAGTTGCGTGTCGCCGTAAAACTCTCACATGGAAATTTAGAGTAGAGGAATCTTATCAGCGTTATCAAACAATATTATGGTCTTGAAAAAATAAGTATTTTCAAGCCGACGAAAGCAAGTAACTACGGAGGGGGAGGAAGGTGTATTATTTCATATGAAATTGAAATAGCCACCTTCGGTCTCTAGCAAATATCTTGTTATTAACTTGTTGTGTTGCCTCTATGTGTTTGCAGAATAAATTGCCAATACATTGGAAATTCGGGGGGGGGGGAGGTCAAGGACAGTTTGCTTTTTCTTTGCAGACAAGGCTTAGCATTAAGATAGTACAGTTGCACAAAGTTGGGGGGCTACTGCCCTCCCACGCCCCCCTTATCGCCGTCACTGTTGGAAATGAATACATTATGTGTAGTCATGGGCGTCGGCAAGGGGGGGGTCGAACAGGTCGGTTGACCCCCCTGGAAAATATGCATCTAATTGTCATCTACTTCTCTTTAATAAATCTGGTTTTCCTACAAAATAAAATACTTACTTATTTTAAAGTAACTTACCCATTTTATACAAATTGTTGTCTAAATATGTATAATTTGATTATTATGTAATAATGGCGAGGTACGTATTTTTCAAAATACAGAATTAAAGAGAATTTTTTTAATTGTATGGCTGCAAAAGAAAAACTAGGAAACTATGTTCTGAAGCTTCTTATACTACTGCGCTTCTTATGCAACTGCTTCTAATGTTAGAAATAACTATTATGTAATCTTGGTTGTAACAAGTAGGCTACTTATTATTCATATGATAAATTTATTAAATGCTAAAATAAACTAAACTAAAACTGATACTGCTACTACTACTGTTGCTGCTGCTGCTGCTACTACTAGTAATAATAATAATAACATAATTTAAAATTCCGATAATGCAATAATTTTTCAAATGAACCCTCCCCTTGACAGTCTTTTGCATATGCCACTGGTCTGTGTCATAATATTTTTGAGGGGGGTGTCCTCGATAGCTTCGATTCGACCCCCCCCCCCTAGGAAAAGATCTGGCGACGCCCATGTGTGTAGTAGTTGTTTTGTATCTGCTGCCCGAGTATAAGGCTGGAAAGGGGCACTTTTATAGGGACAAACAAAGGACAAAAAAAAACACATAGGATTATACTGGCCGTGGATCGAGGCGCCAGAGCCTCGTTGACCTGCAAGGAGCAGTTGCGGAGGTGTACTCCAGATATATACTCAGAAGTAAGACTAAGCCGATACCGATCGGTTGGGATTTATTTCCCGATCCGTGCCGATACTTTTCTGGCGTTTCTGTCTTTTGTGGGGTCCGCAAAATAGCTCTGAGACATTTTCACAGAGTCTAATTGTCCTAGAAATTATGCAAAATATGAAGTTTTCATTCATTTTGCACCAGTATTATGGGAGTAGATTTTGTGTTTACATTACCGTTATTTTAAAATTCCGATGTAATAATAACTAATAATAATAAAGCAAATTGATTCATATAATTGTAGTGGAATACTTACACAATAATGTTATTCAAAATTTTGAACAACTTTTAATTGTTAACAATTTTCAACCATCGGTATGATATCGATGGGTATCCGTTTAGCCCTACTCAGAAGGTCACTCCGACATACGTTGACGAATCACGCCGTAGGCTTTAGTCGAACCTAGGACCCGGGCAGCATAAATAAATAAGCTAATCATGTTATAAAAAGGGTCCCGCTGAAGCATTGGTAAAGAGCTTCTTAAAAGCTAATCACATCAGCGACCTTCAGCGAAGTTGAGAAAACCCGCTGACATGGCATTAAGCCGACACAATATGAAAATCAGGAAATCAGCGTTTTTCCTCAGAATCGCCGTTGCCGAAGGACGCGATCGAGTCAACTGTCTTAACGGCCAATAGTTCGAATTTCATTTAATAGGTCGCGTGAGAAAATCTCTTACTTAGTTGCCTTATTTGCTAATAAGCTCTTGACTTGCTTTCTGTTTCACATCGAAGTTAAGTCGTAATAATTGAGCTCTTAAATAATCGAAGTTGAAGGAAAAGGAGAGAATTACGTCCAGTAAGTGATCGTTTAGAAGGAAAAGGTGAGGTCCAGTAAGTGATCGTTTAGAAATCGCGTTTACGTTAGGGAAGTTTTGGGAGAAACCGAGTTACGCTCCCTAGTTGCGATTTGTTACAGGGTAGGACATAGGCGCCGACTCTATGGGGCTTGGGGGGCTCGACCCTCTTCCCCCCTCCAATGTTAATGATGTGGGAGCAGAGCCCCCAAATAATTTTGCTTAAGAGGATCGAATGTATTATTTTGCTTCTCTTGTAAAGTTTACTTTGAATTGTGCCACATGAACTTAACTTTAAATACACATTTGAAATGTTCTAGACCATCAACTTGAGGGGGGGGGGGGGGCTGAGACCGCTAAACCACCAACTTTGGAGGGGCTATGACCAGAGACAGCAAAACACACAACTTATTACTATATACTAAGTATATAATTAAGTGTATTGTTAACATTTTTACTAAAAAGAGTTTCAAAAGACGATGTGCATGATCTAGTGGAGTGGATGGGACGTTCGGGCTACAAATGGCTCTCACGTGATATTCAGAACGAGATAGTTGATATATTAGGGAGATCTGTTTTGCGCTCCGTGGTAGCAGATATTAAAAGTCGGGAATATTTTGCTATAATGGTTGACGAAACTTGTGACATATCCATCCGTGAACAATCGACATTCTGCATTCGAACTGTGAATGAAAATTTTAATATTTTTAAGGAATTCATGGGCTTTTACGAGATTCCGAACACTGAGGCCAAAACTTAAAAAAGGGATGGTGGGAGTCATTCCTTAATTTATTTCAGTGATCAGACGCTACAGGTAAACGAACATTCCTTATGTCTTTCCTCTCCCTGCCTGTTCAGTCAAGGGTAGCGTTTTTAAATAGATGTCCATGTGTTCTTATTTCACGGGGCTAGTCCCCTTGCAGTTTGAGTGTAGACGTAGCTTCTCAGGGCTACAACCTTTCTCTTACAACGTTGCTCTCGCTTAGCAAGCGAGTGGCCAAAGGCGGGCTTAGCCTATCTACGATCCCCCTCTTAGACTTTTGACGGTACAGAGCTGAATATATATATATATATATATATATATATATATATATATATATATATATATATCGGAAATGGATAAAATTGCAATTATAATTTCCGGACAGTAAATAGTGTTTGCTCTGCTTGCCAGTTTGTTTGTAAAAACGATTTGCCTAGCGATCGTCCCCTTTCCGTCATTTTAATGAAGCGGTCCCAACTAATTTCAGGAAGGACCCCAACTGATGCGCGATCTCACTTTCACATTTTCAGTTCCAATATTCCGAGCGGGATTTCACCTGCAAATGCAAATAGCGCCGAAGCCGACACATGTTTTCCTATTTTCCCCTTGTTTCTTCTCTCTCTCTCTCTTTTTTACCAGCCGAATCAGAAAAATTAATATGAATCATAACGTATAGATCGTTCATCAGGTTGGTGTGGGGCAGTGAATGCTCTTGGTTTCTTCCGGACTTCCATTGGAAGGACACTGTTACGATTGACATAGCAAGGAACAGGCATATCTAGATTTGTTTTCCTTTTGGGGGAGGCACAGAATATGATGTAAGCCTATGATAGGATGTTGTTTGATTGATTGAATTGGCTTATTTTACTTTGCATTTCTGCCACCTTTGGCTAATCGCAAAGATGAGGATGAGTGATGATATGAGACACTCACAAGTAAGGACCGCCCATGCCCTGGCTGGGTTTCGAACCCGGGACCCCTGACGTCGTAGCGCGCTGTGATACCATTCCGTCATAGAGGCCAGCATATGACTGAAATATAATGTGCAGATTTTTCTACATTACCATTGAATTGGATTTTTTAAAGTCCACTTTATGCACAGATAGGCTGATCGGGACTGGACCCACAGTTTAAAATGGGATCCGAACCAGGCACGTATCTAGAAATACATTTCGGGGGTCCAACCAAGTGTCGGAATAATAATAATAATAATAAGTAATTAGAATAATTATATTTAATTAATATTGTAGGCTATTGTTATTATTAGATGAATAGGTAAAATATAGTAAAAGAATAGAGATTCTCGTATAACAGCGCGTATTCATTATCTAGCTTACGTGTAGTTAAGATCGCCAAGATTTGCATAAAAACAACTGCCCTAGCAAGGAATTTAATGTCAAATAGAAAAACAATGGAATATTTATTGAATACCAAAAAAGGAGTTAGATCCAATTAATGAAAAGTAAAGTTCTCGGATATTATTATTAGTAGTGTAAATATATCTTTGGAACACTTCAAAGCCGTATGAGCCAAATTCCTTGCCTTCCAATAAGTTCAGCGGAAATAACCATCGATTATATAACAAATGCTAAACAATTATATAAGCAATAAACAATTTTGATTATTTACTTTTACAACTTGGCAAGCCTTTCGGGGGGGGGGGGGGTCCGGACTCCCTGGATCCGGATTTCTACGTTATTTATATTAACAATGATCATTGAAAGGGATAAGCTTGAGAATTCATTTCTTCAGGCTAAGCTGTCACTAACATGGGAAATATTGGATTTAGAATGGTCTCGCTTTGTTATTGCCTTATCAGCAACAAGTTCCCGATTCAATTTCCGATGTCGACTTATTTATATAGTCCTGATTAACGTATTTGTGCTCAGCTTAGATGTTATTGTTTGAAAAAAAAATGATTTCTCGAACATTTTTTGTTCTTTGTAATATATTGATATTAATACTTTTATACTAAATTGGGCCCACAGTGCCCCTCCGCTAACTCCGCCAATGACTGAGTTGGTCTCGTCTACATTTGTAAACATTCGACACGTTCTCGTCCGTGTCTCGAAGGGTTGAGTTTCGACGCTAAGAACCCTCGAAAAACGTATCCTGAATATATATGCAACCTTACAGCACAGGTTCACAAATGCCAGTAATGAATTGGCTTTGAAATTGTTATAAGTAAAATATATTGTCTACATATTCGCAATTGTATCGTGGCTACGTAAGCCTGTTTTCCATCACAAGTATGAGCGAAAGCAAACCTTGCTAGAATGCTCTAGAAGAATTTTTAACTAAACACACGTCCATGAAATTAGGCGGGTGGTAGAAGTTAGCGCTGTTGCCACGTCGGAGCACAACCCTGGGTGTTCGGAGGTTTAAGAATGAAAGATCTCATTGTAGAGTTGGTCTTTGTAGTCCATGTGATACAAACTGATGGTATTTGCTCTATAGGTCAGGGATGACACAAAAGTGCCCCGGAGAGAGGTCGGTCCGACGCTCGAAGTAGCAACGCAGCCCGGTTGACGTTGCCACACAGTGCGCTGGAACCAGCTACTTCTGTCCCGCTCTCGCTTTGCTTTTCCCACATGTGACACCAGCGCAATTCTGTCCAGCTGCCTATTTTCATGGCCGTGCTTTTAGATGTAATTTTTCAGAATGTGGAATATCTCAAGCGTTTATCAAAAGGAGAGGACAATTTCGAAAACGGCAATCCGAGCCTTAAGAAAATTAGACAATACCTGTAACTATTTCTGCTCCATGTTGCTATTTCTACTTCCACGAAACAAAATGTTTTTTTTCCGGCACTTGAATCGCCCCCTAGAAACATCTGTGTGCGCTAGGTGAGTTTATATGTATTCGAATTTCCCTGCGTACCAATTTCTGTAAAACTGATAGAAAATCAGATGGGTACTCATTCAGATTTGGAGTTGAGCGATACCAGTATTTGGTCTTTGGGATTTACAGTGATCAAATTTTGCGCGATTGATCAATGTGCCCTCTAGAAGCAAGCAAATAGTCTAGTGACGTCAAAATTGAATGTTGCGACCTCCTGTGGTTAGCACAGCGCGATACGGCACCAGGGGTCCCGGGTTCGAATCCCGGCCTGAGAATGGCTGTTCTTTGCGAATGTCCCTTCATCACTTTCGTCATATAATCACTCGTCCTCACCGTCGCGACCATCCAAAAGTTGAAGAAACGCGACGCTAAACAAGAAAAATCAAATCATTACCAAATGTAAGTACGTCATACTCTGGAATGAACTTAAGTCCCTTCTATCCACAGTCAAGTACTTTTTTTCAACTAGCCCCAACTTTATGTCCATCGTTTAACCGTAAGGTTTCTGATTCCTTTTTTCGATAAGGGAAAAAAATATGAATTCTATCTCTTTCGACGATCAGCATGAGTCATGAAATTATCGACGCTCACAATTGATCAAAGGCCGAGATTCGAACCCGCAAGTTTCGTTGTCGGCATCGTGAGTCGATCATCCAACGCGTTCGGCCTCTGAGGCGAAACAACTAAACTAATTATGTACTGAGTTGCCACTCGCTTCAAAGGAAACCAATTTCATACCTTTTCGTTTGTTCTGGCACATAAATTTAGGAGGGCTGTTGCCCCAATTGCCAAACCCCGACACCACGAAAAAATTGATTTGTTTCAATATTAAAAAATGACGTTTTGTTAAGCTATTGGGTAACCGCAAACAAATAGTTTGATTGTCTTTACTAAATTGACGAATTTTTTTAGTAAATCTAAGGCCCGTTTTAGACAAGCATTTCCTTTAACATTTTTGTAAGCATAAATGCTTAGCTACAAAAATTTTATAACATGGAAGCATTTCATGTAACATGTAGCTTTTGCAGTTACAATGTATAATATATACAGCACGAAAGGTACGTCGAGTTGCACCATGCGTGGTAAGTGCACGGTGTTTACAATTGAAATAACTAAAATATTCTCCCATAAGTGCACTGTATACGTTATAAAGTATGTATTTAAGCAGCACCATTGTTTTGTACCTAATAACGTTTTACACGAAACGTTATTCCTCTCGGTTGAATAGTTATCGTATTTTAAAAATGTGAAGTGATGCGTTGTTTACATCTCACTCGGCCGCCATTACACCTGCACTCGTGACCTAGAGGGCGCTTCTGATTGGTTATGCTATGAAAAAATGCTACTGAGAGAGTATTGATTCTATCTTTAGAAATGCCATGAAATATGCTATTGCATCTAAAATGCCATACGTTTTTTTTTACTTTAAACGGTAGAATTTTTGTCATGGCATAAATGATAAGAAAAATGCTAAGGAAATGGTTTCTTCTAAAGCTGGCTTATATTAAGGGTATGGAAACATTGGATATGGTTTCGGTCGAACTTTTATAGTGACGTACACGGCAGAAAACGATAGAACAAACAACAGAATGTAAATAAGTGTGGGCACTCACATTGGAACCAATCTACTCTGGCGTGCACCAAATCATTTTGCTTTTTACGCCGAATATGTTAGAAAGCGTAATGCCGCTCGAATTTACACTTGACTTTTTGCATTGTTTGTCTGACAATAGAGAACAATAATACGTTTTTTGACTTGGTTTACGAACGTAAACCATTAGGTAGATCCTACATTAATCAAGAGCATCACAGTCGGCAAACTGGCTTAAAATTATTTTTTTGTTATTAAAAATACTAGGGGTGTGCGGGCCGGAAAATTTTTGGTCAGGACGGGATCGGAACGTGAAATTTTTTGTGTGTGATTGAAAAGTTCTTAGATTGGAGCCGGCCACTGTTAACTGGTTAGGTTTTCTAGGGGTTGCGTGTGAGGAAAGGAAAGCTTGTTTTGCCCTTGAAGGATCCTGAAAATATCACGGTTCCATATTTGTTTAGTTGCGAGCTAAGGCCTGAGTTTGGACGTGTGTAGTGTTTTCGGCGGATTATTGTGTGTGGAGAACAATGGATGTGCGCAAAATGTTGCTTTAAAATCGGAAAATCAGCTTCCGAGACTTATGAAATGTTGAAAATAGATTTCGGGGATATGTGTGTATGTAGGGCAAGTGTTTTTGGCTGATATAGTAAATTTAAAGATGGCCGACAAAAGCGCGGCAATGTCGGCAGCGTTACTCGTTTTTTCAATAGTACCGGTGCACCCAGGAATATACCCCTCAGGACAGTCAACAAGGAATACTACAAAAGTGTTCTTGAGCGGTTACGTGAAAAAGTGCAGAAGAAAAGACCAGCACTCTGGCGACAGAAGAAATGGATCCTGCACCACGATAACGCACCTGCTCATCGTGCATTCCAAATCACTAAATTTCTGGCCAAATTCCAAATTCCTGTGCTTCTCCAACACCCTATTCTTCAGATCTAGCCCCAGCAGACTTCTGCCTATTTCCAAATTGAAATTGCTGCTCAAAGGGAGGCGGTTTGAGTCAATTGAAGAGTGCCAGGCAAAAACGGCAACGTATCTTAACACCCTCAAGAAGGGGTACTTCCAGGAATGCTTCCAAAAGTGGAAACACAGTTGGATTTGGTGTGTTCAATCAGGAGGGGACTACTTTCAAGTTGATACATCACAATAACCTGTAAGTACTGTCATTTGGAAATTACAAGTCCAGTCTAAGAACTTTTTAATCACACCTCGTAAATACCGACGTTCGGAAGGGGGGATAATTCTCCACTTCCAGACCGAGTCGGGAAATGTTCGAAATTACCCATCTACGTGAAGATCTCGAATTCCCCTTCAAGTGATTGTTTTCCATTTCTGGAAAGAAATTCTCGACACTTGTGCGGTCTAAAGCTTAACGCCCACCGAGACGCGGCAACAGAAGGCAATAGATGCCTTTCCGGCGTCTCAGTGAGAAGATAACCTGCAGACTTGTGGCATGGAAATTCCCGCTTCGGTTCCGCGCGTTTCCCTGTAGTGTGCGTTACACCATTTCTTTTCAATAGATGCAGACAAGATAAGTTATATTGCCCAGTGGGCGTTAAGCTTTAGGCGTCATGCTTTGGCTCCGCCTACGGGACATTCGCATGTTCGAGTCTCCTGGGAAAGCGTAGCAAATTTTCTCCTGAGATTTCGGCCTGTGTATGCGACCGGTGGCCATCGGTGACGTCTACATTCAGGATGTCCTGATTCAGAATCCCTTTGAAAAGTGTCTCGATTCGGGATGTGTTTATCACAGATTTGATGTCTCAGTGGAATTTGTCCGGATTGAGGATGTCCTTTAATTGCCTAAGGGAACGGAGGGGATAAGACCGGTTTCTTGAGAATTTCGACCTTTAGGAACAAGGGGAGATCATAGTCCAAATCACCTTGAAGAGACAAAATTAGGTTAGGTTAGGTTAGGAATCATATCGTTCCATTGCTACGTGCACGTGCATGTTGAAGCGGTGGAATGTCTACCCTATGAGTCACTCCCATTCTAGGGCTCCAGTCAAGAAGACATCCTGAATTAGGACAACCTCAAATCTTTAGCAAACCGGTTCACAGAACACATCCCCAATCGAGACAATTTTCAATGGAATTTCCACAGATCCTGAATCGAGACATCCTCAGTGTAGTTCAGTGTAGTATAAATCTGGCCATCCACCATCGTGAGTAAATTGGGGAGCTTTGAGTAGGGTTACCAGATCGCTATAAGGGAAATGTAGGACATAATGTCCCAAAATGTAGGACACAAAACATTCACAATACATAATACACACTTCCAGAACATGTTAGAAAGTAATTTAAAAATTACATTTTTCAGATTTTTTTAAAAAATAAATCCTTAAATGCAAAATATCCAAAATTGTATTTAATTCTACACAATATACTTCATAGTACTTGTTTTAACTGATACTTCTCAGAGAAGCCAATTTTTATTAAAGTTTCAGGTTTAGTAAAAATATATATATGAGACACTGAACAGTCAAACTCTGTGAAGTTATACTGAACCCCAGTACCAAACGTTCTACAGACTTTTTGGAAAAAAAAATAATTCTCTCATGAGAACCCTATAGCGCTACAGCCCAATATTGGGCCCTGGCTTACCTACCGACTGTTGGCCTCCCTCCCACGCGGGCCTCCAGGGGGGCGTCATGCTGCTGGTAATAATAGTACTATTATGACCTGGAATGGGAAACAAATATTCGGTAATTACCATAACTTGAAATGGTTCCAGAAGTTTCATCTAGGGTAGTTTTTAATTGAATAGTTTTGTTCTCTATATCCCCTGCTGTAAGAATAGGAAACATCTTGCTCCATCAGTATAAATCCCAAGGCAAGAAATTCCACTTAGACACCGAGCAGTGACATCATCAGAATGTGGCCCCAAAACTTTGTTCATTAATTGCTTAATTGCTTCCGTTTTTGTTCTACCAGAAACTTTTTTGTTCTTTTTTGGTCAATGGCTGAAACAAAATAAATTTCACTATTGAGTACACGCAGTCCATAGACTTGTAACTTGCATAATTTCTCTTTGATCAATTGAAACATTAATATTATGTGACGCTCAAAATGTAGGACATTTATGATATTTTTCAAATTCCTCCCGGACGCCGGACATAAGGCTAAAATGTAGGACATGTCCGGGAAAAACCGGACGTCTGGTAACCCTAGCTACGAGTGAGTAGCGTACCCGGTCATGTAAACCTACAACAAGGTCGTGTTGATCACACGTCATCCCGTAAATGGTTGGAGGATCTCCCACCTCTGCTGAAGCATGTGGGATTGTCGGTAGGTAGGTAGACCCTGGACCTCAAGGGCTATTGCGCCAGGGGTTATTTTAATGGCAGTTTTTCAGAATCGCATTAAAAAAATTCGTTCCTCCTCTCCAGCCCTTTATTTGCAATAAAGTGTTATCAAGGATTTCCATTACATACATTTTGCATTTCAAATTCTACCGGGGGACCGACGATTCTCCTGCAATGTGACCACCACAATGCCAGAACGTCCGTCAGTAGAAATAGTCAGAAACCGGATCCGATGTGACCAAAAGATAACCAAATGTACACGATTATTAATATAATTTATTTCGAGTAAACAATCATTTGTTTGTCGCCCATTTAAACACATATTTCTTTACGAGAAACTATTTTTGGTTATTCCAACCTTTTTTTCTCTCTGCGTTCCCATAGTTTTCTGTGCTATGCTTGGCATATTTTATCACGACAAATATGGCATCTGTTCGAAATACAAATTTCATCCTTAAGATGTCACGTGATCATGCGCAACTCGACACTTCCGTGTGATAAGACAACCTTCCACGTCGCATTCCTTTCTCTTTTTTATACATCGCGAATATCCGGACTTAACACGAAGAGCATGGGACGCTTATTAAAAGTACCGCGTTCCGCATGTCTCCGCCCACTTTTTGCCCCTCCAAAAAGTGAACGAAGGATTGAAATTACGCGTGAAACCCGTTGCCATGGAAACCATATAATTCGTATGGAACATGGGAGTTCACCCCCGCGGAACAGGCATCGAAAAAGAGAGCGCATGCGTGCATATTTTACTCCCGGAGAGTAAAAAAAGGGGAAAAAAATCGAGGGCGAGGAGGGGGATGAAGTAAAAACAAAAAGGCCGGTGAAAACGCAAAAGTGGGAGGGGCCGTCCGAAAGCCACGCGCCCGCGAAGTGAGGAGGGAGGGAGGATGATGGTATGTGTATTTTTGTTAATGGAGTATTTTGGACCGGCAGTGCTGACCTGGTGGTCAAGTTGGACGGTCGGTGTTCTTCTCTCGTTTGTTTCGCAACGGGTTTCGCGAAATCCACCGAACTTTCGTCGTGCGTCGCGATTCGAACCCTCAACGCCTTGATTACAAGACGTAAAATGGTTCTTGGAGTCTGTCTGGGTAACGAGGGACTGAACCGATTTTGTAAATTCTGAAAAGTTCATAAATTTTTCAGAGCAGCGGATCCTAACGTTTTATTTACCACTGACCCACTTTTATTATTTCTCATTGTTGACGCCTCTGATATCTTTACAATTATAATTATTATTAATGTCGTACAATATCAATGAAAGGATGCAGAAGCCAATGAATGTTGACGTAGCCGACTTCCGTGGTGGAGTGGTTATCACAGCCCGCTACGACGTGTGAGGTCCTGAGTTTTAATCCCGGCTTCGACAGGGTTATTTGTAGTGTCCCTTCATCAATTACATCAAATCATTACTCATCCTTATCGTCGCAATTAGCCAAAAGTGGCAGAACGAATCTAAATAACAAAAACCAAATCAAATGTTGATCTGAAACTTCTTTAATGAATGTCGGTACTTCAACTCGGCTTCAAATCTTATCTGAGTTCTGCCAAGGTGTTCTTCACTTATTTTTTAGATAAAGCTAAGCAGAAAACGATTTTTCACGAATGCCGTTATCAATGGCATTAATCATCCAGAAAGTATGTGAAGCCAGAAATTTGGAGGGGACATTTCTTTGACGAACTGAAAGTGTGGATTTTATATAAAGAAATTTTGTTTTATCAACAACCTCGCGATGCTATTCCAACGTGGATATTATATAATTTTATAGTCTTTGCCGCAAAGGCGAGAGTGGTGGCCATTCAGCGGTTATGTCCTAATTGCGAGCAGTGCCTAAAATATCCTAATTGCGAACACATGATAGTGAGAGTATACTTCCATGTCCTAATTGCGAACACATGTAACTGATAAACCTGTTTTCAAAAACGAATATGGGTAGTACCTAGTGACCCAGAGAGACAGCTGGTTTGGCTAGAAACAATAGCCAACCTGATTGACTTATCATGGTCTTCTACTTTATAAAGCCCTTCATAGTCAATTCACCCTTTCAGTCTATCGAACTTTTATTCGTGTTTTCATTTCTGGAAATTAATTATTAAATTATTTATACTTCGGCAACGACTTTAATCATGTTGAATTTTCTATGTTCCAACAAGGCACTGGCCAGTATCAAAGTCCCTAACAAAATTCGTTAAAATGGCACAGGAAGTGGGAGAGAAAGTTATAGTTCCAAGGGCAGAAATTGTGTTCGCAATTAGGACACTGCCCTTCGAGGTTGATCCTGTTCAGACAGCAAGTGTTCGCAATTAGGACGACACCCATTCAGCTAAGCAAGAACACTACCAGGTTTCCGTCATCAATTTAAATAATCATTCATCCTCATCGAAGAAATTTACCCAAGGAGGCAGAAAAGTGACATAAAAAACAACAACCAATACAAAAACAGTATGTTTATGTTTTTTGTCGCATCATTCCACCGACAGCTTATTGTAAATTATGACGTCACATATAAAATTAATGGAACAGTATGTCAATTGAGCTCCTGCGTTGGGCTCGATTCCCATCGGAAGCATTAAATTTTCGATATTCACCCAGCATCTTGAGAACAATTGGGGACCTACATCAAAACAGTAAGTGCGGACCGTTTTTTCAAGTATTAATGACCATTACATCAGCGTACTTTTAATGATGCAGTTTTGAAAGGATCAAATGGTGTATGCATCTGCGGTTTAGAATCGTCATCTATCTTTATTATGCATGACAGAATATTCAAATCTAATTAGAAAATGTTTGCGTCCTGTGTCTGTAAATGAACAGGCAGACTGTTGAATTTTCGCGGTAGAAAACTCCATGGGCAAACATCCCTCTTATGGCACGCTAATTGGCTCCCTAATTGTCCTCACAACGCTGGGTCGACGCCGAAATTTTGGAGGCTCTCACCGTGAATCGAACCTGGGACCGCTAGAGCTCTAACCATTCGGATACGCAAATTTTGCGGTAGATCCTAACGGTGCACGAATGAGCCAAACTCAGTGACGGGGTGGTTAGCACGGCGCGCTGCGACGCCAGGAGTTCCGTGTTCGAATCCGGGCCTGGACATGTATTCTTTCTGAGTGTCCCTTCATGACTTTCATCATATTTTCAGCTGATCTCCTTCTTGGCGGAGTGATTAGCATAGCACGCTACAATGTCAGGGGTTCTGCGTTCGAATCTCGGACTGGACATGCGCATTCATTCTTTTTGAACGTCACTTCGTCACCTCCGGTGTTTCTGGAGGAGGGTCTCAAACCCAGGGACGGTGCTACTGGGAGCTAGGGAGTGCTGAAGCCCCCTGTAGCCCGCCAAGATTTTCGTAGTACGGTAGACGCATTTTGACCGAAAACTTAAAAAGATTAAGTTTACATTTTCCATTATTAAAATTTCATTGAGACAAGTACAATGTTCAAGTACCTTTTCTAGTTCAGTTAGATCGCAAAGTTACTTTTCATACGATGTGTTCTAATATCAAGGGGAGAGGGTATATGCAGATATGCCTGGACAGCAGTGGCTACCATTTGATACTACGTAATGGGTCAATCATGAGTGCCTGCCAAACTTGCTACGAAATCTGTTAACTTACCCGTAGGTGGACGACGTATTCAGTGGCTGTGAGATTGTTCTTTAATTGTTGGCATATGCAGCTAAACGTGTACATTATTAGGCTCCATAAATCGTATTTGCTATATTTCTGAATAAATCTAACAGATGTGTAAAATGATTTTTTTAAGTAGGACAACGTTCAACATCTAAAGAGCCGTCAACGTTCTTTTCTGTTTGTTAGTTTCTCATTCGAGTACCAACAATTGTATGAGTGTTATTGATTCTCTCATTGTTTTCATCGTTATATCTATCCTTATAGTTGCAAATATTCAAGAGGGAGAAATAGGACGTTAAGAAATCAAAGATTACACAAAGCAACTAATTCTTAAATGTTAAGAATTGGAAATATTAAAATTGGACCTCCCCGCCCTGATTATCTAGCAGCAATATTCCTGCCTTGAAATTAAGGGGTCCCGGGTTGGATCGCCGGTGGAGGCACATATCTTTAAGTGCCTCGGATTCCACTATAAGCTGTAGGTATCGTCCCAATTAGCTTCTGTCTATATAGTGGATCTTAATACAAATGCAATCAAGTAAACATTTTTGCACACGATGCAAAAATCAGCACGCTTGGGCAAATTTCATTCTTCGCAGGCCTAGGCCTACATGCTCATTAATTATTATTTGTGATGTTAGAAAATAATTTCTGCAGTACCGTCAAAGTGGTCAAATTTGATTCCGTGCAGAAGAATCTTTGAAGCACATCTCATATAACTATTGATCCAGTTCTGATCAATATTCAGAGCATAATATATTCTGAAATAAAATTATAATCTTCAGCAGACTTCTCTAACCAAAATGCCCAGTGCAAAAGTTGCAACTCCATATATTCATTGATTTTATGTCAATATATTTGTCTCGAAGTGGAGGTGGATTTGTAATGAAAATATTTTTGTTCCTTGAGAGTGGCACGTCCTAAGTGGACGATATTTCTCACATCCTCCCCATTCTTAGCCATACGTTCTGAATTCTAGTCGTTGAACAAGAAAAGTAAGATATTTCATCATGGAAGAGAAAATGGTATCATTAATACAGTTTCTATTGAAGGGTGTTTTCGCTTATTTGATGCCTACTTTATTAAGTTAGTGCCACTTTTCTGAAGCATGGAAAGCTACAATCTTTATATTCTCCCTACTGTTGTGATTTGGACAGTTTAGAGTCATGGCACGCTATGAGGCAGAATGGAAGCCAAAATAAAGACCTTCAGCAGCTGCTTGCAATGATTGAAACATTCAAAAATCCATTTTACGAACTTTATAAGCTTTGTGTTATTGAAATTTTCATATTCCCATCAACGGTTGCTTGCGACAAATCTTCGAAATCTAATTGGTGACGAGAGGTTGAGTGCTCTATCTGTTCTGTCCTTTGAAGAGCTTGCAAAATCTTTGGATTTAAAAAAGGTTGTGGCTGCTCATAAAAACAGACGTATCTTATCGTAGTTTCTTGCTGTGGCTCATTTCCTCATTTTAGCAACAAGTTAGTCACACTGTTTGCATATAAATAGTGTTACGTGTAGTATTTATACGAATATCCAGCGAGTTGATAATGTAATGAGTAGAGACCGGATGTTAGGCAAAATGCCTATTCTTTCTTATTAGAGATATGATGAAAACGAATGTTGCCAAGGCCAGGGGGGAGGGATTAGCTTTATTTAAAGGCAATTTAATTTTGCCTATTGTGCCTATTTCATACGATATTGCCTATATTATTTCATAAATACCAGATATTGCCTATTCTAGTCATTTTCTTTAAAATTGGGACAGACTAAACTCTGTGCATACAATTTCCTGTTCCCAGGATTAGTTTCCGATGCTTCCAAGAAATTTAAAAATAACAGTTAGCGAGTTATTGCAGCTAATGAGGACTTGGACAAATTAAGGGCAATTCAACAAGTTCTGAAAGGTGAAAATATACAAACTGAGTTAGATCCACATGTTCTCGCGTGCTTTAAGTATGCTCCGGTAACATCTGTGGAGGTCGAAAGATCTCTTTCAATTCTAAAAAATGTGTTGTCGGATTGCAGACATAACTTGTCGGTTGATCACCTGAAAAAATACCGTGTTGTGATGTGCAACCACAATTAGTGCTTCTTATTCAGACACTGCCGTACCGTACAGTACAAACTTCAAATGCATTTAAACAGTTTCTTAGTTCGAACTGCTGTGTGGAATATAAAGTGTAAATTTTTTAACTGAAATAACCCTGTCTGCAGTGATAAAGTGTATATTTAAATAATTTGCGTACTGGTTGGAAGTAGCCAACAATTTCTTTTGTCAGACAATTGTGTGTAGCCATTATACAATGGAAAATTTTGGGCTGACGTGACTCCTGTTTGCAGTGATTTATTAAGTACAATATTGGACTGCTGTATCTAATGATGAGCTCCTGGTTTATTTTAAGCAACTATAAAGAATGTATGTTTCTATATCATTTAAACAACTATTTCTTTTTGTATGTCTATCTTCATTACTTTGAGTTAAATTTCATTGCCTTTTTTATTGCCTATTTGTATTTTAATGCCTATTTTACTGCCTATTTTGAAAATTATAAGTGCTTATTTGCCTGCCTATTTTATATGTTTTTAGTGCCTAAACATCCGGTCTCTAGTAATGAGTGTAGTTTCTATGGTTTTGACTTGCTTTAATTTACTTCGATTCTTGTGCCACTTTTTGGCTAATTTGCGAAGATGGGGATGGGTGATGAAATTATGACATTGATGAAGGGACACTCACAAACATCCATGTCCACGCCAGGATTCGAACCCGGGACCACTGGCGTCGTAGCGCGATGTGCTAACCACTCCGCCACCGGTGCCGGCTAGTTTCTATGGTGTATTTTGTACTCTTCACATGAATAGTAAGACTGATATTATTGACTCAATAATGGCTTAGGAAAAGAAACAATATAATTATTGCATTTTATTTGACATAAAAGATTCGTGCCTAAAACTACTTTTGTAACAATGATGGAACAAAATCCAACATCTCATTGATTTATCGTGAGTTCTGATTGTAAAATATGCAAGCAGTAAAATTATACCCTAAAAGTATGAAGTAAGTACATTTTAGTCGGTATTACGTAGTTAGCCCCCGAAGAATTTGACTCCGAAATCTGTAACCCCCCCGACTTATTTCAGGCTGGCGCCGTCACTGCTCATACCATCTCAACTGGACGCCAGGAGGAAGCTGCGAGAAGACATATCACACCACCAAGGCCTCCGGGAGAATTACATAAAGATTACATCCAAAGGATTCGAACCCGGGACTCCTAGGATTTGAACCTAGTAAGGAAAAGAAACATGCCAAACGAACCTAACCATAACCACAAATCAAGTATAATCTTAAGAAACTTTGTAAATCGGGCTTGTTCTGGACTACCGAAGAACCCCGGTACCAAATTCTGCGGATTGCATTCTTACATCCAGGACTGGATCAGTATGTATTTTTTAAAAAAAAACAAACAAAGTCACGAGTAAAAGAAAGCCGGGAACCGATATTCCGTGGAAAAGACGTTCTGGTCTTTTTAGGCACCAGAACATAAGCGCATTACCCTCGAATGTTTGCAGGTGGAGGCGGGCATCTTCCGGAAGTTCCTCCCCTTTTCTTTCTTCATCACTCATCGCGATTAACCAAAAGTGGCATAAAAGTGACACTAGAAAGACCTTGTGCCAGTGTTTTCCTAGAGAAATCAATTTCTGTCCCACTTTTCCACTTCTTCCTTTCCTCCCAGAGAATCGTATCAGCATTCTATCGTCCAGATCTTCCAAATGATACGTTCATTGTGCTTGCAGGCCTTATCTCAGCGTAACGGCCTCAGTAATTCGAGCACGCCAATCAGTACAAATTGATTTGTGGTGTACGTGCTAATTCCATGCATTGAACAGCTGACATCTACCCATTACCATTTTCAATATCATTGTAAAAACAGTACATGGTAACCGTTGTCGTATTTTTTAATATATTTTTATCACTGGATTGATATGGTACGGTGATCGCATCAATAGCCTATGTTGATATGACAATCTGGTGCGCTAGACTTGTGTTCAATAACTCGTGATTTACTTGGATTCGCTGATTTCATTTTATCTAGTGTGACAAGTACAGATTTAGGGAGTGGGCCTATGGGGTCCCGGCTCATCCCTTGAGTATGACATTGACAAAAAAGTCTCTTGAGCCAAAATATAGCATACTTTCGAGTCAATATGCAGACAGACCTGTACAGGGTTGAAGTTGCAAACTTACCAAAACTAAGCGCAGTACATGCCGATGTTGAGAATTTGTGTACGTTGTAAGAGCATCACTGTTTAAGGGCGTGCGATACAGTCTCCACGGGGCTCTTCCCAAGCTCTTCCGCCCGTGGCAGTGTGCCAACTTAGCTCTCTTGGAACCAGATCTGGCTTTTTCGTGCACTCGTGTTCGGCTGTGAACTGGGACGCCCACCCCCGTGCCCCACTATGATGCCATCACTGGTTCCGGCCCACATGGACCAACTTTTGTCATAATTATATATTTTGCACGTGACGTGATATTGTTATATTGGCTGCGTCGCCCCATCCCCTCTTACATCCCCAGCTACTTCTTTATAGTGCCGTGTTTACGTGAAATTGACATAATATTGTTATCAGGGAATTCTTTATTTTAGATTTCATACGACCACCTAGATGTTGAAAACTAAGAATAAATTGTCATCAATTTATATGTTAACGATAATAGCAGTGGCCCCACCCCTTTGACAACTAACATTACCCTATAAGGCACTTTATCCAGCCTTCGTAAATCTAGCTCCATGAAAGTCAGTTTTAACTCCATTTAAGGTGAAATTTAGTTATTTTATGCGCATCAGGTTTGGCAACACTGCCAGGTGGCAAGGAGAAAAGCATTGATCATATGGGAGTATGACTTGATTCGTTCTCTTGGGAATATAAAACTTCCGATGGAATAGAAAAAGATGTCAAGGGGAAGAGGGCAGTTTGAAGATGTATTTCGCCAGCGGAAATGTCGAAACTTCAATTTGATTAGCCGTAACTTGATGTTGAAGTTGATTCCCCATAAGGAATACATGGGATTCCGAAAATTCTTATTCATCATATTTTTCAAACATCATGTACAGCTTAATAATCAACATAAAAAAAACGCTTCCCCTTGCAACATGGAGAGAAGCAGTGCCCATTCGGGCGATATTGAAATAAATGCACAATTGGTGCGTAACTTTATCTCCTCCCCTTAAGAAAACCCTTGCTACTGGCACGATCTAGGCTAGGCCACAAAATACGGACAATGGATATCAAGATTTCAGTTTATGCAACGGATAATTCGGATATCCTGATAGTACGGTACTTATTTGATGAAGAAAATCCGTACAGTGAAATACGAACATGCCGAATAAAGCAGGGTGTCTACCCGTGAAGAAAGTCAAGAAATTATGCTTGTGGTCAAGATTTTTTGCTATTTTTTATGGTAGACCTAATTTACTTTGTTACATTGTTACGGGCTGCTAATTTAATAACTAACTAATTAACTCAATTAACTCAACTGAACTGAGCTTAGCAACGCAACAACGAAGAATCGCTCGCCTCACCTGCTGGGCGAATTAAACATTACATGAAATATAATACGGTCAGGATAAGTGCCTAACAGTCGGAGTTACCGAGAATAAACCTAGGAGGATATGATTTTAAATACCTGAAATGACGTTACATAATACTACGGTGTTTCTGAATATACACATATATTAAAGCACAGATAAATAGACATTACATCTTGCCCTCTTTCACTCGATCTCACATTCATTCTCTCATTCTATGGCATATTGCGACAATATGACAAATACAAAGGTTAGATTACTTACTACTTTGACCATACTCTTGCTATGTCTTGGCTACATTGCCTTTTACAATTTATCGTTTAGGATTTTAAGTATAAAGTGAATAATTGTTCCTTGTGCGAACCCCTTCTATCTTTTCTGAAGGTATAAATATATTCAATGAACTATTGTTTGCTGTTAACATAAACTCTCATCTTTAAATTGATTATTCCGCCGGAAAACATATGTCTAGGGTTGCCATAGCACTGATTTAAGTTATGCAATGATTTGATTCACGCAGATTCGCGGTAGATAGTCGTCATCTCTCTCACACACGCGCATGGTAGGATCTTACCTTCGCTGCATTCCCTCTGACCTGGGTTGGGTGAAAGTGGTCCTACAGTTCTGGAAGACATCCGCACTCCAGGGTTGCACTTCGCGGTTATCCTGGTTGGCGAAAGTGGATCAGTCGGCAGCTCCATCTGGCATCATCGGATCCTGGCTTCACTCGTTCACTTCGCAGGGACGTCCAGGACGGTACCCGTACACTGTCGACTCCATACGACAACTTGCGCAATAATAGGTCAGTTCTTCGCGGTCACTCGTAAGTACAGATACGTGACTTGGGCGACGAGACGAACATACGCGATTAGCCATTCGCGGTTTCACAGGGATATCAAATGTTATCAACTTTCACTACTTTAGACGTTGTTTCGGACGATTGACACAGGTGGACGTGTCTGGCGTTATTCTCACATAACCACACGTATGTGCACGGATGCGTTGACGGCGAGGGGGAGAAGGACCCCCTGGTTCTACTTTGCTCTACTCCATGGCTCTGAAACACTCACTCGAGGAAAACAAATCCAGACCTTGCAGCTAGGTCGCGCGTAGCTCGCAGTCCGGTGGCGATTGTAGGCAAAACTGTGCAAAACTGTGTCTCGCTATTCCAAATCATCCCTTTTATTCCAGATTTGAACGTAGTGACGCTCAACCCTCTATGATCAGGTGCTTGTTTATTGTTTCTGGTGCTTTGACCGTTGTCCTCCTATCCTGGCCAATGCTCACTCCGGTCCTTAACCTCTGGTAGCAGCCCCTCGCTCAGAGATTAGGCTAAATCTTCCGCTATTGTATTCAGTCACGAAAAGCAAGGACAACTCAGTAGGGTAGCTTCTCCCTTTCAATCCAGCGATGAATCTTTAATAATTCATAACTCCCGTATTTCTGTTCTGATTAGGCTCAAACCTTGGAATCAGTACTTTCATGATGTGGTCTTCCGCTGGTTAAAATCTCATCCAATTCGGTCCATTGGTTTAGAAGTTGCATTTTTCTTGCTATTCCCATAAGAATGCATGTAAATCCGAATTCGGGCGGAAAACGGTGGTTGAGCAAGCTAGTGCTGGCTAAGACAGTTCGCTAGACACGTGTATTCGCGACGGATATTAATATTACCAATTGCAATTAATTCCTTATAACGGGCAGTTAGATTAATTACTTGTCACTCAATATTTGACCGTTATAACATACCTGTACTAGGATTTGATAAAATTGAATATTTGGAAATCTAAAATTGTATTATTGCGTTGTGGTTAAGATTTGTGCACTTGTTTTCATCTATACCGCGTTTGTTAGAACCTGTCCTGTTTCCCGCGTTAGCGATCGCTCGACAGTTTCGGTGCCAATGAGAAACGAGGAAAAAATCGTCTGCTGGGCAGCGAGGAGCGAATGGAAACCAGAAGAGAGGCGCTTACGTAGACGCTGTTGAGACGTTGCGTATTTTAATTGGCTGCCTGGCTTTGACTTTCCCAGCACGGAGAAAAGCCAGCGACCAGCTAGCGCGGGAACCGGGACAGGTTGTAACAAACGCGATATAATCCGTCCTTGTGGTAGGGGTTTTTCATTGAATAAAAGTATCTACTTTCTTCATTTCCAATTGTACATAAGTAGGGAGCTATTAAATAAATGTTATGAAAAAGGAAAGAAAGGTCATGATAAAGTCAAGAATTTTGGATTTGTTATGTTGGTAGTACTAACAAATGAATATGATATGAAAGAGGAAATAAAAAGCAGGCTTAATTAAGGAAATGCATGTTACTTTTCTCTTCATAAACGTTTGTCTTCTCGTTTAATATCTAAGAAACTAAAAGTTAAAATATACAAAACAGTAATTTTGCCTGTATTATTATATGGATGCGAAACTTGGTCCCTTACATTGAAAGAGGAACATTTGAAAATAAAATCCTTAGGAAAATATTTGGACCTAAAAGGGATGAGGAGACAGGTGAGTGGAGAAGGTTACATAATTTGTATTCATGTCCAGATAATTAGAATGATTAAATCAAAAAGACTTAGGTGGGCAGGCCATGTGGTACGAATGGGAGAGGAAAGAAGAGTTTACAGGATTCTTGTTGGGAAACCTGATGGTAAGAGACCTATAGGAAGGCCAAGACGAAGATGGAGGGTCAACGTTGAGATGGACCTAAAGGAAGTCGGTAGGGATGGGAAAAAATATAGAGATCTTGATCAGGATAGGGACAGTTTTTTGGTAGACACCCTTTAAAAGAATATGTGGATAGCCCGTAAAACGGACAAACGATAAAACTGTCCAGATAATGCATACATAAAATATCCGTATAATATGGATATTATATTTGAAATCCCGATATAAAGTTATCAGATATCGGGATTTGGCCATCCGTAGTACAGTCAAATATCAACTTTGCCGTGGTTTAAGTCACAAGCAATAAAAATGTGACACGTAGATCCTGAAATACTGCCTTCCCCGCAATGCGTTATGTGTGTTGCCTAACTCTTAGGCGATAGCAGAATTTCCTATCGAAAAGTTGCCGTTGATGTCGGCTCATCGCCTTGAGAGTTAGGCAACACACACAACGATTACGTGCAAAACGCTATCTCAGGATCTAAGTGCCCCATTTTTATTACCAGTGACTGTACACAAATGGCTGACTATTCAGCACAAGCATATTTTTTTTGTAACTGTCCTTATATACTTAGTAATGATATTACACACCATATGAATTAAGCAAACCCAAGGTATATAGGAATGAGTTGCTGAGAAGGTGCTCAAAAGTCAACTTCGCTTCCTCATAGTACACCCGGTAACTGGTTCTTACAGGCTAACGAGGCTCTGGCGCCTGCACCGCCCTCCAGTATAATCTTATATATATATATATATATATATATATATATATATATATATATATATATATATATATATATATATATATATATATATATACAGGGTGTCATTTTAATGGCGCCCACGGACCACGGAAACGTGTAGAGGACATCAAAACAAACAACTTTTTTCAGTAACATTTTTCTCGTTGGTGCGTCGTTTCGGTGCTACAGTCGTTCAAAAAAGCCCGTTTTGCCGCCTGAATGCTGGCAACCACACACAACATTTGATTGCATTTGTGACGTCATATCCCGTCGTGAAACGATGCGTTCCAGGGTTGCCAGGAACACACATACTCTGTGAAAAGTGACATAGCTACAATCAGCCACATTATGTACCGTAACAGAAAACGAGAAAACACGTTCTGTAACCTAACAGGAAGTAAACAAACGATACGAAAAATGGTAGAAAGAAAATGGAATTCAAGTGGAAGTACTCATATCGAATTTTGTCTCATCTTACATGTCAAATATTTGCAAATCTAGTTACCAAGTTGGCATCTACAATTTAGTCTATCCACTTCGTCCTTCTGATACTAGTTGTCTGTGACACACTGAACAGATGACAAAATAGAAATTAAAGAACTCAAGATTTCAAAGGTAAGCAACAGATAATATAATGTATATTCAGAGCATTATGAGGCAAGTGGCAAGAATGATTGAAAATACAGAGATATAAGTAGTAGTAATACAAGCTCTAAGACGACTGTGTGTTTATCTATGCACCAGATACACATGTAATAGTTTGCAACTGTGAACAGGATAGTATATTCGCTACTGATTCATAATTAGATTGTTACTGTGGTTGTACAGTGGGATCCTTGAGTATTACCGTGCAAATTGTCCATGACTATTTTCATTAATTTTTCTCTTACATGCGATGCGTTTTTAAGCAATGGATTTGTATGTATGCTGGTGCAGAAATTGTCAACAGCTTGTTTTGAGTTTTCTTTTAATTCTTAAAGCTCTTACTGGGTCAAATAAAGTGCATGAACATGGTGATGGACAATTTGCACGGTAATACTCATGGATCCCACTGTACGTGTTAGCCGTAATGTAACAACGTAAACCTCGGATATTTCCCTTATCAGCATAAAAGTACCACAAGACATCTGGACACAAACCTGTAGATATCAACCTTGCAACGAGATTTGCAAATATTTGACATGTAGTTGGGCGTAAACAGCCACGTGTAAGCTGTAAGTCCAATAAAATTTATTGTTGTTGATATTTTAGATGTAGGCTGAGACAAAATCCGACATTGACATTTCATTTTGAATACGTTCTTTACCATTCCTCATATCGTTGGTTCACTTCCCCCTTCCCCTGAGATGACTGCTGATCTTCTGGCTGGTAGGCTATGATGTTCGGTCTGCTGAACGCGTTTCTCGCTCCGTTTTACAGCCAATAATGTGGTTGGTAGTTTGTCATTTTCACAAAATTTGTGTGTTCCTTGCAACCCTGCCGTGCGCTGTTTCGCCGCAGGATATGACGTCACAGGCACGATCAAATGTTGTGTTGGGTTGCCAGCATCCAGGCGGCAAAACGGTCTTTTTTGAACGGCTGTAGCGTCGAATCGACGCACCAACGAGAAAAATTTTACTGGGAAAAGTTGTTTGTTTTGATGTCCTCTATACGAATCTGTGGTCCGTGGGCGCCATTAAAATGACACCCTGTATATACAGTGTGTCCGTAAAGTCATGGTGCACTTTTGACCGGTCACAGGAAAGCAACAAAACAAGATAGAAATGTGAAATCTTCACCAAATAAAAGGAAAACTCTCCAAGTTTCCGTACTATGATGCGCAAGCGTGTGCGCACACAGGTGATGACGCAACACCACGAACTGCGCAGCAGCGGATCAGCCCTCGCCCACACCAGTCTAGATGTGGACTGTACAGAGGCGCTTCGTTGTACACGCGACGATATTCACGTTGCACTTTGCTCACGGATTCGAACTTCGCAAGCCACAGAACACACTGGACTTTCCTCTGTACTGTCCACATCTCGACTGGTGTGGGCGAGGGCTGATCCGCCGCTGTGCAGTTCGTGGTGTTGCGTCATCACCTGTGTGCGCACACGCTTGCGCATCATAGTACGGAAACTTGGAGAGTTTTCCTTTTATTTGGTGAAGATTTCACATTTCTATCTTGTTTTGTTGCTTTCCTGTGACCGGTAAAAAGTGCACCATGACTTTACGGACACACTGTATATATATAAATGGATGTGTGCGTGTGTGTGGGTATGTATTTTTGTTTGTTCCGGCATAACTCTCGAACGCCTGGAGCAATTTCAACCAAACTTGGTACGCGTATCACTTGCAATCTGGAATTAATATTTTGGGGTAATCGAGAACCACCGATATTAAATTCCGCACAAACTGACATCCGTGACTCTATGCAATCCGCACAACGATAGTGTTTCTCGGGTTGTCTAATATTCAGTCTCTGTTGCGACTAGAATCCATAGATTTCGTGATACTCCTAATGCGGTTCAACTCCAAAAATAAATGCCACAAATGACCTAGATTAGTGTCGAATCTATAGTTTTCGGAGTCGCTAAGCTAATTGGTGACATTCACGATCACATTTAAAATTAGTTACATTTTACACTATAGTTATAATTTATTATTTTCCTGTCTAATGCAAGATAGGGATAAATAAATACCCGGGCAACGCCGGGTAATCAGCTAGTTCTCTATAATTCTCTGTGGAGTTCTGCTACCCTGTGTGTCCTTATTTGTGCTGAGTCAACTGATTGAGGAAGCTGTTAGGAGACTTTTTGTTCTTGTTTTCTGTCCTCCGTTTTGTTTCAGTTAAGGGGTCATATTGCATGACATGTACAAATAGCCTACATGCTGACGTGCCCATAATTTTAAAATCACTGAAGCAAGCAAAGTATATAATTTTCACTGTAGATTTTGTTAAACTGAACTCGGGAATTCAACTTGTATGGCTTTATCATAAATGGGTGAACGGTCCAAAAGTAAAAAGGGGTCCCGGTATGATTCCGTACGATGCCCCGAACAGAATTTAAAAACATAATTCAAACATATTTTCTTGATCAATGAGTACGTATGGTATACAAGACGACACTGTATATACAGAGTCCGAGAATTAAGTAATGGAACAGTTGTTATCAAATTAAAAGGCATGTTGCATCAATTAAACAATTGGCACCGTTAGCCATCTGCAAGTCTGCATGTCGTATTATAACTTGAAGATTGGATGTCACAACCTGTTGGATGTTCCTGTGTTCATCAAAAGTGCGTAATTTCAGCAGCAACGTCGTTTTCGGGAACAGGAAATAATCACAAGGGAATACATCTGGCGAGTAGAGAGGATGATTGAACACGCTCACTTGTTTTTGGATTAGGAATACATAGACAACCACTGTTCTGTGGGACCGTGCATTATCGTGGAGCAGGATACTGAGGTCGGACACAGTCAGTTCTCTTTCATAATCATTCAGAGCACTACGATAGCATCACAACCAATTACAGTTTCATCCTCTTGAACAAATACATGATCAATAAATGCCTTTGCTGTCGAAATAAAAAACAAAGGAAAAAACATTGTCTTCACCTTTGATTTTTGGAGCTGCATTGAGAGGCCTCCATTCTGCGATTTGCCGGCCTCCGTGGCGGAGTGGTTAGCACATCGCGCTACGACGCCAAGGGTCCCGGATTCGAATCCTGGCATGGGCATGGATGTTTGTGAGTGTTGATTCATTAGTTTCATCATATCATCAGTCATCTCCATCTTCACAAATTAGCCAAAAGTGGCACAAAAAGCGAAGTAAAATAAAGCAAATCAATCAATCAACCATTTTGCGATTTGTCGTTTCTTAGTAGGACCGTAACGAAAATCTCTGTTTCGTCCTCCTCAGCAATGGAATTCAAGAAACGTTTATTACTGCAGTTTTCAGAATGTCTTTCATGAAATGTCTTTGATGTTCATTCTAATCTTCATAGCTTATACGTGACGACACCCTTACACCTCCATTACGATATGGCGACACAATTCCCAACGTACCTATCGCAAGTTAATGACGCATTGCCAGGTTGTAGATTATGAACCAACTACACCATGAACACGTTACTATACAGATAGAATGCACACGTGGGACAACATATAATCAGTCTCATTACTTGAGAGTCGGACTGGGTAGTTCTTTCATTGATATTTCTCTGATCATTGGGAAAGTTTTTCACTGCAATTCCAAATGCTTTTCGAAAATTCGCCTTAGGATTTAACACGGAAGCGGCAAGCGACACGGGCCCGTTCAGTCTAAAGCAAAACTTTAACCCCCTCTTTTGGTTAATCGCGACGATGAGGATAAGTGATGATATGATGAAAGGACATTCATAAAGAACGCACATACCCAAGTCGATTTAGTCCGCTGTCTAACCACTCTGCCCTGGAGATCGGGAAAATCTGAATGAGATTGGCGGATAGTATTATTCGCATTCGCAATAGGTGACTGTATTTGCACATTAATTTTGCTAAACATTGTTTAGAACTTTAACTAATGGAAACGTGTTTGTTTTTAGTCAATTCTGTCTGCTCTGGGGTTGAACCTACAGTTTAAAGTGGGATCCGAACCAATGTAAAATGTGACTTCACCGGGGATCGAACCCGGGACTCGTTTATTTGAAGGCTACAGCTTTACCAGAGTGTCAAATTACATGACAAAGGCCCCTTGTCTGAAACTAAGCCGTCCTCTTCTCCGGAAAGTCTAAACGGGCGATCGGCCGACCCTTGACGTCTAAAACTAAGCGATCACCCTCAGAGACGTGAGTCTAACGCTAAAATTCCATTCTACCATCGACACACAGATAAAGACAATCATTCGCCCGAACGCAGAGTGCGTTAATTCGCCACCGCTTCAGCCCTGCACCAATGCCGTTTTCAGAGTGTAACGATGATGAAAAGTTCAGTCTTTGGAGAATGTCGCTATTGCACTCCTCTATATTACAACTGCAAAAAATTACCTATATTTGGATAACTTTATGATTGCCAAATGCACCATTGCAAATATTAATTACATCATGCTGTTGAAAGATTTGCCCAGTGGTGCCATCCCTGGTGGGAATACCCTTTGGCGTTTCTAGAGGATGCGCTGGAAGCTCTTGAACGTGAGAAAATCATATGCATTCAACAGGCTATTTATGCACGCCTTTTTAATATTTGTTTTTATTTTGTCTACCAGGAAATCATACTCGAGTTCTGTTATGATTATTTAGCGTCGCTATTTTGAGTAGCACAATATTTACCTACAACCGAGAATTGTTATCTTCCTTGCACACTCATAACTGTGTAACGCAGTTACTTTTTGGGTAGCGACACTTTTTTTATCTGCTCTGTTCGCATGATGATACCTATATAATTGCACTAATTAGTTTATTAGTCACTCTAGAGAAACGTAAAAGGAGACATTGCTATGTGTAAATCGAATCTAGGACAATTGCTATGACGGACAATTGCGATGAAGCCAAAATCACGGACAATTGTGATGATTTTGACGGTGAAGGTCATTTTACAAATTAATGGTAAGACGATTGCCATGATTAGGACCTAACCTAACCTAACCAAAGGCGCCACAGAACTAATAATGCTGTAGAAGGTTGGAACAACAAGAGAAATAGGTGGCTTGGAAGACCGCATCCAAAAAGTCATATGTTCTGTCCTGCTTCAAGAGCCAAGCAGAAGACACCAACATCAAGTACATGCGGATGGGACTTAATCTAGAAGACCAAAAATAAAGAAGCGTGACATTAAAATCGACGAGAGAGTGTGACATTAAAATCGACGAGAGAGTTGGAAAGTGTGTTTGCACATATGAGGAAACAGGTCACTTCCAAAGGTGTCTGTTGGCTCTAGCCCATGTTCAAAAACTTGATTGAACCAAATTTCCAGACGAAAATATCAATATTTCACATAATTCTCTTGTGAGAGGTATTGTACTGGGTGTTAATTCACCCTTCAATTTGATAGAAGATTTAAAATGTCATCGCAATTGTCCACCCGTCCTTTCACTTCTGACTGTGTTCATCGCAATTGTCCGTCATCGAATTGTCCGGCTACCGTGTAAATCATGTAAAATTTGTGCATGTTATTGAAACTGGGCATACGCCCTTACTTCAAACTTTAAACTGTATATCCAGTCTTGATTAGTCTATCATAAAATTGGCTTAAAAACAAAAACTCACAACTCAAATTTCAAATTAGGATTATGTTATTTGCAAACAACTTTCAGCAGAAGCTTTCGCAGCCCAGTATAGTTGATACAAGTGTCCGGTACCGGGCCGCGGATCGGCTGTTGAGAAACATTGCACTAGAGTACGATACCTTGCCACGGTAACTGGTCCAGTTTGGACTAACGTGCATCCATGCGCTGGCAGTTTCAACCAAAGCAGTTACGTACTAAATGGCCAAAACACAGGCTCTTTACATGATGTGAAGGCATATTACAGCCGATAATGCAAAAAACAATCTTGAAAAAGCCAAAAGAACGTTGTGTTTAAATCTTGAAACATTAAAATATTGATATTTTATAATATCAACAAATTAGAGGTTCAAAAATATTGTAAGGCCGTCGGTTGGGTTCTCTTCTAGAGTATAAATATAGCTCGTTGGGGGGTGAAGCATTCACAACAAACTGAAGCGACCCGTTGCACGGTATTGAGAAAACGGCCCAGTCCAAGCGTCTTGCATCCTGTAGTGTCGCTTCGGTTCGAAAGGTTCAATTGATTAATGGCGTTTAGCTTGTTGCTTTGGTGCGAAATCTTCCTACACGCGACACGTGCCGCTTGGTAACGAGCCAGTCAGCAACAACGTTTCACACAGCACGACAGGCCGCACAAGCCTGCATTTGATTGGTGAAATCCTCAGGCGACAGTCGCTTCAGTGTGAGTTCTTCCTAACACAGTGATCACGGTGACCTTCACTGTATGACAATTGCTTTCTGAACATAGTGATTTCCACGGTAACAGTTACTTTTTGGGCAATGACCGCAACTGTAGTAAAAGTTACGTTTTGTGCCAAGTGGTAGTTATTTTATGAACAAAGTGAATTAATACATGCATGAGTTAAAAATAATTGTGCGTAGGCCCACATGACCATTTTGAGCCTTATAAGTGTGCGAGGAAAATTCCTCTCATATAAAACCAGGGTTGTTAGAGGTCCAGGAACACATGAATTCTAATGGGTTCCCCAACAGGACAGGAACCTTTTTTCTCGCACAATTTAAATTCGGTCCATGTTATTGTTTCATTGAAAAAAAATCCTGGACGGTATTTAAATTGATCCTGAAATAAAGGTTCCGGGACCGTCTTTAAATTCATGAGGAATAGACCGAATAGAATTACTATCATAAAGAAGTTTTTTACGGTCCAAACCCCATTTACGATTGCTGATTTTCTCTCCTTGACCAGAATTGAATTGATTTTACAATTCCTGGACCTTTAACAGCCCTGTCTAAAACCTTACCTTTAATTTTTTCAAAAATTGTGTAAAGAGGAAAGTGACCGTTACTGTATTACAGTTACTTAGAGTAGTAGGGAAAATACTTAAGAGCTGACAATAGACCCTTTAATTGACATTAATGGGTTTTTAATTCAGTATCTTTTGTGCACTAATGGAAAACCATTAATGTCAGTTAAAGGGTCTATTGTCAGCTCTTAAGTATTTTCCCTACTATTACTACTTAGTGAACAAAATAATCGTCACTGTAACGTAACAAAAAGTTACTTTACATTAAATGTAATTCAGTTACTTTATCAGCAAAAGTAACCGGAATTGTGACACATTTAATTTTTGAGTTGTTCCGGGACACATGTTTATCAGCTACCGAGTGAAACGATCGGACATTATCTTAGTTGCAATGCAGATTACACGAAGCAGATGTCCAGACGTTCAGAGAGCAAAATCATTCATTCTCATGCAGGAAGAAGGCGCTGTTGCATCCGTATACATAACACATATCACAAGCAGACACACCTGTCACCGGCGAGCTTCGAAACGGAACATAACACCTCAGTAAACCGGTTCTGGTTCTTTTGCAGATAATTTTATTCGCAATAGCATTAATAGAAAAAAAAAATCACTGGGAAAGCATTGTAAGAGGAGGCCAATGATCCCTGAAGGATAGGGAGTATTGCCTGAGGCAACTTGACTTTCTCCCGTGTCAACTGCTCTTGCTATAGTTATCATTTTTCCTCCCAGTTAAAAAGATCAAATATGGGTATGGTGATATGGAAATATATCTGTGATAATCCCAGCTTGCTGTGCCGTCTTCCAAACACTCCATGAATTTTTTTTTCTTCTTAACTTTCTAAATGCATGATTAATTGGTTGATTTGGTTTATCTTACTTAGCATCTTCATCGCGAAGATGAGGATGAGTGATGAAACTGATGATGGGACGCTCACAAAGAACACCCATGCCCAGGCCGGGATTCGAATCCGGGACCTATGAAGTCGTATCGCGCTGTGCAAATCACTCCGCCACATAGGTCAACTCTAAATGTATGAAATTTTAGACTTGTAACAAGAACAAATCTGTACTTTGTGTGAGACTTGTAAACCTACTTTGCCGATTCTGCAATTGCTGGGAGGGGGAGGGGGTCAGGATTGGCATCGCATAATTCAATTCTACTATGTCTTAAGCACTTATATGGTTTTCAGAGTATTCAGTTGTGATAAAAAAAATTATGGCTTTATTTCATTATGAAATTGTGTTCGATCGATGCCTTTTCAACTAGATGAACACATAAAACATAGTTTTGAATGAAATAAAAAGAGGCAAGTTTTAATTGACTAACATCTTTCTTAGCTCGGAATCCTTGTCACTACGAAAGTCAGGATGCATCTCAGTGAACAAGGCTCTAACGCAGGCTTTTCCTTACTGTATAGCATTGTCGGTCTCACCGGAAGCCGTTCGGTAGAGATGGACCACTCTTGTATTGTTTTCTTCCATTAGTAAGGAAATTGTTCCTTTATTTTTCACACCGTTAGTATATGTCATGATCATTGTTGCTGAAAATAACGAAAATACAACAATTCTCATAGAGGTCGCTTTTCTCTCTAGGATTTTACCCTGCGCCCGCACACACACACACAAGCACATATGGAACCCCGACCCTTGAATACAGGTATTTTGGGTACGCTAGCGGTTGAAAATATGAAATAAAGTCACTCCATGGCAGTCCATTCACATACATTTCCTGCACAAGTCGTTACTGCATATAACAAGTGCCTCACTATACATTGTAATGAAATAATAAATAGTTCGCTATCATCTGTCAAAAGATAAATATAATTAATGGTAAAAATTGTCAATACATTTCACTCAGTGAGTGATACAGTTCCCGGGTGGCTACTCACCTGGCAATTCCTTGAATTCCGGGAATTCTGCCTGAATTGGTAGGCTGCAGGAATTATGCGTGCATTCTGCATGAATTTCTCTCCATAGACGTGAAAAATTGCAACTTTTATTAATCCAAATCCCAATGAATTTAAACATATTTATAAATGCCCTGAGGCAAGTTTCTCTCAGTTTATCTTTTATTTTTATCGAGGAAGGAGAAGAAAGCTGCGTGGAAAATGAAACATAATTCTCTCAATCCGTTTACTTTGCTAGTGTCCTTTGCAGAACAATCTACCTGCCAGACGGAAGATTATTGCAAGATATCTTGAAGTTAATTAGGTAAATTTGAGTTTCAAATTCTTATATAATTAACAATTTTTCGTAGATTACATTTGTGATTTGTATTTGTAGATGTATTTCGAGTGTGGATATGTGAAATGGCAAATGTAAACACCGCACCTTAAATTAAACATTTTAGATAATACCGTTTAAGTGAATTGAATTAGAATTTTTGGTTACATTGGAATCCCACATATATTTTATATTGTTAATATATTTGTGTCTGTTGGAGGGGAAGGGGGTGAGAGGTGGTAATTTGTATGTAAGGTTGAAATAATGAAAACATCAGCTTGTACGCTTGAATTTTTGGAAAATTTGCCTTGGAAACCGGAAATTATACTTGAATTTTATCATGGTTCTAGAGTGGCCACTCTGAATTCGATATAAGTGTAGACTTTCTTGGAACACTACTGTAACTATCAGCTACACCTTGTGTTAAAAACTTACCCCCGGTAGGATTTTCTTTCGTCTCCCCCCCTCCTCCTACTAAGAATTCTAACCCTGGGTTCACTCTAGCCGAATGTTCCCTACATACACACTGTATTTGTAAGTGTGCATGTTGATGTGGGTATGTATGCATGTTATTGATAATGTCTCACTCAGCCAAGATAATTCTTGTGTCTTCCTCACAAAGATGACGCTCCTGAGTCTGCCGAATTTCCCTTCCAAGAAATAACAAAAAGGATAAGCGTTATCGAATTTCCATCCAACTTTGTGCTACCTTCGTTTAGATACGAAGCAAGGAAATTTATTTTGGAGTTTTCTTAAAACTGAAAGCAAGGGGTTTTGGGAGGGGGTCCATTTTTGCTCTCTCTGTATCACACTGAGTCTGAAGTTTGGGAATGACTGACAACGCTGCAGTGATCAATGGATTTTAATCAGTATCCGAAATTCCGCCATCACGAAAGAATTGCGTCTTGGCTTCAACAAAGAAAACCGTTCATGACAAGATACTTCGTTCCGAGGCAAGGGCTCTTAAATCCATTTCGATTCCGAGACTTCTTTGATACCGGCAGAGCTAACAGACATTAACGAAGGAGCTTGTCCAACGATGCGACTTGGAAGATGAAAATAAAGATTTTACGGGTGAAGAACTCACTCAATTGTCTTCGTTATACTCCATGTCGGCTCGTGAATTTCAAATTTGCCCTGACTAGGGAAACGCTGTTATGCACCATTAAAGACGTTGTTTTTCTACTCTCTTACGAGTGACAGATGTGTATTTATTTCAATATTGTCGGAATTAGCACTGCTACTAAAAATAACCCCGACTATACAAGAGAGTATGCATTTCTCCCCATGTTGCGGTTTTTCAAGTTGATTATTAGGCCAAGCTAGACGCGATGTTTGAAAAATATGATGAATAAGTATTTTCAGACTCCCATAAATTCCTTGTGGAGAAAAGAAAAGCAGCAACTTCAACTTCAAGTTACGGCTAATCAAATGGAAGTCTTCGACTTTTCCGACGACAAATAAAATCTTCAACGTGTCCTCTTTCCGTTCAAGTGTTTTTCTACGCCATCGGAAGTTTAATATTTCCAAGAGAACAAGTACAATAATACTCCCAAAAGCATAATACTAAATTTTCTCTTCCTCCTACAACCAACCAGCGCACAAACCTATCTCTCCAGCTTCTCGCGGAGAATGTTCGGTGGGGGAGGAGCGTTTTAGGGACTTTTCACTGAAACTGTACCTCCTGGCGGATTTTAAGGTGATAAAAAACTTGAAAATATATTATTTTTTAATATTCTAAAACAAGCGGAAGCATGCCACTAAAAGTCCAAAATATTTCCATTCAAAATGAAGGACTGACTCAGTTTGAATTTGAATTTGAATTTAAAATTTTGTGTGCGTCAGCACTAAGGCTATTTTTCACCCGTCACATTATACGGGGTCCAGCCCCTTATCGTTACACATAACAACTATAACGTTGCATAACTAAAATCATAAAATCTGACTTTCGTTAAAAGCTGAGTCTGTAAAGGAGAACTCAGCACTAATAAGGACAAAACACAGGACAACACAAACAAAATTATACTGGCCATGGGGCCAGTCGCCAGAGCCTCGTTAGTCTGCAGTCCAGGGTGTACTACGTGGAAGTGGGGTTGACTAGTGGGTGCACTACGTGGAAGCACCTCTTACGCTGACTGACTCACAGTTTTTCATGTTTACACACAGATCTAATACTTTACCCAGCTTTTCGTAACACCGTGAGAAGTAGTGTTTACGTAACGTAGATTCATCAAATTGTATGTATTTCGACAGAAAGTTTTTCAGAACCGGTTTATTTTCTTCAGTGGAATGTCCACTGCAACAAATGTTGTACTTAAATCTAAATAGTATCGCGAACACTTAAAAATCACTTCACTTCATCATATTTGAGTTCCTGTTAGCACTATTTAGCATATTCCTTAACATTTAGGTACGCCATGACCAAAATGCTACCGTGTAAAGTAAAAATCTTCAAGGATAGGATCGGCCCTAAGCATAACCAATCAGAAGTGTATCACGTCAAATTTTTAAAATACGATAACTATTCAACTGAGAGGAATAACGTTATTAGGTACAAAACTAACTCTCTAGCCTTCTTAAACCCGAAGGTTCATGGCTGCAGCAACACAGGCCTTCCATCTGTCCCTATCCTGAGCAAGATCTATACACTATTTTCCATCCCTACCGATTTCCTTTAGGTCCATCTCAACGTTATCCCTCCATCTTCGTCTTGGCCTAACGAGGCTCTGGCGACTGGCCCCATGTTTGTGTTGTCCTGTGTTTTGTCCTTATTTGTGCTGAGTGCTCCTTTACAGCCTCAGCTTTTAAAGAAAGTCAGAAGATTTTAATATTTTATGATTTTAGTTCTGCAACGTTAGAGTTGTTATGTGTAACGATAAGGGGCTGGACAACGTATAATGTGACGGGTGCAAAATAACCTTAGTGCTGACGCACCCAAAATTTTAAATTCAAATCAAATCAAATTCGTCTTGGCCTTCCTACAGGTCTCTTACCATCAGATTTCCCAACAACAATCCTGCAAACTCTTCTTTCCTCTCCCATTCGTACTACGTGGCCTGCCCACCTAACTCTTCTTCATTTAATCATTCTATTAATATCTGGACATGAATACAAGTTATGTACTTCTAAATTATGTAACCTTCTCCACTCACCTGTCTCCTCATCCCTTTTAGGTCCAAATTTTTTCCTAAGGATCTTATTTTCAAATACTCTAAATTTATGTTCCTCTTTCAATGTAAAGGACCAAGTTTCGCATCCATATAGCTAATAATACAGGCGCTGTTTAAATACATACTTTATAACGTATACAGTGCACGTATGGGAGGATATTTTAGTTGTTTCAATTGTAAACACCGTGCGTTCGTTTTGGCTCTTGGCCGAGATAGCGCGTGACATGGCGCAGATGCCGGCATTTTTGTCCCGTAATGTCTCGCTTATTTACGCACATATCTTTAGCATGTAGACAATTATATTTATATTGCATAACGAGTACTAACCTGTGTTATAAGAGTTGTTCAAAGTTGTTCACGTGCTATCTTAGACATTCATGTACCCAGACCATTAGCCTAAACTACGTTTTTGGAACAGTGGTTGCTGTAGAAGAGGAAAGGGGCAGCGACTTCAAAAATCACATATCTACACGTCTTAGCTTCTAATTATATTTGTTTGATTTGTTATTTAGCGTCGCTTTTCTGCCAGTTTTTGGCTAATGTCGACGATGATGAGTGATGATATAATGAAGGAACACTCACAAAGAACACATACATATGCCCAGGCCGAGATTCGAACCCGAAACTCACGACGGCGTAGCGTGGTGTGCTAATAACTCCGCTACGGAGTTCGGCAGCTTCTAATTATCCATTTCCATCTTACAAAAAGAAACGCTGCAACAAGAGAAGATGTACAGTCGTTGCAAAAAATATTTCCCTACGGGGCTGCTGGCATTTAAGGCCCAAGGGATAAGCATTTCTTAACATTGTACGGTCACCGGCAATTAAAATGGGGCACCTAGGTCCTGAAATACTCGCTTTCCTGTAAGGGGTTATGTATGTTATGTTACCTTACTCGACGCCGGTGGTAGAAGTTGCCATTGAAAATTTGCTATTAAAATCCACCTATCGCCGTAGGGTTAGGCAACACACAACGCCTTGCAGAGAAGGGATTATGGGAGCTTGTGCACAGAGACACGGAAAGGCTACAACCCATCCCCATGCTTCTGCTCTCTGAAATATCTATATTATTATTGGGCACACACATACACACACACATGCAGACTACACACTCAAATAACACAGATATGTTATAAATTGCACCATAATACCTGAACATTCGGCACAGTTCAACTGACTGTATTTACAAAATAAATCTTATATCAAATGAAGAGGTGATAATCTGATTATGTACTACCTCTCTAATAGCATCCCTTAGCTTCAAGCGTACCTTATGAATGTTTTTTTTTTTTTTTGCACCATTCAAAGTAATAATAATAATTTACATATCTATGGTTCTCGATGTTCTTCAATTACCCTCTGATGTTTTGTGTAATTCCTTAATGTTACCAAATCAGAGATTTCTGTGCACAGGGTTCCCTCCACCGCCTCTTTGCTCGAAACAAATGTTATTTTAGCAAAAATATCTTTGACAAAAGATTTGAAATGCGCATTTTGTGGCAATGTTTGCTTCTATGTTCTGTTGGGTAATTTGCGTTACTACACCCAGTAAATTGAGTAGAATTATTACAATACATAAAGAATCGTTAATACAAGTACTGCTAATATTACACGACATTGTAAAAATCATGCACATCTGCTTTAAACATTGTACAGAACACTAAGACAAAGTATTATTTTATAACTGACATTAATCATTACCGAGCGCATTTTGATGTATCTTAATACAGTTGTAATGTATATTTTCATTCAAGCACCAAAACACATTTTACAATTGTGACAGTGTTTGACCTTCAAAACGCTCCTGCACATACTCGGTACCTCACATATTAATTTTGTTAATTTAATTTCAATTAATGTGATTCACTTTAAAATATTTGCACTGGGAACGAGAAAATATTTAGATGTATCATATGTTTTGTATAGCTGCAATTCAATTTCTTGAACACAAAGTATTTATTCACCACCAGCACACATCGACACAAACTCGTAGAACCTAATTCAAGCGGAAAAGCTAATATTAAAAAAAGCCCTTTTATAATACATGTATCTTTGGAACAAAATGCACTCACAATCGTTACAGGGTCTAGAATTTTTTTCCCACCATTTTGGTAAAGGCTGACAATGGTTTACATTTATGCTTTCGAGTAAAGATATTGAATGGTCATAACAGTTTTCTGCGATTAAAGAAAGGTTTTCGCGGGAAGTATGCTTTCTTAAAATAAAATAAAAATAGCATTTGATTACTTTGTACTATGACGGAAAAGTATTCTATCTCGTAATTTACATTATTTTTCAGGCAATAAGATGATTATCTTGTAAAACATTTCACAGCTCTTTTGAGAGCTACGTGAACCTTTCTCAGGTACTTTTTATTATAAATCTCGTTAACAAATTAATTTTTAAAATTGCACATTAAATTGCACACATGGGAGATACTATGCGTAGAACAAACTTCATTTGTCGCCGTGTTTACACAATAATAAAATCTGACTCTCGAACATTTTCAAGTAATTGATCACCATTCCTCAAATGAAAACTTGAATTATAATTAGTTTTCTTTTAGTTTGTTACCAGCCTTTTCAACTATAATTATCCATGAATAATTTTCCGGTTTTATTCTTTAATGACCAGTTTCTTGAAGCATTTTAATACAGCCTGGCACTCACATTTATAAATCGCAAATTAATTGACTTGCCAAAGTTCCCCCTCCCCTACATACACATACACACCATACATACATACATACATACATACACTACTAAGCTCAGTGACGCAGGAACTGATTTGGAGGGAAGTACAAATTTCACCTTAAGCATACACCCTGGTTTTTAACTAAATTACAAAATCTTTGAACCTACAATGAAAAACACCAAAGTTACAAAATAAAGTTTAGAGATTTGTACCTCCCGATCTAAAACCTTGTCTTTCACTCGTTTTCAATATTTTTTCCCCATTTCAACTATTTCATTTTAACAAGAACACTGATCAAGTAAGCTATCCAACACCACAATGTATAGTAAGTACTCTAAGTAAGTTTGTGTGAATAGGAATATAATGGAGAGAAAATATTTTTTTTTCCTTGCTACAATGAGCATTTCAACGGTAGCCTCTTGTGTTTCTCAAATTATTTGAAGGTATAATAATAGATAGAAGGATGTAGGGATACTGTACCCCCCCTCATAAAAATTTTAGAGCTGAAAGTGCCATGTTCCTGCACCAGTGATTAACTATTCTATGATTATACTATACGAGAAAAACTTCATGCAAAAAAAATATCCAACAACGGGTTACGAAATTGACTTGTAATAACGTAAAGGACAGGGAAAATAAAATTAAACAGCAATTTCTAATAAGATTTACTATCAACCTTAAGGATTAGAGGACGCTTCTGGGAGAAATCATTTCATCTCGACTGTCATCATCATAAGCATCGGGTGGAATCTGAAAAAAATATCAGATTGCATTATCGTAACACATGGTGATTTTTGCGTTTCACAATAGATTGAACATATGCAGGAAACCAAGTGTCTAACGTGTAATACCTAGAAAAACAATAAATTGTTAAAAATAATGGGCATTATTACCACTATTATTAATACCATAAAACTTTTAAAAAAATGGCTTATAAATTGAGATATAACAACATATAATCATTATGTACAGTCACAGGAAATAAAAAATTTGAAACCTAGATCCTGAAAATGAATACGTTTTGAATTGAGTATTACAAAGGGTTTTCCAATAAGAATGATATGATTTTGAAATGAACTGTCACTAGTTGTCATTTGTGTTTAGTATACGTACTGTAACAATTCATCATGGCTAAATACACGCTTCAAGAACGTTTGGTTATTATCCAAAAAAATTATGAAAATAGACGTTCTTTTGAATTTTGGGCATTTCTGGTTAAGTGGATGTTTACAAACAAAATTGTCGTTTTTGGTGTGAAAACAATCCACAAGAGATTCACGAGAAGCCCTTGCACCCGCAAAAGGTCACTGTATGGTGGCATCATCGGACCATTATTTTTCCAAAACGAGGTAAGAGATGCAGTTACAGTGATTGGTGAGCAGTACCGATTGATGTTAACAGATTTTTTGAGGCCAAATTTAGATGAAATTGATTTGGAGGACATGTGGTTCCAACAAGACGGTGCCACATGTCACACTGCTAATGCCACTATCGACGTATTGCAAGAACAGTTTGGTGAAAGGATAATTTCAAGAAATGCAACTGTTAGTTAGCCTCCAAGAAGTTGTGATTTAACTCCTTTAGATTGCTTTTTGTGGAGTTATTTGAAATCTATAGTCTATGCAAACAGACCACGAACCCTTGATGCCTTAAGAATGAACATCGAACGCTGCATTCGTGACATTAGGCCCGAGTTGTTGCACAAAGTCATCGAAAATTGGGTTCATCGAATTCACTCGTGTGAACGAAATCGACGTGGACACTTAAATGATGTGTTATTCAAAACATAATATAATAAACTATCCATTTTTTGCATTTATTTTGACATTTTCCTTCGTAGAATAACTAACTTTTTTAATACAAATTTTAGTGGTCCTAACTAAATATGTACAGTCACCAGCAATAAAAATGAGACACCTAGATCCTGAAATATTCGCTTCCCTGCAAAGAGTTACGTGAGTTGTCTAACTCCACGGCGGTGCTAGAACTTGCCATTGAAATTTTGCTATTAAAATCCACTTGTCGCCGTAGAGGTAGGCAACACACATAACGCCTTGCAGGGAAGCGAATATTTCAGGATCTAGGTATCCCATATTTATTGCCGATGACTGTACATACCTAGTTAGGATCACTAAAATTTGTATTAAAAAGGTTATTCTATGAAGGAAAAATGTCAAAATAAATACAAAAAAGCAGGATTTATAAGACAACAAAAAGGTAATTTTAGCTGATAAGAAATGAAAAATTCTTGATTATTGTTATTGAAAGTATTATTATTATTGTGCATTTTTTCTTATGTATAATACTCAATTCAAGACGTATTCATCCTTATGGAATCCTGATTCGTCGAAAATAAATTACACAACATTACCCACCATTCAAACATTGTGCTTCATTAATTTTAGTGCTCAAACGTCCATTTTAATATCATTAAACAAAAGGAGGTTATTGAATTTTAGTAAATTGGAAATTCTTTCACGCGGGGGGGGGGGGGGGGTAACACCTTAGACTGGACAATACAGATTGATGGTGTTGATTTTGAGGATGTATATTTTATTTTTAATAATTTTAGAGAATTCGCAATGTGTCTTGATGGGGTCTCTCCGATGGCGTAGTGGTAACGTCATCGGCTTGTAATCAAGGAGTCCCGTGTTCAATACCAAGTAGGAGGCACATAGTGGTTCGGATCCCGCTTTGAACTGTAGGTCCAGTCCATTAGCCTATCTGCGTTTAAAGTGGACGTGAAACGAAAACAGAAACATACAGCAGACACATTTATATTCTGTAGCCCCCATAACTCTCTCTCTCGACTCTCCTTACGGAATAGGTAAGGTTTTAACAACAATGAAAAACAAATAGGTTCAAGCTGTTTTAACACTGGTTACCATGCGGGTTTATTGCGGCAGAGGTTAAATGGCTTGTTGCCCCCTCCCTCCGCATTTTATGGAAACATGGTACTTTGTTGCGATACCTTGAGGTCATAATTACAAACAATAACATGCGGGGAATTTAAAATATTATTATCCAGATGTACTTCTGGCCCTCATAGCTAGGAATTAATTAACTACTTGACAACTGTAACTCTTGTTTGCAGCTGAATTTCTTACAAATAATGACATGAAAGAAAAATGACAACACGCAATTAACGATCATGAAAAAATGTGCGTTTCTTTATGAAGGTACAAATAGAACTAAATAATGTAAAAATCTTTCAGAGGGCGAAAAACTGTGAATAATAATTATGTACAATGACTTCCTCAATTATGTACAAATAACGATCCACAATTAACATGTTATGTACATGTAAAAAAAACGACAAAATGCAACAAACGCACTGTCCATCATTAATTTCACTCCCTTCTATTGTTGCATCGTACAGCAATATATCAGAGAGGAACAAGGACGGATTTGAAGGGTCCAGGGTGGTCCGGACTCCCTGAAAGACTTACCCAAGTTCCAAAAATTAATATATTTATTTTGTTTTTAGCATTTGTTTATAATTGATGGTTATTTATTTCGACCGAACTTATTGGAAGGCAAGAAATCTGGATCATACGTGTTTGAGAGACATTACCAATATATATATATATATATATATATATATATATATATATATATATATATATATATATATATATATATATAAATCTCTCAACAACTTGAAGGAAGTAAAGTAAAAGTTCGGCTTGATTCAAACTGGCGTTTTCATTACCCACTGATTTTGCTTTTGAGTTTCTACATCATTTTCCATTTTTGTTATTAACAAATTACAACGCCATAGAGTGCTTATTCTGATAGTGGGTACATGTTTCATTGGATTCTAATTTTGTCTCACGATTCAAGGAATTTGAAATGATTGAATGAAGCAGCAGCAGTTCTCTAAAACATAGTCCCAATCATGGAGATGTAATTAGTCTCAGATATCGGATTGAAGTTGTTATTACCGTGCATAGAACTGCATTTTGAATCAAAGGATTTTCTTATATATTTCGGCCAGTAACATGTAAGGCCCATTAACCTTTTTTTCTTATCCATTAAGCAAATTGATATAAGTACATCTGCAAAATGCTTACATCTTTGTAGAAATACGGTATTTTCTGATACTTGAGGCCTGTCGGATAACAAATGTAACTGAGAAAAAATATCTCAGTGTAAAGAACAACTTTTGTATAGAAAAAAAATCTGTGTAAAGATCAACTTTTGTATAGAAAAAATATATTTCTTTACACTGATATATTTTTTCTATACAAAAGTTGTTCTTTACACTGAGATATTTTTTCTGTACAAAAGTTGTTCTTTACACTAAGATATTTTTTCTATACAAAAGTTGATCTTTACACTGAGATATTTTTTCTATACAAAAGTTGATCTTTACACTGAGATATTTTATCAATTTGCTTAGGCTAATGGATAAGAAAAAAAGGTTAATGGGCCTTACACGTTACTGGCCGAAATATATAAAAAAACTTTTGTATAGAAAAAATATCTCAGTGTAAAGAACAACTTTTGTATATATCGTACACATTTTAGCCTGGAAATTTGAAAAATACCTGTATTTTCCAAAAGTTATTTGCGTAAATAATTTATTCATTCTTGAGGTTCAGAGATACCTGTTGCCATAATTGGTTCTGAACAAAAATGTTACAATTGAAGGGCTCGGTTGTTAAACATATAAGTGACATTTTGGTCATTTTTGAGTTACAAAGTAAAATGTGCCATCCTTCAATTTTCGAATGAAATTGCCATGTCATACAATTTGCATTGGATTCAGTGATGCCTTCTGAAGTTGGTAAACACAACACAAAAACATTTTATGTACAGTGTAGCTTCTAATAACCATTTTTCTTAATGAACTCAGAAATGACCAAAATGTCACCATGTTTTACACCCGAGCCCTTGAATTAGTAAATATAGCACATTAACGAGGTCATACGAAAGACAGCAAGGTAAAGACAGCAAGGTAAACAATGGAAGTGTACCAAGAAATTACACAAATAACGTTAAAAAAAACACCAAGAAATTACACAAATAACGTTAAGAAAACCATCTGAATTTTTCATTTTGATGTGCAATGACGACTTTAGGTAACTTGGGAACTGTATAAAAGCTTACACTCGCATATGTTACATGGTGTATTTTGTATGTTGTAACCAAGAGAGTGAATTGATGCTTGGTGCATTCAAAGAATGTGTTTTATTTATTACTAGTAACATTTTGTTTCAAATTCAAATTTCATGGCTACAATGTGTACGGTGTGGCATTGTACTGCGATTTAGTCTTTGAATACAACATAGTAACAATTCACAATCTTATTCCAGACAGCATACAACATGTAACATATAGGAGTGTAAGCGTCCAAATTTTTTTCGAAGTTACCTAAAGTAGTCCTTGCACATCAATCAGATATATATCTACAGAATCAAACAAACCAGATAAACTCAATTAGTAATGGCGCATATCAGATAATAACATCAAAACATTTGTAATTTTTTTTAACAAGTAGAAAAGACAGATGATTGAGGGTGCTAAATAAACCGGACGGCAGATAGCCACAAACAATTAAAACTGGGCTCAGATAACATCACAATGGTACAAAAAAAAACTCATTGTCGCCTACAGAATTTCAACAGACCCTTTGACATTTCGAAGATGAATAAAAACAGGATTGTTAGGAACACCAGATGACTAAAAATCGTTATTTTCTCAGTGAATTAAATATATATATGTTGATACATGCAACCTCACTCTTGCGCTCACTGTGTAGTTCATATGTGTTTGTGATTTGTGATCTATTTCATCTTATCACCATTCAACCTCATCTTTGCGATTAGCCGAAAGTGGCAGAAAAGATAAGTAAATTGAATCTATCAATCACTGTGTAGTATATGGGCACTATGACAGATATACAAAGATGTGCAATTTGCACGTTTTCTCTTGTACAAGAAATATGATGCTCAAATGTATCATGTATATATTTACAATCGTCAGTTTTGTAGTTTAAGTGGTTCTTTCTCATATATGGTCTCATTATCTCACTGTGTGGCCCTTTTCAAAGCCATTTTCGCCTCTGTAGATCGAGGTCGAAGCCTTACCCATCTCCCCACCCATCCACTAAACCACTGTTCATTATTTAGTAAGTCCTGAGTTCGTTAACTGCTGAACAACCGAAAACCGAATAACCTTGAATTTTCTGGAAAGAATATTACTAAAATAACAGCTATATATGCTCACATTTTTACAGGGAATGGAACATTCAGTTGCGAGACTTGAGTTAAGAGATTTTACAGTTTATTTTAAACTTGACTACAAAATTTCAGTATGGAATTGTTTGCTAGCAGTTGAATAAGCATGGTGTTATTACAGATTAAAAAGTAAAATCAAATTTGCAAAATTCATTGCATTTTTACATGTAGACATGTGGTTTACCTTAATTAGGCCTATATGTTTCTCGATGATTTAGTATTACGATTATTTGATACACATCACCCAGTATGTTCTTATTTTAATGTAGACGTCTGTTCATCGGACAAGTGAAATAATAAACCAAAGAGAAATACGAAAAATACAACGACAAATTGAAATTGGAACAAAATAAACAAGAAAGAGCAATTGTGACACCAAAGAAATAAAATAGATAAAATCGAATTGATCTCCATAATAAAATTATCCAAACGCTTTTAGGCGTTCAGTCATTGTAAAAACCCCGAGGTTCATTGGTGTACATCTTCTACAATAGGATTTGAATTATTCCATTTATCTCTATCTAGCTGCAGAAACTATTTCACCCAAATTTACAGCAGTTATTCTGGTCACAAAATTGATGCCAAATTGTTGTGCCCGTGGTTCTCTATGAGTTTTGTTTTGTAAACTAACAAATATGGTCTACACAACATTTTGAAATTGTCAAAAAATAGCCAAAATGTGGAAGGACACCCCTTACTGACGCAGGATCAGTTTTCACCATAAGGATCAGTTTTCACTATCAGGATCAGTTTTCACCATAAGGTTCAGTTTTTACCATAAGGGTCTTCGCAATTAATTGTCCACCTGTTCGAACCACTCTGGGGGGTAAAGACAGCCAGGGGCGTGGTGCTGATCACATCACCCTCTCCATCGGCCGTGATCAAGAAAGTGGTGGGGCCCTAACACCACACACCCTATACTCCATCATGGCGTGAGTAAAGCAGAGGAGAGCACTTTACTTTTTGTTACAATGGGTAAGAGCGTGACGTAGCATGGAGTGGGCGAAGTTCCCTCGCGTCCCATGGAGTTGATACGAAAATGTAATAATACAAGTGAGAAAAATAGATGGAAAAAGCGAGAAATAAAATTAAAACATTGTTTTTTATCTGGCTTTAAATTCTAGTTTAACGTTATAATTTGAATGAAAACGTCAAATCAGAGGCGTAACATACAGGCAGTCTTGGGCCCTAATCCTAAGGGGGCCCGAAAAAAGTAAAAATTATTGTCGTATTTCTCATGCGAAATATTTACGCACAAAATTTATGTGCGTCTTTCGATATTTTCTTCTTATGCCATGGTTTGTAATATTTACATCCTACAAATTTTGAAATGAGGAAACGAAGGGAAACTCATTGAAAATAATATAGGTTATATTTAAGGATTTGTAGTTTGCATTTCTGATTTCTTTTTTAAAAAAAGTATAGCATACTTAAAGATACTTCAGTTATGTCTTAGTGCCTGAAGAACATCCTATTACTACTACTTTGGTTAAAGCAAATTCCATTAGTGTTTTACAAGAATGTACGTACCTCTGCCAAGTGTAAATTTCTCTGTGGCATATTATTAAATATCATTTTCGTCAGTAATTTATTATTACTATCAATATTTAAATATGATAATTTGCTGACGTATCCTTGAAGATTTTCTATCGATTGAAATTGAGTTTCAAATTTAAAGGACGGATGGGGGCCTCGCATTTTAATCTCAACCAGGGCAGGGCATGTTAGTTAGTATCTTCTTTATCGTTAGTAAATATAGTACACTTATTATAATGTTAATATTTATACAAATATATAGCAGTCGTCAAAATTACACATAATACCCTACATAACTATGACTCTATATTTATGTTACAATAATAGAATTCCTGAGTTTCATTTTCTGTCAGTGTAGTTTTATAACAAGTAAAATATAGCCATTTCAAGCCAGAAAGAGTTGCTATCAGTGGCGGCGATTAGGGTGTGGGGGGGCGTTCATTAACCATCTTCTACAAGCAAGCTACTGAATCAGGTCTTTCTTCAGAATTCATCTGGTGCATGGGCGTCGGGAGGGGTCGAACGACCCTGGAAATTGCCATCGTTCATTTAAAGATACAAGAAAACCGAAAACTTGTTACTCTTATTGTTAAGCCCGACCCTGTGGCCAAGTGGTTAGCACATCGCGCTGCGACGCCAAAGGTCCCGGGTTCGAATCCCGGTCGGGCTTGGTTGTTTGTGAATGTCCATTCATCAATTTCATCATTTCATCACTCATACCCATCTTCGCAAATTAGCCAAGAGGCACAAAACGCGAAGTAAAATAAACTAAATCAAATCAAATCAAATCTTATTGTTAAGAACAGAAATAAAGTTCAATTAGTTAGTATTCGAACAGAACAATCTAAGTAAAAATGCATTGAATCGAAAACATTGAGTGAAAAAGGCAGAAACAATGTTATAATCTACCATTTCATCCAAAGAAGAAATGGTTCCACAGTTTTCAAAATTCAAATAATTACAGTTATAGGTGAGAGGTCGCACAACAAACTTTATGAAAAAAATCCCCCAAACATTTTTAGAGCTTTTTCTTGAACGAGACCTGCAAAAGTTAATATCAAAATGCATTTCAGATACTAACGGCATAAAATGCAAAAGAAATAATGGAAAATAGTTGTGCTGGTATTCATTCGTTTGGTGGATCGAGTCTCCACATTTACATAATAAAATTTATTTTATTAGTTTATAATATTTATTATTGCATAATAACATTTATAACCGTAGTAATCATACTTATTATTTTTCTACTATTCAACGCCATTATCTGGTGTGGTCGGATTCGGAGTGTTCGAAGACGCTATCTGCTCTCGACAGAAAGAAATGGATTTAAAATATATGGTGTTAGACACGTCGCACTTATTGAAACGTACAAAAAGAAAAGATTTAAATTACTTAATACACATACCACTTCAAAGGAAATGCTTACGGGTGTGGTATTGCAGTATTAAGAACATTGGACTTAGCCCAATTTTGGAATTAAATTATATCTGTATTCCAATAAAAAGCAATAATATTGGCACACACGCACACATTCAATGGCGTAGAATAAAATAGAGGGCCTTTTCAGCACCATTATTAATGTATAAGAATACTCTCATTTGAGCATTCCCTGACATTCGCTAGGAGACTCGACGGCAAGTGGCCCGGCGTCAGCGATTGTCTTTACCGGTGAACGGGTCCGCGCCAGTCGCACGCTACAGTCTGTTTTTGTTTTTTTCGCTCTCCCTGCCTTCGCTCTCTTTCCCTTTCTGTTGACGTTGCAGACTGATTCCAGTATAATCCTCCCTCGGAAGTTGTGTTGCGTCGTGTCAGTGTGTTGAAGATTGTGGCTTAATATGGCATCACAAAAGCATTACAACAAAGGATTTATCTTGTCGAGTGTTACTTCGGAAAGAGGAATTGTGGAGAAGTGCGACGACATTTTGCAAAGAAATTTCCTGGTGGTCCCGTTCCACATAGGACCACTATATTAAACCTCGTAAAAAAGTTTAGAGTAACAGGGTCAGTTCTGAATAAAAGTGGAAAGAAAAATGGGGAAATCTAAAAAATAAAGTATACAAAGACAATCCGCACACCATCCGTGAGTTGAAAAGAGAGTATTGTACGAGAAATCGGGAGAATTACAGTAGACGAACTTGCACGTGTAAATGCCAATTTCCTTCGGAGATGCCAGGAATGTGTTGCAGCAGAGGGACAGCATTTTCAACATCTTCTGTAGCCAAGGCTAGTACACAATATGAAAACTGTAATTTTAATAGCTGACTCTAGCGACTGTCGCGGACCCGTTCACCGGGAAACACAAGCGCTGATGCCGGGCCGCTTGCCGGCGATTCTCGTAGCGAATGTCAGGGAATGCTCTATAGTTCAACCATCCACCATAACATTTGTTGGATGTACTCATACTTATCAACCGATAAAATATATAATCTCACTGCTTTTTCTCTTCTTTCACAGGTATGTACTGTTGCCGTTTCCTTGCTCAGTCCGTGGTAAGTTGCGAACTTTTTTAATCATCATCATTGCTCACGTGTTTGTGCATTGCTGTCTATCGCTGTTTTATACGAGGCATGTTTTCTTATTTGGCGATGCCTTTCTGCCATTTTCGGCCAGTCCAATACACGGTGCTCGGAGAGCGGTGGTATGAACCGTTTTCCAAGGTAAGTTTTCAACAGGCATTGTCGATATGAAAATTTCTTAGGACATTCTTAGGACGCCGTATTGACAGGGTAATAAATCTAATTATTCGTGTTTCATTATTATTATTATTATTATTTCGACGGCAGTTCTTTCAAACTTGCAAAGCCACCGTATACACAGGGCCCTTGCATAGACTTATTATAAGGTTTAGAAATTAACAGAACGTGTTTAGGTGAACGAATTAGATGGTGGATGGGCTTGAATTCAAGAGGGCACAGATTCAAATCCTGTTGTCGTGTCGCCAAACTTGAAAGTTTTCTCTCCACCTCAAGCGAATGCTGGAATGACAACTTGCATGAAGGCCAAGGACGTTTTCTTGTCTCTTTCCTTGCGTGTTAAAGCTACCAGTGTGGAAATCATTTTTTCCCTTTCTAGACAAATCGTCACTTTTCCAGAAGCACTTAGCGAGTTTTTTTTTTAATGTTAACATATGAAGCGATTTTTTTTGTAAAAGTTACAAGATAATTTAAAAAAAAAAGAGGGCAAAATTATAAAGATGTTTGTAACCAGTGTTTTTTATCCTGGCGGTTCGCAACGGTACGCCCTACCGACACCTTTTTTTAGGCGAAAATAAAATTAATTATATTTTATTGTAACGAAAGAAACATGTGTAACTACGTACATAAATGCACAATCATTTATATATATTGCATATAGCACAATATTTTGAGTAATTCGTATAATGAACAAAGTACTGGAAACTTTATTTCCAGAAAGAAAAGCACTGCCTCACTAGATCAACAGATGGTTTTTAATCCTTTGAAAGAACATAAAATATACCTTGGTTACATATTAGAGGAACATTAATTGTAGTTTCCCACACCATATCCGTTGTTGCAAAATAAAGATATAGTCATATATATAGTGGAGGAGAAATATTGGACATCGTATATAAACTATCGTGTGCAAAATATAATGCAGGTGAACGAAACTGGTACCGTTATTATATTGGTGTTTACAGTGATGGTCTAATGATTCATCATGTACATCGTATGTGAGAGTATATAATTTGGGACTTCAAATAGCAATAGCAAGCATATCTTTATTATTATTTATTATCTTAATAGGGTTACTTTTAAGCCGTACAATATTTCATTTAGTTCATTATTAATACAAGCAATGGCTTCATGACCTAGCACTAGCTTGACGTTTCATTTCGTCAGTTTACGTTGAAGTTGTGAGCTCAGGATATTTTACATTATTGTTAGAAGTTATAGTAACATTTAGAATATTCAACTGTTTACAATAAAAAGACCTAACTGTTTCGTGAGAGCTGGCGCAATGAAGTCAACTCTCTACGCTGTGTCTAGAAAGAGAAGTGAGCATGCCGTTCGTAACGGTTTCGAATATTAAACACTCATATACAACTTGTATATTACATGTATTTATGGGGTCTATAGTTCAAAACTGAAACATACAATGGGAAAAAAAACCTAAAATTTAAATCTGAATATTTTATCGTGTATAAAAATAGATAAAAATTTAAAATAACCATGAGGTAATAGTCGTTAGTACTTTAAGAACTGTGCTGCTTATTTTGATTTTATGGTAGTGGAAATAAATCTGACGGGTCTTAGAGCGTTGTTTCTCCAAACTATGAGTATCTGCGCCACCATAAAGTTTCTCAGTGGGTGTCTGGCCGTAAAAAGTACAAAGTACAAGGGCAAGATTAACGTAAATATTTTATATCTGCTACTCTTGGGTAATTTTATAGGGCTGATAGTGCGTTGACCCTCTAAGTAGGCGCCTATGGAACAGTAGATATTATTCCATTCCCAATTTGTTACTTTATTCTTGAGAGGCATAAGAGAACATTTGTTTTCCTTATATTTTTCAATACTTAATACTTCACTGCATGGTTACTCTATTTTGTTGTTAACTTTTACACACCTTGTTCGAGAAAAACCTTTGAAAATTAAGATAAAGTTTTGTTCATGAAGTTTACGTTGCGCGACTTTTAATTTTAAGAAACTCTTGTGAACCATTTATTCTTCGAATTAAGTGTAGAAAGGTTTTGACAGGTTTTTGAGCTAACCCACTTTTTCATTTGGTTATTCTGCCGGAATACTGATTATTTCTGTTATCGAGTGCCAAAATAATGTAAGCGCCCCCCCCCCCCCCTCTTTAACGATGCCAATTTCCAGAGCGATCGACTGATTGGTTCGACCCCCTCACCCTAGCGATGCCCATGGATGTAAGGAGGAACTTTTTTTCTTATTATTGTTATTAAACTTCGATCGTCAAAGTCAACTCGTTCAAGTAATCTTGATAAGTTTATTGTGCTGCAGTTATGGAATACACTTGGAGATAAGATAAAGAAGCAGGAAGGAGCCATGCGTGTTCCCATGGTTCAAATGGTTATAGTTCTGAGTTGCCACATATGAATGTGGTAAATTCTTGCGAAATTTGCACTGTCAAGGTTCCTGTGAAACTTTTAGATTTATTCCCTCGTGCGGGCTGGAGTGGAAAATTGTAATTGAAACTATTGTCATGTCGAACTCAATCTCGGTTATGGTGAAAGAATGGATTTATATGTACAAAAAGTGTTAAGATATGTAAATATATATTTAGTCATTCTAATCAAACTATGGAATTAAATATGGACTTCAAATTGTGAAATATGGCAATTTCCAAAATAAATAAATAAAATGCATTAGGTTTACATGATTATGAGCAAAACTGTAATGCAAAATTCAAATACAAAACGCGCTTTAACTTTTGATACCAGAATAATGGATTTCAAACTTCCTTTTAATCGTTGCAACGTGAATCTCTTCCTCTTGCCCCTAAAGTCAGATTTATATTGACTGAAACTGGGTTCAATATCTCATGAACTAATGGGAGTATATTTAAAGTATGCAATAGATTTCACTGCGAAAGCAAGATGGAGAACATAATAGTAGAATGAATATGGAATATATGTCAGAAAATGTTTGTAAATATGAAAATTATATGTGTAAATAACTAAAATGTGTGCTAAAAGCTGATATATGTAAAATATGGAAATTAAAAATAACCATTTTTGGAGCTTACATAGCGCATATTCACAAATATAATATAATAACACTGATTGTTGTATAATATGAAGATATGTATTTACATATAAATCCATTCTCCCGTTATAGGATTTGTACATACTTACAATTCAAACCGATGAGTGCCACACTAACACATCACTATAAATAATGTTTATGTAAATTGTAATATCGTTATATACAATGTAGAGACTTGGACTCAGTGTGTGGGATTCTATTTCCACAATCCATGTGCGTCTTTGTGGTATGTTACAATGCACAATAAACCATAATAAGTAAACAAAGTAAGGAAGCTTCTCAACATTAACACCTTAATTACAATATATACAAAATGTGAAATTGCTATGAACAGACACGCTCTACTAGAACTATATTTCGGGAGGGGTCCGAACTAAGTGTCTAACATAATTATTATTATTACTATTATTATTAAGAAGAGAGGTAAAAAATCAGTTTATGAATCAAAAGAAACAATATTTTCTATCTTTAGAAGAGAGTATTCAAACAAATAAAAAAAAAAATTGGTCACAGTTTAATAAGAAAAAGAGTAAGAATAAAATCACAAAAATACTGTATTTGGATACGTTACTTCATAAAGAATATGACATAGCAAATGCTTTTAAAGAAGTTTTTCATAAAGCTTTTACAAAAGTAACTCAAACAGATTTGAGTAGTGTTATGATCAATAATTATGTTAATTATATTGATATACTATTCATCTCTAATGAAGATACCTGAAAGGTAATCTGTAATCAAGTAGATCTGCAATTGGTCCTGATAGAATTCTTAATTTTATTTTGAAGGGTAATCATGAAGTTTTGGTACCATTACTCTCAATCTTTTATAATAAATAAATTTCCCTGAAATTTGGAAAGATGTTTATGTAGTTCCAGTCATTAAAAACAAAGATGGAGATGTAAGTGATATTGATAATTATAGACCAATAACCATTCTAAATGCAATAGCTAAAATTTTTGAACACATAATGGCCGACTATATTGGATTTTCGCTCAAACAATATATACGTAAATCAACATGGGTTCATAAAAGATAGATCTACCGTTACAAACCTTTCAGTATTAATTGTCTCTATAAAAATAACTCTTTTTTTTAAAAAAAATCTCAAACTGATATTGTATTTATTGACCTGGCTAAAGCTTTTGATTCTGTTAATCATAAATTGATACTGCATAAACTTGATGTGTTGGGTATTTCACCAAGATTTTAGAAATGGTTTCAGAGTTATTTAATGAATAGAATGTTTACAGTAAAAATAGGTCAAAGAACATCCAATAAGGCATTTGAGGAACATTTGAGGAACATACATATAATTAAAGTTTGTAAAAAGCTAAAAAGGTTTTAGGTTTTGTATTTTTTAATTGGACTTCTTTTAATAAAATGGAAACTTTTAAATTTCTATTTATAGTTTTGGTTCGTCCATTATTGGAATATGGAAATGAATTATGAAACATAGCAGCAAATAGTCACACCGAGAAAGATTGAATCAATTCAGAAATTATTCATTAGGTTACTTTGTATGAAAATGAAGAAAAGTTACATGTCACTAAAATATATGGAGTGGTTGGAAATTTTTAATTTAACAACCTTGAGCTTAAGAAGGAAATATAAAATCAAAGTATTTATACAAAACATCTTGTCAAATAGGACTGATAGTGAAATGCAATAGTTTATAACGTTCCACAATTTAAAACAAGAAAAAAAATCCATTATTATCAGTAAAATTCAAAAATGGTGGTGAATTTATAAAAATATTAATCGATGATTTTGATTATGACTTCCCTTAAAATATTATTTTTAGGTAGAGCATGTGATTTTATGTAAAAACCATTATGAGTTAATCATTTTATATTACTCTTTGTGACATAGTGCTGTATGAGGTTTTTGTAACTGTTCTCAGTACTTTAAATAAATAAACTATTATAATAATTATTAGATGAACAGGTAAAAAGATGATACAAGAACAGAGACGGCATTTATGCATTATGTAGACATGTGTCTAATTAAGGTCATTAAAATTTGTATAAAAGCAACTGTCATTGCAGAGAAATTAATGTAAAGAAATGTAATGGATTAGTTATTTAATACCAAAAGAGATGTTATTTCCTGCTGATCATTTTTATGCGGCACGGTCAGCTGTGTAATCACAATCTAATCCTTATCTTTATGTAAGTTCTGCGGAAATAAATCAATTTCATAGTATACAACAGTAGAAAAGTATTTTGCTTATTTAATTTTGGACTTGGCAAGTCTTTCAGGGGGGAGGGGGGTATTGTTGGACAAAGTATAGAATGGGTGGGAAAGACTGGTATCTAGGGTTTTGCTGTTTGCATACAAAATGGTCTGAGGACGCCTGAGACATAGCAGCTGGTGTCAACCAAGAGGCTGGGTAACCTACTGAGTTTTCTCTCCATGATAAGCACGTAGGCTATATTCGTTTGAATTTGTAAAAAGAACCACTGTATTTATTGCTTGCTATGAATATAGCCTTGCAGTAGTATCCAAATAACCCTACAGAATTTCTTCCTTTACAGTTTGGCTGGCGAATCAGATAACTTATTTCGTTGTCAGAACTATCATTCACTGTTTACTATTTATGTGCTCATTTGAATGATGTACAACATCAACTTTTTCGTTCATTTCAATTTTTTTTTGTTAACGTATCCAAATTTCCCCGTTTTATCCTATGGGCTTAAATATTATTGGGAATGTAGGGCATTGATAGGAAGAACCGCTTAAGACAACCAAAATTCATTTGAAATCATTCAACGTGTCTGAAGAAAAAATTGAAATCTTGGTCTCTTTCTGTAGCATCAGTTCATATTAATTGCCATAATAAACCGTATGAATTAATCAACAATAAATATATCTGTTGTGCCAGGCCCTGGGAACACATCTTTGAGCCGATTCTATTGTATTAATAGGTATGAGGGGAAAATATTTCTTGCATCAGGTATCTGCTTCCACCAGTATTGGAAAACAGTAATAATGATTTCCGTTTTCTATGTCCAGCTTGGGCATGGCTGTTTCTTTGGGAACCGAAGCTGCTCAGAATAAAATTTCACCCGGGCGAGGTGTATTTTGGCGCCCCAAAATTCACCTTCCTCCAATTAAAACATAACCATGTTATATATTTATGGTTTTAATTTTTGTTTTCTTAAATACTTTAAGTGGATACTGTTAAAAATACTATGTAAATACTATGTGTTTATTTAATACCTACATGACATCAAAATAACGTAATCTCTTGGCTTAAATTGCTACATGATTTTGCAATATGTGTATTATGTTATGCAGCAATAACTTCAATTAATTCTTGTCTAGAAAAATCCAACTCTTTTTAAAACAAATAGCAAAGGTTTTCGGCGTTACTCACGGGGTCATTCCGGTTTGGACCCCTCCGATGGCGGTGCCCGGCCCTTAAGCCGCCCTTGTTTTCAAGTGTCCCGTCATAAGTTTCATCTTATCATCAACATTCCCATAGTCGCGAGTAACTTAATCAGACAAAAAAGCAAGGGACGATAATAAAAAATACTAGCAGAAATTATTTTGTATTGTTTTTTTACGTCGCAGTTTTACTTCTGAACATTAACTACGAGTATGTGAACATGTCGATGGGGCGAGAGAGTAACATGAAGAAATGAATAACCAAGTTGCATCCATAATTTCCCGTTCCTATGCGTTTCACACCAACCACATCACGCAGGCTGCTGCGAAGAAGTTTATTATTATTATTCATAGGCATATTGCGCATAACAAGTCAGAGTAAGTGTTTCAAATGCATGGTTCATTTTTCTTAATTACAAACGGTGGAAGAAATGGGACAAAAGAAAGTAATATGTACATAAAAAGTTATCATCCGAGATTCAAAATGATATTTTGCGAGAAGCCAATACTTCTGGAGAACTAAACAAACGTCATATTTCACTGTTAACTCAAACAATAGCGGCAATTGATCGAATAAACCATTGAATCCATAATAATTATTAAAGTGCAACACTATGTCGAAATAGAGAGATACAATATTACAGAATTTCTAAATATAAAACATTAGAATATATTCTACAATTTTGATATATATATATATATATATATATATTTGTAAATCAATTCTATAAAAGGTTTACAACTGTATTAGGAGCTTGCTTTAATCAGCACTTGTATTAGATAGAGCTGTGCAATATGCAATACGAGACACTCATGTAGTTTGGTACTAGTAATATATATGTACAGTAGACAAAAAAATAAGATTTATCTTTGTGGTAAGCGAAATGTAATGTTTATTTCTTCTTTACAAACTTCAGCTATTTTTCATTGGTACAAAAATACAACTGTAATTAATAATTGTTAGTGTGTGTTAGTAATTTGCCCATCATGTTCAAAAATATGTCAAGAATTCTTTACAATAAGACAGCGACAATTAGTTTAAAACTTTTTTTTTTTTTTTATTTTCCTTCCATAGTGGTCGTAGTCTCTGCTTTTATGGGGTTTCAAGTTCTATACTATCCTATTTCTTCTTTTTTCCCAAATAATGATTACCTACTCAATATACTAATCAAAAACTTCTGACGCTATCTTATTGCATTTATTATTAGAATAATTCATAGTTTCTAATGAATAATTAACAGAAACAAAAAATTAAAATCCTTCAACAGTAAAGAAACAAGTTTAAATATTTTTTACAGTGTACTACTATGATTCAAAAAATAATCCAGGAAACAATTCTGTTTTTTTTTTTTAGACTTCTTTGGTTATTTGATGAGAATGCTAAGGAATAGTTTGTATTTCAGATTATTATGATACAGAATTCTATTTTGTGGTACATCGGCTCAACTTTTTTCACATTAGTTTTTTAATGAAAAAGAGAAATAGAGGTTACAAAAGAAACTAAACATAAACTAATTTTGATTTTAAATTATGTAATTTTATACATGTTGATATTAAAAAATATATCAACGAGGTTTTGACACTCCAACAGTAAGACCGAAAAACACTAACTATACATTAGGTAGGCATTTTACTTCATAATATTATAAATTCGTTGAAAGATCAAAGGTACTTAAAAACAATCCGAAAATAATTTTGGAGAGAGAGAACACAACAAATTTTTAAACAAACAAACAACTCTGAAAAATATATGATACCCATACAACGAAATTACAATATCTTACTAATGGGTATTTTATTTTTTCCTGTTAATGATTTCATTAACTTTTTGTGTTTTATAATATATTGCTTTTGATATTTTGTCAACAGTGCTTACATTTTTGTAAAGTATCACAAAATGTAATTTATGATTACTGTCATATTTAATCTCGATATTACATCAATAGTTTATTATACCATTCTATTCATAGAAAATTCAGTTGTTTCAAACTCCTAAAATAATTACGGATGTCAAGAACGCTGCATACGACATTATATACATCAATGTGAAAGTTACGTTTTTATATTCACATATCACTTGTGTATAATTATAAAATTATAATTGGTACAGAAAGAAAGTATTATTCTTTTGAATAATATCCACATGAAAAGAAAAAGTACGGAAATTCAAACAACGTCTTGATATTTATTTTTGGATAATTTTGCCATTACCCCAGATACACAGTCAAAATGGAAACATGTGCTATAATTTTTACCAACCACATTAACGATAAAATCGAAGTGCAATACTATGGCATGCAAGGCTATCTTTCCTTGAAGGTTTTAATAAATTGTAGAAATTTCTATGCATGCATTTCAGTAGTGTCTGAACATTGCTAAATGTATCTAAACTGTACATATAATTATTAGAAATAGGATTTATCATAAACCCTTTTGTAATCATTCCATGATTGTTTTATATAAAAATGATGTTCTTTTTCTTCTTTCAATCGGTTTTAAAAATATATATATTAAATATAATGATACAAGGAAATATAAATTTATGTTCATTATACAAAAATATACTTGAATTTTTCACAAGCTCTCATTAAATGAGTTATTTTAAATATAAAGAATGTGTTTAAAATGTTTTTTAAGGTAAATGTATTTGCGATTTCCTGATTATTGAAAGTTATGTTCCTGCTTTACCAACAAATAATGCTAGAAAACTTTTATTTTATTTTTTTATAAATATATCTGCTGAAGTATATTCACAAGAAGTCTTTACATCTTTCAATTCAAGCCATGACAGTAAAATTACATCAAATTAATAGCAGTAGTGCATATCTTATACTTAGAGACTTGTTATTTTGGCAGCATACATTTAATATCTCGTAAGAAACAAAAATGACAATTCACAAAGCAGCTTGTTGCGCATTTTGTTTGGCTGCTTACTTACTATTGCAAATTGTGAAATAATAAAAATATATATATATATATATATGTTTCTTGACATTGCTTCATGGTGTACGTACCAAAGATTACACTAAACAACTAAACCATTTGCAGTACAAGACCTAACATACTAAAATAAAGTTTATTATTTTTAATATTCTAAACTCAATCGAAACAACTAAAATTGTTAATTTCATAGGAGAGGTTTTCTTGAAAGATATTCTGATATTTATATTTGGATCATTTTGCCATTACTGCATTTTCACATTCAGAAAAAAAATTGTCGTTGTTATAGAATAATTAAACATGTGCTATAAGTTATAACGAATCAAAATAATAGTAAAATCAGTGTAATATGCCATAGAAAGGTATAATAAAGGGTAGGAATTTCAGCGTCATTTCAGTAGTGCCTCAACAATGCTACATGTAATCCAAACTGTATATATATATATATATATATATATATATATATATATATATATATATATATATATTATAAACAAGATTTATTATAAACCATCCGTAATTATTCCATGATTGTTTTATATTTTCACATAATAAACATGTTGTTGCCTTTTTCACTTTATTGCATTAAGTATTGCCACGGTATGCGTGGTACTCTGTGAATTACTGGAGTACACAGTGCATGATGACATTAAATTATTTTCATATACAAATACCATGTGTTTTTTTCTGTATTATTAGGGCATGCATCCCCCCCTGTCCGTCAGTTTGTCGCTGGTAAGTTACTGTGAAGATAAATGACGCTTAAATTATAATAAAAACGATTGTTGGGATTAACTTCTAGCGGTTGAATAACCAGAAAAACAAAGACAATATTTGAACGAAAACTTACAGAAACATGCCACTAGAGCTAATCAACAAAAAAAAAGTTGCAACCAACTATCCGACAAGAATGAGTAAAAATGAGGATTACAGTCGATGTCAGTTTTACGATCTTCTTTTGTTTGGTGGAGTAAGGTTTGAAAATTTTATAGTGTGTGTGTAAATCTGTGTTGTAGTCCAATCAATAAATTAGTGATTATTGCCTGTTTATGCAGTGGAAAATGTACTCGTATATATGTCAATGTTCTAAGAAGAAATTAACGGGCAACTTTACAATTTCGTGTAATGAGATGCAGTGTTGCGTACATGGAAAATTCCACATCTTCCGTTTCAGCGATAGGGTAAGCATTTACTCATGTTATGAATGAAAAATTAACTTGACTTGTGTAATGTATTGTTTATATCTTTTAAAATCGCATGAAGGTTCAGTATCTGCTTGGTCAGCTCCCTGCACCGTACTCGGGTCGGGAACTTGCCGTTGAATCGACGCTGGCCTGGCCGAGGAAGCTGCTCGAAGATGCCCGGCCATACCCTGCGACGTAGAAATACTTCACGTTCGTACGTGTTTCATGTAATATTAAAATTAAAAGTGTAATCTTGAAGCAATAGACCGTTGTTTAAATAAGTGTCAAGTCTTGGAAATTGATATTTGCCCCGAAAACTACGAATGAGTGTTAGTTTGTTTTTCTAATACAGGTGGCGCTGGTTGTATTGCAAGTTCCAAACGTGTTTGTTCACGTAATGACGCACATATTTCCCATGGCCTACGGACACAGTGCACAACATAATCAAGATAATTTGAGGTGTGTTTGCGTAACACATTGATTTTGACTTTTAAGTTAGGCACTGTCTTAATGGTCTTATGAGCGGAATAGCATTTTAAAACTCGTCTTAACACATAATGTTATTTCATTTTATTTATTTTAAACCTACTCTATGGATACGATAGATAACGGTGATGCAACACGATATGCATTACGCCTGACAATCACCATGAATTTATATTTAATATGCTAACCGAGACATATTTGTCGGCTATTGTGCCCGCCTCCTGAAATGACTGCATTCATGAACTAGAGTTGTCAGTAGTGGATTTGCGAGGAAATACATCAATTTATATACATCTGGAGGCGTACATTGGAAGCTGTATCGTACTAAATTACTCACTTAACCAATTTACCTACCAGAGCAAGGCTATCGATTCGCATGCCGAATTAGCAAAATGGCGGCCCCGTGAGTGTGCGCAGTCCATGCCATGCTAAGCCTGCATCCCCCCATACAACATGAAGCTTTTACGTGTCTTACGGAGATGGGAGATACGGTATGCTTACCGGCAACGGGCAGAAAAAAAATAGTAAAGGAGTATATGTAAAGAAAAACACGTACAATAATTACTAGTGTCCAAAAGAAAATTGGCAACGTACTTACATGATTATGTATGTCGAACTTAAAGACTGTGTTTACTGTTATTATCGCCCCGCCGGAGAGGGGGGAAAAACGCTACGTATTCTTCGTCCCAGAGCACCGTCACCTTGAAACAGCACAATCAAAAAAATGCGCACGCATGCACTCCCGCGCACAGACAGCACCACGCGAAGTCAGCTGTGATGGATGATGGCTTCGGATCTCCTGAGGAGGCGACGAGGGGGAAAAAAGCGAGAAAGAAAAGACTGGGGGGGGGGGTAATGATGTACTCGAAGCAAAACAATGCCCCCGATGCAGAAGGAGTGCGTTGTCACTGGAGTGACGGAGCGTCCAAAAAGGTCGCCAAGGACGTCGTCTTTAGCCGGCGTCTTCCTTAGTCACGATGGTATGATGGTCACCTCGGTCCTCTTATCTTTCGTCTGATTTATACATGCAGACGCTGGCTTCGGTTTTCTGCGTTGCCAGCTTTCTCTCCCCTCCCCCCTCCTTCCCCTGACCGTGTTCGCCACAACCGTCTGGAGGAACGACATGAGCGAAAAAGAATATTGGAGCGCAGACGTCGTCGTGACAAAGAAACGGGTCAGATGCGATCTGCTTCTTATCGCCCCTCTACTTCGGATCCTATTCTGTTTAGTCTGGGGACTAAAGGTTTGGCAACGCTGCAGACATGTCTTACATATCTCCCCCTCTCTCGGATCTTGTTCCTTTTCTCTCCAGCCAGACATTCACCCCTCTCAAACATTGGCAGCCCCGCAATAGGGATACGGTCTGCAGGAAGATAATAAAGTAGGGATATGAGGATGTCCTGCACTTTCCTTTTGGGAAGCTCCGTACGGGGCCTCCCAGTCATCTGGTCCTCGTCTGGACTTGTAGTGCTTTATTTTTGTCCCTAGATTGGGGGAAGGGGAGGTCTGAAGGGGGAAACCACATCGTTCTCTCCCCCTTTATGTTTTTTTTTGTCGCACAGTTTGGTTTCCTTCACCGACATCAGTGTTGCACCCCACTTCTTTAGAGTCCTAATTCTGGTCAAGGTGTTTGGAAAATACGGCAGAAATGCGATTAAAAGAAGTGATCTTTCTTAGCTACGTTCCGAACGCATTTTCTCACGCGCGAGCAAGGTATGGCGTTAACAGTAGATAAGATTCTTGTTCTATTCCTCTTTCTCATGTTTGTCGTGATTATCAGCACATTTATTTGATTTCGTTTTGTACCTGTGATTTAATTGAACTGAAAAGACTTTATTTCGTTCGGTTTGATCCCTCTCTACCGCAGAGCACAGCTACTACACGGACGGACCTGTGTTGGGCGAGAGTGAAGATGGAGTGAAGAACATGACCAGAGGCTGGACCAGGTCTCAAACCGTGTTCAGAACCTTCATTTTCGGCTTCCATATCCTTCATTTTGCAGCAACCGAACGTTGTCTTTCAAATCCTGAAAACTATTATCGCTCTGCTCCCACTTTTCTCCTGCCATAAAGTTGATACTTGTCGAAGTTGAATCGCATAGAGTGAAATTATAATAGTCCTATTTTTTAACAAACTGTGCAAATCTGCAAAGTTCATAAAATCTTGCTCTCCCCCCTTCGTCTGTTTCCTTACTTTTGAGGTCCAAATTTTCTCGTGAATCTTTGTTTTAAACTAAATTATTTTGGCAACATACAGATTCAACTTTGTCATACACCAAAAGTGACGGAATCAAGGTCCTCTTTTTCGTTCAGAATCAGTATATGATTGAATTGAGTGTATTGTTTGACTTCTCAGGAGTTTACTCTTGTAATGGTATTTGTTGAGTCAGTAAGTAATCTCGCACCGCCAAAAAGATATATTCATTTACTTCTTTGTCCAGATGATGTTGCCCCTGCCTAAATCTTAGTTTTGCCTGAGAAAAATCGTATGAAATCAGAGTGGCAGTAGCATTATTGACAATGAACGTGGGATGTTTACTAGTGTTGCCCAATGGACGAGACGGGACAGGCTTTCAAAAAATAGATTGATTTGATTGATTGATTTAGTTTATTTTACTTCGCGTTTTGTGCCTCTAGGCTAATTTGCGAAGATAGGGATGAGTGATGAAATGATGAAATTGATGAATGGACATTCACAAACAACCAAGCCCGACCGGGATTCGAACCCGGGACTCTTGGCGTCGCAGCGCAATGTGCTAACCACTTTTTATTTTTTAATTTTTTAAAGGAAAGCCCCCTAAGCGGAAACCTCCCCCATCACACTTCATTCACTCATATCATTTCATTCACATTTCTATTTCAGGACTTTTTCAGGACAGACAATCACAAATACCCATGCCTTACCCGGGACTCGAACCCGGAACCCCTGGCGTTGTAGCGCGCTCTGCTAACCACTTCGCCACGGAGGTCGACACCACTCGGCCACAGGGTCGGGCTTAAAAATTCGAGACGAGACGAGATTGATCATGTGTCCCGAGACAAACGAATATTTTCGAGACGAGACAACATTTCACAGCATTTCCACGAGACAGGCCAAAGTCTCGTCTCGTGGGCAACACTAATGTTTACCATAACATTTTTGCTTGTAGTGCCGCAGAATGGTAAAATACAGTCAGTATCAAGGCCTAAAGTTTTGGATTTCTGAGGGGCGCAAAACAAGAAGCAAATAAATTAGTCTTCCTTCACCCGTTGTTCACTGAAGTCATGCACAAAATTTTCCCGCATATTACTACTTGTTGACTATCGATAAAAATCAATATATGTATGGCCATTATCTTAATTCCATTACAAGTTTTCACCTATAAATATATATGTATTTATCGTCGATTTTGAAGACAGATGAGTGCATATCATATTTGGATACATGAGCTAGTGCTAAAATTGTGAGATGTTACAAAGTGGAAAATATTTTCCTAAATTTGGATTACATTTCAAGACTTTTTTTTTAATATAACAACTCCATCTAATTTCTTTGGTGATTTTTTTCTTCTATTTCATATGAAGAGAGGTTCAGTGATTCTTTTGTTGTTATATGTAAAGAAAACATTTGTCTCTGGCAGAATGAGAATAATACTTCCTGAATCGAAAGCTAAGAAAACGCATGGGCATCAGGGCAGAACCAAGGGAGGGTCAGAGAGGGGCCATGACTCACCCTGTCAAAATGGAATTGGCAAATTTCGTGATAGAAAATAAAATGATAGTGTGAGTATGATGGGAAACTTACACGATTTGAATCCAGGACCTCAGATTTCAAGGCACACTCTACTAACTGCTGGTAGATCAGCATTTGCTGAACCTCGCCCAAGAATAAAGACCATTGAATTGAATTGAATCATGAAAGTGTGAATCTGATATCTAACACATTTTCAATGCAACATTCGATTTTCTATAATTTATGTGTAGGCCTACTAAAATATTTCAACTTCCTATTATTGCAGAGCAAATCATTGTTTGGATCACGCAGTAAGCGTGTGATTATCCAAATGTATTTTTACTTACAGATGTGGCCTACCCAAAACTTTTACAGTCATGCTGTGTCCCACCCGAACCGGATAGCCTGTTGCCACCACTGGGACATCTCCTAAAAATGTTGGAATTGATAACAATGGACAACATTCCTTTAATAATCAGATTTTTCCTCAAATTATGTTAGCTTTTACATAGAATTTGATATCACTTTGTTTTCGATTAACTAACTAACTATCTAGCATTCTTAAACCCGAAGTTTTATGTCTGCAGCAACACAAGCCTTCCATGTGCGCCTATCCTGGGCAAGATCAATCCAATCTTTTCCATTCTTCTCAATTGCCTTTAGGTTGATCTCAACATTATCCCTCCATCTTCGTCTTGGCCTTTTTTTCGATTACTTGTGATAATTTGTGAATAGAGAACTTTGTTTTAGGGTGCCAGATGTTTTTCAACGGGTGCTGGTAAAACTTCAATTTTTGTGCAATCTGTAGCTTTGAATATGCGTCTTTCAGTTAATACTCGTGGAATAAAATTCGATATTATTATATTAATAACACCAATACAAACGCAGTGTTGTTTACTTGGGAAACCAAGTATGAATATTCTTCAAGTTTGAATTATCAACGGTCACTTAAGAAATTCATTTCCAGTAAAATGGGTGAAGAATGAAAGAGTGCAAAATGTTTCTAAGAAATGCAGAAAACTATTGTTCTTCGAAGAGCAAATCATATGTGTCGAAAAGAAACCACATGTCGGAAATATAAGCATTTGCGAATAAAATATGTTTGTCATCACTATTAATTTGGAGATGTGAAGCGAAAGCGAAGCAATATTGTCAAAATACAGAAACGACTAAATTCGTGTTAGTATACAGATGATTTTCGTGAAGACGGATTTGTGACGCCTTCAGGCGCTCTTTTAGGATATATCAGGAAATGATGGATAACACCATGAACCAGCAACGGAGGCACACATGATACATAGCCTGCCCACTCATATTGGCCGGTGAATCCATTGCAAATAAAGATACATATTGGCTGATCATCTGAAAACGGTGGCCGAAAAGATAAAGTCTTCAACGACTTGATATGAATAAAGATTGTGTAGCGGTTCGGGATAAGAATCAAACTTTCTTACAACTTGTGATGTGTCATTTGGAAAGAACGAACTGGTTTTGATTTCGGAAGTAAGGTGTTGATGAATATTAACTAACTAACTAACTCTCTAGCCTTCTTAAACCCGAAGGTTCATGGCTGCAGCAACACAGGCCTTCCATGAATATTAAGTATTGTAATTTTGTATTTTTGTTTAGTTCTATCTTCATTAGCTAAAGACCAATCGAACCCATGATTCCTGAATTCGAAGGACGATGCACTAACCGTTTGACCACGGAGGATGATGACGTGCAAATTAATTATCCAGAACAATTCTCCTCTTTAATCATGCCCGTATTTAGAGAGATGAGGGTTCAAAGCCCCTCCCCCCGAAATTTTTGGTATGTTGGATTAATGGAAGTTCAGAAACCAGAATTTGTAACTCCTTTTCAAAAATTTATTCGAAGCTTCACAAAAATCAGGGAGACAATGCTAGCAGGATCGAGTTAGAATTTGCCGACATTTGGAATTCCTGAAACTTGAGCGAAAACCAGTAAACCCTCCCCCCCCCATCCCTGGAACTGGCATTGTTTATTGCAAGTTACTAAGTAACAGAACGTTTGTTATTTTTTATTGTTAATAACAGAAATAAGGTTCATCTAGTTGGTATTAAAACAGAATAATCATATAAAAACTGCGTCAAGATCGAAAAACTGAGGCTATAGTACAAGCACCAGGTTATGTTTTTTTTCTTTTTTAATATTCTGCTATTCAATCCCAAGAACAACTGGTTCCACAATTTTCAAAATTTTTTAAAAAAAAATCAGTTTTATGTGACAGGTCAAACAACATAAACTCTATGACTATAATTTCTCTCTAACTTTTAAAGCTTTTTCTTGAAGGTATCTAAAATGTAATGACAAAACATAATAACTATGCATTTCAGTACACACTTCACGAAAATTAAAAAAAAAAAAGTTGTGCTGCATTTTCACTGATCTGATGGATCAAGTAGAAAAGTCTCCTCAAGGATATAATAACAGTGATAAATAATAAATTTTGGTATCAAGTGTTCTATTATCATGACATTTTAATTATTATTACATAATAATTATTATTGTTATTATTTTTATTATTAAAATTTCTGGTGACGCCCATGGGATCAATTATGAGTGAATCCTTCGCAATTTTTTTTTCTGGCTACTTCATGTCTTTAATAGAAACCAAGATTTTATCAATATTGAAATGGAAGAGTGTCTTTCATAAACAACAATTTGCGACTAGTTGAAACCAGGGTTAGGAACTAAACTAAAACTAATTCATGCGCCATCCTTTTTTTTTTGGCAAATATGGTCTAAGAAAGGAATAAATCCAACAAAGATCTTAAAACTATGATATTAAAACATTTAATTCAATAATTAATACAAGATTATTTCAAAAACAATTAATTCTTCCACTGGAGTGGGCTTTCTGAAGATGACTCAACTTGTAACAGCATGAATAACTAAGCAATACATTCTAATATATGGCCGCCTCTACCATATCACTACAGATTTTAAAATTCAACTAGTAACAGTGCAAAAAAAATATATACGAGGTGTGGCAATTAAATAACGAGACTAGTGTCATAACTGTGATGTATTGCAAGAAAGTTACAATTGACTGGTATCCCCTTCAATATACTCCCCTCCCCTATCAATACACCGCTGCATACGTGTCTTCCATTGTTCAAAGCAATGCTGTAGGTCATCAGATGTCACACTGTTCAACAACTCTGCCGTTTTTTGTTTCACCTCTTCCACGGAGTGAAAATGTGTTCCCTTCAATGCACTTTTCACTTTTGGGAAGAGATAAAAGTCACAGGGGGCTAGGTCTGGGGAATACGGAGGATGGTCGAGCACAGGAATGCGCTTGGCGGCTAAAAACTGCTTCACAGAAAGGGCATTATGGGCAGGCGCATTGTTCTGGTGGAGGATCCATGCATCGTTCTTCCACAAATCTGGTCTCTTCTTCCTTATTCTTTCCCTCAGTTTGCTTAGGACTTCTTTGTAGTAGGTCTGATTCACCGTTTGACCCTGAGGCACCCATTCAGTCATGATGATACCCCTGATATCGAAAAAAACGATGAGCATTGCCTTCAGTTTCGACTTGCTCATTCGTGCTTTTTTCATTCTTGGCGATGTGGGAGCCTTCCAGTGCATGGATTGACGCTTGGTCTCGGGATCATATTGGAAAATCCATGTTTCATCACATGTGATGACACGTGTTAGCAATTTTGGGTCTGCTTTGAGTCGTTCCATGATGTCACAGCAAATGGTCTTTCGATTGTCTTTTTGGTCCTGAGAGAGGTTTTTTGGAACAATTTTTGCCCACACTTTTGTCATGTTTAAATTCTCATGCAAAATTTGTCTTACTGTATCTTTGTTAATGTTCATCATGCCTGCGAGCATCCGAATGCTCAGACGTCGTGTCTTTCCGCACAAGTTCATGAATTTTTTGAACATTGTCGTCCTTTCTTAAACTCACAGGGCGGCCGGGACGTTCATCATCTTCAACCTCCTCCCTCCCTTCTGAAAATAGTTTGTGCCATTCGAACACTCCCGCACGTGACATAGCAGTATCACCATACACCTCTTTTAACATTGCACAACATTCCGTCGGTGTTTTTTTTAATTTCACCAGAAATTTGATGTTAATTCGCTGCTCAACTTTATTGTCCACCATGATTCCGGCACTACTACAGAACACTGTCCTCTTCAAGCAAGCCTGCAAAGAAAAGAAAAGCTTTCAGAATCATGAAACAAACAGTGGGTGCGCATGAAGGTTCAATATCAACAACACATCAATAGCTACCTCCCCCCCACTATCCTACGCGACAGGAGGTGCACAGTCTCGTTATTTAATTGCCGCACCTCGTATAGTGACATGTTTATTATTTTAAAGAAAAGGTAATAGAAAATTCCGTAAGCGAACTGGATATATTAACAAAAAAATAAAAATTGAACTGAATTTTTCTACTCCTGCCCATAACCATTGTCTTTGTCTTGTTCACATTTGTTTATCGTAAGTTAATACAAAATATTTAAGATGGTAATAAAAATGCCATTATATGTTGAAAATGAAAATATTAAAAAGAGAAGAAAAACTTGGAGAGACATTAGGTGGGGGTGGGGGGACTCGGACCCTGACCCGTCTTTCTCATCGCCACCGCCTGAGTAAGATAAATTTGAAATATTAACTATATAAATAACGGAATAACAGAACCTTGTAATAATTATTTTTTTTGGTCGTACATAAGTGTTGTAATGAATTTGTTGTGGAGTTTTTTTAGTAACATTCTTTCCAAAAGTTGTACACGGAAAGTTCACTACACCGGACACCGATGTCCGATATTCGAAAATAGTGTTATGTTCTAAAAAAAACTGTGTTTCATAATATTTACATGTGTTCGTTTCATTGATTTAATCTATATGCGTGAATATAGAGTTTTGAATTTCTTCTAAGTTTAACGAACAAAATTCATTGTGCATGTAGAATATACACATTTCTCTCGAAAATACGTAGAATTTTACAAAATGTTCCTTGTGTGGAACTATTTTTTGACAGGCCAGTTAGTTTGAAATAAACACATTTTTCAGTGAGGACCTACGTAAGATCATTCCAAAGTTAAATTGTTGAACTTCGAAGCCAGGTGTGTTGGGAAAAGTGTGTTAACCACACGGTTTTAATTCTCATGGGATTTAAATAAAATAAAGATACAGTACTACAAGCCTTCACGGTTCCCCCTGGAGTCTGCGGACCACAGGTCTAGGTCGAATGAATTAGCTTTTTAAGTTCATATTTGGTACGACATTTTATTTGGAAAGAGTTTACGTTAGAGAAGTTTTGATTGAAATAATAACAAGTATGTTATTAATATTTGATTTAAAAATATGTATGAATTTCTGTTCGGTGTACGAAGAAGGTGTAGGGCGAATGGTCTAATACAATAATAGTAAGTGAAGCTACTCTCCTTGTTTGCTTGAGTTCAAATAGCTCCATTCCATGTACCTTGGCTAAACACCACTTAACTGTGCAAAGTCTTGTTCAAGCATTCGTTTAGGACACTGGTGCCTGGTCCTGATTCTAACTGACAATGGTAGCAGCATGCAAAAAAAATATAAAAAAATAAAAATACTGTTTTGATAAAAAAAAATACTTAAACGAAATTTATTGTAATAGACGGCTTCTGAAATACCAAACGGATGCTTACAGATAAGTCAATTTTGTTAGTTGCTACCTTGTGCTGTGTGCTTCCATATATATTCAAATGAAGTGCATACTTACAGTGGCGTGCCCAAGTGGAGTTTGTGGGGGTCATAGCCCTCCCCCCCCCTTCAACCCAGTATTTTAACGAAAATAACGTCAAATCCAGGAAGAGATGGCAAAATGAGGACTGACTACTGAAAACTGTATTCCATTCTTTCAAAAATCCTGGGCACACCATTGATACTGTATATTTATCAAGTTTATCACAATTTTGACTGGGCATGCCCCTGGCTGTAACGCAAATTCTTTCATGACCTCATATTTAGGCTCTATAATTTTTTTTAGACCCGTATACGGGTAGAATGCATTAAGCCCATATAATTTTATATAGAGTGAAAATCAATTATCCTCACGTCGATGCTTAAAAAGTCTCATTTTGGATATACAACTGCTAATTATATTTACCAAAAATAAGTAAAAAGTTAAATTTAAAAATAAAATGATCTTCAAAATGGCATTACGAACGTAAGTCATATTTTCCAATCTTATTAGGCTGTTATTCATAACGTTGTGGCGAAGGCAATAAAATTATCTTCCAGACACGGTATACTTAAGCATTTTCGAACGGCGTGAGGAAATTTTTAGGGACGTGTAAAAATAAAATTTCTCTCAAATTATGGTGAATTTGATGTTTAAAACTTATTTTAATGTGTTTTGTGGGAAAATTAGTGTGGTGTTCAGAATCTTGGATATGTTTGTATTAATCAGTACACTGTCACCGGAAGGTCTTGTCTAAATAATTTCATGTATCGCATCGTACTACAGCTATTTTACCGTCGTTTTTTCTACTTTTTGCTTGAATAACGACGTTTATAATTAATGAAATAAATTCGTAGCTACTTATGCCAAACACAACATCACTAAAAACCTGTTCTAAATTTGATGAAAAAGTACCACATCCTTGGTCGTCGCCAGAAATACTTGTAGTGGTGTTAGGCCATTGATAAAAACTGCGAATAGTAGAAATAATATTAATAATAATAATAATTAAAACTATTATGTTTATGATTGTTATTATACAATAATAACTACTATAAACTAGTAGAAATAAACCAATTTTATTCCAAATTTTATTATTATTATTATTATATCATTACGAAAATTCTTCGTCTCGATCCAACAGATAACTGAATATCCAGCACGACGTTTTATACGTTTCCAAATACATTTAGTATGCTGAAATGCATAGTTATTCTATTTACACACAAAGATTTTAGTCATATATAGGGCTAGGATTTTCATGACATAGTATATTTATTTTGGTAAGGGTGATGTGATCCTTAAATATGTAGGAATTCATATTATGAAGAAAGTAATTAAATTAGGGTGCTTCTTAAGGGCATATTTTGGCATATTTAGCCATTTCTGCGTGATAGAGCATATTTTGATAGATTTTCGGTCATATTCAGCATATTTTCGCTTTTTTCAAGAAATATACAGTCATTTTCGAAGTAGATTCGTTCATACTCCAAGGTTCACCTTTTTTTTTAACTGCAGCAAAATCATTTTTCATTTGAAAATTTACAGAAGGTATTCATTGTCGATTGTAACTCAGGACCCATAAAGTAAACTAAAAATAGTACGTATGTGAAAATATCTCAGCATTTAGATATTGATGTTTAAAACAGTCCAGTTATAAGGGCATATTTTTCAAATTATAGTGTATATTTTGTACAATTTTAGGTCATAAAAGCATATTTTATTTTGCATATTTTGGTGATTTTTAGGTCATAAAAATCCTAGCTCTAGTCATAAAGTTTATGTTGCGTGACCTCCCACATATGACTTTTTTTTTTTACGATGGGGCCAATGTGGAAACATAAACCCGGTTCCTATATTTTACACATTTTTTTCGATCTGACGCAGTTTTTACGAGTTTGTATTCGAACAAACTGAACTTTATTTCGATTATTAGCAATAAAAATAACAAGCTTTATGTTTTTTTTCTTCTTTTGTAATCTGAACAATCCTCATTTCCAAGGGGAGTTCGACGAACCGGCCCAACCTCCTCCCGACGCCCATGATCACATCTGTTTTCATTCAGATATATCAAACAAATAAGGAAAAATTATTTGTTTTTATCCTAAACCTGTCTGTAAAATGTACGTCTGCTGAAGTGTATATTTGTTTACATCATGCAGGTGGTCGGTCTGTCAGTTTTACTTTAGTGCTCGATATTCGTCCCTTGGTTCATTTCTGCATTTGCAGTTGGCTACACTCGCCCAGACGTTCATCTGATTTTTAGGTGACCGTTGAAAGAAGAAGTAGGTTAAATAAATCGATTTCCTTTCCTTCTGGTTTCATAGCCGAGCCATGCAGCCCCAGTGGTTGCAGCGTAGACTTTGCTCTACGCTAGGCAATCACGTGATTTCATTCTCACGATTTGCTTTTCTTTGAGGATAGAGTTTGGTTTGCCTTAACTTTTCCACGCATTCTACATCGTTTGCAAATTAACTATCTTTTCACAGAAAGTAATTTCCCCCTACTTTTTTTAATGTCTAAATTTAACAATTTTCGGTTGTCTGTTCAAGTGATTATTTTTAGAGGTAAGTATAGAGACATAGTTTCGTAAAAAGTACTACTCTTGTAGTGCATGCACAATTCTTTTACTTGGCACTATTCATTGTAGAAAACTCTACCGTCATAACAACAGGCTATATTGCATCATTCGAGTAGTTTGTTTTCTTTCCTTCGTAGATTATTATCAGTGCATAATGCTTCGAATTCGGATAGTGATTGGGTATTTTTATTTATTTCGTCTATTCTTTGTCGTTTTATCGAGTACTGTAGCGTTGGAACGGTAGACATATCCAGAAATTTTCGTAGGAGGGTCAGACCGTTGATATAAAAATTGAAGATTGTAAATAATAATAGTAGTAAAGCAATTATTATAATAATATTGACAGTATTATTGTTTACTTGAGAGATATTTGTAATCGAATGGATATCCGGCACAAGCGTTTTTCATTGTTTTAACATTTTTTACTGTTAATATACTGAAGTAGTTATTCTACTTTTACAAACTGTTACCGCGTTCATGAATAATCTTTGAATCTTAGGTGAAAATATTATAGTCATGAAGTTAACGTTCCGCGACATCTCACATAAAAAATCTCATTTTTGAGATTCTGGAAACTCAAGGAACCATTTATTTCTTGCAAATGTTTTTTGAGCTAGCTAATTTTATTTTCTTTTTGCCTTTGGTTATTCTGCTGCAATACTAATCAACTAAGCTTTATTTCTTTCATTATCACGATGATACTATTTTTTTTTGCAATATCATTTTAAATTAACAATGACAATTTACACCCCCCCCCCCCTTTCCCCTCGCGATTCCCATGGTTCCAACACACTTCAATAATTTCAGGTTGTTTTTGTATTCTCGGATCGATGTGTCGTTTCTTATTTATAAATGGTATCGGTATTGACACAAAATAATAGTTAATATTTACTATTTGAAGGCTATGGGAAAATATTTCGAAAAGGTATAAATTTATATTAAATGGTTGCACCAAAATTGTGAGAATCGTTAAACAAATAAAATGTAAATTTTTAAAAGAAAATACCTTTGAGGAAGAAGGCACTCTCCAGGCTTGGTGCATGAATGAACCCCACCCTCCCCACCCTCCGCACCAGAACATTCATATCCAAAAACATAGAAAGCTTATTTATAACCCAATTGATAGTAGAGGTTTGTGATAATTCAAAAGAGAAGATACGTTTTAAGAAATGCAGAATAGAAATGATAACCTATGTCGAAGCAAAGTAGTGCGCCATAAAGACTCGTTCAAATTATTTCAATAGTAAATAAAATAGTAAGCATTATTATTCTTTGATTTGTAATGATCTTATGATATGTACATTCAATTGATATGCATGAGACAGTAATTGCATTTCAGTATCAAAAAGGTGCATGGGAATTATGAAAGAAATAGTGGTAGAATTTTATTAGAAACGACCACTGTCACAAAATTTGATATTAATTTTGTAACTAAGTACATATAGTGTCACGAAACTAATATGGAAGTAATAATTTCGAAGTTCCCGCAGCTCGTTCTTAGTTTGATAATTTCATTCCCGGGGAAAAAAATGTGCAAAATGTGTTTAGTATTCCACATCAAATATGTAATTACCAGGCTTGCTCGTAAATATAAATTATTTATAAGTATATGGGACAACGGTGCTTTGAACTGATAAAACTAAACCTCTTGAATTTATCAGAGTAGTTTTGGGTATAAACACTGGGAATTTTATTGCACTTATCAGTTGTTTTCATTGTCGCCCTTGGGCACCTGCACCTACACACAAACATGTTGTTGCACTGAACATAAAATGAACACACATTCGAATAACTCCAACCAATCAAAAAACGAGAATCGTCCATTTTGTAATGCATGACATTTGATTTAAGTTCCAATTTTATAAATATACTACCTTACACACACACGCGCATGTACATACACATTAAACAATGAATGCGTTTCAATAAAACTCAAAATATTTTCTACATTAGCATGATCCGTAAAAATTCAATTATAAGCTTTTATTATTATCGTTGACAAGTAACTGAGTTTGTTGATTTTATTATTATACAGTATATTGAACAGATTCCAGGTGAAGCTAATACACACATTTCTCTGGCGTTCATTAATTCTGAAGAAGCGCGACAATTTGCAGTGCGGACATGTTCTTGCGTTGTATCTTTTAAATGAACTTTCAGAACAGTAAATATAGAAAATAAAGTAGTTGTAGTACATAGAATTTCTGGATTTGCTTCGGTTAGAAAATCTGTTGATATTGTAACTGTAAAACCGTTTGCTTATACTAGTCAATAAAACTACCCAACTAATTTATATAAAAATAAATGAATAAGAAATCTATAAATAATATGGACATGTCAAGAATTCATATTTTTGCTGTGCAATTGGTGAATAGTTGCGTGAAATCTCTTGTTCCATACAATCTAAACTCAAAAGTTATTACATAGCCTACCAGTATATTCTCTCGTTTTACAACAAATTTGAAAACAAAAATTTTATCTTCGCATTATTTTTGCGTGTTACGCTTTGTGGTAATCTATACTGCGATTCATATTTGATCATAGTGCATTTCTCATTTGAGTTCTGAATATTGTAGCGTTTTAATTTCTTGTGTGCGGGTTTGTTTGCTTCACATTCTTCCTACATTCAAATAATAATAATAAATACATTGCGACATCATGTTACGTAATATCATTATACATGGCGTGTTATTTTTGTAAACAACTGAAGAAGCAGAATTGGTATATCATTACTGACTAGTATTTTTTTTTTTTTTTTGCGTGCTCTTATACACGCACGCAATTGTTAAGAACTGGTGAGTGTAACCCTTGGATCTATAAATCCCCATGCATTCCTTATATCCGCAGCCCAGGATTGAGTAAAATCCTGCAATGTGTTTGACAGAACATTAAACATTATATTAAGAACTAACTAAATGTTTCTGAAGTTTGGTCTATTTCACACACACACACACACACACACACACACACACATACATATATATATATATATATATATATATATATATATATATATATATATATATGTTGTAATCCCGTTTTACCTGGGATCTGAGGTCACAGGGAAGTTTCAATTATACATTTAGGTAGAGCTTAATTGTATCTGTTGACTGAACCTGCTCCGATTAGGAGGGTAGAGATATGGAAAGTTGATGTAAAGGTTATTTACGCTTGTTCATACCTGGTAGGTGTGTGATGTTCTTGTCCTGATGCTTCTTGCAGACCGAATTGTGACAGGTGCCAAGGTTCTATCCTTCGACCCTTACCTCACCAAACCGAGCAATCCCTTGCGCCTTGTAGCATGCTAGGCAGCCGTAACTCCGTATTCCGTCTCGTAGTTCAGTAGTGTTAATGTGTTGTAAAGTAATCAGAGACTAATTATCCATGTGAGCGTCGATTAGAGTCAAAATCCAAAAGAGAGCGAGCTCCGGGAGTGAGCTTGCTTTTATAATCTTAGGCTTCGAAAGGTTGTTAAACCTTTCGAACGCGGTAGATCTTGTTTTGATCCACGCGTTTGCCTTTCAGTTCCTTGTTTAACGGAAGTTACAAGTTAGCGCATTCTTGGGATCACCCGCTGGTCGGACAATTCCAGGAAATAAACAAGCGTGAATATTACCATGACGAGGTTTTCTCGGTTTAATAATCTTCATATCTCTACATTAATAATCGGAGCTTAAATATATATATATATATATATATATATATATATATATATATATATATATATATATATATGATAATTGATGATAATATGATTTTCATAATCGAATAGAAGTGAGGGTAATGTTGAATATAACTGAATATAAAAGTGATGTAGCTATAACATAATGGTGGTTTGTTTTCAAATAAACATAACGGTTGTTCTAATTTCAAACAACTGCAAACGTCTATAATGTCCACGCTTCTTCTCAGAATTCTAGCTGTGCTATTCATCCATTAAAATATAATGTATAACTCTGAAATAGTTTCGTATCGTTTGTCATACTCTCTGCTTTTTGTTGACCGCGGGTGGATGGATGCGAGGGCCAAGATTGAAATAATAGAATTGGAAAATGTGGAAATATGTTTCCGTAAAGTAAAATAACTTTTTTTTTCTCTATTACTTACTTCTGAATAACAGCAGTTCTGCTAAATTTCTATCCTTGTTCGTTAATATAATAACTAGAGCCCGGATTTGTATGTAATTACATATTCTATTCCTTTCTAGATACATACTTTGAAGAGGAAAATGTCAACGAATTATATAACTGACGTGATTTTGCATAAGCTTTATGTTACCTATTGTTGCTAATTTACTTTACATAAAACAATATATTCCGGTACACTTTTCTTATCTTTATCCTTTTTCCTATATTTTTGATCTCTGAAACATGAAGGAAATTTGTAGCTCATGTGATGTCATATTTTCTAACCAATGAGATGCTTGGTGCTTACGGTCACCTAAAAATGACTTCCAAGCCGAAAGACAGGATGAAGACCAAAATAATAATAATAATAATAAAAACAACTGGAACTGTTATTTATCGAAAGATGCTGGAGTTTCTTTCCCCCCCCCCCCCCGTTACATATTTTTGTTTCGCTTTTAGGTTTAGGCAAAGCACCTAGAAACTTGGCATTGGTGGACAAGAAAGCCACTTTTCTGTACATAGCGAGTTACACAATGTGTACAAAAAATACAAAAGTAGCTATGTATTTTCATTCGATTGTTCTCTCTGTAGACGCTTTTTTACAATTTGTTTCAGCAGTTTCAAATAACTCTTTTACATATTTACATATTATACAATAATTTGCGATGTGAAAAGTAATTAATAGTTAAAAAAAGTAGTTTCTTATATATGCTTTGTTTCTTTGTCGGTCGAAAGAGGAAGGATGGTAGTTAAAAAAATCCAAAAATGAGAAATGTCGATAGGGTGTGTTTTGATCTGTTCAAACTTGAAATTCGAACATTTGAACAGAGTTTTCAAATTTTACTGAGTTTCATCATTTGATCATTTCATAATATGCTACCGTCTTTCCTCTTTACAACGAGCTCAAGAACGCTTCTGTATCTTTATTTGGTCCCGAGATATACGTAAGCTAATTGAAAATTGACTGTTTCGAAGAAAAATGAGTTTTTGAACAACCTTCATATAATACGTAATTATCATATTTCAGCAAAATCCTTTCACAGGTGTCAGTTTTGGAGCAAAACAAAGCTGTGTACCAAATGTCATCAAAATCGGTGGCAATGAGGGTCAACTTTTGCCTGATTTGGCATGGAATGACCGTTAGAAATCAGGTTGCTAACTCTGGAATCACCATTACCATCATCATCTTTTTGAAATTAAACTTTTTATTCACAATTTCGAATCGGTTTTCTTCGTGTGTTTTAGTCTGTGGGCTTCAGACTTCGAATATAGCTAGAATATACGCTCATATATATGTGTATGCATGTAATGCGGTAACAAATTAAATACCGGCTTCGTATTGAACAACTTTTAGCATAATATCAATTTATAGATGATATACGATACAGAAATACCTGAACAGGTCTAATCTATGTACGGTCACTGGTACTTCTTGCTTTCAGTGGCATTGTTTCCCACCAGTTAATTAAAAATATGATTCATATAATTATATTAACTATTTTCCTTACTTATTTTGAAGATGGGTTCTAGGCTTTCTTTGTGTTTAGAATAATAATTTTTTTAAAAAATAAATTAAGTCAACTTTATGCTCAGATAGGATAATTGGGACTGGACCTACAGTTTAAAATGGGACCCGAACCACTGTGCAATGCGCCTCAACCGGGCATGCAGTCGGGGAACCCTTTGATTACCGGGCTACAGTCTTGATATTCGTTTGTTTATTTCTGGTTCAGTTATTTGTCTCATTGGAGAAGAAGGGAAGTTTCACAGATTTGAGCTATAGTTTTACATGAATTCTGGTTCAGCTGTAGCTGTTGGTCCATCTATTTACATCATGGAGCGCAAGCCTGGAAATGTTCTAACAGCTGTTATCCAGTGTATGCTGATTGTTAGATCTCTACATGTTCGTATATAAGGGAGGGTTTCAGAGTCCAAACCACTCTCATTGGTTTAATAAACATTTTGTATGAATTACATAATCAAATAAAAAATTAATCATTTCATGACATACTTGGAATATTTTTTTTAAAAAAATATTTATGTCTCTTCAAGTACAGTAATTTACTTTATTGATAACCTAAGCATGTTTCAGAATTTATTATGGAAAAATATACCGTCATTGGCAATAATTACTTGCTTATAGCCTGAAAAAAATATTCAAATATATATTTTGATAGATTTTTCAAAGTTTAAAATAAGACTATGAATGCACTCCTACAGTAAACACAATGAAGAATGATAATGTTGCTAATAGGTTCACATTGATATGTACAATGAGATTATTTAAATGGAAACATAGGTATTATTGATCAATTGTAAACTGTTTAATGATGAAAATAATAATAATTAATAAAATTTTATAGTTATGATCAATAGTTATTACTATTATTATTAACAGTCTATAACTATTAAAATGTTACTACCTTTGGGTTGCTCAAAGTTGAACCCCTCTCTTTATTTCTCTATATATACGACCATGGATCTATAGTTTGTCAGAGAGCGCAGAAAATAAAGCAACTTCTCGTAACGTCAATTCTGACTGATGTTTATGCTTTTAAGTTCACCTTCTGCCTAAGGGAAGAAAATGACGTGGTTCAGAATTCGATAGGAATCAACTCTAATAATAAGGTAGTAGCTCTGGCCGTTATTATATTGGACCCTGTCGTCTGTAAACGATGCAGATTGATGGTTTTCAGCATGCGAGTTATTATTCCACGCACCGTATCCCTGTCTCCTGCAATTTTCTGGACAAGAGTAATTTCAGAAACCATATTTAGAGAATTTTAATTATATATATTTTTCCTCTTCTGAAAGGGGGAGTTACAGACATCGCCATATTGTGCACGTAATCTTTTCAATAGGTTAGCATATGACAATAAATGCGTCGTCGCTTATGTGTGTGTGAATCTGTACAAGAATGACACGTGCCAATTCAGATGACTAATTCAGTACCACGACTGTTTGTAGTTTGCTATTCTGTTACAAATGCGATTTCGTTGTTTATTGGGCATTCAGAAATGTTATATTTTAAATAACTGCTTCCATACTGAAGATAAATCGCTGTTACCAGTGGCGTGCCGAGGATTTTTTTTTAAATTGGGGGAGCTTACACATAATTTTTTAGTAGTGTCCGTTCTCATTTTGCCCTATTTTTCTGCCTTTGACTTTATTATTTTTTAGGAATACTGTGCCAGAGGAGGGGGCCGGTGGCCTTCACCATCTTGGTTCACGCTACTGCTTGTTACTCTTAGATAGGGAGACAAATTTATGGTAAATAAAAACTGAGGAGAGCGGTAAATAAAATGTTAGATCAGCGATATATACCAGCGGTGGAAAAAAATAATAATTGGAACACACTTTTTCATTATGAGAGAAAACAACATACAAAAGAGCTATAAATTGATAAACTACTTCATTTTTATATACTGTACACATATACAAGTACTTAGTACAAAAAAGAAAACATCAACACAAAATCACTTCATTTCTAAATTGCATTTCTCAAGCGATTTATTCATTGTATGTATTTAAAGGATATCCTTGCTGTCCAACAAATAAAATAATCACTACTGCACATACACAAACACATGTTGAAAATCACATGATGATAAACAAAATTCATTCGTGATTGAACACAAGTGACACCATTGTTTCCCTTGATGTGTGGGAACAGACTAATCTTATCGCTGCTACAGCTAGCAAGTTCAATAAAACTGGAAGTTGAGTAGACATTCGGGGGAAGAAAGGAATTCAGCTTGCAGGGAGCGAAGTTTTTGAACTGAGATATGTGCATGGGAAATCCAAATTTGCAGCGTCTTCCTGATGTGATCGAAGATAAAACGTTATTCAGCTGCAAGTGGTAGGAAACTTTAGGCAAACATATTGTTACAAATCGACAGTTTGCGCGCACAACCTCGATTGCCGGTTTTTGCTTGTTTTCTACTCAATTTGATGATATTTCACGGTTATTTCGCGAAAAAGCGTTCATTTCGTGTAAAAGCACACATTTCGCATTACTTCGCAAATAAAACTCATGCATATTTCATCATTGGGGGTGTAGTTACGTGCAGAATGTTCAAAATTGCATCTTTTTTCACATTTCGTGATTTCGCGTATCGCGAAAATTCAATGTCCCTACTCTTAGATAATCAAGATTAAATTATTGTTGGCTACATATCAGCTGCATTTTGGTTCAACCCACGGTTTTGAGCACGTGCTTGCTCTTAGTAATACTGAAGTATTGGTTTAGGAAAGACATTTGTACTTCCTGACATTTTTTACATACGCTTACCAATTTTTTCAAGAAACTAATATTTGCTATTGTTATAATTCGCAATTATTAAAAATTTTAATGTAACACCTATTATGTAGCCTAAATCAATGCCTACATTATGGTTAGCATCTATTAACAATAACCTTTGAAGGTGTAAGATATATTATGTAGTGTTTGTGTAAATCTGTTATTTAGGAAAATTGTGTTATATTAGATTATACGCACAATACTCTCGTACTGTTCGGCCAGATTAAAGTTTATACGCGTAGTTGGACCTCCCCGATGGTGCAGTGGTAACGTAGGTCCAGACCCGATTAGCGTTACAGTGCATAAAGTGAACTTAAGGCACCAACTCAATCAATAAAGTGTATATTTACCATGATACCAAGGCGAATATCCGAAGAAACCAAAGCTGCACATTGGCCGTCTTGTTATATTAATAGCAGCACTAACATTATACTTGTTTACTTTTAGTGACCGATTTTTTTTTTTTTTATCTTTCAACTTTTGGACAGAATTTCACATGTCATTTCAACAGTAACATGAAGAATGCAATACAATGTCAGTTACAACTAATTCAGTGCTATACGATTGTTTCTATGCAGGATGATCACAAAGTCGAATGCAAAACGTACCCCACATGTCCGCCACCAGTCTCAACACACTTCCTCGAATGTTTTAACATATTTCCTTGAATTCTCTTCGAAATGTGAGGATCCACAGCAGCTTTTTCAGGAGATTATCCAAATCCAATATTTTCACAGCATACACCTGAGATTTCAAATTTACCCACGTTGAAAAGTCCGTGAGGTTGAAGTCAGGTGACCGTGGTGACCATTCCGCTGGGCCCATTCTCCCACTCCAGCATTCAGGGTCGTCCTGTGATCAGAAAACAATACCGCCATTTGTTCCAGAGTTTATGGCCACTCTATATTAAAATAAACAGGAACGGTATTGTTCGTAAATAAATATTCTGCGTAACGAAAGCATTGCAAACGAAACCGCATGTGTATTTAAATCTTGCACCACATGTAAATTGCACATACACTGATTTGAATTAAAGCCCTTTATATTTTTCCTACATTGTTTTATTTTTTTTAATTAGTAATGTTTGTTGTTAACCTAAGAGTGATAAGACAGACTTTTACCAGTGACATTATTTTATTCCACACATATTACAATTAGACATTTTATTATATGGAATTGCCTGTATTCTTTGGGGACCTGAATAGCCTCTGCTGTGGTTAAACTTTTGTATTTGCTTGACCTTTCGATGCACTCCACATGCATCTTCCTTAAGAGCTACGAACTCTATGAAATCTATTGTAAATTATTAAAGGTCATGGGAAACAGCATTGTAACAATTAGAAAAACTGTTACATTTGCGTCAATTTATTTATATTGTAAGAATATCACATATAACCCTTATATCATGTATGTGATACTGCAGGTTAAAATCATATTGAAAATCCAAAGGATCCCGGGTTCGAATCCCAGCCTGGGCATGGGTGTTCTTTGTATATTCGTTTCATATCTTCACGATGAGCCAGAAGTGGCAGAAAATCGAAGTAAAATCAATCAATCAATCTCATCGAAAATCCTTCCCTTCTTTTGTTAGTTTCGAATTTCTTAAAGACCGGGTTCAATTATGGTTAGCATTTATAATTTTTTGTAATGTTTCCAGAAAGTTGATTCTTTGATATCCCTTTTTCTGCCATCCCTCTCAACGACCTTCTTCAGAGCATGATCACGTATACCAGTTGGTAATATGTGTCAATCGTGTGCTCCTTTAATATCTTCCGAATTGTTCACTTGGTTTCTATTTCTTTCTTTCTTTTTTGCGCAACTGACAACTGATTTCATTATGTTTTTAGATCTAGAAATAAATATGCATGTTTGGTGCAAATAAAGAAGTTCGGCCACTACAGAAACAGTCTTTGTTAAATAGTATCATTTGTATGATGTCTGACGACTGCCTACACTACAGTTTCATGAAAGATGTCTGGTTTATGTGTGTAATTTTTCAGGGTGACCGGGAATTCCTTTAATTCCGGAATTTTGGTCAGTTGGAATTGAACGTGGATTCTAGGTTGATTTTGTCCACAAACCTTGGAAATTTAGCTGTAACTGTACCGATACAGCTATCACGAAACATATGTAAGTATTATCATTAGAGTCCGAATTTCTGTGGAAGAAAAAAATTGCATCTAAAAGGGGCACTAAGAATCTGGGGGAAAAAAAATAAAAGTCACACTGCTTCAACCCAATGACCATAACATTATGTAGATATGTAAACGACGAAATTATGGCTTTCAATATGATCACACTGCAAGTAATAAACTAATAATTATTATTATAGACATCAACTTTTGATAGGCTATTGTGTGAATAATTTGAAAAGCCTAAAATTTAAAAATCTATCATTCATAACATATTACTTTCATAACATAAAAAGACCGTACTGTCGTAACGAAACCATATTAACATACATATTATATTTATTGATTTAAAAGAAGATCGGAATTTCTAATCCAATCTTCGTAGACTGAAGAGTTGTACTATATGTTAATAAGCTCCTCGCGTCCATGAGTTTTTTTTTATTTTATTTTTCCAGAAAAAAAAGTGAATATTAAGAAATATTCTCAGAGTCCAACAGGATGTCTTGACATCGTGTTTCGTTTTGTTGCCAAGAACCCTCACAAAACGGAATGTTATCCTGTATATATGCAATCATGCAACACATGCTTACAATTTGTCACTGATTTTGCGATCCCTTCAACAAAACATGTGACTTATCTACAAATAAGCAGGTAGATATCCGCTTATGGACGTATCCAGCGGGGGCAAGCCTGGAAAAAATCAGTTGCCCCAAATGTTGTGTAATGACAAACGTTCTAATACCGCTTCAATGATTTTGAATGCCAATTTATGCTCAAGCATTAATATTGCAGTTTAGCGTCTGGCTAAAGATAAAAAATAGATATTTTAAAATTTGTAAATTCTTAAAAATGTCTTTCTTAGGGTTGTTCCACCGCTTGAGAAAAGAGTGTCCGCTTGGTATCTGAAGAAGTAAAAATATGTAGGTATATTTTTCAAGTACACTAAAATATCGAACGACACCGAAAGAATATGCACAATTCTGAGATAAAAGTATACGCCAAAGAACTGAAAATACCTGAGATTAGCCTACGTACAAGCAGTGTACTGTGAGGAAGGCGTTTGAGGTACACTTCATTAGGGGTCACCTCTTTGCACCCTTTTCGAAGATCTGCCCAGGTGCTACTGCTGCCCTCTCGCAAGATTCCTTACAACTAGTTGAAGTGAGCACGGAACGAACGGAGCCTTGAACAACTGGATTTTATTCCTACCCCAGTCTAATTCACAGACTGCAAAAATGGCAGTACAAATAGTTGTTTTTATTTAAGAACATACTGCGCTAATAAAAAGCATAAATGAAACCATGCTGTTCTGAATTTTGTCGCAAATTTCATGTTGTCATCTCAGAAACGTCGAGAATGCAAGTAATGTAACAACATGTTTAGAGTACACGCTAAATTAGGAAGTGTCTCCACAAAGTAGGAAATTTGTATTCATAATTCTGGAGTGATTGCCTAAAACTTCTTCTCAGTCGTCTATTTACAAATACACTATGTTGCACCTTTTGTGTTGAAGAAATAACTTTCCAAAGGTACAAGATTAGTACCCTTGTCATAGCATTCTGCATGCTCCTTGCACAGGAGGACGCTGGCGTAAGGGACAACGTTTTGTATGAAATATGTGATTTTACAGTCTTTTTCCCTTAGTATGTGACATGCTGGTGCTAAGAAGCAAAATTTAGTTAGGACGAGGACGCGTTTAGAGTACCCCCCCCCCCCCCACGATACAGTTGCAAAGTATTAATATTACTGAAGCAAAATACATGTATGCGGGTTATTTTGCAATTTCCATATTTAAACATAGTATTCAATTGGGATGAACCAGTTTTGTGGTGGCAGTGTGTATGAAAATTTATGCATAATAATAATGATGATGATAATGCTAGCGTCTGCTAGCACCAACAACCTTTTTGTTAACCTATTTCTATTCATTCTGGCATTAGAGAAAGGCTATTTTGCTAACTACAAATAAGATGGAAATGTGAGTATATGTTGCTGCGTTTCTATCTTTACTGAAATATTTAGTAGTAGTAGTAATTGAAAACTACTTGTATCTATCATAGAAGTACTAGCTATTTTTTGATTGATTGTAGCCTGTACATTTTGCAGGTTAAGTGGTAGAGCAATAAATAATTTCTATTCTAAACTTTAGATTCTTTTACATTAGACGAGATGGTACAGGTTTAGGAATGTAACAGTAACATGAATTCCCTGAATGAAGTTTGCTGTTATTTTTATTACTTTTAAAGTAATGTCTATCTGTTCTAAATATTTCTGCAACAATGATCAATAATTAACAATAAGATATGGTTCGTCGATTGAAGGAAATTTGTTCTTAAATGTGGAATCTGATAAAAAAATAGGTGGGCAAAAAAAAAATCTGCTTTATATATATATATATTAATGGCATTCGAAATTTGCTATTACACACGTCACTCTCATTTGCCGTTTATCATTATGAAATCCATCTAATAATATTTTTGTTCCCGTCACGTGTATTTGTCAGTATTTGCTACTAATTATTAATGTTTTTCGTATGCGTATCAAAGAGAGGTGATAAATCAAACTCAACTTGAATCTTGTGAAAAGCATGCAGCAAAGCAATTAGCAAAGTTCATGAAATGTGCTCCATTTAGTCTGCAAGAAGCAACGAAAATACTTCTTCAGGATCATTTCAGAGGAGAGAAAGGGGCATTTTCTAGTATCCCCAACAAGGATAACCTAGGAAACACTTCGCATTTATAAAGAAAAGATCTCTCGATGTAGAGTGCCCAGTCACTTCTTGCTTATGTGTGGTTCGAATAAGTACAAAAACTAGTAGAGAAATATTGTAAAAAACGATACCCAGTAAAATATTACCTACTTGAACTTTCATCTAGCCCTATTTCCATAACGGTGAATATTATAATAATTTTCTCCTAAGCATTTATCCTATTGTACTTCCTCTACTAATTAAATATCCATGTGTAAATTTTCACTACAGCCTACAGGCAAATACAAATAAAATATCTTAGATTTTTAGCAGGTTGTTCATTAAAGTTATTAGGATTAAAACTGTCAAAAAAGAAGAAAGAAAATCAAAAAGGTGTCAGACCCATATATAGAGGGTAATTCCGGGACTTATTTCTGAAACTAGCTGCTAGAATGCAATGTTGACTGGTAATGGCGGGAATTGTTGACACACTGTATTGTTTTTATGTTCATTGAGCAATTATTTTATCCAATATACCGTCTAAATTGAAATCAGGTGGGTCAAAGTTTTTCACTATTTACATGGAATGGTATTATGCACGTTGAACCAACGTCTCATACAAGGGGAAAATTATATAAGTTATCGTTGTTCTGTGTCGTAGTGGTGCTGGCACCAACGGTATGGCTGCCTGGTCCATTTCTCCCGGGCATTTGGATAGTTGGACCACGTCGTCACGGGAGAGATGGATTCATTTGGTACATGTGTAATATGTCAGTTTCCGGTAAATTATTGATAATTGGGTATTTTTATAAATGGTACTTCGGTAATCCAATCAATCTAAAGCGTGTTTTTTTTTTTTTATTAAGAGTACTGTAATATGTTTATGTAAGATGCCCGTGCACGTACGCGTGCGTGTGTATTTGTCTCTCTGTGCATAAAGTGCGTGTGTTGTGTGTCTGTCTTTGTGTATAATGTGTGTGTATTTACACAACTACTAGCGATGAAGACTGGATTTGATTTGCTATGTGTTTTAGTTGGCTACATGATAACTGCACAAAGTTTGAAAATTAATGTGACTTGTGTTGGAAGGAATAGAACAAGTTTCTTCTTATTGGCTACATGAGAACTGCAAAACAATATGTTCAGAAATGCAACTTATGTGGAAAGAAGGAATCTAAAACCTACAAACTAAAATAATTAAAATTTAAAGAAAATTGTGATCAGATATTTTAATTTGTCACAAAGGTCTACTTTAAGAGATATCTCAAATATACTATAGATGATAAAATAGTGTTTAATACTAATGTATTGTTCCAATCCTGCTCTCACTTTCTAAGGTCCACCACTCCTGTATAGCATCCAACCCAGTGTGATATGGCATATATTTTCTTTATTTTTTTTAAAAAAAATATATGTATGTGTCTGTTCCTTTCACATTTATAACATTATTTATCGTTAGAATATGTCGCCAAAATACCATGGTTAAATTTTCTCACCAGTATTGTCATAAATAAAATTATAGCGATTCTTAAATAGGGGGTCCATCTCTCTCGGACTTACCCTATATATATATAGTGTGTGTGTGTGTGTGTAAAGCTGCTTTCTCGCACAAGCCCGAATTTAAATATGTGGAGGTTCCCCTCTGTACAGTTTCACATATTACATTTAAGGCCACGTTTTGTAGGATAGTTGGAAATATTTTATACTTTTACCACATATTATAGGATTTTCTCCCATTTCGTGGCCCTTTTTCAAAGTTACTGTCCCCCAAGTGGTGAGCCCGGAGCTGTAGCCCTTTACCAAGCTCCTCCCCCTCTCAGTTCGCACCTGTTCTCACATCTTGTACTTGGTGCAAATGATTAAAATAGCGTCTAACACTGAATGCCCTCCTCTGTGGCCGTGCTTTGGGCTCCGATTGCTGGACGGTATGGGTTCGAGTCCTCCTGGGTTCAGTCTCTGGGGTTTTTGGCCTGTGTATAAGACCGGTGGCCATCCACCATCACGAGGAAATTGGGGAGCTACGAGTGAGTGGCGTAACCCGGTCTCCGAAATCTACTATAACGGCTGGGGGTTCGACGTGCTGACCCCACGTCACCCCATTACCGGTTGAAGATCTCCACACCTGTAAGTAGAATTGTGGGAGGGAAACTGACAGTTGGGAGATCGGTTCAGACCCTTCATGGGCTGTCGAGCCACGGGTTATTTTTTATTATCTAACACTGAATAGTGTTTTTGGTCTGGGAAGTTCTTATTTCACAATTAATTATTGGGTCAATATTCTTTTAATCGCAAGAAATATAATCAACACGTCCTTGTTCGTTCCAGATCTTTGTATGACAAGATGGTTGCTATTTCAAAACAACATACACGCATAAACAAAACGGTGATATAGTTGCACACACACACGGTAATCAAATTATTCACATTGAAAGGTAATCAAATAATTCACATTGAAATCAATAGTTTCTCATTCATTTATTATTTGTTTCATAAACCTCCAAATTTTAGCCGTCTCGGTGTCCAAACACATTGAGTGGTTGACTCATTATTTTTCCATCACATCGAAGGTCCCCGGTTTGAGACTTGAGAATGTCTCTTCGTTAATTTAAGCTAATCATTATTCATGTTTATACTTGCAATCAGCCGAAGAAGCTGCACAAAATGACGTAAAGCAAGAAAAATAACAAAAAATTTCAGATCATCTTGATTTTCTATGTGTGATCACATAACATATCTGTACACATATGAATTTGTGTGTAACTTGAACTGTAATAACTATTATGCTAATAGTTTGAAGTAAATAAGTAAAGAAATAGTTTATCACAATATGTTTGTCTCTCATAATCATAACGCTATGTGAATATTATGTTACTTCTGCATTTCTATACGATTTTTTTGTCATTATGTGGCATGAGTTACATTACTTACACATTCAAATCGATTAACGTTGCATATGTGTGTGCTATTAGTCGACTGATAGCAATTCATGCAATTTTACTTTATTACATTGAACCCCAGCAATACAAACAGATTTTTAATATAAAAAAGTACAGAGCATGACGCTTTTTTGCAATTACTTTGTTTGAATCGAATATTGTTGTTGTTAATGTTGGTACATCCAACCACTCACCTAAACATGCATCAATCTAGAAAAATGCAAATCTCGTACAAAAGTGTGTGTGAGAGAGAGAGAGAGAGAGATGAATTATTTAATAATTCACTCCTATCAGATGATGTCAAAACGAGACCAGTCTATTAAGATAATTGCAATTTTTTTCATGCCTCTCAGGATGCGAAACAAAAAATAAAGTATTTATGATTTGGCAGATTTCGACGAAAAAAGTCCTCAAATAACGTCTAGTAGCACTCCTAATTTCAAATTTAATTTTCCATGCGTCAACGAATTCTATATATTTGTCACGAGATCATTTTTCATGCCTATATTTTTCTACCACACACTATTCACCAAACATTCAACATAAATGTGATTGCAGAGTTAGGTTAAGTTCCTAACCAAAAAGTAACACCTTACAGTTACCGTTACTTTGCTTCCAAAAGTAAAGCATTACTTTGTCGTGCAATAAGGAAGGGCATTTAACTATTTACACATACGTGTATATCACATCTGTTGTCTGTAAATTCATGTTTTTTCATTGTAATTGTACATGCACACATTTAAAACACGTCTAGGCATGTCTCGTTGTGGGAAATGAATCCTACAGTTCCAGTACGGCCGCTAGTGACAAAATTTTGCGTTTCTGGAAAAAAGCATGAAAGTTTAGCACGTTATCTTCGCAATGGTAGGTAGGCCATGTTGGAAATACGACGCCATATTGGATATTCTACACCGCACTCTTTGAAGCGACCTTTCTCAGTAGGCCAAACTGCAAAACGTTTTCAAAACGTTCATAAATCCTAATTTTACAGTCTCGTATTGGAATATACTTCCAAAAATGTACGCAAATAATAGAAAATATTTAAAAAGAACAATTTGTTTGCGATGTATTTTGTACAAAAAGGTTACCTTTAGATCGTTGCAATTTGGTCATATAACATTGTAAATATGCACTCTTATCAAAAATAATATAGGTAGTAAAGGACCAAGTACATACCATAACGAGTCGTTTGCAATTTGTTTTAATAAATTCATAATGTGGAAGTTATGCAATAAATAGAGACATGGAACAAAATCCCAAATCAATATTTTATTTATTTATTATTGTTTTAAGTTCGTGACGGAAGTGTTAGATTAACTTCCAATCTGGGGGCTGGCCTGAATCCCTTTCTATAATACCATGTCCAATAGCGTACTTAAGGAGGATCTACATAGCATGAGCCCCTCATCTGAAAAGTTATGCTTTTTCGTCATTAGTTCGCTTCTTCTTGCACTGTACTAATATTGTAACCTCTCCAATGAACACCTGCAATTAAAATGTAGATTGTATGTACTGACGACAAATAATAATAATTGTCTCTCGTTAAGAAAAAGAAATATAAATATGAATCATAAACACACTATACCGACCCTGTGCAATGCGAATTCGAGTTGTAAGGGAGGCACACAATTGTCAACCTCTCTCTCTTCCAGTAAACGTACACCCCTGCATTTTTAAAGGTTAACGAGGCTCTGGCACCTGTCTCGGCTGGAATAATCCTCTGTGTGTTTGAGATTGTCCTTTCATCATCTTCATCTTATCACGACGCATTTTCATCCTCGCGTTAAGCAAAAACTGGCAGAAGAGCGAAGTAAAATAAAACAAATTAATCAATCAATATAATGTAAATGCTACTAAAAAATAAAATACAGAGGTCTATAGGTCTACCTTTCACAAATTCAAGGCCTGATTAATTAACGATTTTATTTGAGGAAATTTGTATTATTAATCAGCCACCACGTCACTTTCATTTATCACTTACGGCGAACCAGTTTTTAGCGATTGAAATTAAATTGAATAATAAAATCCTAAACATCCCACACTTAATATGTGAGTTATTTACAGTACAGTGTCAGCCCAAATTTATTTATTTTCAGGAATTATTCTGATATTTGTCAGAACTGTCAGATTTCCAACCTTTCGCCGTAGGCACGCAAATATGGCGAACTTAGACTACATGTAAAATCTAGCAAATTGTCACTTTACAACCGTTTTCTATCTCCTAAATTGTCCTACGAATATAGTCTACAAGCTTGTTTATGTATGGCGTAGCGTTGGATGTTTGTTATTCAAATAGAACGGGAACTATATGCTTTCACATTACCGTATTTTGGATGCATTCCAAATAAACAAATGTGGCGCTATTGTTGCAAACAGAACCGACACCAACATATACACGAAGGTCTCTTCCTAGCTCTAGTTACATCGAGAAACAACAGGTAACGCTCGCTTTAGCTATATTAATTGCCTACTCTACAGGATAGAAAACAGACATTTCGCTTTTACATTTCGTTTTTCATATTGCAATATAAGAATCCAGGATAGCATGGCTTCCATGTTTGTAAAAAAAAGGGATGTAAGGACTAAGGAGTGACCTTTTCGGAAGACATTCAAGTCTCAACATCACTACCACGTAGTACACCCTGGACTGCATTTTGTAGACTAGCGAGGCTCTGGTGTATTAACTCACCTTTCATCAATATCACATTATCACCCTTCATCCTCATCGTCGTGATTAGCTAGAAGTGGAAGAGAAACGAAAGAATCAATTTAAATGGAATCAAAATGACTAAGGAAATCTTAGAAAATTTAGCATTAAATGGATTCTACTTTGTTTTCTGTACGATTGCAGTAATTGTGTATTTTGATTAAATGGATTCTACTTTCTTTTCTGTACGTTTGCAGTAATTGTTATTTTCTTCGACACAAATGGGACCCTCGTATGATTTTCTTTATTTTAATAGGTCAGTCGATTATTCTACATATCTGTAATGATATTACTTAAAACGCATATTTTGGGGGTTTTATTATTGAAGTTATGTATTTCTGCCATAATTTGTGTCAAATACTCTTGCTCGTTTATTTGTTTAATGCACATGTATGTGATGTAGACACTAAAAAAAAGAAGCATCCATCGCTATATTTTTACGTAGGACCATTGATGCTAGTATCTCGTGTTCCTCTTTTTGGAAGCATGCAGTTCCCATGTTTTCCGGTGGCTCAGATATAATGGGCCTGGAGTCATTGCGGAACATACAGAATGAAATGTCATTCCTTACCCTAGATTCGAACCTAGGACCACTAGCTGATAGGAAACCAATTCGTCTCAACGGCTATCTAGCATTCCAGTGTTCTGGTTTCCATAAAAATGCGAAGTCTGCCTAAATTTGACACATTTAGGTATATAGAGGGCTAATTAAAACATGTTTCTACTCAATTTTTGTGAAATGTTGGCGAAACGAGGGACTGTTTCTACAGTTCTATAAATGTGATTCCCGACGACTGAAAGTCCTTACAATTTGTCCTTTCTGAACACCTACCAAGAGAAGGCAAAATGAAATGCGATTTCTCTTTGAAATTAATATGCATCACATACACCAAGGACGGTTAAGAAACCGTGGATTTTTGTATACTCACTTCCGGTGGGGGTGGGGGCTGTTAAATGAAGGGCTCGGGTGTAAAACATAGTAGGTAAGAGTTATTTTGGGCATTTCTGAGTTCATTAAGAAAAAAGGATATTAGAAGCTAAGACTGTAGATAAATTGTTTTCGTGGTCTGTTTACCAATTTCACAAGGCTTCACTGAGTCCAATGCAAATTGTATGACATGGCAATTTCACTTTGTAACTCAAATATCACCAAAATGTTACTTACCATGTTTTACACCCGAGCCCTTCATAATAACAAAAGTTCACTTTTCAAGTTGATCTTGGTCAACATATTCTTTCTATTATATCTCTTAGTTTCAGCTTCTCAATAAAAATGTAATTATAACTTTCCATGTTCCATCATTAATAGAATTCGATGTACTTACTTTATTTGTGCTAAGATAAATACATTGAAAATGTAATTTAATTCTATCAGATAAATATTTATTTGTTTAAAATGCGTAGACGTGTGTAAAATATGAGCCATTTTATTCGCTACTTCCTTGTACTGCCCATTTTGTTTTACTTTTCAAAATTTAGAATGTGTGGAAATGCTTGCAAAAAATATTTTTTGTGTGATACATATTTACTGCATTTTACTTACTTAATTGAATGTTTCACCATGGTTTGCTACGTGTTTGTGTACATAATTTACAAGTTAATACTGTATTAAGATCCTGGCTCTTCATGTCACCTATTTCTAACGGAAATCTGGGTGCCCTTCCTTCAAATGAAGCATTTTAATCAAGAATTCCTGTTTGAGTCGTTCAGATTGCACCTGTGACTCCAGTTCCCATTGGTCTAGAAAGGAGTGGACTTTGCTAAAATGATTTGTCCAAACATACTGACTGAAAGCAACTTTTGATAGTACACGAAAGTAAATTGGATTCGACATCCGAAGTTAGATGAAGGTTCCGTAAATTACGATGGTGGGCAGATCTTCACAAGTGATAGATATTATTTCAAAATCCATCCGAGGAAGGGGAGTTACAAATAGAATTCTGGTCAACTATATAATTGCGGCTTGCTTTATAAGCAATTTGCTTTGTGAATCAGCATCTGATATACATATAACAAAAATTGAATCTTGCGCACAAAACGAACTAGCCAATGATTGACTAATTATACAAGCTGCATGTATGTTATAATGGAGTGGTTTTGCTCGGACCACACTACATTACTTTCTTTGGGAACGCTCGTTCTGGACACGAGTACCAAAAACAATGTGATGAAACCCTGCCTTTATCCTGTAGTAGTATTGGTGTTAGTATGTAGCAGCTTAAAAAAAAAGGAATTTATCAATCGTGAAATTGTGCTGTTGCGCAGAACACGATCACATTGCCTAGTAATAGTAAAACTTTATTTTTGTAAATTTTACTATTCATATAAAGTTTGATATTTTCTGGTTTGAGTATCTTGAATTGTAATTGTTCACATAGTTGTGTGAATTCTGGGAAATGTTTGAAGAGTTACGGTTAACTTCATTTCAAAAGTAACTCTTCTAAGTTACTTCTGCAGTTACTGAGACTAGAGAAGATATAACTCGTACAATATGTTCCATGCATGAAGAGTAGGAAGGATCTTCTTTTTTAACTGAAAAATAATTTTCATTAAATTACAACATCATATGTTTAAAGATCAAAATATAGAGGAGAGATTATTCAAATAATCCAAAAGTTCATGTAATTCGAAAATGTAATATATTCGATAAATTATTGTTGAAAAAACTATAACCATCGTTACTACAAGTATAACTTCAGTAAGAAAATTTATTCTGTTATTTCTTGTATGTGCGTGTTCTATATGTTTTGAAAACGTTTATCTACTGCTTGTATACACAAATCTAACTTTTTGTTATATATTTTGGTAACACTGTTAAGCCTTGTTTCTCTGTTTAAAAGCACTACAATTGCTGATCAAGGTATTTTTATTATACACTAAAAACACTTCACACGTGACGTTTCCATCCTATAAAAGGGTCTTTCTCGGACGGAGAACTAAACCATTTATTTTTAAGTTTAGTTCTCCGTCTGAGGAAGACCCTGATGTAGGATGGAAACGTCACGTGTAAGTGTATTATAAATCTGCATTGGTCAGCAACTGTAGTGTTTTTCATATTTCGCTTTTTAAAATTAGAAATATCGCTGTAACATCCTTTCAAATAAAACTCTAAATAAAGGTGCCTGTGATGTATCAAGAAGGTATATTTGTCTGTGCAAAGTCGTTGTCGTGAAAAGGTAATACAAAAGAAAAAGTTACTCTGCCGGATTGTTTTTCTAATTATTAACGCAGATCTACACAAAAGAACATCTTGCATTAATCTTCACCAGCAAGGATCCTCCTCATCAAGATGTTCGCACGTGTCGCTGACGGCCTCTCGTCTCATTCCCAACAAGTGTCAATGTCCACCGTCAGGAAGTGTCTGCCGAATCGCATCCTGTCACTGAATGAGTGGAGAGACCTGGCGAGACCGGTATTCGAACACAGGACCTTCCTTTGTGGGAGGCACGCGCGCGGCGGAGAAGTTGAAGTGGACAAACTCTCGCCAAGTGCTTCCAGGAGTGGGAGGGGGTTCGATTCCAGGAAGAGCCACGGAATGGGAGATGTGCAGGACTGGTTTACCTGGCTGGAAACAGGTTCGAACCAAGATCCGGCGGTGTCGACGACCAAACGATGCCCTGTTCTTGCGCGGAACTTGTCTTGACGGTAAGTGCCTGGCATTTTCTTTTCTGCATCCGGATTCTTTCCTCCCAAGAAAGACGTCACGGTCCAGTGTAAATAATATGATTACATGCAAGGAAATAAGACCAGTTGTATTCATGTTTGAGCGGTGTTCAACCATGGTACTTCCTGTTAAACTACCACTTAGGTCTTAGTAAGTCCCATATCATACAAATTTTAACTCCAGTATCAATTTTTCGTGAAAGACAGACTAGCTCATCACCGTGCCGTACAAGAAACTTACTTGTAACCTGAGGGGAGCGCCTCAGAGGCCCACTCTATTTTCTATCACTAAAATGCAATAATCAATTTTGTCAATCAATAACTGTTTCACAGGTGCAATTATATAATTATAATAATTTTAAACATTATAATTATTAACAAAAAATAAGAAACAATTATTGCACAATATCGCAATTGAATATTTTGTGAGTATAAATGATTTTTTTTATATACGTGCAGTTATATAGCTAGTAATTATAATAATTACAAAAATTACCATCATTACCAGCCAATTGTACACTATTACAGGCATGAGTGTAGTGTCTGAACACACATCATAAGGGGAAGCCCTGATAGGCCCACTATGTGTATTTTTCCTCTTATATACGATAACATTATGATTTATGGAACGTAACTAATACAGAAACATTGAGTATACCCTAGGGAACAATGTAAATTACTTACATTTTTTTATAAAAAAATATTGATAGTTGGAAAATCGAAAAACGAAAGGTGGTGGGACTTGGACCCCCTCCTTGGGTAAGCTAGGGTTCAAATATAATTGTTTGGTTCAGGCATAGTTAAATCATGCACAGGTCACTTACCGTCGCACCAATGCCAAAAGCATGAATTCACTATATCCTACTTCGAGATAAAAGCATTTAAAATTCAATGCTCTGGGGTAAAAACAGGGTTTACATTTGGATAAATCTTGTCGTCGCTAAAATATGTACCTACTCATGACTGTTGATTAGGTCATATAAGTTAGCACAGGAAAGTCAACAAAAAGTAGTCAGAAACTTTCACTGCGTGAAAAATTCAAAATTTGGATATTTGTGGTTTTGTCATTGGTGCGACGATACTGTAAATACCTGAATTTTTATCGACAGATTCTTGTATCGGTAAAGATGAAAAAAGATTGTATTGATCTTGCCCAGGAGAGAAACAGATGGAAGGTTTGTGTTGCTGCAGCCATAAGCCTTCGGGTTTAAGAAGGCTAGAGAGTTAGTTAGTTACTTGTAGCTACATTTAGCAAACAATCACTTTATCCAAGAAAGGGTCGCGGGTTCGATGCCTGGTGGAGGCACATAATGGTTCGGATCTAGTCGCGATTAGGCTATTTTAGCATGAAATACACTTAAAACTAATTATTTTATATTCTCCTGTCCTTTTTTTTATTATACCTAGACGTAAAATATTTTCGGTACAAGAAAAGAATTTTTTTAGGAAACAACCCTAGGCATGAAAAACAGAATATGTAGTAAACTTTTGCACGTTAAAAAATCTATGCTTCTGCATTATTCAAATTTCACCCTTCTACCCTTTCCGTTCTGTTTATTTACCATCAATGCTTTATTTTCATTGCGTTATTTGCATTTATTATTCATAGATGTGTTTGTTTCTATATTGAAAACATTATCAAATTATTTCCTAATTCAGCAAGAGTGCATACTAGAAACCTGATTAATTATGTTCTTGTGTTTATGTATGGTATGTAGTTCACTATATACACTAATGTAAATTTAAAATGTTGGTGCAATTTGAACATGAAATATAGAGGATGTAAGTGAACATCCTTCATAAATGAAGTACTAATATGACATAAGCTGAATTGATTTTTTGAGGTGTGTAGAAATATGTCATAAATCCGCATACCATGGAGTAATTGTTAATGTAGTAATATCTGGAATAATTTCCAAATTGTACTTTTTTCTGGTACTGGCCTATTGTCGTTACTCTTAAGAATGTAACCTTTATCTAAGGAAACTTTACTGAAAGAATAAAGAAAGCACCTGTCTAATCTAACTAATATTTTTAGTTGTAATAGTTCGTGTGGTAAGAAGTCGTCGTGATATGTGGATCTTCCATATATATTTTTAGAAATCTTGTTACTGGCAAATACCGTAACTACCTTCTGGTTTTGATTTCCAGCTATTTGTTCGTGTGTGTGTGTATTTATTATAGCCAGCTTTTTTAGAAGAAAAAAAAAACAACAGATTTTTTGGCTTTTTACCAATTACTGCTAACCTATTTCACTTGAAGTTACTGTTATGAGTTTACAGGCTTGTAGTGACATATTTTACAACTAGCTAAAAGAAATTGACATGATGTAGCAGCCAAGAGACAGATATTGGCTAATCCCAAGAGACACATATTGCATAATGGTTCAGATAGCTTACCGAGGGGGAGGCGGGGATTTCAGGCCCACCACCTCTATTTTCTAGATTTTTCAACTGCTTGAAAATAAAATTACATTGTTTCCTAAGGTGTTCCCAATATTTCTTTATTGCTTTTGTTCATAAAAATGAATGTAATGTAATTAGGAGCCAAATGCACTTGGTGCACATATCAGGCGCCATCTTTGAATGTGTCTCATTTGAGACACTCATGCCAGTGACAGTGTACACTTGGTTGGTAATGTTGGTAATTATTGTAATAATAAACAACCACACTTCTGCAAACTAAAAAGCATTAATAAAAAATATTATGGATTTTATGAGTTTTAGTGAATGATAAAATATATGTGAGAGTCATGCAATAATTGGTTATTATTTTTTATTAATGATAGTAATATTTGTATTATAATTAATAAATAACTGCACATATATAATCAGGAAAGGAAGCAGTGATTCAATAATAAAATGTTTTCTTGAATTTTAGTGATAAAAAAAGTGTGGACCTATGAGCCGCTCCCTGGTATGTTAATTTCTCGTATGGCACGGGCAAGCTAGGGTTAAAACTAAACATGTAGTCCTGATTAGCACATCCGACCATGAAATGGGCTTCAAACAAGCTCTTACATGTTTGTGTCTCAATATAAATGTTTGTCATAAAATATGAAACAAATGTTAATATCAAAATGTTCGATGTTTCGGTACAATTAAAAATCTTTACTGTTCACAACACATATGCAGAAGCATATTTATTACATGAATTTGTATATATATCTGTATATCCTGTTTAATGGAGCTTTGAGACGGAAGCGACACGTGACTCTTGGAAAGCAACCCTTAGAAGTAATGCAACCTTTTGAACCGAAGCAACATAAGCTGCAAGTGTCGCTTGTCACTTGGCCTGTACCGTTTTTTCAGGGAATTTTCAGACCGAAGCAACAAGTGACATGTGTCACTTGGAAGCAGACCCTCAGTAATCCATTCAAGCTTTTGAACTGAAGCACGACCACAAGCTAAACACGTCACTTGCTTGTTGCATGGACTATACTGTTTTCTCAATGGTGTGTATCGTGCCGCTTCGGTCTGTTATTCTTCCATGCACTGTGAATGTTTTGCTTTATACTGAAGGAGACTGTGTCGCTTGTCATCTGTAACTTCAGTCTGAAAGCTCCTTCATTGGCACGTATCATGTAGCCTCGGTCTTGTTTGTGCATGCGTGGTGGATGTTTGCTTAGATTGAAGGAGCCCTTGTCACTTCAATGTGACACCCTTTACTGTCATGTGTTGCTTCGTTCTGAATGTTCTCTATACATAACAAGATTGTTAGCTACTTCATTAGAGATTAAGATCTAATTTAGCCTGTAAATCACAAGAGCACAAATTTCAAGTACTGTTGATGGATGAAGGCTGGCTTTTTGATAGAAGGTTCCTTTTATAATCATGAATGACCCCCTGGAGTGGAATAAAGTAATGTTGTTGCCTTGTGATAAGAAGAGGTCTGAGGTTGAATCCTCTGTGGAGGCAGAGTGCTTCAGATCTCATTTCAAACTGTGAGTCCAGTCCACATATCTTTAATAGATTATTTTTCGCCATTTGCACCGTCTTATTTGCTTCTACTTCCGTTTTAGTGCCAATGTTTTTCAACCGCCGCGTCGCAAACGATCCGTTGCACCCAGGGGTTGACGACTATTTTTTTTTAAAATCTAATTTTATATTTGACAGCAGGACTGTACATAATTGAACTATGATTATGCCATACTTGATATATTAATATTAATTAAGGTTGCATATTAATTTCCATATAGACTTTAAAGATCAGAAAGTATTTATGAGTGAAATTGTTGGAATCAGGGCATCGGCATGAAAGAAATACATTTACTTGGCTGTGGTGTCACAAAGTTGAGAATCACTGCAACAAGCAGCCAAAATACATCACTAGTTGTCCGTGACCAGGTTTAGCAGCCATTTAACCAAATTATACATGATGTGCTGGAAAGCCAGAATACAAATATATATTTTACTGAACACAAAATTTAATGTAAAGAGATTTGATACTAGATTTTCAAAAGGTAGAGCAGTATATTCTTTTTTGCTTCATGTATATACATGTTCGTATAACAAACTTCAAACATTGAAAATCATATCATACTATTAGGTTATATTAAAAACACATATAAAACTACTCTAGTTATGTAAATCTGTTTATACTACATAGATATATTTAATAAGTCTACCGAAATATGAAGATAACACTCGGAAAAAACCGCCCATTCAAAAAAGCCAGCTTTCTTGAAAATACTGTTTATGTCTAGCTACGGATTTCATATTGTAAATTGTATTTTATATTTAGAAATGAGTGTCTATTTTACAGTAGGGAGATAAACGAAAATCATGGAACAGGGAAAATACTGGCAACTCCTGTATTTTAATTGATTTGAGACACTTTGGTGAAAAAAGCCGAAAAAATCCCAACCAATTAGCCGTGGAAAGAAACTCAAATTTCTTTCCAAAAAAGCCGTTTTTTTTCGATCTCTTCCAACTCTAGTATTTATATAAATTTATGCATTTCTACGAACTCTTAGTTATTTTCTGATGTGATTTGAATGTTTTTTACGCAAGATAAACTAAACTTATTGTTTGTAATCCTCGCAAGAAGTACTATTTAATTACAACGCTGCGTATATTGCACATATTTTCACTCACAAATATATAATACAAGTACATTGTGGAATTTAAGCAAATATAGTTTTATTAGATTGCTTGATTGGTTTGAATCCTTGTAGACCTTCTCTAAACATTTTTGTATTTGTGGTACTGGATCATGCACAAAATTACTGTATTGTGTGCATTTATAGTAGGCTAAAGTTAAGGTTTCTTCGGTATTTCAAACAGGTTATACCTTTTCTTACATTTGAATCTTGTCGTTCATCAGCACAAAAATTATTGTAAATCATGAGATGCGTTCATCAAAGAAATTAGGCAAAATTTTAATGTTCCGTTCAATAAGTTATAAAGGGAACGTAGTGATGCAATATATTTAAATGCAACTTTCTTCATCAGCCTTTTTCCTCATTCCGGTTTCAATCCACATATTCGCATTATATCTGTTCTCTTAACCTGTAAAGTGATATAGATATCATGAGATATATATATTGACATTAGTTCCTGTCTGTATAAGTATAATTAATAACATAATCATTTTTATTAAAAATACGCACGGATACCTTCAGTGGCAATATTCGAATAGAGCAGGAAAATGTTTTAGCAAGTCACTGGGTAAAGAGAATTTTCTCTTACTAAAGTGGAATCTCAGATAGTCATTCTACAATGGGAAGTTTATGCTTTACTTCATGATTCCCATCAATTGCACAAACACACACTTATTACACAGAACATGAATTGGTACTTGGTGTGCTTCCAAATAGCAGAAGTATATAGATCACCCAGTCTGCAATAGGATAGCTGATTATGTACTGTTTCTGATTCATCATGGATATGTAAGTAACCTGTCAGGGCACTTTAAACTGCTGATCCGGCATTTATAAGCATATGTGTGGTCAAGAAGGAATTCTATTTCAGTTTTTCTTATTTCACGTCGCTCTTTTACCTCTTTAGGTTAATCATGACGATGAGAACGAGTAGATATGACAAACACTCAAGAACATTGCATTTTTATGTGAAAAGACCTCTCAGATTACATTGCAACCATATGGCCGGCACTCCTATCGAGTTTGGCCGACATCCGAAGCAACAGAAGAAATATGTTTTTACCTAAAATTCCGCTCCCTAGTCACAAAGAACGTTTAACACTTCTGCTAGATATAATTTAAATTTTTCACCATAATTTGGAGAACATCAAGATATTTGAAAGAAATGTTTCAATGTGCCTCGAATTAAAAATCAACAGCTAAAACCGTAATTGAAATACATCACACCAACCACAATACTCGTAATTAACCCCATTTGCAGTTCTGGCTGAGGTCCTTGGCTTTTTATTTAGATCATATATATTCGTGTAATTCATTCACCAAGCAACTGAAGACTTTGTATCAAACTGGTGTATTTTTATGGATGTAAGCAAAGCATTTGTTTCTGTTACTCGTTATCCAGTATGGAAGAACAAAGATATCAGAAGTAGAACGCCCGAGGGGAATGTGCAAGTTATTTGTTTAGTATTGTTTCTTCAGATAATCCTGCACTGCAATGCACTACTTGTTTAGATGTAAATATAATTTTAGAATTATGGAATTTTTAATTGAATTTTTGTATGATATTAGGACGCATGAATTAATTTTGTTACGTTTACCTCTTGGATTTCATTTCATTTGTATGGTTATTGTTTTCAATATTTTTGTAATTAAATTCCGTTTTCTGATATTGTTGTTAAATATAAATAATGTAGCTTGAAATGCCATAGTCCTAGTATGAATTTCACCTTAATTATATTATTCCTGTTTATGTAATGATGTAATTATTACATGGGACGCAGTAATTTGGCATACTCCTGTTATATTCCTAATAAATAAACATGTTACTTTGCAAACTGGGTCTTGTCAAATTCAAACAATGGGCTGTGTTTCAAAGCCAGAAATGAGGCTACTTCTAATGAAGAGGAACAAATACAAGTGGTGTATCACGGGTGTTTTTTTGTTTTTGTTTTCATTCAAAATAGGTAAGGAATAATGTTTCTCAGCCGCAGGACCGTGGCCCAGTACCGGACCCTGGAGTCAGTTATACCGGACCGCGAGAGGTTCTCCTGAAGTTTGCGACTTGCAGCCCGAGCTGGCAACCACCTGGAAAGATAAACTTTTGTTCGCCGATTATGCCATAACTTGTGTATTAGCTAATATTAAATTTCAATGTATAGCGTTTTTCTAATTTTTTTTTTTTTTTAATAATAAGCTATTTTCAAGTAAAATTGTTGGTATCTGTTCATCGACTTTTAAAAAACGAATTTACCCGGCCACGGGCTCACGAAGGTTGAGAACCACTGCTCTAGAATACGCCTATATGCAGATGATATAAAGGAGTCGACTTATACATCAGCTCGGGACGTCAAACTGCTTTAAGGTAACCTGATTGCATTTGTGGTTCATGTCATCAGAATGTACGGAGACAAATTTTCAAAAGATAATATGTAAGCCAGGGGTTCCAAAACCTTTTCGTTTCACGGCGCCCTTAGTGTTTCAAGATTTCTCCGCGGCGCCCAAGTCAGAATGTAGGCCTATCTTAACACTTGCGACACTTTGTTAGTATGTTAGGTTGCTCGCCTATGGTTAAAAATAAATAAATTCAGAAAAAAAGTATGTGTAAAAAGTACAAAATAAGCACATATTTGGAACAATCATATCATTGATTGAATTTCGGTAAAAAATATTGGAACATTTCGCGGCGCACACTTTGGGAACCACTGATGTAAGGAAATAAAAATAATTAAAGCTACGAACAAAACTTCATGTTTGTTTCTCCCAAAATAATACTTCCAATACTTTTTTTTTTACACGAATGGCAATGCTTTGTTTGAGTTTGTTTGAAGTAAGTCCACAGATAAGCTAATTGGGCCTGGACCTACAGTTTGAAGTAGGATCCGAACCTTTATTTGTCTCCACCTTGGAATCGAACCCGGGACCCCTTGATTACAAGGCGACGACGTCACCACTACACCATCAAGGAAGTCTACCAATGACAATCCAGTGCTTCTACTGGCGAATGAAAGATTTCTAATTGTAACATAAATTAAATGTTTTAAGGGAAGTTTCGAGTATGGTTCATGATAATTAATTCAGTTTTATTGATGAATAAATGGCAAAGTGAAATGTTTTCAGTAACGCTCAAATTAATTAAAAGACACACAAACACCACAAGCTTTCAAACCGTGTATAGGACATCAAAGCAGCATTTTGCTCGTTCAAGCCTCGCTTCGACAATACGAGACACCGAAAAGCATAATTTGCCATCCTGCATGTTTGTGACCATGGGGTAGAGATGAAACGTGTGCCACTGACATTTTTAGGCTATCGGATAAGATTCTAAAAACAATAGTACACTATTTGAGCAAGGACTACATCAGGGTGAAGTCGTTGATTTTACGTTTGGGAGCTCATGTACATCGAATCCCAATCTATGTGTCGCGTGGTTGCATACATGTACAGGATCAAACTTCCCGCTTTTCGAGGATTCGTGGAATAGAGACGAGACTTGAACAGGGCCTCCCCGACGACGTAGTGGTAATGTCTTCTCTTTGTCTCCAAGTATGTGACCATTTAACCAAGTATGTGACAACGACGAATTAGAGTACCCAATGCGTGGAGATGTCTATGGAGATGTGCAAGTCACCGAAGGCGAAAGCGCAGAGAAAAGAAGACCTTGAGGAACTCTGTTTAACGATTTGGTAAACCCCTCTGGGCCTGTTGGTTGAATGCAGACGAAGATCCGACGCTGGGACAGTGCCTTTTTGGTAATAATTGAGCCCAGCGTGAGCCTGTGATTAATTATTCTAACACCCTGTGTCTGGACGTGGTAAGGTGTAGGTTTCCGTTTAGGTGCATGATTGCTTCATTTTCTTTCAGGTCTATTGTGAAGGGGTGCGCCGCGTCCTTGAACCTTTCAGAATCCCCCTCCCCATCCATCCTTCCATCCTCGCACCAAAATAATGTTTGTCATAAAGGGATGGTTTACCGAGACCGAGAGTGAAACGGCTCGACACGAGAACGAGATTTTGCTTTGTCTCGTTTCGAATCGAAGTCACTCAAGAGGATATACACAATTTGTAATTCCTGCTTCTTCCTTTCCCTATCCTTACTACATCATTACCCGTTCCGAAGTCTTCTCCCAGTCTTTCTCCATTACTATAACCAGTGGTAGACAAAACTAAAAGTAATTTAGTCACCAGCCCCTTTTCCTGGAGACATTGTTTTTTGTGCAAAAAAACATATATACATTCTAATATATGGCTGACAGTGGCGTATACTGAGTCCAAGATATGGGCTATCTCACTATGTCACTATGAATAGAAATAAGTTTACCAGCTCCTTAGAAATCAGGTTGCCAACTCATAAGAAATCAGGTTGCCAACTCATAAGAAATGAGGTTGGCAACTCATAGGAATCAGGTTGCCAACTCATAAGAAATCAGGTTGCCAACTCACAGGAAATGAGGTTGCCAACTCATAAGAAATGAGGTTGCCAACTCATAAGAAATCAGGTAGCCAACTTCAGAATCACCATCATTTCACTGATATGAATAATTTTATTTACAATTTCTGATCGATTTTCCTCCTGTATTTCATTCTCTAGACTTCAGGTTTCGCAGATAGTCTAGGTAGCCTAGAATATACGCTCCTGATGGCTGACTACCATATCGCTGCAGATTTGAAAATTCGGCTAGCAACAGTGAAAATAAATTATAATGTCATGTTTATTATTCTGATTTAATGATACACGTGATACAGAAAACACTCAAATACCGGGTGTTACAGAAGTCACCGAACCCAGTGTTTAGGACCGTATATAACTGAAACTTAACTGAAAACTTAAACGGAATGAGAAGAAACGCTTTCTTCGAAGATAAGGCCCTGTATGTTGAGAAAATTATGTGATACAAACATATAGCCATCATGCATGATTTAATAATAAATAATTAAAATGTTGCCAGAAACGTATTTATTGACACACAGTGTAAATTATCGCAACATTTTTCATTATCACCTCTGGATGGAATTCTATTGAATTTGACAGAGAAAGTACGTTGATTAAGTTTTACAAACATTGCACAATGGTATGAATGAGCTATTCCCAAATTCCATGTTTCTGCAATATTACGAACCACACTGGCAACACTGTTGCTAGCAAGTGTCACTAACAGACGTGTTTCGCCTCTGGCTATCACACTAAGGCATTTTAACGAAAAAGGAGAAAGTTGGAAAATTTTCGATAACCTTCATACACCTTTTTAAAAACACATACTGTACTCGTTATTAAAAGAAAGTGGAAATTCCGTAAGCCAACTCGAAATATTTTTTAAAATAAATTTTTGGCACTGAATTTAAAATTTCAGGCGCCGTGTATTTTTCTACCCTTACTATAACCAATAAACTTTTACCCCTAATAATTTAATAGTACACTACTAACCATTGCTTATATGTAAATGATAGTCGGTTACTTGTTAAAGATAAAACATATACAGTAAAACCTCGTTAATCCGGACTAATTGATGGATAAGTTGACCGGTTTAACGAAAGTTCGGATTAACTGAAATAACTTAAAAGAACAGCAGAAAGTGCATTAAAACTCCGTTTATATCAACAAAACACGTTTATTATGGTGTATTTAAAGGGCATAGGCCTAAATACACTATACAGTACAGTACAAAGTCAGCGGGAAACAGAATTTCATCAGTGGTTGACTGACTGCCCTTTCTTTGGGAAGTTCCCTTGTTGACTTCTAGCCACATTTAAAACCTTGCATTCTGCTTCTTTTTTTTTCCTTTTGCCTGTACGAATTAAGGGGTGTCCGGCTTATCGCGGTCCGGATTATCGAGGTTTTACTGTATAAATCCGTAATGTAATGTATATTATACTATCATATGCTACTAACTGTGGCTACTTTTTCGTACGCCACACTGTACTTGTTTGGTTTAAGTTGGTGTTTTAAGTCCACTTTATGCACAGATAGGCTAATCGCGACTGGACCTACACTTTAATAAAGTGGGATCCGAACCACTATGTGCCTCCACCGGGTATCGAGCCCGGGACCCCTTGATCACACACTGTACTTGTGTATGTGTGTGTGCGTAGGTATGCTAAGCCAAATAAGTAACAAAAACCAAAGAAAATGGGGAAGGTAAAATTATGAGTAAAAGCTTCCTGGATAAAGGCGCACACCATGAATGTTCGTGGGTGTAGGACTGGCACCACAAGATCCACCCATTTATTTCCTTCCATTATAATTTGAACTTCGAAATAATCGAGATTACATAGAATTGAAATCGATACAGTGAATTTTCTGTTAGTTCTTTCTTTCTATTGCGATTGTTTTACGTCGTTTTTTTTACCTTTGGTTTAATCGCGACTACGAGAATGAAAGGACGAAACACAACGACCCACAGGATTCGAGACTGGAAACTCTAGCTTCTTAGCGCGTTGTTTCGACTATTCCTCCACGGAGGCCAGATTTATTTCTTATATAAGATATATTTCTTTCTATACATTGTACTTTACTAAAAATGTATCTTTTCATTCTTATATGTTATAGCTATTTTGCCTTAAATTGACCACCAGAGATAACCGATTTCTGTGTGCTGGTAAGACATAAGGCGAAATGGGAATACACGACTTTTATATTCTAATTTACTGCTCAGATTGTTTGATTGTCTTATGATTTTATTCTTATTATTTTGTCGCGTCATTTAATTTCTTTGTAATCTTTAATTTTATCTTTATTTGGATCTGTACTTTTGTGGTTAGGTGATATAGATCATCAGCAGCTGAACTTCGCCCAGCAATAAAGTCAATTTAATTCAAGTCACATAATATGAATATCATTCACTTAAGTTTATTAATATTTTGTGTGTTATTTTTATTTTTGTCCTTATCATTGTTTACAATTTCAGCATAAAATGACCATTTGTGCTGTGTCTGATATATTCTCAACAAATAAATACTCCATGTCTTCATTAATAATATAATAATAATAATCCGTTGCGCAACAGCCCATGAAGGGCCTAGGCATACCTACCGACTGCCGATCTCCCTCCCACGCTTTCCTTCGTCAGCTCTAAGCGTGGAGATCTTCAACCAATATTGGAATAGTCGGGGGGTCAGCCCGACGTATCCCCAGCCGTTATAGTAGGTCTTCTCGACCGGATTACGCTCACTCACTCGGAGTTCCCCAATTTCCTCACGATGGTGGGTTGCCACCGGCCCTATACGCAGGCCGAATAAATTTCGACCAGAGCCGGATTCGAACCTACGCCGTCCCGCAGCGAACGATCTCAAGACGAGTGAACGCCTTAACCCGCTCGACTACGGAGGAGGACCCACGTCTTCATTAAAAGTTATAATTCTTACTCGTGGGTGTAATTAATTCTTCATTTGCTGACCGGGTTCGATACCCGGTAGAGGCACATTGCACAGTGGTTCGGATCCCACTCTAAACTGCAGATCCCGTCTCGATTAGCCTATCCTTGTATAAAGTGCACTAAAAATAACATATTATTTTCGAAATTAGTAATGGAAATTCCTGTTTTTTTCAACGAACTTTGTTGGAAGTCCATCAGCGAAAGTGGCACGTAGTTATGCATTCCATTGTCACGAGTGAGACACACTACATTTTTGACATTAGAGTAACTATTCTATTGATAGTTAAACAACGTTTTGCTATCAGTATCTGCGCAATGCATAATGAAACTAAACACTGTAGATAAACATAACTACCCTCAAAATACTTTCCCAGTTTTATAGGTGTAAATGAACAGTTTCGTGTCACGGATGGAACTTTACTTAAGAAATTTATTTTAAATTCTGTGAATTTTGAAATTATGAAAAATAAATTATTTAAAACAAGAGAGAAGGTATTTGACGTTTTAATATTTTAGCGGAGCTGAAGAGGAAATGGGCCCTCCCCGATGGCACAGTGGTAGCGTCGCTGCCTTGTAATCAGGGTAGTCCCGGATTCGATACCCGGTGGAGGCACAAGTGGTTCGGATCCCACTTTAAACTGTAGGTCCAGTCCCGATTAGCCTTACTGTGCATAAAGTGGACTTAAACACCAAATCAATCAATCAATTGAAGAGGAAGTATAACAGTTAAAGGGGATTTTTTTTGTTTCAACAATACAAGACAAGAGTTGTCGGTCCCCGTGGTGGAGTGGTTAGCACATCGAGCTACGACGCAAGGGATCCCGTGTTCGAATCCCGACCTGGGCGTGGATGTTTGTGAGCGTACATAATCATCAATTTCATCATATCATCACTCATCCCTATCTTCGCAAATTAGCCAAAAGTGGCAGAAAAGCGAAGTAAAATAAAGCAAATCAATCAATCAAACAAGACAAGAGTAAATAATAAATAAGCGAAATAAGCGAACAATCTGTAAAATACCTTCTGCCTTGTCACTTAATATATATAACACTTGAATTTATATCCAAATAACAACTTTAGATTGCTGGCTGGCGAGATAAAATAAAGTTACAGCATTTCATTTCATTTTAAAAATTGAGATTGGGGGATTGACATGGAGTGCCCCAAGTTTAACATATATTATTAAACGTTTGGCAACTCTGCAAGCGGCTTCTCCCCTCCCCCGTTTCGAAGATATCCCGTAAACTTCCCCAAATCCTGATAAGAAGTCCTTGTTTTTCTTCGTCGGTGGAAGGAGGAACGCCGATTTCCCTATTCAGCTTGCAGCCTCCCTGGAACTCCCAGCATTGTTCGCTTCTTGAATGCGACCCCCTTTCCTTTCGGCTATCGACACATCTTCGGAAGACATCAACTACATTGCTTTTCCTGGGGTTTAACGGCGGCGGCAACCGAGGAGAATGGTTCCCGAGTTTCCACCAAGTTTTATGAACCTCCTCCTGGCGGCTGGAAAACGCACAGGTGCAGGGACAGAAGGTCGTGGTTGGAGAATTCCCCCTGAATGAATCCCGCGTTGGTTTCCGAAGCTGTTTTCCAGTTCATGGAGACCTCCTTGAAGAACTCTCATGCTCTACATGGGCGTCGCCCCCCTCCTCCCTTTTCGAAATTGGCATCCTTTATTCCAAGTTAGCATTTGAACAGAATAAAAGTAACTGCATAATGCAGAAACCAGATCAGAACTACATGTTTCCACGGTTTTCCAAATTCCAAAAATTAGTTTTTTTTATGCGCGAAGTCACGCAACTTAAACATTATGGCTAAAATTTCCCCCCTAACTTTTAAAGCGTTTTCTTGAACAAGGCGTGTAAATGTTAATAACATAATATAATATCTATCGTCTCAAAAAAAAAAAAGTTTCATTTCTTGATCGTTTCAACATATACGAGGCGTATTAAAAAACAAAAGGTCAGATTATTTATAAAAAGATTTGATGCCTCCTGCGCAGTAAGATCAACTAATCCATTGGCGACCCAGCAATCATATTTCCGCTGGTCAGCGTTGGCTATACTGTGAATTACACTATCCTCTAGTTTAGAACCACGGTATGTGATTCGATTTCTTAACGTCAAAAGTCATAATTCTGCCAAAATTCGCCGAGAATTGCGTGAAGTGTATGGTCACAGTGTAATGACTAATGCGTGAAGGAAAAGTACGGCAATGGTGTCGTGCGTTCACATTCACCAAAGGCGAGAAAATTGAAGCAAATTCCGTCTGTACGAAAAGTCATGGCAACTGTTTTCTGTCACCAACAAGGCGTGCTTTTGGTGAATTTCAAGGAGCCGGGGAAAACAATCTCATCGCAGGCGTACTGTGATACGCTATCAAAACTAATACGTGCTGTACAAAACAGCCGACGTGGAATCCTGCGCTCAGCAACTGTTCTTATCCATGACAACGCCAGATCAGACACTGTTGCGCTCACTGCCCAGACGATTCAGAAGTTCGCATGGGAACTTTTTGATAACCCCCCGTATGGTCCGGACCTTGCACCTAGTGACTATCACGTCTTCCTGCATCTCAAAAAGTGGCTTGCGTCTCACAGAAACGGAGGTGTTGAAAACGGCAGTGTTGGATTGGCTGATCTCCTAGGCGGCGAACTTATATGCAGAGGGTATAAAAAAGCTTGTTCCACGATACTTGGAAGATAATGGTGATTATGTTGAAAAATGAAGTGGATATGTACGTGTTTGTAATCACTAATAAAGTGTTGTTGCACTAGTTTTCTTGTTTGTTATAATCAATCAGCTCTTTTTGATAATGCGTCTCTTATAGCTACTTTTGGCACGCACACATAAAGAATTCTAAACATAAAATCTCACATTTTTGCAAACACTAGCGAGTACTTTATTCTATCTATGAGGAACTATAGCAGACAGTTAAAAAAAAAAGGAGAAAGGAAACAAGAAATTGACAGAAATTGCAGGCGCAACAGTCCTTCGAGGGCCAAGAAGGCCTACCAAGCTTATTTACATTGAGTGACGCGTGGTCAGTGCATCGACGCCCATCGCCGCTGTTTTTTTACTTTGAGACCGGAGTCCGCTCCTGTCGGCTCGTAGTCAATCGAAGGGAAAAGCATCACGACACCCCTTACAGGTAGACAATCCGCACTGCACAGAAATTCGCCGGGCTGCATAACATCCAAGGATGTAACTTTCAACAAACAAAATAAGTTCTCTTTCTGAGAAGGAACTATTAAGAAAAAATATTGCGCTTTGCAGAAACTTGATTTACTCCAAGAATGTTGGGCATTATTTTATTTTTCTCCGAAGTAAGTAAGAGATCAAGGAGTGATAAAATAATGTTGGTGTGTGTGTGTGTGTTTAACGCTCCATCTGCACCTTTGGGGTAACCACGACGTGAATGGTGGTCTGAGGAACGATGGGAGATCGAAATAAACATTCATCTGGAGCAACTTGAAATTTTACAAAAAGGGGCTCTAAGCGACCCTACCCCCCAACCCCTCCGAAAGAGTTGTTAGGTTTTCAAATTAGGCAAAAAGTGTAGACATTCGGCAAAATTATTTTTTATGCGATACTTAAGTTAATCCTGTCCTGTTCCTTAGAAAATTTAGATTCAATGATTGATTTGATATTTTACGTCGCTCTTCTGCCACTTTTGACTAATCGCGACGATGTGGATGAGTGATGACATGATGAAATCACTCACAAGAACACCAAGGCCTAGGCCGGGGTTCAAACCCGGAACTCATGGCGTCGTAGCACGCCGTGCTAACCATATCGATTAGCGATAACTTTGGGTATGTATGTATGTATGCATATAACATGTACCGGGTGGCCAAAATTAAAGTTACTCAACTCCGAGCCCTCTGTAGCCTGTTTGAGACATCGTAAAACTCTGAAATTTGGTGAATCCACTATGCAAACCATGGGGAAGAGGATGGCGATAAAAAAGTTCAATTTTCTGCCACCAGGTTGAAATGTGGCGCTTTAATAATGAATATTGAAAAACATAAGTGATTTAGCTGAGTTGTTAATTAGAAAGACATTTATTAGTGGCTGGAAGTTGCGAGAAAATAATCTCTCGTTTATTGCAAGGTAAAGGCAAATCCATAACCAATTGGAGCAGTTTACGTCATTATTACAACCCATCATGGAAGTACAGCGCCACATTTCAACCTGATTGCGGAAAATTGAACTATTTTTTATCGCCATCCTCTTCCCCATGGTCTGCATAGTGGATTCACCAAATTTCAGAGTTCTACGATGCCTCAAACAGGCTACAGAGGACTCTGAGTTGGGTAACTTGAATTCTGGCCACCTGGTATATACAGTAGTGCATTAATTCTGGACACTTTTGAGAATTATGATGAAAATCACATTCAAGTTTTGATTTTAATTTAAATTTACGTTTTTATTGAAGTCAAATTTTCAGGAAATAGACAAACATGTCTTTACGTTCAATGTTTCAAAGAGTGAGCACACTAAATATAATAATAATTATACAGAAACTGTAACTAAGTGTTCTTAGCATAACAACACCTGTAAAATGTTCATTCAGTAAAAAGTAAATTTTGGCACACACTCATTACGGTTATTGTAACTGCGTTGTGTTAATATTTTGTGGGATATCCTTTCGATTTGATAACTGCCTCGATTCTTCGTGGCATCGAGTCCACCAAACATTTGAGATCTTCCGGTATTATCACTCTAAACAATGATTGGACGATGGCCTCTAACAGCTCCCTCTTGTTGCTGGGATTCCGACGCGCCACGAAAACTTTCAGCCTCGGCCATAAGTTCTCAATCGGGTTGAGGTCGAACTGTTCCCGGGCCAAGGCAGAACAGTAATACCATGGTCCCTGAACCATCGCTGATTGATTCCAGCGGTGTGACACCTCGCGGCATCCTCTTGAAAGATGCACCGCTGAACGTTACCCCCAAACAAATCACGAATAGTGGGCAGCAATTTTACCTGTAAGACCAGTTCTTGGTATTTTTTGGCATTAATGTTGCCTTCTAACACTGCTAGGCGCCCGACACCATGCCTTGCCATGCTTCCCCACATCATGACACTGATAAGATGCTTCATAGTGGCGGTGGTGCACTCAGGTATCATGTTTTCACTTTTTCGGCGACGCAAATACCTGATATCATCACTTCAAAAGATGCTGATCTTGCTTTCATTGCTCCAAATTACTTTACCCCAATCTTCTTGTGTCCACTCCCTGTGTGCTAACGCCCATTGCACACGCTTTTTCCTCTGCTTTTGGTTGAGATAAGGCTTCTTTCTTGCGACCCTCGCTCGTAAACCATTTTCACAAAGTTTTTGTCTGACTGTTCGGTAAGAAACTACTACTCCAGAAGTTCTCAAAATGGCATTAACATATTTTGCTGTACGCCGGCGATCTTGTAGAGAAAGCGGACAGATTCTACGACAGTCTTGAGCAGTTAATTTTGGTTTCCTGCCACTTCTTGGAGCATTTTTTGTGTTCCCAGTTGCTTCATACCGCTTGCAAACCTTTCTAACGCCTGACTTTGTTGCTATTTCCTCATAAGAATAACCTTCATTACGAAGTGTCACTGCCTTACTCCTTTTACTTGGTGACCAATCAGCTCGTTTTATTGTGTTAGGAGCCATTATTTGCAATTTCAGTATCACTTTTCAACTCGCTCCACTACACAGAATAGCCTCCCCGATGGCGCAGTGGTAGCGTCGTCGCCTTGCAGTCAAGGGGTCCCGGGTTCGATACCCGGTGGAGGCACATGGCACAGTGGTTCGGATCCCACTTTAAACCGTAGGTCCAGTCCCGATTAGCCTTATTGTGCATAAAGTGGACTTAAAACACCAACTCAAACAAACACTACACAGAATACCTAACGATGTTCTCTTCACAGAAGTCAGCTGCCAAGTGTTGTAAAGAATGAAAACAAAGAGTTCAGTTGGTTGAAAATACCAATAACAATACTAATAAATATACCAATAATCAAACAACAATGCTGCAGTAAGGTGCGAGCGATTCTTGAGGTCAACGAACGATGTACAACAATGATGCTCAAAGTTGATGTAATACACAGAATCCCACACAAGCGTTCTGTTGGATGAAAATAACAATAACAATAATAATCAGGCTACAATAATGCACCAGATGCATTATTGAAGTTACTGAATGATGTAATTTAAATTGCTTAATTTTTCTATACAGGATATAGTTTTACATTCGAGCTATTCTAAAAAAATTAACATTTGACAAAAAGTGTCCAGAATTAATGCCACTACTGTAGATATGTGTGTGTGTGTGTGCGTGTGTAAGATATGTCGTCGTGTGAGAACCATAGGGACGTAATTCCAGAGATCTTAAGATGAGTTTTAGTTACTTTCCTCTGGTTCTTATTCGACATGTCACCTAACTTTCTCGTGCTGATTCAGGTGTTATCTTCAATTTAATTTAACCATCACTCAAGCCGGCCTCCGTGGCGGAGTGGTTAGCACTTCGCGCTACAACGCCAGGGGTCCCGGGTTCGAGTGTCCCTTCATGAATTTCATCATATCACTCATTCCCATCTTCGCGATTAGCTTAATACCCATATGTGTGTGTGTGTGTATATATGTGTGCGTGTGTTTGTGTGTGTATGTATATATATGCAAACAGACATATAAATATACATATATAATGACGAGGCCACCGTGTCCAAAATGTATGTACAAAGCAGAAAAACAAAGGCTAGGTCCGCCTGATTACCGATGACACTTGCGTTTGATGGGAATTAAACTGCGAACAGAGTTACATCACACACGCATTTGCCCCGCACGTATACACGCCTGTACGTTCATACGCACAATGTTTCCACCGAATAATGTTCGTCACGCATGGTTTATCACGTGGCCGATTCACCCGAGCAGGGACACACATTGGCGGACAATACACCTCATATCTGCTCCATTGTCAATTGCGTTATGCTTTTAGCCAGGCAGGAGGTCGGTGACGTGTTTTGCATCGCCCATTGCGCGCTAATATCATAGCTTCATTAGTTTGCCGTGATATTTTGTAAATGTACAATTTCGCTTTCCGTCCTCCACGGAGGGGCTGTCTGGCGGGATGACGTGTCCTGCAGTTGAAGCATTCGGGGAGGTACTTCTCGCTAGGGACGAGACGAGGCTTGGGGATTCTCGTTCTCGGTATAGGCTTCGATTCTCTTTTCTGTTTTGGTTATTTTACGCAGCTTTTCTACTTTCTAGCATGGGCGTCCGGAAATGGAGCAAAGGGGGGTGGGGCGTGTCCCCCCCTGGAAAATGAAAGTCAACCAAAAATTATATATTTTTCACATATCATTTCATTTCAGACATTATAACATGTGTTAATTTTTGCATGAATATGATAAATTCAAATTTAAGCAATGTTTTTTGAGGGAACAGCACAATTATTGGGGAAAATGTGCCTTGGCCCCTGCCTGGAAAAAATCCTGCGGACGTCCATGCTTCCTAGGCATGCACGTTAAACTGGCCAATTTAATGCTTACGAACCTTGAATTGCGAGCGCAGTGGAAGATTCACGCCTTAAAGGTGTACTTATTTGCTATGAGGCAGCTATGCTATATACGAATGTACAGATACAACACTGTTCCAGTTGATGCGAGTTTATTTACATAATGTGCAAGCACCTCAAGAGTACATAAATATAGTTTTGTTAAAGAAAAAACATTGTCTCTTATCACTTGGCGAGTTTGATTGATATTCTTTCAACCGAACTAATTTTTAACTAAATTGGTATCTTGCCTTTTTAAAATTGAACCAAAAGAACAGTGATTCACTGTTAAATCACTTCTCCACGTATGGAAGAGAAAGTTCATGAACTAAATATAATTACGTGAGTTAGTGCAAGCTCGGAACTTAAAAACATATCGTGGTTGCTCGGACACCTTAACCCTAGGACGCATATCCAAAAATATTTACTACTTTACATAGGTGGGGTCTGGTAGACCCCATCAAAATATATCAGTAAAAGTAATTACAAAGACATATTTTGTCTACAACAAGATAAGGAAATCACATATTAATGTCTTTTTGAGATATCCACACGTATTTATCACAACCTTTACAAACTAACTAACTCTCTGGCATCACAAAACCTGAAGGTTTATCGCCGAAGCAACATAAAACCTCCACCTCTCTCTGTCTTGCGCACTCCCAATCTAGTTATTACTATCCACACTAAGTTCTAACAGCTATTCAAACATTTACCTCCCATCCTTTTACAAACAAACAACAAGATTTGTGCAATATAATATTTCATCACATATTTCTTCCGTAATGAAATACTGCCATGGGTCCTTTGGCGTGGTAGTTATAGTTCCTGGTGCAGGTCCAGGGGCATTGTGAAGCACATTGTGTTGACGAGTTTGTGCAATAGGTTTAGGAACAGAAGACCGCATTGTACCACCTCTTCTGGTCAAAATAGTTGAAGCAGCAGCTTGCGAATCCGAAGAAAATGTTTCAATCTCACCACTGTCTAATTCACTTTCAGCTGAACTCGATGTTTCGGAGCACATGTCCTGTGTGTTTTCGAAGCATCCTTCTGCATCACTGCCCTGAATACTTTCTTCAGAGGATAAAACTCCATCTTCAGCAAGCCAGTCAGAGACAAATTCACTAAAATTACCATCTTCTGGATTCACAGAACGCTCATTCTTCCTTTTTTTAGAACTCATTCTCACTGGTTGAAACAAATACCTTGAAAAAAGCTCCAAATCTCTAAATCACACTCATAGGATGCAACACTAACACAAACCTGCCATGATTCAATTATCCTATGCATCATTGATATTACATAAAATAACTTATTTTTCAGCAAGAAAGGTGACAAGTTGTAAATAATATTGGTGATGCACATCAAAAGTGCTACCGGAAGAAACATGACAAATAGTATGTATTTCTTCTTCTTACAGTAATGCGGCCAAATAGGAGTATAGCTTTATAGACGAGTATTATGAACTAGATGTGAAGCTGATTCATTAGCGCATCTATGAAGCACCTGTAAAAGCACGATGCTAGAGTTGAACGAGAGCAAAATGCATTGCTATGAGAGAAATAGTGCCTAACATTACAAAAAATGTATGGAAACATGGGATAATGATACAAAATAACAAAATTCACAAAAATTGTTATTGGTACGGGGCTATAATTTCGTACGTTATAAGAACACATTCAGATGTAAGATGTCACAAACACTGAAGAACTGATGCGCATTTATTGTATCAGAAGGTGCTTTAATATACTACATGGGGTCTGAGAGACCCCACATACGCGTTCTAGGGTTAACAACGTGTCTACCTGGATAAAATACCACTTCCTCTCCCTGTGTCAGAATCCAAAATGCGCTGCCTGAAGGGCTGCGAGATCGCACAGAGGTTTCCTTTTCACGTCATTACGTAAGTCATTTTATTGACCTCTGGTGGCAATAATAGCTATACACGATTCCATCGAACTGCCACAAATTTGATTTGATTGATTGATTGATTTGCTTTATTTTACTTCGCTTTTTGTGCCACTTTTGGCTAATTTGCGAAGATGGGGATGAGTTGGGGATGAAATTGATGAATGGACACTGACGAACATCCACGTCCAGGTCGGGATTCGAACACGGGACCCCTGGCGTCGTAGCGCAATGTGCTAACCACTCCGCCACGGGGGCCGTCCGAACCGCCACAAATGAAAGCACTACGGTCCGTATAGGTTAATCGCAACGATGGTAAACAGATTAAATAGATGGACAAACACAGTGATAGGTCCATACCTCGACCAGGATTCGTACCTGGGACCTGTGTTTTAGCAACGCGTGACGCTGACCACTCCTCCACGGAGGCTGGTTAGTTCCCCTTCTAGAAATGCTAGAAAATGAAAACGAATGACATAGACGCATCGATTGTTGAAATTTATATTTGAAGTGAGATCATGAGTATGGAAAATGGAATTAAGTTTCTTTTTGATTCATTCGGTTCGTTTCACTTCGCTTTTCTGCCATTTCTGGCTAATAGCGAAGATAAGTATGAGTATGAGTTACCAGGCCGGGATTCGAACCCGAGAGTTAAGTTACTGAATGCATGTTTATTTTATTTATTTGAAAAATTCAGAGTACAGAGTAAATCCATTTTACATCAGGATATCAACAGTGAAAAATGACTAATAACAAATAAGATGCACGCGCGCACAGAACAAGAATTGTAACAATAAGAAGCAGAGTGAACCAATATTATTTACTCTTCAGGTGCTTGATGCACACCGTTCCAAAAGTTTTTGTACGTACAGCCGAACTCCCTGAGGGTGTGGTTAGCACAGAGCACTACGACGCCATGAATCCCGGGTTCGAATCCCAGCCTGGGCATGGGTGTTCTTTGTGAGTGTTCCTTCATCAGTTTCATCAGGGGTCCCGAGTTCGATACCTGGTGGAGACACAAGTGGTTCGGATCCCACTTTAAACTGTAGGTCCAGTCCCGATTAGCCTTCCTGTGCTTAAAGTGGACTTAAAACCACAAATCAAAACAAATCAGTTTCATCATATCATCACTCATCCTCATCGAAGCGATTATCCTAAACGTATAAGAAAAGCGACGCTAAATGACAAGCATCAAAATCAAAGATTGAAACAAACTATTTAAATTCATACACATAATATAGGCCTCAGCGTAACCAACTTGTCAACGCTTTCAACTTTGGTACGAGCGGTCCCGGATACGATACTCGGCGAGAGACTCAAATATTTTGGTGTCGGTCCTCCATTGTGAGATAGAAACAGTTGCCTCCGTTTGAAGTGCCAGATATTAACAGTGACGGGACTCGATGCGGTCCACACGTCGCCCAATAAAAGTGTTCCTTGTTAAGCGTTGTCCCTCAATGGACTCTTCCATGGACTCTTCCATCACGTAGTTTTCTTTTTCTTTTTCAGCTGAAAGATGTATCTTGTTAATGGAAAGTAATGTAGTGCTGAGTGTAGGACATTTACGGCAATTTTCAAATTCCTCTCGGATGCCAGACGTAGGTATGGATTCGCTTTCGGCCGAACTTTTATGCTGGCAAAAACGGTATCATACTCGCATCCAAATGAATGAGCGTGAGCGGTCGCATTGGAGTCGAATTATTCCGATGCTCAAGTTTTGTTCCGCGCTTAATCCGTTTCGCTGTTCTTCTTTTCGCTCATATTCCGATGCTCAAGTTTGGTTCCGCGCTTAATCCGTTTCGCTGTTGTTCCTTTCGCGCTTATTCCGATGCTCAAGTTTTGTTCCGCGCTTAATCCGTTTCGCTGTTGTTCCTTTCGCGCTTATTCCGGTGCTGAAGTTTGGTTCCGCGCTTAATCAGTTTCGCTGTTCATCTTTTCGCGCATATTCCGGTGTTCAAGTTTGGTTCCGCGCTTAATCCGTTTCGCTGTAATTCCTTTCGAGCTTATTCAGGTGCTCAAGATTGGTTCCGCGCTTAATCCGTTTCGCTGTTCATCTTTTCGCGCTTATTCCGGTGCTGAAGTTTGGTTTCGCGCTTAATCCGTTTCGCTGTTCTTCCTTTCGCACATATTCCAATGCTCAAGTTTTGTTCCGAGCTTAATCCGTTTCGCTGTTGTTCCCTTCGCGCTTATTCCGGTGCTCAAGTTTGATTCCGCGCTTAACCCGTTTCGCTGTTGTTCCTTTCGCGCTTATTCCGGTGCTGAAGTTTGGTTCCGCGCTTAATCCGTTTCGCTGTTGTTCCTTTCGCGCTTATTCCGGTGCTGAAGTTTTGTTCCGCGTTTAATCCGTTTCGCTGTTGTTCCTTTCGCGCATATTCCGGTGCTCAAGTTTTGTTCCGCGCTTCATCCGTTTCGCTGTTGTTCCTTTCGCGCTTATTCCGGTGCTGAAGTTTGGTTCTGCGCTTAATCCGTTTCGCTGTTGTTCCTTTCGCGATTATTCCCTCCCGTTTTTTTCCGTTTGCGCTTGTTCCGTTTCTCTCTTGTTCATTTCGTGTATAATCCTGTGTTCCGCTTCGCGGTTCTGCCCTTTCGCGCTTAATCCCAACCCCGTGCAAGGGGTTACCTTCTGGTAAGGCACTCAATGGGCAACCTCACTTCCTCCTAGTACACCCCGGCAACTGCTTCTTGCAGCCCAACGAGGCTCTGGTGCCTGAATCCTGGATCGTGTTGTCCTGCGTTTGTCCTTGTGTGTGTGTGCTGAGTGCCCTTTTACAGCTGCAACTTTTAATGCGTAAGGAGATTTTATTCTCGGAAACCACTGGCATAGGTAGGATATTTTTTGGGGGGGTGGCTGGAATTGTAAGGTGGATATTACGTACATAGATGCGTTCTTGGGAGGAAGGGATACGCTACAAAATATTTCATAATTGCCATGTTTAACCTTCACCTTAAAGATTTTTCAAAGACAAAATAATTGTAATTTTAAGGCGGGGTTTCAGTTATCACTTACGTTTCTCTCAAGTTATTTACTGCTTTCAATTTAAAATTTTGATTTTCTCAAAATTTTGGGAAGGTGTGTAGCCCCATCACCCCCCCCCTCCCTCCTTATGCCAGTGTTGGAAAACAGTATAGTTTTAGTTGTTGTTAAGTAATGAATGAAATAATTAGTTTTAAAAATTGAGTGAGGAAGTTTATAACCTGTCCTCCCGTTTCGCCTTATTCTATTTCGCCTTATTGCGTTTTCACCTCCCCAATACAAATTTAAATGATTTATGTGACACGAACTTTCTAAGGCGAAACGGGACATCCCATTTCGCCTTACACACAAAAAATTTTCCACCAGGGAATATTATCGACTTGAAGGGTAATTCATAATGAGAGCGCAGAGCTTGTGATGTTGCCTACCTTGACTTCCCCTCCCACGACCCCCAGGAGCACAGACCAGGTTAGGTTATTTTAGGTTGATTGTAAGTAGATAATATTCCCTGGTGGGAAATTTTTTGTGTGTGAGACGAAACAGGATTAGGCGAAATGGGATGTTCCGTTTCGCCTTAGAAAGTTCCTGTCACATAAATAATTTGAAATTCTATTGGGAGAGGTGAAAACGCAATAAGGCGAAACAGGCCGTAATCCTTATAACAGACATTTTTTTTTTTTTTTATTAGAAGCCTGTCGTGAATTGTGTTTACTTAAGGGTCTTAAACCCGTTTTGTGTGACGGGCAAAGTAGTATATGTGCTGATGTGTCCATACTATAAGAATCAATCAATAAAGAACTATCGCAATATCTTCATGTAATCACCACATTGCCAGAACGTCAGTCAGTCAAGTACGACCGAACTCGGCAGTATAAAAGTTCTTCAGAAACTGGTTTCAATGTTAAGACTAAAATGTCTGTAAGTCCTGGGAAAGGAGGTGATCGAACCCATGCCCTTTCGCCTTCGAACGGAATCCTCCCGAAACGTAAAACGTACGTAAACACCACAATAAAAGTCGGGGAAATCGGCGAACGGGAAACAGTATTTTGCAGCACGCTTTTTCTTGTCTAATTAGGGAGGATATGTGCGCGGCTGCATCAAAGAAAATTTACGCACCTCTATTTCTCCGAAACCCTTTCTATTTTTTTTTTAACTCAATACCAATTTTGCAAACGTACTACAGCCTCATCGTAATTTATAATATGCGTACGCTGTTTCTGAACTGAGCGATCGGAATGCCTCCTCCTCAATGGGGATTGCCTTTTAATTAAATCATTAAAAAAAAACTTCGATTAATTTTACATTCGCTTCCCCGCTACGTGTTTAGAGTGGGTTTCTCATCCTGTAATGCACGCACACACACAAAGCCCTTTATTCATTTCTCTTTAACATTACTTTCACGTAACGACCGTAGTTTTACTCCCTACTTCGAAGGCATGAACGTAGCAGAAGTAGTACGTAGTAATCTGATGAAATGTATATAGCATGTTGATCATTAGCGTCTAGGCTACAAGTAGTGCCTGGCATACTTCAAATAAGCAGTCTCGCACCAATACGAGAACTGGTGAATAACGTGCTCCATACGTCCTCAACCAGTTTTATGCCAGTGGCGTATTCTGAAAATTTGACAGGGTTAGCTTAAAATAAATAGACACCTTTCTGTAAAGGGCTGAAATACTTACATGGTTTGAAGAGTACGTTCTGAAGTTTACATTGGTAAGGTACAAGTGTTCTATGTAATCCTTTTGTAACACGACCGATATGAATGCGATAGTCCAGTTCTCCCCAAACGCGACTTTTCCCCTTGTACAGACAAGTTTCCTCAAATGTCTTGCTCCAATCGTAGATTGGCTGCCTTGTGGGTGGTTGTTTACTATACCGTGTTCTAAAATGACGCTACCCTATAGTAACAGAATTTGTTTTTGCAAATTCAATCAATCAGAAAGCCTTCTCCACCTGGCTAGCAACCATGAAGCTGACGTCACGAAGACAATCGAAAAGCGGAGGTCGTAAACTTGAAGACTTTCTCTATACAACAGTACTACGAATAATGTAACAAGCAAATTTCAATTTACAAAGCGTTTAAACTGTCTATTTCATTTAGGCTAACCCTGTATTTATTGTACACTGTATTTAGATAAATTTGATATAACAGAAATAAAACACTAATTCAGGCAAGCTAGTAAAACTAAAAACAGAAGTCCGACAACTTCAGATTTTTTTTAGTTTTCTGTGTCTCGTGTAGCACATGCTGTTTTTTCATACTTTACTGCAACTGAAAGAAAAGTCATCATTACGTACGTTAGTAAATAGTAGCTATATAAAGAAAGCCGGCTTCGATGGCGGAGTGGTTAGCACAGCGCACTACGTTGTCAAGTGTTCCAGATTCGAATCCCGGCCTGAGCATGGATGTTATTTGTGAGTCAGGGTGTGTATCAGTCCGGAAATCCTGGAAAAGTCAGATAATGTCCTTTTTCTGGAAAAATCAGTTTTTTTATACTGGTGCACTAAATCTAAAAGTTTGTTTTTGAACAATGAAAAATGACGAGGAAGTAATTTCAAATGTGTTGTAGACAATCTATTTGATGTACTGTGTATTACCGGTAGTTACATTAAAAAAATTACATTAAATTCTCTAAGAAAAGGCCATGTTTTGAACTATTTTCATGTAGGAATCTAATACAGTAAGTGCCTATTGGAATGTACCACTTTCTTATTGCAATTTTTCGGGTTGTGTTTGGTAGATATTAGGATTAATACTGATGATGTTAATAAATTTTACGATAATTATGTTCTCGTATTATTTATGCTATAATGTACGATTTTTATATATCAAGGAATTCTTTGTTAATCATAAGGCAATATGTCCAAGTGTTACATAAAAGCTCACCCTTGGTACCCCTTTCCAATAGTCAATTTCTAGTCAGCTACTCTTCTTGTTATGACTTTTACATGTGAAGTGAATATTCTAAAAACTTGGATAAGTGAGATTCTAAGAGTGATGTTAGCTAAAAATATAATGACAATCTTACACACATGTTTAATGCATTAATTGCTCCTATAACTTTAGTTTGAAAAAAAATTGGATCTTGGTCTGGAAAAATCGGTGAATTTTGTTTTTATGAAATTGTAGACACCCTCACTTATCCTCAGCTTTGCGATTACCTAAAGCTGGCAGAAATGCTAAGTAAAATAAATCAATCAATCAGTATGTAAAGAACTGTCCAATTAGGAATTTACGGTGTCGTTGGTCTTATAAGAGCATGACTGACGCCAGACATCGCATTGCAAACTTTCGTTTCAGAAGAATAGGTTGGTTCTGTGACGTTTGATGAGTATCTGTAAGTCGGTCGTGAGTCTCGTGAATTAATTGACTGATCGGTTAATGCAGTTCGAAGGATTTGATTTTTTAAAACTTCGCTTCTGTCCTAAAAGTTCTCCAAACATCTATGATTCCAGACACTCCGAAATAAGTTTCGCCGTTAATTGAAACGTACGTTTCCCACCGTAAAACGGTAGAGTAAAATTGCTTGGGTCTCCGCTGAATGAATCGAAGTGCGTGGACTATTTAAGTGGTTGATCGACATCTACGCTCAAGAATAGTAAAGCGTACGTCCATTCTGAACTCCTAATTCGAAAAAGAAAAAAAAACATTTATTCAAGGGAAATTTTTCCCAGTTTGAAATTAAATTTTGACAATTGCAAGGAACACGAACACATGATACATCAATGGAAAGCTTTTCCCTTTAAGAGAATGTACGATTTCTTGTGAGGTTCACATTTATTTGAATTTTCACAAACTATAAAACAAATTCTGTCGTTATCCACACACAGAAAGTAAATGCATCAGTTGGAAATGAAATAAATCGTTAAGTCTGTAGTTCTGACCAAATGTTTAGGTACATTATGGAGAAAGGTGCAGAAAAGTGCATCGGTTGATGCATTAAAGTAAAGATCGACATAGATAGACTCACTTGCATCATATGATGGACTTTGGCTTTACAAATTGTAAACCTCATTCTTGGAAAAGGCCAAAAACACATTAGGCTATAGTACATCAATTTATGAGTCCCTGGTAGTAAATCAAATAGATTTGATACATTTCGTTTTCTGTGTATGGTGATGAGTTCGTAAAATCTACTACTGATGGTTCGCCGTAAGTTCATTCTACAGTATTTTCACTCTTAATAAGATAGATAAAATTAAAAACTCTGAACCCAGCTTCTAATTTTCAAATACCGTACATTCTAAGATATGATTTGATTGATTGGCTTTATTTTACTTCGCTTTTGTGCCACTTTTGGCTAATTGCGAAGATGGGGATGAGTGATGATATGATGAAATTGATGAATGGACACTCACATACATGCCCAGACCGGAATTCGAACCCGGGACCCCTGGCGTCGTAGCGCAGTGTGCTAACCACTCCGCCACGGGGACCGCCAAGGAATGATTTGAAATGTGTTGTAGAAGTAGGATTATAAAGTTTTTTTTGTCACCTTGAGGGTTGCAGATTGATACTAAAGTGCAATAGCTATACTGTAATTTACGTAAAAGTTCATACTACTGTGATACTACTGCCCAAGGAGAACACCACATGCAAATAAATGAAAGTCGAAATACGCTGAGTCGTTGATTTCCCAGCACTTTTGGTGGCATTTGTTGTTTCTGCAGTTGGTGTTTTTATTTTTATTATTATTATTATTTATTTATTTATTATTTTACGGTGACATCACTGCCGTCCTGGCTGCTGACGATTTCACAGTAAAATTTCGGTCATTTTTTAGTGTGTGTCATGAAAAAAGAATACTCAGGTATTCTAGATTTTGTGTTTCGAGAAACATAACAGTCTCTTATTAAGCTATTAATGTTGTTATATTCATTGATGTCTCATAGGCCAGAAACGCGATATTTTTTTCTATAAAGGTATTTATTTCCTGTTAAATATTGCTAGTATAGCCACCGGCACTTATATATTGAAATACGTAATGCCTTCCCTGCAATGTGCTGTGTGTGTTGCATAACTCTATGGGGAAAAGCGAACTGCAATAGCATATTTTAAGTTAGGGAGTTCTGCTATCGCCTTAAAGTTAGGCAACACACATAACGCTTCCCAAAGAAGCAAGCATGTTTGTATCTCTATATATTTCAGCATGTGTATTAAATTGCGTGACACACAGTGGCATAGCAACATATTGTGAGGGCCTGGGCGAGATTAGAATGTGAGGCCACACCCGTTCTTTAAATTTGAAACATCAGTATGAATGGATGCAAAAAATTCAGACATACGCCAGCAAAATTATTATCGAATTTCAATAATAATACAAAAAATTACTAATGATATTTAATAATTTCATTCACCCTAAAAATGCATTTCCCTGCTTTTCCTGGAGCTGAATTCTCTCACAACTTCTGAACAGTCGGTATGGTACACATATTTAAAGTCTTGACAATCGTTCTTGAGACTTGGTCGTTCGGGAGTGGGGTTGTATTAACTTCAACATGGAATTGCTTCTTTCAGAGGATGCAATGGTTTATAGGAGCAGTCAGAATGATTCTAAGCAAAATACAAATATTCTGATACACCTCATAAAGTTCTCGCTGTACAAATCACTTCTTTCATGCCGCATATGTGTGAAGGAACTACAGCAACAATCACTTCTAATTCTTCAAATAGTCCGTAACAATCAACATTTACAACCATCAGCAACAGACGATACATTTTTTCAAATCTAGGCAATGTTTAAAAATGTTCTAAATTTGATGTTATTTATCATAAACATTAAAATATTCTATTCTGAATCGGTCTTCAGTATTTATTAAAGACTCATGTGCACATTCATAGCCAAACATTTTTTTCTGCGAGCATTTTTTTGTCTTTGAATGTCAATTGAATGTCATTATTAGAGTTTTTTTTCTTAGATTTGTTTTAGGCCTATTAACATGCAAGATTGAAGATAAAACTTCATTTATTAGTACTTTAAATCATTATACAGGGTGTCCATCAGTCAAGAATGTCAAGAAATCAACATGTAGGACAATAAGTCAAGAAATTTTACTTGTGGTCAATAATTTTTGCTATCACAATGGCTGATTGATTGATTTAGTTTATTTTACTTCACTTTTCTGCCCCTTTTTGGTAATCGCGAAGGTGAGGATGGATGGTGGTAAGATAAGATGGATGAAGGGACATTCAAAAATAAGTGGGGACAACACGAGCCCCACATAGGATAATACTGGCTTTGAGTCCAAACGCCAGAGGCTTGCTAGTCTGCCAAATGCAGTCCAGAATGCATTAATAGATAAAGCAAGTCTAATTCTCTTGATAAATGCCTTTCTTTATCTTAAGTGGCATTTTGGTAGAGGTTTTTCATTAAATAAATATTTTTCTTAATTGATAATTTCCAACTTTGCCTAAGTAGGGGTCGAATAAATAAAGATTAAGAAAAACGAAAAAAGGTCAAGAAAAAAGAGATCTTTCATTTGTTATTTTGGTAGACACCCTGTATTAAAACAAGCTTTTAAACCCGAATTTAAGTAACGTACGCCGCTGATCGTTCTCCGTCGCACCCTTCTGGCGACAGGAGTTTCCTCCGCGATTGTACCCGGAAAGGACGAAGGAACCGAATCGAGTGGGGGCCTGCACGTGGTCAGTTCACCGCTGGAAACAGCGTTGGCGGAAGAAAACTGCTTGTTCCTTTCTGATTCTGTGCCGCGCTTGACATAGGCAGTGCTGCTGCTACATGAAGGGAAATCCAGGTCCAATTTTCGGTGAAAAGGGAAATTTTATGAAAAATATAGAAAAAGCCTGAAAATGTGACGTTGTCGGGCACTTATTTTTATTTTACTGCATTTATGTTTTGTTTCTATTTTATAGTTAGGGTTGTATAATAAATATATACAATAGGTAAGAATTATTACTGTAAACCCGGTCAAATTGTCATGATAAGCTTCTGGTTCGATGCAACAGACGTTAGCTACAAAAGACTCTTTGCTAAACAAAACACTATATAATTTAACTGAATTCATGAAAAATACAGGATTTTGATTTGATTTGCTTTATTTTACTTCGTCTTTGGTGCCACTTTTGGCTAATTTGCGAAGATGGGAATGAGTGATGAGACACTCACAAACATCCATGCCCATGCCAGGATTGGAACCGGGGACCCCTGGCGTCGTAGCGCGATTTGCTAACCACTCCGCCACGGGGGGCGGAAGGAAAATACAGGCGGACTAGACATTAACTAGTAATATCTCTAGTTGTTATCATATTTAATTATGCCATATTTATTCACTTTTCTTTCTTCTAAATTTTAATTTGTAATTTACTTTTTGTACGGTTTGTAACATATATATGCCCACATGTATGAGGTTTTATATAGTAGTATATCTTTTTGTGTATGATGAGTAGGGAACGGATTTTAAGTTGAAGCACCTTTCCAAAAATATAGCTGTTTACATACTGGTCGTTTGAGATATGTATTTTAGGACATGAAATCAAGTAAAATAAACACACTTTGTTGCACCTTTTCGTGAGATTAGCACATTTATTCCCTTTTTACCCCCTCTTTGATGCTTCAGCACCTTTTTTCCATCCTTTTCTTTCATGTTTTGTTAAAAAATTGGACAGAAAAATAAACGATTTTTCACCGTTCTTGAGCAGCTACATATAATCCTATATTCTCATTTTGTAGAGCAGGACGATAGCTATACAATGGTGTAATATAATCAATGCAGCCCAAATAGTTCCCAAGATAATGTAACAAAACCCGCGAAAGAAAACACAACAAAACCTATTTGGCAGAAACAGTTTTCTATACGGTCCGCGCGCTTTATATACAGAATGCGCGGAAATAGAGAAGCATTGTGCAACGATACTTCACACTGAATTCTACGCGAAGGATTGCAAGTCCTCAGCGCTCAACTGGTTTCATAATGTTATTATACTTATATTGCAAGAATTAAACAACACAACGCAACTTCCAAAATATTATTTCACTTTATAACATTTGATATAAACTCATTTTCGATTTCTGACAAAAGACATTTTTAAGTCAATCTTCTTACATATAACAAAAACGAATCGAAATCAACAACGTAAAACAAATATCGACATTGATACAGCGTTCTTAATCTCAATAGTTCCCTGTTAATTTTATAAACTTGTACGCAATAGAAATCAAGTAAATATTAGTTATTTGTGAATATTGAAGACAGTCACAATTGTTGATTGGCACTAACTACTCCCTCTGTCCCATAATTATAGTCCGGTATGCCAAAATGGTAGTACAGAAATGACAGACGAAGAGACAGATGGAAAGCACAATTTGCACTGATCCTTGAGTAGTAAAGTTGTATGACTCATTCCCTAGTTTCATGTTCTTCTTCTGTATACACCAATGTCACAGTTTGAATATCGGGCAATTATTATGAGACAACAAACGAAGGTGTACCGGACAATAATTATGGGACAGAGGGAGTAATTAGTAATTATGTTTTTTGCTACAGTGTGGAATAAAGAATGTTCATGCAACTGCTTTAGACCTGAATGAAGGTATTTTATCAGCACCTTTTTGAAAACATTTTCAGAACCTTTTCTTAACCTTTCCCAATCATAGTTTTGCACCTTGAAATCCGTCCCCTATACTCCGTCCCAGCTAACTGTGGAGCAGGCAAACGAAAACAAGTCTGCCCAAGTAGACGAGAGACGGCTCCGCCAATAAGCACGTGCGAGGAACGGAATTGCGCGGAATGGGGGAGAGCGACTGAAGTTACCAGCCTTCCATCAGTGTCTTCTGCTTCGCTCTGGCCAATAGATTTCCCTCGCTTCTCTGACGCTATGCGTGGCCTTGCTCCACAGTTAGCTGGGACAGGTTATAGATGAATTTTATGTGAGTTTTTATGATATGTAATGTTCTTAACAGTCGTATATTGTAATCAATTTAAGGACAAAAGTCTTCATACTTTACTTGTTACTATGCCTATGTATCACAGGTTTTCGGAAATAAATATTATTATTATTAATATGACAATTGATTTTTACCTCCACACCCAAAAATCTCGAATCTGCTTGAGGATTCTCTCGAGGCAAAGCAAACGATGGTGGCTTGCCCGTTGCTTCTTGGGTCCACGAGAGCGTTGAAGCAACCTGCACTCCATAATGAGGTTTCTCACGCTGAGAGCATGACAGTTGAAAAGTTACACACCTGTAAAAGTGGGCCAGCACCTCCTAGCAGGTACCAAAGGTAGGCAGGGGGACAGGTCCCGATGTTGCCGTAACGTTGCACCCACGTGGAGCTGGGTTGTGCAATCGCGGGACTGGATTCAGTCGTACTGGGTCAGTCAACATTCCTCTTGGATGTATGTATACTCACGGAGACTTCTGGGTTGCAACAACACCATTGACTGTTAATGGGATCGTTACAACCCAGTTGTGACTGTTAAAGAGAGTGCACAAAATTGGAAAAGATGAAACTGTACGCCGCACTGTGAAAATAAGGTACAGAAAATGGCACATCTAGATCCTGAAATACTGTGTACTGTGTATTGCCTAACTCAAGGATTTTAATAGGCAATTTTCAAAGGCAACTTCTACTACCACCGTAGAGTTAGACAACACACATAACAGGAAGTGAGTGTTTCAGGATCTAGGTGTTCCCTTTTTAATGCCTGTGACTTTACAGGCACGCAATAAGGCCCACGTAATGTTTGGTAAATTTTTATGATTTTTGTGAGCGAGATGCAAGTTGGAATTAATAGTAAGAGGAGTTGCCCCATGTTTATAATTATATACCTATATATAAATGGATGTATGTGTGTATGTTTGTTCCAGCATAACTCTCGAACGCCTGGAGCGATTTCAACCAAACTTGGTACATGTATCACTTGCAATCTGGAAAGAAATACTGTGGGGGTAAGACACCCCTGGCACCCTTAGGGGTGGGGTGGGAAGGGGTGACATGTAAAAATAATAGAGAACCACCGATACTAAATTCCGCACAAACAGACATCCGTGACTGTATGCAATCCGCACAACGATAGTGTTTATCGGGTTGTCTAACATTCAGGCTGTGTTGCAAATGGAATCCTTATTTTTCGTGACACTCCCAATGAGGTTCAACTCCTCGTTCATTATCTATCGGCATGGGGGGTTGAGAGGGGGTGAAAAATAAAATGCCACAAATGACTTAGATTAGCGTCGAATCCATAGTTTTCGGAGTCGCTAAGCTAATTGGTGACATTCACGATCACATTTAAAATTAGTTACATTTTACACTATAGTTAGAATTCATTATTTTCCTGTCTAATACAAGATTGGGATAAATAAATATCCGCGCAACGCCGGGTAATCAGCTAGTTGGTTATAAAGTACAAAGGTTAAAATTTGTATAACTTAACTAGCACAGCTGCTATTTTGACAAATGGTCACTTTTAGGAACACCTGTTCTAAATAAGGCTCATACCTTACCTAATAAGGCCCACCGATAGAATTTAATGGAAAAGGACTTTTGCATATGGTACTATGTACCAAGACCTCTGAACAAAAAGCACATTTTATTGTAACTCCCATTAGCATAGATTGGCGTGAAACTATTCGGTTTATTACCAGTGAAGAAGATACACTTCTGATAATTATGTAATACATAGATTTTGTGAGCCTAACAAGGCACACTGAGCCTTATTGTAAACCTCAAAGTTTGTAGCGCATGTGCGAGTGTTGCTTTTGGAAGAAAAATATTTTGAGAAACTGACACTAGCAACTCAAAGAGCACATGCTTTGGTCTACTTATAATGATATTAACAGCACACAATACTTCGTTATAGTATGAATTTGAAAACTAATACGCGTACCTCGAAATAATAACAGAGTGACGTTTTCTTCCTCGTCTTTAGTTGATTGGCAGAACACTGGCTCATGTACAGAATGTCCAATAATAATGGGACACATTTTAAATACAAATATCTGGAGTTGCAATAATAAGATTTACTGCAACAGTGGTTAATACATACATGAAATACAGGAGTTTTGCACACTACATTAAGTTTTGAAAATTACGTCCTTCGGGTAACCACCATTAAAACGACAACATTCGAGGGTATTTTTTTTGTTGGCATTTCCTGTTTCCTGAAAGTTCCTCACTGGACGAAGGATCACTTTCCGGAATGGTGCATCGTGTTTATTGAAGTGTTGTCTGAATCGCCTTTGTGCTGTGATGATCGGGTCTTCAGAAGCAAAGTACGCCTCTGCAACGTACGCAATTTCCCTTGGGATCCACGACACCATACTGGCGATTGAAAACAGAACCCAGGAATGTTCTCGTTTTAATGGTGGCTACCTGAATGACGTGATTTTCAAAACTTAATGTAGTGTTCAAAACTTAATGTAGTGTGCAAAACACCTGTACTTCATGTATGTATTAACCACAGTTTGTAGTAAATCTTATTATTGAAACTCCAGATATTTGTATTTAAAATGTGTCCTGTACAACAGATACTGGACATTGTTACTGCCCTGCCCTCTAGGTGTAAGAATTAACAGAATTACCGAAGTATTTCTTTCATTTAATTGATTATATGTCTGTGTAAATGTAATAAACTGTAACTACGTCACAGATCACTTTCATGACTTTCTTGACCAGAGTTTCTCAACCATCGGGCCCTGCCATCAGTTATATAGAACCACGAGAGTTTCGCCTGAAATTTGCCATTCTATTTTGCGCAGTACATTCCATTAAAAAACATTTTTTTACCCAATTTTATATTTGCCAACATGCCACACTTTCGACATAATGGGACTATTACTTTTTATGATTAAGACATAATGTATATATTAATATTTAATTTCAAGGGTGCATATTAATTAATTCATGTGTAAAGTTTAAAATATTTATATTTACCAGTAAAATTAATGGGATCAGGGTATCGACGTTTTAAGAAAGAATTCACCGGGCCGCGGTTTCACAAAGTTGAGAACCACTATTCTATGCTACCAGATAAACAATAGACTCTGCACCAACTTGCACACATTGCATCACTATCATAAAAAAATTAAATTAAATTCCCGCCACGATTTCCCTCCTAACAATACCGCCAATAAGCAATTAAGAATTGTTGTTGGTTTGAATGCTTTCTCTCAACAAGAACGTTTCTGCTTAGTTAAAGGTAAAGTGTTCCCCTGTGCATAGCACCACGCCATGAAGGCGTATAGGGGGTGTGGGGGTAACGCCCCACACTTTCTTGATCCGGTCGTGAGTGGGGGTGATGTGATCAACATCACGCCCCTGACCGCCTTTACCCCCCAGGGTTTCCCCCAGGTACCCATGTTATTCGACGCTGGGTGGGCGCCGGGGCCGCTTCCACCGTTAGAAAAGTTCCCGGGTTTGAACCGGCCGGGGATCGAACCCGGGACCTTGAGCATGGTAGTCAGACGCGTTACCGACTGAGCCACCACTGCTTAGTTACATCAAGTTAATACTCTATAGCCTACTTAAAAGCATTTATTATTGATTATTTGATATTCAATATACTACGTAATGACTAGACGGCATATGCAGAAGCGTTTGGGAAATCGGAAGCGGTTAAAATACAATAAGAGTGCTCAGTGTTTTCATAAAATGATTATAAAGGTTTGTGTATACACAACAGTGTCTTTACGAGACAATGGTCATTATGAAATACTGCTTCGTTGAAATATTACATTATGTAGAGAACACACAAACACACACTTCATTTTACATACTAGTGTATTAAGATTCCCTGTATACTTTTAATAGTTGCACTCCTTATGCTACATGTCAACGCATTGTTATTGCGCACTGGAACAAGAAAATAAATACGACCGACACACTTCAGGCACGTTTGTGGAAAGAAGTAAAAAAGGGTATTGTAGAGGAAAGCACAATTGACACAAAATCGATATTTTTTTTGCTACAGGTTGGAGATTTGCTGTGGCTTGCTAATATTAGAAACGAGTAAACAAAGATGATAGCCTGTTGGAACCTGTAGATACGGTTCTGTTGCTCTTTGTCATTATTTTCTAATCACTCCATTCATCCAAGTTGTCGCGATTAACGTAAAGAAGTGCATAAAGCGACGTTAAATAACCATATTACAATAGACTTCAGTGCACTAATTGTACGCTGACGAGGAGAAGTTGGTGAAATATTATACTAAAGAGAATTCGGAGTTTAAATCAGCCACTCACGCCTTGAAGATAGGCAACCCAATTAACACAAAAACACGGCCTCTAGGACTCCGTACCTGCATGTTCAGTGACGTCACTCCCACCCTATAAGGATGCCCTCTCTTTTTACTCCTGGGAAACTTACGATTTCATTTTTTGTTTGGAAGAATTGACCTTTATGATGTACAAGCGGCTAGACTATCCTTTATCAAACCTGTTCGGGATGCACTCCAATATAATAACCTGCCATGTTGTCGTGCGTTATTGGTTGCTTACCTACAAGGGTTAATTTAGATTAAGGATACCTCAACTCTGACACACTTTCTCGTAACTTAACATGACGACAACAGTACCCAATCGGGAACCTTTTTCTTACTGTAAGGTAGAAGTTCATGTTCTAATGTTCAAAAGGGGCGTTAAATGTAGAACATACGTAATGCTTGATTTGGTTTATTTTACTTCGCTCTTCTGCTACATTTGGCTAACCGCGAAGATCAGGATGAGTGATGAACGGACATTCGCAAAGAACATCCATGCCAAGGCCGGGATTCGAACCAGGACTCCTGGCGTCGTAGCGCGCTGTGCTAACCACTCCGCCATACTTCATATTACAATTACCGGCCCATGTGGAGGAGTGTTTAGGGGTCCCGGGTTCGAGTCCCGGCCTGGGCATGGATGTTTGTGAGTGTCCATTCATCAATTTCATCACTCATCCCCACCTTCGCAAATTAGCCAAAAGTGACACAAAAAGCGAAGTAAAATAAAGCAAGTCAATCAATCAATCATATTACAATTGAAACCAGGTATTTAAGTAGTTTCAAATTTGGCTATTTTTTAACCAGGTTTCGATTAATTCTTATGGAGAAGGGAACCGCCATGGTTTTAACTGTATGGTTGACTGGAACTACACATTCCTTCTTTCCACCCATATAAACTTGTACTGGAATGTAATTTCTTCGTTTCTGAATGTTTCCTGGAAAGAAGTGATAGGGTAAGGCGGATTGGAAAGGGGGGGGGGGGGGGTTCTCTCCACTCGGAAGTTGTGTGCAAATTATTACCCAAGACAAAACAGCGTTTCGGAATGAATCGCTATACGTTGCACGAGGCACAGTCCGATCTGTTCTACGTGTTGATTTCACAGTACATTTTGTCCATTACATGAAAAATGCCTCCACCAAATACTAATGGGATGTATAGGTTAAAAGGAAGCTCAAAATAATCGGAAAGGAGCAAAATTCATTATTGGTGTTCTATGCTATTCAACTTTAAAGAATGAACATTTGTCAAAAGGTGTTCCAAATACCCATTTGACCACACTGCCCCGTGATTATGGTACATATTACATATTGCCCATAGATAAACTTGGCGTTGCCAGTGTATTTATTTTTATTTATTTATCCCAATATTGTATTAGACATGAAAATATTGAATTCTAACTATAGTGTAAAATGTAACTTATTTTAAATGTGATCGTTAATGTCACCAATTAGCTTAGCGACTCCGAAAACTATGGTTTCGACACTAATCTAGGTCATTTGTGGCATTTTATTTTTCACCTCCTCTCATCCCCCATGCCGATAGGTGATGAACTTGGAGTTGAACCTCATTGGAAGTGTCACGAAAATTATGGATTCCATTCCCAACACAACCTGAATGGTAGACAACCCGATAAACACTATCGTTGTGCGGATTGCATAGAGTCACGGATGTCTGTGCGGAAAATAATATCAGTGGTTTTCGATTACTTTACATGTCACCCCTTCCCACCCCACCCCTAGGGGTGCCAGGGGTGTCTTACCCCCATAGTATTTCTTTCCAGATTGCAAGTGATACGTGTACCAAATTTGGTTAAAATTTCTCCAGGCGTTCGATAGTTATGCCGGAGCAAACAAATATACACACCTACACCCACACACACACACATACATACATTATATAACTGTTATATATAGTATATATAACTTATGTATTTATCTATTAACATTATAACATACTTGGAAGCGAACAAAATTAACAAGTTACATGTCAACAACAATATAAAAAATAAAAGTTTGAATTTTTGCGATTCAGCCCATGTCTGCACACTTAAACTTTGTATAATATTAAACACCTGAAGTCATGAAAGTCCTAGGGCTTGTAATCAACAGGTTGTGTTAGTTCACTATCAATTGTTCTGTGAGTATCAAACGAAAGGAAAGTTGATAATTAAATATTACCGGCCAATTTTCAACACAGCTGCAAGTAGCAGCTTGCAGCACAGGTGCAAGTAGGGGCACGGGGACTTCTCTGACATACTGTATTGTTGACTCTATCTTCAAAATGAGACCGGTTTCAGCTTCTACACTCTGTCCCATGAATCTCTAGAGCAAGAGAAGGAAAACAAGTCTGTGTGCAAGTACTGAGTCGGGAGGGTTCGGCCAATGAACGCGTGAGAGGAGAAGCGCGCGCTGCTTCGCTTCGCCAAATCGCAGTCTCCCCTTTCCTACCGATATGCGCGGCCTTGCTCTACAGATTCCCGGGACAGAGTATAGCATGATTCGTTCCCGAGATATACCCATTTGAAAATACCGTGTCCCCCGAAAAGAGACAAATTTGCTTTTAAACCAAATCCTTATAGGAGTTTTCATGGAAATAGGATAATACACATCCACTCACCAAGAATGGTCAGTCATGCATGTTGGGTGACCAAGTCAGTGTTTTAAGCAACGTTTTTAGGTTTTTGAGAAGAGCAGGTCCCTTTCACTGTTTCTGAGGTAGTTTTAAGCTTTGCTTTCCTTTTTAATGTGTTTGTCCAATGCAGGTCTGTTTACAACCTGCATTTTTAAGCTTTCTTGAGGGGCTTTTTCCACCCCTTTTTTATCTTTTTAAATTTAAGGTAAGGGTTTCAGATAAGGGGATCTTCCCCGCATTCATTGCAGGGTACAAAATGGCCTGATGTGCCGACGCAACCAAAACTTTCAATACAATCAATCAATCAAAAACACCAAGAATTGTCAAAACCGACAGGTCAACTGTCAACATCTGCCCGATTCGGCATGGAATCACTCATTCTCGAATTAATAATGAAGTGTCGAAGATCTTCATTGTTGATACAATCTTCTTCCATTGTTAATCACCCAGCGCACCTGATTTATTGGGGATTATGATTGGCAAGAACCTTTTTGGCATGTAACGGGGTCGCACATATGGCGTTCGCAGCCTCGGGAGCTACTGTATGTAGGACGTGCAATCATCACAGCAGGGGATGTGGCTCCATGATGCGAGTGCGTGTCTTGATATCAGTGAGGCTGTGTGTGAAGGAGTGCCTCTTGCACAACGCAGCTTGGCCTACATGTGTGGGGCACATGTGTGTCTGAAAATATAGAGTAGATGTGGCGGCGAAGCATGCAGGGATGAACGTAGGTGGCCTTCGTGTGTTCGACGGAGACGATTGGGAAGCAGTTGGAGTCTCTGGTACAGAAAACCAAATAGAGTTTGCTTCACAAGTTGTTTTGTTCACCGATAGACGGTAAATCTAAGCGAGATTCCACACCGAAGCCACAAGCGACACGCTGCAAGAGACACGTGTCTCTTGGAAGCAAACCCTCAGTGATCAATTGAACCTTTCGAACCGAAGCGACACGACAAGCTGCACGTGTCGCTTGTCGCTTGCGTGTCTCTCGGACTGGGCCGTTTTCTCGATACCGTGCATTGTGTCGCCTCAGTTCGCCGCGTATGCACAGTGAATGCTTCACCCTAACTAACGAGCTATATTTAAACTCTGAGAGCCCAACGACATATTTGAACTTCAAATTTGTTGATATAATAAAGTATCGATAAGTATGTACAATGTTTTAATATTTAAACACAACGTTCTTTCGGCTTTATCATGTTTGTTGGGCAGTTATTGGCTGTAATTTGCCTTCAGTTCAACATCATGTAAAGACCCTCTGTTGTCCGTTAAGAACGTGAATGCTTTTATTTGAAAGATAGGCATGTTAGTACAAAATAGATCAATCAGTCAATGTGGTAAGATACTCTAGTGCAGTGTTTCTCAACAGTTAGTCTTTGGCCCGGTACCAGGCTCTCACATCAACTATATTAGGCTGCGAAAGGTTCTGCTGTTGACAAATAACATAATCTTAATTTCTTGTTTGAGTTGCGAGTTTTTGTTTTTTTAAGTCCATTTTACGCACAAATAGACTAATCAGGACTGGGCCTATGGTTAGTTTAAAGTGAGATCCGCACCACTATGTGCCTCCACCGGGTATCGAACCCGCGATCACGTAATTACCGCTTCGTCATCCATATCTTATTTTTGTCAACAATCCTACACGTAATCAAACTGTTATAACTCTTTATGATTATGCTAGGATGTACGTATCAATATGTAATTGCATGGGTACATGTTAATTCATGTATAAAAGCTTAAATACTGGAAAGGTGTTTACGAGGGCAATTCTTGGGCTAAGGGCATTGACTTAGAAAATATATAAATACCGGAACATGGTTTCAGGAAGGTTGAGAACATTTCTGTAGTGTTTAGGTCTTCCCTTTATCCAGGCTGGAAAGTCTAGCGTATAGGTACAGCTTGAGGTCAGTGCGCATGATTTCTCCGTTTTCTCATGCACAACATGCTTCTCCCGAGTTTGAATAACAAATTTTACAACGCGATTTAAATGTAACAATGTCTCTTTTGACGTTTTTTTCGGGTGACTAATAAACTGATTAATGCAATTATATCGGTATCATCATGCGAACGGAGCAAGGACACAAATGTCGCTTGCAGCTTGTCGTTCGGTGTGAAAATCTCCTTAAGAGCGGCGATGGGACAGATCCGCTTGGCACTCAACCTAAGTTTGTGCGTAAAGAGGTTATTCAGTTTGACGCTCGTTTGGACATTACTACACTAAGCATCGTAATAATAATAATATTGAGATTTTTTCTGAATGTATGTAACCGCACTACATAAGCTCACAGTTTACACTAATGGATTAACTTTCCAAATGCAATAAACAAAATGTATGACCAATCTAGTATAAGTGATGAGGTATATCTGCCGGCATGTTTGAGTAAGTCGCATGGTCAAATAATTTTAGTTTTTGCTTATAATAAATTACAATTTACCAAAGTGTCGAACGATACTTCTGAGATATACAGTTCTAAAATATGCAGAGATATTTTAATTGGAACAGTTATGTGTTTAGAACATATGGAGACGTAATTTTGAAATCGACGTGCCATTATGGTGACTTGTACGTAAAATAGCATCAACCTATCAAATTCTAGGCACCGTGCTCTTGGTTATATTTTTATTAATGTCGCATATTTGTTGTCACCATCGGATTAATCGGACGTCGGAAGTCACGAGAGGAACAAGACATTGAAACGGACGCGTCCACGTCCTTCATTAAAGTCACAGTACCGGCATTCGCTTCGAATGGTTAAGGGAAATAATAGAAAAGCCTTTGTCAAAATGGCCGACAGTAGGATCGATATTGCTGTATTTGTTGTAATTCTGCATAGATCCGTGGTGTGTCAACGACTTTCTTTTGGCCAAAGAGCTGCTGTTTGCTAATTTCTTGAAGTTTTTAGACGTCTAGGTGGGGCCAATGCTGCCCCCACTTATGTATCCGCCCATAGTACAGATGGTCTACCAGTGTTCTTTTCTTATTTCTGGTTTGTTGCGCGACGATAAATGTGTTATACGCATTTGCGGATATTTTTTTTTAAACATTCAGAATTTCCAGTCAGAATTTATTCGCTATACTGGTTTGCTCACCTATAGCACTTTTCAGTTCTTACGGCGGGTATGTGAAAGCTGGTTGAGTCCACTTAACTTGGGGGGGGGCGATTGAATGAAAATTTGACTGAATAAAAAATAGAACAATGGAGGACGGAAGTTGAATTACGTAGTCATTTAAGCATCACTCGTATATAAATAGCAAGTTGTGTATTTCCAAGGGAATTTTAACAGTTACTATGTATTATTAGTGTTGTTAACGAGACTAGACACGAGAAGAGATGGAATTTTCACGCGACGATACATACCAGTGTCGTCTCTCGGCAACACGGCATCTACTATTTGAGGTGCACAATATCCAGTCAGCTATTACATATTAAACCTTAAATTTTTATCGTGAATTCTGATATGGAATTACCCTTGGTTGGGGAAGTTTCCAACTCTATAGTAAGGAAATTGAGCACTAGGATGGGAGATAGCCAAGTCTTGAGTATTAATTACTGTTGCGCTTAGACTGTTGTGGGAATTTTGGTATGGCGATTGAGAATTAAATTATTTGGAGGAGGTCGAGATTCAACTCTTCAATACCAACAGTGAATCTAAAATTAACATAGGAATTTTAGTTGGGGACTGGATATTAAATTGGGAGGGGTATGCTTGCAGTTTTTTTAATCTTACTATACTCGTGAGAGCCTTTATTAAAAAATTACAATATTATTATTTTTTATTCTAATAATTCTAACCCAATTGAAGTGTATAGTAGCCTGATGTTGTGTAATGAGACTACTTTTATCGCAAATCCACTAACAAGTCTCGTTAGATGCCATGTGTTCAGTTATATATTGTCGCCCGCTGTTTTTATTTTTTCATCGGAGATCACGACACGTCGCAACACCTCACTGAAGGCATTGTGAACTGCAATACCTCACAACCCACCAGGGTGCGAAATCATTGAAAACTGGTGAGGGGGAGAAAGTTCTTAACCTAAAACCCCCTCCCCACAAACACATGTGTGAATTATACGATGTATATATTTGTAATGTTATTAAAAAGAAATTAATTTGTTACTTTCATACATATCAGATAGTGCAAAGCAGCTAACAAATTCCATTACTAACCGGTTAAAGATGTTAATAAATTATGACATAGTTGAAGTGGTTTTATTATGTGTAAGTTTTTGTTTAGTTTGTGCACTATGTTAATATAAATCAATTAGATTTCATTGTTATTATTGTTTTACATTCTTGTTTTACTTTTACTGTGCGTATTGATGTAGATTTGTTAATGATCTCTTGAGACAGAAAACATTCAACACTCACAACCACACTAATTTGTGTGTGTTTCGATATTATACTTAGTAAAGTATATTTGAAATTAAAAGTAATTTCTTATCTTTTCATTGTTATAACAAAAACTCTTTCCCCCGGGAAATTTTTGGTGGGGGGATTTTTGAGGCCAATATTGTTGGTGGGGGGGAAATACCCCTCGTCCCCTCCAGGATTTCGCACCCTGAATCCAACAATCCAGAAATACAAGAAAAAAGGAGCGAAAAGAAGAAAACAAATCAGCCTTTCCACGTTTCTTTCCGTATGGGGTAAAGACTCAGCTGGGTTTTGTCCGCCCATGACGTCACACCCGCGGCAGTCGCGAAAAGAGGCGTGTCTGACCCCAGCCTTTCCTTCTAGTAGTCTTGGGTAAGAATATAATCAATTGAGAAACTACTTGTCAAACTCAGAGTTGTTATGTAATATTAATTTAGTAAAACTGTATTTAAGATGGAGTAAGGAAATAAGCGCATTTGTTCAGAAAATCCTCTCATCAAAGATTTATAGTGGTTATTTCTGGAGAGCTATTGCTTACAAGTTCCCTAAATATATTGTATCGGGTGATCGTTTGAGATGTCAGAAAAGTAAATCGTTGTGTACAATAGGTTAATCTACGTATCTCTGAGCAGTTTGTTGTAATATATGCAGAAAGGATGTAAGTTTCGAGTGAGTGGAGGTTTACAGACTACAGCCGCGTGGCGCTAGCGTTCATCGTCATTAGCGTAACCACAGAGGGGGCAGGGGGCATTGCCCCCCCCCCTTGGTCGGAAATAAGTTCTGGGGGGGGTCAAACATTGACGGCCAAGTGTACCTGCAGGGGGCAATTACCGCCCAGAACTTCAAATTATATGCAAATAAAAATACTTTTCGTAAAATTTTCTTGCTCGCTTCGCTCGCAATTTAGATTTGTTCACTGTAATGCATTGTAAATCGCCAGACAGAGAAATAAGACTTGTCTTAATTGTTTTCATTTTAAATGCATGAACAATTGTTTTCAGGAAAAAGAGCGTGCATATTTGAGAGACAATTTATGTAATTTTTGCTGTTGGTTTATTGTGAGATGGATGAATTGGTTGTGTAATGTATTTAAATAATATATACTGTATATAATATTTATTAAAGAAATTTTGAATACGTACACAATTTAGTGTCCACACGTTGCATATATGTGAAACATATATCGTGCATGAAAGTTACGTTAATGTAAAAAAAAAATTATATTTGTCAAGCATTTTCTGTCTTTCAATAATAGTTTATGTGTTTGTTTTCCGTTATTAATGTGAAATTGATCGTGTTAAAAAAATCATTCAAATCGTTTGTTCGAACACAAATGCTTTAGCACAAACTTCTACCCCCTTTTTGCGTAATTTACGACGATAATAACGTCTTTGATACTACAAGTACTAATAGTAATAATAATGTTGGCCCAGGGTTCGAATCCCGGCTTGGACATGGATGTTTGCGAGTATACATTCATCATTTTCATCATGCCATAACTCATCCCCATCTTCGCAAATTAGCCAAAAGTGGGCACAAGAAGCGAAGCAAAATAAAGCAAATGAATAATAAAAATAACAATAATAATAATGTCAACATTATTAGTAACATTTTATTAACATTATTTTTAATAACATTATTTTCAAAATTATTATTATTATTGGTACGTTTACCCTGGTACTTGCCCCTCCCCCAGACAAAAATTCGTGGTTGCGCCGCTCTTCATGGTAGATAAAGATAGTGGTCACGCCACAACAGCGCACAATGTATCGCATGGTATGTGGAATTTTCGAGTGTTATATGTACACTGGTACAGCCACATGGATGAAGTCTGTAAACCTGCACTCACTCAAAACTTACATCCTTTCTGGATACATTACAACAAACTGCTCAGAGATACGTACATTAACCTATTGTACACAACGGTTTAGTTTTCTGACATCTCAAACGGATCATCCGGGTAGAACTAGACACAATTCTCTGCTATCAGAAAAGTGTAACAATGGTGGTGGACTGATGGAAACTTTATCGATAATTTAAATAATTATCTGTAGTGAAGTAATTGTAGTATTACTGGACTTGGCGCTGTATCTGGCCATTACTGTGCGGGGCACACTTGGCATTTTAGTTTTGGCGTTCGTTGCAAGCATGGGTGTATCTCGCACCAGACCCTTACTTTACTCATCACAAAATAACAACAAAGAATAAAACGAAAATTTGTATTATGAGTTTATATAGGATAACAAACAAACCTGTGTAACAATCGTTTTTTTTTTTCCATAAGTGCTGCTGCTTGGAACAATATGAATTATATCGATAATTTAATTACTAGTTGAAATTTACCTTACTGAACGCTCCTGAAATTATTTCCAAAAGGGGAAGGAAATGAATGGGAATTTCGTTCGGGTGTCAGTTTACGAGTAATGCGTAAACGCGTGTCGTACGCATTACTTGAGCGTAGAAGTTTCGTTTTCCTTTCTTATTTGTGGTGAGACTGCAATAACCCGCGCGAACTCTGCAGTCAAATACTGTAATCAGAAGGTCAAGGAGCTAATACGAGTGTAAACATGCACGCTTTATACTCGTTATGTTTTTTTCTTTCTCTTCTTTAAAAAAAAAACGAAAGAAATAGAGAAAAAGTGGTGAGAGAAACATACGAACACGGGCGGAGGGGATGAGTGGGGGGAGAGGGGAGATATGTAACCATTAACTGAAAGCGGAAGCGACGTTTTGCGGCAGAAGATTGGTTTCCGCTGTGACTGTCCAATCAAGTCCAGTTTTTCTGTCTGTTCTCTCTCTCTCTCTCGCTCTCCTTTTTTTTAATTACGAGGTGAAAAAAAAAGCAGTTTCCTCGTTGGCCACGCCCATACTGTCGGTTGCTGTTGGGGTTCATCCCAGACAGGGTCTGGAAGTCCTCTTCTGGCCAACAGGTGGCAGGAGCATCGTTCCTGAGCTCTTATATTTTTTTCTCCCCGCACCTCGTATTTCAAACTGAGTAGCAGAGTTGCCAGCTCCTGTCCGCGTCTTGGTCTCCACGTGGTTCAGGAAATCCCTGAAAATATGGACAGCTGCATGTAAAACTGTTGATTTATGCACACATCTGAAAAAATATAAAAAGATGATAACTTGAAATATTACAAGCAATTATTTGCATTGATATTCTTTGTACAAAAATATTACATGGTTTGTAACCGAGAGATAAAAGAATTATAGTAGTTTTATTAGACAACTCAATTAAATAGATATACTAATATTCAAGATAGTGCAAGATAGGCAGAACTATTATATACACGAATAATTAGAAACAAAATTACATTTGACAAGTTTTTTTACGCATCCTTCTTGATAGTACACATTATCACATTATTTTTCAATGAAACAAGCTGAACTGATTTTACAGTTGCTATGTTCCAAATGCATTCCTGTGTCTATTGTCAGACTCAATAATTTTGCATTAATGCATTTTTCATTACCAGCAGAGGTATTTTTCTTATAATTTACGTACTGTAAATCACATACCGGAAAACTGTAAAATTGACAAATCGTAGTATAAATAATAGCCGTGGATACGGAAGAAACTATTAGCTTCTCTGTTTATAAAAGCTTTTAATTCATTGTTGAATGTTGATAAAGATATAATTGTAAAGCAATTTCATCTGAACAAAGGTTCGTGAATAAAATTGAAAAATTAGCATCAATATTAGTTTCCCATATTTTTTATTTCTTTGTTTTTAATTATAAAGCATGGTATCGAGACGAGACTTGGACATGTCGTCTCGAAATATATAGCGAAAACCAGAGTATTGCCGAGCACTTAAGCGTTGGTGGTGAATTATGGAATTATTTGAAAACATTTTAGGTACTGTATACATGGGCACCCGCAGGACTTTTTCTCAGGAGGGGCAGAGTCACAGAAACTTTTTATTATTACTATTAATTTTATTACTATTAATATTATTATTGTTATTATTACTGCTATTATTGTTTTTATTTTTGTTATTATTATTACATTACTATTACTACTATTACTACTTGTTTTTTTTAATTACATAGTTACACTACATTTGTAATTTCCATATTCTGTACATCTATAGGATACAATTTGCACAACTACATACTGAACATTAATTCATGTAGGACAAAAAATCTGTTTTTTATAGTTAGATAATCAGTGTAAAATAGACTAAGCTTAAATGTAACCCTATTTCTAATAATATCATATTTATTTACGTGATGAGCACGATTTAAAAATCAAGTACATCACTATGTCTAGATTGGACATACAAAATTACAGAATTGAATACATAGTTATAAAATAATATAGTGGACGATGCAATCTCATACATCATTATAAACTCAAATTGTAGGTGTCAACAAGTTCAGTTACTAAACCTCTGGCCTTATTTAAACATATAAGAATTGAGATATTTCTCTGGGAATATCTGGGAGTTTTATAGATAGATTACTCAAAAAGTATTCACTATCTATTTGGAAAGTTAAAATCTTCTGTATCAAATTAATAGTTTTCATTCTTGTTCTTTCTTCTAAGGTAAACATAATCAACTGCGTTCAGAATAATGTTGTTCATAGTAATTCTTATTAAACTTTGTGCACAAAAACCTTATAAAAAGTTTTTGAACTGATTCAACTTTTTGAAGGTGATTCGTGGCTGTCAGAAACCATAATTCATTAGCGTATTCAAAAATAGGACCAACTATCGTTTCATATAGGTATATTAAGGTATCTTGTTTTTGAAAATCTTTCCATGAGAAAAATATGTAACCAAGCCTCTTTCTTACTATTTTCCAAATTTCTGAAATGTGCTCATCAAATATAAGGGAGGAATCTATTAATATTCCTAAGAATTTATGGCCGTCACACACTTGGATTTTATTTTGATAAATATAATAATTGGAAACGATGTAATGAACTTTCTTAGTACATCTAAAAACATTACACTTTTTCAGGTTAATTTCCATTTCCATAATAATAATAATAGATGCTGTAATTTACGGCCTAAAGTCACAGAAAGCAATACTTTTTGTTATAAAATATCTCTACAATTTCACCATTCCAATTACATTAAGTCTTTCCAGACATCTCAGGGAAGGGCGGGGGAGTTCTTCCTCTGCGGGCGCCCATGACTATGTTATAAGGAAACCGTAATACTTTCTCTTCAAAATCCAAACTATTTGTTTTACACAAGTAACTAAGAAGAAGACATAACTGCCATGTTCGGTATTGCCCTGATTTTTCGGGTTAATGCCTAACATCGTGTTCGCCATTACCCCTTATGAAAAATACATGGTTGCTAGACAAATGAAGTAAAAAAAAAAGAGGAATATGGATTTTTTAAAGTATTGCAGCGTGTTTGAAAATTGCCTAAATAAATGTACAATCTACAAGAGTAAAGGACATAAAAATAATATAACATCCTCCACTCATCTCTAAGTAAATACAGCTCATAAATTACAAGCAAAGTTGAAGAAAACAATATTTGTCCGCCGGTTTCAATGTCTCACAGAATAATGAAGCCGCTATGAGCTTAACTCATTGTCCATGACAGGCGCTAGGTGGCGGCATCAATTGGATCACTCTTATCAAGGAAGCAAAGCAGAAATTTTGGTTTTCGCCATTACTTCTGTGTTCGGGAATACCCTGGTTTCCCATAATATAAACAACTTGTACACTGTACAACGGCACAAACTTTCACAGATTATAAGGGTCATTGAAACAATTTTCATAATAAGATTGTTTTTTTTTGTCTGATACCTCGTTTCGACGCTATATGACTTAAATGTAATAAATAATCATGTGTATGTATATCCATTTGTAAATCAAATTAAGGTTTGGTACATTCTCAATACCATACCAAAGTCTTGACTAACTCCGTGGTTCAACAGCCCTTTGAGAGTCAAGATCCGCCAAGCGGCTTTCATATTGGGTGACGCGTAGTCAGCGATCGAGTCCCATCGCCGCTGTTTTCTGCCTTTGGAGACCGGAGCTCGCTACTTCCTTTCAAGCAGCCTCACGATACTGGGTGGACGCCGAAATTTTTTGATCTTCTACGGGCAATCACTCGCACCAAAGATAAGAGAGCTAACTATTTGATGACAGTCATCGAGTGATGATATGGAATTGATGAAGGGACACATTCATGCCCAGGCCCGGATTCTAACCACGGACACTTGGCGTCGTAACGTGCTGAGCTAACCACTCCGCCATGGAGAAATCGGATCTTCAGTCTGTTTTCCACAGTGTGATGATTAGATCTCTGACTTTCAGGTTCTAAAAAGTGTGCTTGTAGGTTCCTAAAATAGGCTCTAAAAATCCTAAAATAGGTCCTAAAAATCTTAATTTAGGCTCGAAAAATATTGAAGTAGTTTCGAAGAATCTTAAAATAGTTCAAAATTCCTGAAAAATGTTGATTAGGTATAGTCACCGGCAATGAAAATGGGACAGCTATATCCTGAAATACGCACTATCTTGCATAACGTTATGTGTGTTGCCTAACCCTACGGCGATGGCAGAACTTACCATTGGATATTTGCTATTTAAATCCACTCTTCGCCTTATAGTTAGGCAAAAATCTTTTTTCATGTTTCATCTTACATGCTGAAAATGTTTCGCCATAAATACTCATGTTTGAAAACAAATTAAATAAATAATTACAGTGTAAATATCTTACATAATATGGCGATATGCACTGCGCTCCAACCAAGCAGTCCTTTAGTATTAAAAGTGATTCATTTATATATTTCCGATAAATGGATCTTCTTCAGTACATCCATAATTTTGTTGAAGTATACACAGGCGTCATTAAAGTTCACCATATTAATCGACATAACTTTTATAATTTTGTACTGAAAGATCGTTCTTGTCACTTGTCTTGTCCACAAATCCTTCATGTTCGAAGTTCCTGGTAAACAGAGAAGAAATTCCATATTATTGTATAAGAAAATTGGAATATGGCACATTCATTCCTTTATTTTGAACTTAACAGCTCTTATGCCATTTTTTGTCCATTACAATATACATAAAACCTTCATTAATCACTTACATTTTAAAATATCCGTCTTCCCCCCCCCTCTATTACATTACGAGTAGATTAAAAAACAACCACAACAAAAAAACGTTCCCCTTTACAATTGTATGTTACACTTCCTTAAAAATGATAACAAACTACAGTGGAACCTTGATCACTCGAACCTCAACATCTCGAATTCATTGATACGTCGATTTTTTTTTAATCCCCTTGAATTGTCCATAACACTCAATACTAATTTTACCTCAGCAACTCGAATAAAACCTTGATAAGACGAATTTTTAACAGTTTATGGGATGCCGTTCGAGCTCAATAACTCCAAGGTAGACTATGAAAAACCTCTATGAGTCGAAGTTAAATTCTAATCACCTCTATAACTCGAAGTTTTAGTCGAAGTGTAGGGTGCGTAAACTTTAGACCTCTACAACTCGAAGTCGGCGATTTTGGCCTTCAATAACTCGAACCTTGGTAAGTAGAAATTCTTGATACCTCGAATTTTATCTCCATCCCCCCCAATTTCGAGTTATCAAGGTTCCACTGTATAACCGATCCGCACATCTGGATTAACAACCAAACTTAACAAATTTGTTGGAAACTGGAGCTTTACATTATATAAAGTTTTATACAAGATATTTCTCTCTCTATTATATTTTGAGCATTCCAGTATTATATGTTGTGCATCTGCACTTTCGCAGCCACATTCACATTTCTTATTGTTCTTTATTCCAATTTTGGATAAATGTTGCCTAGTACACAAATGGCCCGTTCTCAGTCTATTAATTAATACAATTACATTTCTTGCCGCACTTACATGATGAAACCATGGTTTGTGTGAATATGGCACATTATTGACATTGTAGTAAAGCTCAGTAAAATAAACTAAGTCAGTCAATCTACTAGTACGAATCTACTCGTAGAATAATGAAGAATGGAAACAATAAGGGACAATGCACCTACTACTAGCTTTGACTAATTGTGGTGGTATAACAGAAGAAACCACGAGACATGTTTATCTGAATTTTGTGAAGAAAATCTAACTTGGTGCACGTGAAAAGAGGATTCTGAAATATCAAAATTTGGAATTCTGTAATGATATTACAATTCGGTGCTCCAGAATTCGCTCATAAATATTGGTTTCCGTAGATTTGTCGTGTTTTTCCATTTACGACCTGTGCGTTTTTTCATTATCCAATTAATTGCTGAACGATACTGCAGGGCATGGAAACCTGAAACGTTCGTAATTCATGTTTTACATGTTTTCTGTATATTTCTGATCTTCAAATTTCGATTTCAGGAAATGTTCCTGAACCCTCTTCTAAAAAAATAAACTTTTCTATCCATGTTCATTGCAAACGAACCTATATTTATTATTATTATTATTATTATTATTATTATTATTATTATTATTATTATTATTATTATAGCCAGTAGTAAAGTGATTCAAGCAACTCTCGCAGGTTAGAAGTTGAGAAGAAGCGTTCTAGTAAAGCAAGGCCGATAACACTACACGGTTCTTATGTTTCTAAACTTGGGAGGTTTTTTTTTAATATTTATTTAAAATGTAAGAACGTGGAAAATTTATTGCTGTATGATAACTAGACAATTCTAAATTCTATTTGCATATCTTTGTCAAGCAATTTATGTTATTTTGTGTCGCTTGAGCTCATTGACGGCTATGGGAACGACTGACTAGCTGATATAGCGTAAGCCGACCTCTGTGGCGAAGTGGTTAGCACAACGTGCTACGACGCTAGGGTCCCTGGTTCGAATCCCGGTCTTGTTCGTTGTGTCTTTTCGTCTTATCATTAGTCATCATAACCATCTTCGCAATTTGCCAACAGTGGCAGAAAAGCGAAAATACGTAAAATAAACCAAATTTTAAAAATCGCATGAGAAAACAAGGGGAAAAAAGAATGTTTTATTGCACAGCTTCAATATGTAGTTGTTTTTATTTTTTTTAAAAAAAAAAGTTACGTTCATCAAGAATATTCACCTTCATAGGCATAGCAGCGCAGAAATGAAGTTTATTATTCTTTAGGTTGCATTAAGTGTATTTTCTTTAAAAAACACTAAGTTGCTGACCAAGGCAGTTTATTAAGATATAAAAACACTTAACATGAAACGTTTCAACCCCGTATCAGGGTCTTCCTCAGACGAAGAATTAAACTAAAAAAAAGTTGAAACGTTACATGTTAAGTGTTTTTATATCTTAATAAACTGCCTTGGTCAGCAACTTACTGTTTTTTAATATGGAAACAAGGCTTAATTGTATTTTCTTGTGGTGTTTTGGGTTGTAAGAGGTAACCCTTTCTGAGAACACCCAAATGTCAATCTCCCTTCCATGGACTGTATTCTGTAGACTATCGAGGCCCTGGCGTCTGGACGCAACTAATATAATTATCTGTGGGGTTCGTGTTGTGTCGTCCATACATATTTGTAATTGTCCCTTCATCCATTTCATCTTATCATTCATCCTCGTCGTCGCGATTACATCCTGTCCCATCTATCTCTGAAGCAGGCGAACGTAAACAAGTTTCTGCGCAAGTAGTGACGCGAGACGGCTCCACCAATGAACACGTGAGAGTGAACGGGATTGCGTGGAGGGGAGAAAGCGATTGCAGTACCAGCCTTCGCAGCAGCGTGTATTGCTTCGCTCTACCCACTCGATTTCCTCCCCTTCTCTGACGCTGTGCGCGGCCATGCTCCAGAGTAGTTGGGACAGGCTATAGACAATAGGGTCAAAAAAGTGAAGAAAATAATACCATTCATTCTTGTGTTGTGTTTTTAGTACATGTTCCTTTTGATATTTGAAGTTTTGCTATTGAATACATTTTTTGACGACTAATACCCGTTTGCACCAACGCCGAGTTACTCGCGAGTAAGAGTAAACTCACAGTTAACCCACGAATTGGCTGAATATGTTGCACCAACAGAAACGTCGGGTAAGCAGAAAGTAAAAGGAGGGTCAACTTTGATCGGCGATGAGAAGTTGAGTTGACCCACGTGTAAGCGGAGTAATGGCTGCCAATTGCAACCGGTAATGTATCATTTCACAATTTCAAATTTATATAAAATGTAGTAGACTGGTACTATGTATGTAAAAAGCGAGAAATACAGAGTTAGCCTAAAATAAATGGACAGTTTAAACGCTTTATAAATTGAAGTTCGTTCGTTACATCAGAAAGCATTTAGTACTATTGTATAGAGAAAGTCTTCAAGTTTACGACCTCCGCTTTTCGTTTGTCAGCATCACGTGAGCACCCTTGATGTAAGTCGAGCAGCTAGCCAGGTGGAGAAGGCTTTCTGCGTGATTGAATGTGCAAAAACAAATTCTGTTACTATCGTGCTGCGTCGTTTTAGAACACGGTACGGTAGACAACCACCCACAAGGCAGCCAATCTACGATTAGAGCAAGACATTTGATGAAAGTGGTTGTCTGTGGAAGGGGAAAAGTAGTGTTTGGACTTTCACATTGATATCCGTCCTGTTACAAAACAAAAGGGTCACACATAGAACACTTGTAACTTACCAATGTAAACTTCAGGACGTACTCTCCAAACCATGAAGTATTTCAGCCCTATTATTAAAACTCTTCTTTCTGTAAAACTTTGAAAGTGTCTATGTCTTTTAGGCTAACCCTGTATATAGGCTGTTATTAAATATATACTTTGGTAGAAGTTTACTGTGCCCGACACGTGACTCGCGCGGTCTGCTATGTCTTTCAGTTCAGATTAGTGCAATAGAAAATGATCCTAACTCGAGGGTTACCCTGACTCGTGGATTTATAACTCGCGAGTTAGTGCAACGTTGGTGCAAACGGGCATAAATGTCATACTGCAGTCTCGAAAGCCAGAAACCAACGGCATTAGGTGTAGCATCGACTGACCGTGCGTCACCCAATGAAAAGGCCGCTCTGGCATGTTGCAGCATGTACTTAAATGTGGTGAGGTAGGCCCTAAATTGCGCCTAAAGGTTCACAGATTCAAACCTTGTTACACACAGCCTCTTATATCCAAACGAGTCGACAGACACGTGATAAATTGTTGACCTTTCATTTTTGTGTTTTAAAACCGTACAGTGGGACGCACTGTACAAGTATTGCTTGGCAAATTGTCCATGGCTATTTTCATTAGTTTTTCTCTTGTATGTGTTTTTTTAATTAATTACATATGCTGATGCAGAACTTGTCAACAGCGTGATAGGCTTTTTAAATTCTTGAAGCTCTCATTGGGTAAAATAAAGTGCATGAGGAGGATGATGGACAGTTTGCATCGTAATACGTATGCATCCCACTGTACAATACGTTGAGGAGTCTCCACTTGGCTGCGTCAACTAAAAAAATACAGAAATGTACGCTATTCAATTCTGTAGACCTATATTCAACTCCAATCAGAGCGTATACGCCTAGAGCTCTACGCGTAGCTCCAACTTTATTAGAATAAGGCTCGGGTATCGAGTTTCGAATTTCCCTATCTTTTCGAAAGAGAATTAGCGTGAATCTTCGTGTGGTTTGCTTTCGCTATTCGCAATAGCTTCGTGGCTACATAAGTCTGTTTTACTATTGATATTTATAGAACAGCGAAAGAAAATGCACGAAAATTCAAGTGAATGTTCCAAATGGAATTCTAAGCACGTGAATTTTCAGATTTTGGAATACCATACCTTACATTAAAAGAGAAATATAAATTACGAGTATTTGAAAATAAAATCCTTAGAAAAATATTTGGAGCTAAAAGGAATGAGGAAACAGGTGGGTGGAGAAGGTTACATAATTTAGAACTACATAATTTGTATTCATGTGCAGATATTATTAGAATAATTAAATCAAGACGACTTAGGTGGGCAGGCCATGTGGCACGAATGGCAGAGGAAAGAAGAGTTTGCAGTTGGGAAACCTGATGGTAAGAGACCAGTAGGAAGGCCAAGATGGAGACAACGTTGAGATGGTCCTAAAGGAAATCGGTAGGGATGGAAAAGGGTGGATTGATCTTGCTGAGCGTAGGGTCAGATGGAAGTCCTGTGTTGCTGCAGCCATAAACCTTCGGGTTTAAGAAGGCTAGAGAATTTGTTAGTTAGTCGGAATACCATAGCTGTTTTTAGAAAGGAGACGAAAATTAAAAAATAACTGCCCAGGCGTTGGCCAAAGGTGCAGCCGATTAAATCCTTGAAATGTCCAGGAGAACAAACTCACTGCTTCTAGAAAGATCACATACCGGTTGGCAACGCTCCTTTTCCCCTAAAACTTATGCACGCCGCTCTAGCGAATCAGATCATACCGAGGGAAACAGACTGATGTTGTATAGCACATTGATAAGGCGCCCTGAGGGATGAAGGGGGTGAGGGGTGAGGGGAAGGCTCCAGAAAGTGCAAAAAAAGAGGGATAAAGAAGGAAGTAAAAGGGGGGCAGAGGGGGGAGATAGAGAGGGGGAAAACAAAACTGAATCACAAAGCGTAGCGAAACATCCAGTTTCATTCATAATGAAATAGTTCCTGGCGGGGCGGTGACAACCCAAGGAGTGAGGGCTCGTTGCTGTCGGGCGTCGTTTTGTTACCAGAAATCGGAAATGACGATAAAATGTCGTATCGGACCGGGCGGATTGACTTTATCCTCTGGTGTTCATTTTTTTTTTTACCCCGCCAGGGATAGAGGAAAAGGGCGGGAAATTTCTTTCTCTTAGATTTTTCGCTTTTCGGGCGACAAATACATGTTCATATTGCCCTGGTACCGTGGTTGTCTGGCTTATCTTAGAAGTGAATATCTTATCACTGATATCAGTGTTCGTAAGGCTGAGCAATTATATATATTATATATATATTCACTTCTAAGATATATATATATAGGAACACTCAGGGGCGCCAACTTTTGAAAAACATTGGGTGAGCTCGAACACTTTAGTTGTAAGTACATAAAAAATCTCATAAATCCTTCAATGTATCGTTGTATTAACGTACAACGACAATACATCCTGACTTGTTTATTGAAATCTACAATATTATTTACTGAATTCAATAAGCATACTGCCACGAATTGCTATAACAAATATATAATAATAATAACACGACAAATTATTGGGTGGGCTCCGGCCCCATGTAAGTTCTGAACATTCTTGATTGATTTTGTTTATTTTACTTCGCTTTTCTGCCACTCTCTAGCTAATCGCGAAGATGAGGATGATTTAATTTTGATTTGATTTAGTTTATTTTACTTCGCGTTTTGTGCCTCTTGGCTAATTTGCGAAGATGGGGATGAGTGATGAAATGATGAAATTGATGAATGGACATTCACAAACAACCAAGCCCGACCGGGATTCGAACCCGGGACCTTGGCGTCGCAGCGCGATGTGCTAACCACTCAGCCACAGGGTCGGGCAAGATGAGGATGAGTAATGACATGATGAAATTTATGAAGAGACACTCACGCCCAAGCCGGGATTCGAACCCGGGACCCCTGGTGTCATACCGCGCAACCACTCCATCATGGAAGCCAGCTTTCTGAACTTGCTGAAGAATTTTCATATTATTTTGTAACTATGTTCACACGTATTTGTATTTTTCATGTTTTGCGCCGCTTACACTAGAGACAATCTCAACGATGAGGATGACAATTTGATTTTATTTTAATTCTGTTATTTAGCGCCGTTTTTCTGCCACGTTTGGCTAACCGCGGCGATGAGGATGATTGTATGATGAAATTGATGAAGGGAAACGCACAAAGAACGCCCAGGCCAGGACTCGAACCCGGAAACTGGTGGCGATATTGTGAGTTGATTATACCCAACGCACTCTGCTACCGAGAACGTGACGAAGGCATTGATACGTACAGTCAGGGACACTTCTGGGTTGTAATGATCCCATTTGCATTCAGTGGAACCGTTACAACCCGGAAGTGTCCGTTACTGTACATTTAATATGCCCATGAACACCAAGCAAATAGTTTCGAGGCTACAAACTATTTATTTATCCAGTTTCACTTCATTGTTGGTCGGGGAGGGGAAGGGGGGGAGCGTCCGAACTCCTCCTGGAATAGTCACGATTATGAGTTGGTAGATGTAAAGATGCGGTTAAAAGTGTGTTACGAAGAAGTCGGAAGTGGAGTTGAGTGATGAAGGTCAAAAACTAGAGCCGAGCCGATACCGGTGCCAATGATAGTGGTACCGGAAAGCATCCGTTGGAATTCATCTACCGATACCAGCCGATACTTTACTGCGACGTGACATTTTCGCGGAGCCTAATTATCCTGGAAATTATGCAAAAATATATATATATATATTGCACGAAAAACTGTATTTTTTTATTACATAACATCTATTTTTAATATTCTAATGTAATTCTTGAATATTCCAAGGTAAATTTATTGGTAAATTGATGCATATAACGAGAAAAATATTTACACACAAATATTGATCAATATTTTGAACAAATTTTAATTATTGCAATTTTCAAGTACAGTAAAACGTCGTTAATCCGCACTAATGGGGGGATAAATTGACCGGTTTAACGAAAGTCCGGATTAACTGAAATAACCTAAAAGAACAGTAGAAAGTGCATTAAAACACATTTATTATGGTGTATTTAAAGGGCATAGGCCTAAATACACTATACAGTACAGTACAAAATCTGCGGGAAACAGAATTGCATCAGTGGTTGACTGCCTTTTCTTTGGAAAGTTCTCTTGTTGACTTCTAGCCACATTTAAAACCTTGCATTCTGCGTTTTGGCCTCTTGCCTGTCCGGATTAAGCGAAGTCCGGCTTATCGGGATCCGGATTAACGAGGTTTTACTGTATCGGTATCGGTGGGAATCGGTAAGAGTATCGGCATCGGTTCAAAGTGGTATCGGCTCAACTCTATTAAAAAGAAATTCAAATTTTGGGCACGAAAATACCTACGAGTGAGAATGTCACATTCGACTCTGCAATCGTTCCAGTGTGTAGAAGGATTGTACGGTACAGTACAGCTGGCAGCCGACGAGAAGAGCGCTGGCAGAAGAGGTGTGACGTTCTGCCAGGCGACTCCACTCTTTCGCGTGGGGGAGGTGCTCTTTCGCCAGAACTCTTCTCGTCAGCTTGACAATGACCCGCCAAGAAGAAAACAAGACTTCCATCTCCCCGACCACCCCCAACCACCCCTAAATTCTGCAAATGAACCTGACCCTCCCTTTCCCTCTGTGCCCCGTCTCCCTTCATTCAGCGATCTTCTCGTCGGCTGCCGGCTGTACAAGACCTTGAAGGAAGGAAACGTGTTCGTGGTTGATTTGACGTATTATTTTAGTTCGCTTCCCTGGCACTTTTCACTGACTAGTAGCAAAGATAAGGATGAATGTTGATAAGATTGATGAAAGGACAGTCACAATCACACATGGACGGAAAACAACGAGAAACCCATAGAGTCCAGTGGCCAGAGCCTCGTTAGTCTGCAAAATGCAGTGCAGGGTGTACTGGAAACTTTGTGCGACGGTTGTTTCACGATGGGTTTGTTATAAAATATAAAGCGTGGAATGGCTGCATTATCTGCACGTGGTCGCAAACAAAAGAAAATAAAAATGAATGAGAAAGCAGTGGCATAGCTTCGCTTTTCTGCCATTGGTGTGCGCAATAATGAAGAAGTAGAAGTGACATAGACCATCTACTATTAATATTATGAGAATCCTCCTCCGTGGCCCTGCGGTCTAAGGTGCTATGCTTTGGGCTCCGACGGCATGGGTTCAATCTATTTCAGTAGCTACTGTATTTTATCCCGAGCGCAAGTATGTGTGACACTGCAAAAGGATACCGCGCGAGGTCACAGTAATAGAAAATTGATAAAGGCATACTTAGAAGGAAACACCTATGTCGGCTGCATCTCTAGGACCCTTACCTTACCTCTTTTTATTCACATACTTTCTCGCTCTAAAATTTAATTTTATGTTATATTGTCACGTTAATGTGTAATGTATATGCGGTGCTATTTACATGTGCATCCTGTGACACCCGTGCAGATTGAGACATGTTCAATTCCGCCTACGACAATAATGGCGGTAATACGCGACGAACAATACGCTGCGTTGAAGGTTTGCTTTCGTTTGAACAAATCGTTAGCTGAGGTCTATGCAATGCTACAGGAGGTCTATGGAGAGTCCGTTCTTCCTCATAGCACAGCTCGAAGATGGTTTAAAATGTTTAAACCAATTCCGAGCTTCGGCCAGTGCTTTTACGGAAAAAGACATCAACACCGCTATTGTCATTGTGAGAGAAGGTCGTCCAGTAACGTTAAGAGTACTATAAGAAGAACTGAAAATTTCATTGGGTGCCACCCACACGTTGATAACAGATGAATTACACATGAGACGTGTTTGTGCACGATGGGTTCCAATGCACGGCCGCGCATAAAATATCCTCATCCTCCCTGTAGTCCAGGCCTAGCCCAATGCGACTTTTTCTTTTTCCCAATTTTAAGAAACGCCTTGTCGGGAGGCATTTTCCCATCAAAAGCAGTAGTGTAGACTGCGCAGGCGATTCTGAAGGACCTATAAAAAAAGCAGCACGTGTTTGAAGACTGACAAAAACGCTGGGACAAATGCATCGCAACCAATTTGGACTACTTCGAGAAATACCATCAAAATTATGAGGATGATTAGAGGTATGTTGTAAAGAAAATAATGATCGTTCTTTATTGAACAGTCCTCGTATATTTAATTACATTTTTTTTTCCTTCACGACTTTCCTCGCATTTAATCCGCTTCTCGGTTATTCCTATCGCTTTTATTTTCTCTCTCATACGTTTCGCCAAACAGAAAATATAGTTCTGATCCTGGGGCAGCCCACATACGTTTTTGGCTTGATTCAGCACGTCCCTGGAGTGCAGCAAGGGATGGATATCGCTATCAATGACAAAACACCCAGTCGACCTTGACGTCACGGCATTTTCCCATACGAAAGACGGACTCAGTGTCTTCAGGGCAATGTTTCCGTGTTCCCTAGATGCTCGCGTTTTCTCAGACCCGCCCCGGTTAAAGCGCTGATCAAAGAAGTGTCCCCTGGCCGTGGCAAGGAGAATGCGCGCCTTCCTTTGCACGCAAAGTGTAACATTGCTTTGCACTTATGATTTTTTTCTTTCTTTCTTCATTTATCTCGTAAATTGTATTTGCTGCTTTTTTTAACCGAGTGCCATTAATACAAGGGCAACAGATAAGGTCTATATGTGGGCTCCACACGTAAAAGAAGTCAAAACTTGATTTCTTTTTTCCTATTTAGCTTCGTTTTCCCGTCACTTTTGGCACACAAATAACACCCATGCCGAGGTCGGGATTCCTGAGATCCCTGGCGTTGTAGTGTCCAGTGCTTACTAGGGATGGACAAATCCGGATAATTTTGTATCCGCATTTCAAATATCCGAAATACAAATGTGTACATTGTCCTTACGGTTTTATCGTTAATCCGTTTTACTGGCTCTCCACACATTGTTTTATACGTCATCTTTCATTATTGGACCTATTCATCCATTGTTGAACTCAAAATCTCAACTTTCTGCAGTGTACGGATTCTCTACAAATTCTTCATCCAATCTGTCTGTTCATCCGTTTCACGGATTCTCTGCATATTTTGTAAATGTTTAACTTCTTCCTTTTTTTTGCCTAAATCAGATATATGCATTACTAAGTGCAATAAAATGCACAACGTTTTCCACCGTAACAAAAGACGTAAAAGAGAGACAGTTTAGAATATAACGTTCTCAGTTTAGTGTCGCTATCCTTTATTTGAATTACTCGTATTATCTTAACTTCAGACACCATTCTTATCAGAATAATTTACTGAACTTAAAAAAAGTACAATCCGGATAACTGAATTATTCGTATAGTTCGGATATAACAGGTTATTCGGATATCAGAATTATTATAATTTGAAATCCAGATTTTGTGACCATCCTTAGTGCTAACCACTCCACCACGAAAAAGTGAAAACGGCACACATAGTGAAAAGTTTGTTTTGCGACAATCAAATTGTTCATCAGAACCAAATTCTTTTAGTAATAACGATATATTGTTTTAGTTGTTTTTTTTAAAAAAAAATGTTCAAAATTATCCAATTTGTAAAGCCTACGATCTTTTTTTTATGTTTGTGGTTACCACAAAACTTTATTAAATCAGTTTTGTTAATTCAATAAATCAGTTTATTTCTGTGGTTATGCAACGCCATAATATGTAAATACGGACGGGCTTATGGAGAAGAGTATGGATGAATACAATAAACGCACACGGAAAGGAGAAATAGAACAACTAGCTTGGGACGAATCACAAAGAGTACACTGGGAAAACATATCAGTAGAACACAAAGAACCAAATTGTAAACTGAGGAAAATCAAAGAAGTGGCTTTCATAGCCCTGGCCTAAAACCGTATAAGCCATCCCAGTGTAGATTTCAGGTGCATGTGGTTCTCCCTTCTCAGGAAATAGAATTACGCCCGTTTTAGACGAATGCATTTTCCTAAGCATTTTTAGTAACATTTATGTCATGACCAAAAAGCTACCGTGTAAAGTGAGTAATCTTATGGCATTTCTCAAGGATATATTTAGTCCTATTTCCGTAACATTTTTCGCAGCATAACCAATCAGAAGCGAGCTATAGGTCACGAGTGCAGTTGTAATGGCGGCCGCGTGAGATGTAAACGATGTATCACTTCACATTTTTAAAAGACGATAACTTTTGAACCGAGAGGGATAATGTTTCGTATTAAATGGTTTTAGGTACAAAAGAATGGCGCTGCTTAAATACATACTCTATAGCGTTTACTATACACGCATAGAATAATATTTTAGTTGTTTCAAATGTAAACAACGTGCACTCACCATAGATGGTGTAACTCGACGTGCCTTTCGTGCTGTATTTGTTATACATTGTAATAGCAAAAGCTAGCCGAAAAGTTACATGAAATGCTTTCATGTAAAGTACCGTCTGCTGTAAGATTTTTGGAAGCATTTACATAGCATTGACGCTAGCAAAAATGTTAAAGGAAATGCTTTCGTCTTAAGCCGGCCTTAGTAAGTTAGATGCGGCAGAAAGTAGTGTAGAATTCCGGGAGCCCCCGTGGTTGGTTAGGCCAGACGCGCACCGGATCCGACACGACACGACGAGTCAGCCTCGCGTTCATTGGTCGAGTGTAACTTGCGCAGAGGCACTGCTTTCGCTCGCTTGCTCCAGATTTTCCCGATTAGACTGGAGTGTATCTTAAACGCAAAAGTGTGGAGAGCCTTATGGTAGAATCTGAGTCCCGTCCAGGGTGCGAAATTCTGGGGGGGACAAGGGGGGATTTCACCCCCACCAACCATCTTGACCTCCAAAATCCCCACCACCAAAAAATTCCGGGGGGAAGTTTTTCTTTTAACAACAAAATATAAGCAATTAGTATTTACTTCTTATGTACTTTACTAAGGATAATGCGGAATACACACAAAAGTGTGAGTACAGAATGCTTTCTCTTTTTTTCAAGAGATTATTACTCTGTCTACACCAATAACAATTTGCGTGCAATAAAAGAAGAATGCAAGTCAAACATATTTATAAATTATAATAGTTTTGTATTCATACAAAAACTAAACAAAAGCTTCTACATAACACAACGCTTTCGTAATTTATTGACTTTTATATTAATAACATTATAAATATCCATATCATAATAATTTATGTATGTATGTATGTATGTATATGTATATATATATATATATATATATATATATATATATATATATATGGGTGTAGATTAAGATTTTCTTCCCCCCACCAGTCTTTCGCACCCTCCTGTCTATATCGAATAGATGTGCCGTTCGGAATGGTCATAATGACGCTACTACATACCAGTGGCATGCCCAGGATTTTTTAAATGGGGGGGGGGGTAGGTTACGGATAATTTATTTTAGTAGTCCGTCCTCATTTTGCCATCTTTTCCTACCTTTGGCGTTCCATTTTTTAAGGAATACTGGGCCAAAAGGGGTTATAACACTCACCAACCCACCCCCCTGGGCACGATACTGTTACATACATATGTATATATCCACATTTAGGCCATGGTGACAACTACGTAACTCAATAGTGGCTTTATCCTTTGTGCTCATGGCACGTAACTCGCAGGTCTGTGTTACACACAGAGAACTATGGCCCACCCTGCCCCCGTAGCGTCGCCACTAATTGAAAACAACAATAATAATAATAATAAACACATTAACATCGTACTGTACTAATATTTATGTCTCTACATTTCAGGTAAGTCAATGGACCTTCGCAACGATGGTGCCCGGCCCCACACGATAACTAACTGGTAATGTACCTTAGCTTTGATTTATTTTGTGCATGTCGATCAAGGTGGTCCAGGAATTTTAAATAAATTCAATTCCGGTCCAGAAGAGAAAATCAGCAAGCGTAAATGGGTTCTGGACCGTAAGGAACCTTTTTCTCTACAAAGTATTTCAATTCGGTCCAGGAACCTTTTTTCCGGATCAGTTGAAATAGGGTCCAAGTCCCGTATTGAAATGCAACAATACGCAACTTGGTGCGAATTTAAATTGTGCGAGAAAAATGGTTTCTCCCTGTCACGGAACCCAATAGAACCCATTAGAATGAAGGACCTATTTAGGGGGCGTCCAGGTTTGGTCGGACCCCCCCCCCAAAAAAAAAATACTATTAAAATTAAAATAAAAGTATTGAAATAATAAAATAACTAAAATTAAATAATGAAAATATACTTGTTGTTTAATCGAGTTTTTTTTTATTTCAGCCACGACTTTGAATGACAGTATCAAAGAAGATTTATGCAAGATTTATTACTACTTATAATAATATGCATAAAATATTAAAAGGAACTTTACTTTTCGTCAACTGGATCTAACATCCTTTTTTGATATTCAATTATTTATCTATTTGACATTAATATCCTTGCCAGGGCGGTTTTTTTTTATACAAATGTTGCCGACCTTAGCTATACGTAAGCTAGATATCCTTAACCCGTCTTTTTACCTATTCATGTAATAAAAATATAATATTAATTTGATTATTTTAATTAATACTATTATATTATTTATTATTATTGTTATTAATATATTGAGACACTTGATTAGGACCCGCCTCGAAATATATTTCTAGATACATGCCTGATTAGAATGTATGGGTTCCTGCATATTTAAGAATCCCAGGCTTGTTAAAGGTCCAAGAATTATGAACAAATTCAATTCCTGTCCGGGAGAGAAAATCATGAAGTGTAAATGGGTTCTAGACCGTAGAGAACCTTTTTAAGTTTAAAGTATATCAATTCGGTCCAGGAGCCTTTTTTTTTCTTCAATCAAATAATAAGCAACTTGGACCGAATTTAAATTGTGCGAGAAAAAAGGTTCCGGTGCTGCAGAGGAACACAATAGAACCCATTAAAATGTATGGGTTCCTGGATATTTAACAACCCTGGGTTCGATTCCTAGTATCGACGCGATATGTCGGCGTAGAGATCCTAGTAGTGACCTGCCAAACAAGGACGTATTTGGAGGGGTCTGGATCCAACCCCCTCCCCGAGAGACTTATGAAGGTCATAATTAAATAAGAAAAATACTTGTTTGGATTTGTATAATATGAAGTTGATTTATTCCAGCAGAACTTTCGAAGAAAGATGAGAATTAGATTTCGTTGTCAGTGCTTGTGAAATTTACGCTACCACCACTACTAATTATGATATGCATAAAGACAATATCAGGGACTTTATTTCAATAAATAGTCCATTAATTTTGGGGGGCAATTTGTTTGGTAAGTCAGTTGTTTTTTATTCAAATTTCCAGCTTAACCAGACATAAGCTTGATACATGGTGCTGTTCTTATATCATCTTTTTACCTGTTCATGTATTAATAATAATTAATTGACATTTTAATAATGATTTGATTTTCAGTTGGTGTATTTTACTTCGCTTTTCTGCCACTTTTGGCTAATCGCGGAGATGCGTAAGAGAGATGATAGGATTAAATTGATGGACACTCACAAAGAACATCCACGCACAGGTTGGGATTCAAACGCGGGACACCTTGCGTCGTAGCGCGCTGTGATAACCACTCCGCCACGAACGCCGGCATCTTCTTCCAACGACGAACATTTAAATATATAAACTCTAATTTAAATATAAAGAAATATAATAAATCGCCCACAGATAACATCTACTCCGTGGATGGCAAGTTCATAAGTTTGTCTGTCCGACTATATTAATCCCTAGTGAAAATCTTAAATTAAATGATTCGTCGGAGCGAATTGTGCTAACCACTCAGCCACGCAGGTCGGCTATTTTAATAATATTTTGAATATAATAGACATATTTATTATACACTTTATTATTATTATTATTATTATTATTACACGTGAGACGCTTGATATGGATCTCTCCCGAAATTTAGTTCTAGATAAGTGCCAATTCGTAAACTCAAGTCTACACCTGCTTTTTTTCCATGTCCGAACATGTTTTTTCGAGCAAGGAAGGTGCACCATGACGGCGGATCAATCGGGAATACTGAGAGACACGCACAACGCCCGTATGCTGACTCGGCTCTGGCGTTTACGGCATGTTTTATTCTTCACGCATTTGCGTGTCACGAGCATTATTATGCGTTGGTTATTATGAAAGAAGGAAAAAGGACAATGTACACACCTGCAGTACATTGTTTCTGGGCCGTCGCGATGGAACGCGTATGCAGCTAGAACAATGCAAGTGTCGCGACAATAAGAACACGGGAACCAGCTGTTGATGTTTCTATTATGAAGACTGGTTTTCCCGTGAAGTAAACCACAGTCCACGCAAGGCGAGGCAGTAAATTTAAGTAACCAGAACGCTCCTCTCTGGTGCCTTCATGTTCATCGTTTTCGGCATACACGTAGGTTTTTCTTTTTCTTTCGCGACGGTTCTGTTTCTCTGTTGCTTCTCACTTCTAACTCTGGATTATTCGCAATGGATTTCGTAGTTTTCCTGTCTCGATCTCGATACAATACAATTCTTAAGTTAGTTTTTTTTTTTCCGGACTCGGACATGCAAAATGTGAATCCTGATCATGGGTGGGACCCCAGACGGGTAATGGAGGGACTTGCGCACTTTCAAATTTTCTTAGAACTACTATAATGTCAAAATACCATAATAATTCTTTGAGTGTTAGTGACAATGGTTCTATATTAGCATGCAATGTTAATTGGACATTATCCATTGTCTAGTGCTTTTTCTAACACTACGTTTGGTAACACTTTACTATACCTGAGACAGATTTCTTCAAATTTACAGGAGAAAGTACTTACGCAAATCATTTTCTGTAGCGTTGTCGATGTTCGGGAATGTAGTTTTGAGCCATTTTAATGCGAATGCATGTGGTTTTCTACGTAAATCTATTTCCGACGCGCTATTGCTGCTGCCGCCATTTGCTTTCTGCATGAGAGCACAATGTTCCATGTGTTTGATGACGTAAACACCGTAGTCAGTGTTTCAATCCACGCAGTCTTTTCGCTATAATATGATGTGCCGTTGTCCGTATATGCTAAATTGAATGAAGGGAGTGCTAATGGAACCTAACCCAACAGGCCTAACCTAACCTAGTAGGCATACCTCGTCCCCGTGATGGTTCGTGGGGCTATCGTGAATTTTTGGGCTAACGTCAATGGTGTTTGGGGCTAAACGTGGATGGTTTTTGGGGCTAACGTCAATGGTTTAATAATTACTCTTTATGTCGAAAATTGAACTTTTTTCGTGAAAAAATATCGTGAAGTGTTTTAATTTTTTTAAAAAAATTTAGGTATTTTTCGGTGAACAAGGATACAACACTGCATGCACACTCCAAATCGACAAAACACTGGCACAACGCGCGATGAACAGGTAAGCTATCGCAATATTGTGTGGAAATAAGGAAGAACAGTAAGTACTCGTAAATGTAAGAAATATGCATTATTTTCGTTAGAAATTCATTATTTCACCTAAATAAATGTTCCCGAATGCAGAATAGTACGTTAGCAATGTAAAAAAGTGTGAAATAAATCATTGACAGGTGTCTCAGGTATAGTAAAGTAGTACCCTACGTTTCGAAGCATCTCTTCTCTCGTATTCAGTTAACATTTATTTTGTCGGTGGTGGGAATGGTACCCACGACAGATCTATGATTTTTCTACAAATCCTGGCGCCGTGGAGTGGTAGGCTAGAGCACCACTAGACAATGGATAATGTCCAATTAACAGTACATGTTTTTCTTCTGTTTCATATTACCCGAATTCTGAAGTATGTCAGCCCATATTCCAAAAATGGAGTAAAACAGAGCTCGCTCCTAATCGTAATCAAATATTTGTGTTCGAAGCCCATGTCGACACAACACCCAAGAATTGTGTGGGGTATTTCACAGAACCTCCTGTGAAGCTGACTCCTGTTCTAACCGTCCGTTAACGTCAATCACTGAGGAATTACTTATCAAAGTGGAACAAACTATGATAGCATACAGACAAACGACCATTGGGCATGCAGCAGAGTCTTTCAGTATTTTATTTCATATCACTCAAGCAATATTGACGGAAAACATCAAGATGAAAAATGTTTCTGTCCGATGGGTGCCCAGAATGTTAACACAGGAACAAAAAGAAGACAGTGTGACGATTTCCAAGTCACTTTTGAAAATATTTCAGCAGGATCCAGAGGAGATTTTATGCAGATACGTTACTATGATTAAATTATCCTCCGATCCTGAAAGTAAACAATAAAACGTGATCCGACAACATGCGTCGTCTGTGTTCCGTGTAACAACATCATAGTGCAATGTTATGGCTAGTATTTTCTGGGGAGCGTTGATGATTGATTACCAATCACAAAAAAAAGTACTGTGCACAGCTAAAAGCAAAATAGCGCGAAGAAATTTCGAGTAAACGGGAAGTTGTCGAAGGGACTGCTGTTCCTTAACGACAACGCTCCATCGCACCCACACTGTTGCAAAGGCTACAATAGCTGCTGCAGAATTCTTAGTGTTGCCACACCCACCTTATTTGCCAGTTCTAGCCACCAGTGACTTTTTCCTACTAAAGGGGAAGAGTGACAATTTCCCCGAGGTTCTTCTCACAGGCAACTGGGGAGCACTGTTGCCAACTTAGTTCTATTGGAGCCAGATCTGGCTCTTCCGTGCACTCGCTTGGTTGTGAACTGCGACACCCGCCCCCTGCCCCACTATGATGCCATCACTGACTCCGGCCCACATAGACCAACATTTGCCATGAGTAGCTATACATTTTGCACGTGATGTGATATTGTCATATTGGCTGCGTCGCCCCACCCCCTCTTACCTCATGAGTTACTTTTATGTAGCGCCGTGGCTGAGTTGAAGATGACAATATTGTTATCCGAAAATCATTTATTTTCGATTTCATACGACCGTTAATAGATTATTGAGATGGGTGATGTTGCCGGATCTAGACGGTGAAAACTAAGAATAAATTGTCTTAACTTTAAAGTTAACGGTAATAGTGACCGCCCCCCACCTCTTGACAACTAAAATTTTCCTAGGAGGCACTTTATCCAGCCTTCGTAAATCTAGTTCCTTGAAAGTCAACTTCAGTTCCATTTAAGGTGAAATTTGGCTCTTTTATGCGCATCAGGTTTGGCAACACTGCCATGATGGCCGTAGGAGGCAAGGAGGAATGCTTTACGCTTATGGGAGCATTATTTTATTCGTTCTCTCGAGAATATCAAGCATCCAATGACGTAGAAAAGTACATGGACGGAAAAAGGACACGTTGAACAATGACTTATTCGTTGGAAAAGTTGAAACTCCCATTTGATTAGCCGTAACTTGAAGTTGAAGTTGATTTCCCTTAAGGAATACATGGGATTCTGTAAATACTTTATCATCATATTTTTCAAACATCGTGTCTAGGTTAATAATCGCATTAAAAAACCGCTTCCACATGCAACAAGGTGATAAATTCATACTCTCTTGTATAACCGAGTGTTTTTAATTTGGATATCCGTTTAATCTGAATAACGATAGATAGAACAGATTTGATGAAGGAATCCGTACAGTGAAATACGAAAATGACAAATAAAATAATATGTGGATAGTTATAAACGATATAACATTTCAGATAATCCGAATATCCTGATAATTCGGATACGCGGATATCGGAATATCCGATATCAGGATGTTTAAAATCCGGATAAAAAATTATCCGGATTTGAGCATCCTTAGTTTGCGGTGTGTGACTATTTTCATCCCTAGGGAATCATGGCGCTGGGGAAAATGCATTGTGTTACAAGGGGATTATATTGAAGAATAAAAATACTTTAGTTCGCCTGATATTTTTTTCTTGCCGTTCATTCTAGGAACTATTTGATCGCCCCTCGTATGTTCTTTTCAGGTCTTCTGAGTTTGGATGGAAATCATATGAAATCAGTCAATTTTTGGGGCGGAAACTTACCACTTTCTGCATGTCGATTCAAGCGAAGGTGTCCAAACCAGTGATGGGACGATACTGAATCCTGTAGCTGCATCTGAAATGATGGAAATGAGATTTTATGCTGTTCATTAGAAGAACGGCAACAATGAAAACAGACCAGCAAATAAATTACAATGACGTTAGCTCTAGGAAGTAAGACTGCAGACACTATTAAACACAGTGTCACGCATAGTGATGCTACGACACGCATCTTAGCATTTTCTTAGTGTACTTAACATCTACCGCTTTCAACGAAAATGACAATTCAGGGAAGGAACAATCAGCATGTCGGACAGAGAGGTTGGAAGCTTGGCACTTAACTCTACAGTGGCTGGAATGGTGTGAAATAACACAGTGCTATTAACTGCTGTGGTGAGGAGCTGACAAAGTTGCTGTTGCTCCCAAACTGTGAACACAAATTTTCTTTTTCATTTTTGGCAAATACTTTATGTTACTTCTCAGCTTCTTTAATCCAAAGCATTTGTTTGATTTCTTGTTTTAAGTCCACTTTATGTACATATAGGCTAATCCGGATCGGACCTACAGGTTAAGGTGGGATCCGAACCACTGGGCAATGTGCCTCCACCGAGTATCGAACCCGGGACCCCTTGATTACATGGCGACGACGTTTCAAGGCTACGCCATCGGTGGGGCCTCTTTAATGCAATATGAAAGCCAGAGTTTGGAAGTATATGAGTTACTTGTAACGCAGTTTTCAGAAAGAAAGAAATTTTCTTCACACAATTTTTTTATCAATATCTGGAACCAGATGCTCGTCCTGAGAGAATGAGCCAGTTGATGATTATTAAATTGTAAGAAAAATGTTTTGTTTTTAACATCACTACATGTATCCCGAAGACATTGATTGGGATGGTGCTTTAAGTTTAAAGTGGGATCCGAACCAATATGTGTTTCCACCGGGTATCGAACCCGGGACACCTTCATTACAAGGCGACGTCGCTACCACTACGCCATCGGGAGGCCCTAGAGATATTTATTTTATAACACCTAGGACATAAGAGAATGCAATCTAATCATCATGGATATTCCACTGCTTCTCACTTCGACAGTATTTATCATAATTATGATTTACTATTTTTTTAAAGTTAATGATCATTTTGAAGTAAAGCATTTTTTACTTATATTATCTCTATATTTTAATATTTAAAAGTGTATGAGGTTAATTATAATTCAGTTAAAGTTAATGTTAATATGTTGATGATTAGGAACAGCCCGCTTGAAATTCATGCATCAAACATGTAATACGACTTTAACGATAACTGTACATGAGATACTTTTCGGACGAAGTAACTGTAACGTAGGTCCTCCTCACGTTATGTGAAGGATATGTTCAAGTTACTCTTGAGACCATCACAGAAAATATTTGTCATATAAAATTTACTACTCCAATATTACAACACTTGAATAAATTAAATATTAAACGACTATATTGAATTTGCTCAAGTTTTACGCTATTCAGGCTGCGAATTCTAATGTACTCCACACTTACCGCTTGATTATGTCGGTGAGAATTGATACATATGCACTTACGGGGAAGAGCATGATTAGCTGACGGTTTTTAAATAGTAGACAGTTGTAGGAAAATATGAAAGAGGCGCGATGGCATGGTTCAGATTAGGGGGATGGAAACAACTAAGAAAGAGAAACGAAGCAAGGGAAATGATATGTTCTTTGTGCGATGGGGAGGAGACGGACGAGCATATCCTACTGAACTGCCCTTCTACACGTAACCTAAGGGACAAATGCATGAAAGACGTAACGGGGAGGGAGGTCATAGAAGTGGTAGACGACAGAATAAAGATAAAGGAAGCGGGGCAGCAAGTGGGGAAATACCTGGGAGAAGTAAGAGAACGGCGGGGGAAAGCTATTAGAGAAAGCAGCTAAATGAGTCATCATGCTCCAGCTGAGCCATCTTTATAGTGTAAGTGTGTGTAAAGTAAAATGTACGCGTTTTTGGTGAGAGTGCAGGAAAAGAGAAGTGGGGCGAGGAAGAAGGAAGAAAGACTGGAAGAAGAACTGTTGAGGGAGGGGAAGAATGTGTATATAGGGGGCAAAGTAAGATACAGCTTAAAAGAAAACTAAATGTAATAAAATATTGTAGAAATAAGAATCAAAACTATGTAGTGCGTACAGCCTATGGCTCGCACAAAAAGAAAATAAACACAAAACGTACACGTTGCACCAGACCATATTATGTAAATGGAATAAATTATACACTTCTTGGAGATTAATTCAAGAAACAGAAACAATTAATCTTACACATGATTAGTTCACCCAACACAAATTGATACCAACCAAAAATAACGTCTTTCAAGTGGTCACCTTGAGTCGTATCGAGCGAGGAGTTGCGAGGATTGGGAAGGAGCAGGAGATTTTATTTTAAGTCCACATAATGTACAGATAAGCTAATCAGGGCTGGACCTAGAGTTTAAAGTGGGATCCGTATCACTAGGTATCGAACCCGGGTGATTAAGGCAACGGCGCTACCACTGCGCCATCTGCGAGGCCCTAGTATTGGGAAGGATGTCTTGAAACCTATGATGTTAAACTTCAGGAAAAGATTTTGGATTCCATCCCGGGCACTTAGCGTTGATCACTCTGCCACTGGGGTTTGTTCGGCTACCCATGTACAGTCATGGAAAAAAGTTCTTCCCCATAAGGCTTTAATAGGAGCAAGTAATGCAGGAGGGTAGGCAACACATATTGCACCCTTCGATGATCGGGTGATTTTGCCTGTCTTAACACCGAGAAATGTGTTCCACGCGAAGGTCAACATGACAGGAAAGCAAAGAGGGTCACGTGACTATTGGTTACGTGGAGTGTTGTGCTTCTCCACGTCCCCAGTTCTTGATCCACATTGCAGAAAAAGTAGAGCTGCATGCAATATATGAAAATAGGTTGTTTTCAACTACACGCTTAATTATGATTTTCCCAATTGTAAATCTATCAGACGTGTCTCCCGATTTAGTCGGGACAGTCTTTTACTTTGAATTCCTGTTTTTTCATAGGCGTAACTTGACGGGAGCAGAAAGGGCATTTGTAACCCCCCAAAAAATCAGGTTTCTTAAAGCTGCTAAGGGGTGTGGGGGTAACGCCCCACACTTTCTTGATCCGGTCGTGAGTGGGGGTGATGTGATCAGCATCACGCCCCTGACCGCCTTTACCCCCCAGGGTTTCCCCCAGGTACCCATGTTATTCGACGCTGGGTAGACGCCGGGACCGCTTCCACCGTTAACAAGGTCATTGGTAAACAATAAAAAAATGTGTTAGACCCAATTCTTTAATACCTTATCATAATCTTTATCGCAATTTTAAATTTTGTTGTAAGTCCACTTTATGCAAAAAAAGGTAAAGTTCTCACCTGTGCTTAGCGCTACGCCATGAAGGCGTATAGGGGGTGTGGGGGTAACGCCCCACACTTTCTTGATTCGTTCGTGAGTGGGGGTGATGTGATCAGCATCACGCCGCCCCATACTTTCTTGATTCGTTCGTGAGTGGGGGTGATGTGATCAGCATCACGCCCCTGACCGCCTTTACCCCCAGGGTTTCCCCCAGGTATCCATGTCATTCGACGCTGGGTGGGCGCCGGGGCCGCTTCCAACGTTAGAAAAGTTCCCTGGCTTGAACCGGCCGGGGATCGAACCCGGGGCCTATAGCATGGTAGTCAGACGCGTTACCGACTGAGTCACCGGCACAGATAGACTAATCTGAAGTGCATACAGTTTAAAGTGGGATCCGAACCACTATGTGCGATCACCTGGTATCGTACCCGAGACCCCTTGATTACAAGGCCTTACCACTACGCCATCAGTGAGGCGCACACAATCTTTGTATTTCGACCTTTTTAAACCTATATGTATCATATAAGAGGTTGTTTAACGTTGCTATGCCTCTATGGATTATATATAGCCAGTATTCGAGCACATAGCGTCAGGTTTCATAGAATATAAGCTTCTCTTGCATGTTTATGGTTTCCTGTCTGCAGTAGAAAAACTGGCAGGTTCCCGTAGCTTTTCTTTCAATAGTCTTCCAATGGTTGCATATCATATCACTCAAATTTGATTCATTCGTTGCGAACACAATCCCCGATGGCGGAGTGGGATCGTGGGCGCCTTGTAATTAAGGGATCCCGGGTTCGATACTCGGTGGAGGAACATAGTGGTTCGGATCCCCCTTTAAACTGTAGGTCCATTCACGATTAGCCTAACAGGACATAAAGTGAACTTAAGACATCAAATCAAGCAACCAACACAATCCCGTTATTGTCCAGATTATCGAATCCAGAGCCTTCGTCGCGAATAACATAAGCAGGAAGACAACGTGAAATAACCGAACAGAAACAGAACCTAAAACCTACATCGGATAGGGTTCTGAAATGAAACAGAATACGAAAGTTGAGGGACCTCTATACGCACCCACTTTTCCTCCAGCCGGTGGAATGACTTCAGGGAATCTCACCCTGACGTCATTCCTCCCGCTTTCCTTACAACCCTTGGCGAGGAGGGAGGACAAAGGAAAGAGGGGGAGGAAACACTGCTTTTCAGGCGCGGTGATTCCGTGCCCAGGGTAAGCTCCTTCTTGTGAGAGTCCACCGGTCGCACTCTCAACCTTGAGAGCCTTTACCGTTCCCTCCGCTCAACTAGGGAAAACGTACCCGGTAGAGTGCGAAGAACAGGAAAACTGAATAACATGGGCAAACCAATTCTACGCTAATTTTCACTTTACATTTGCTTCTGTCTTGCTGATTTCTGTTACTTGAACATAAATTTATCAAAAGGGAAAAGCTTAAATATTGAAGATGAAGCAAACTGAATTAAAATTCAAGGCTTAAGCAATTAAAGCACCTATTTGCTGACTCCCCCCATCCTTGTATTTACAAAAATAGTGATTGTTTCTCCTCTCTAATCTTCAAAAGCAGCGAGAATACTTCTCTCACGGAACTGAATATTTTTTTAAAGGGAAACCCCCCTCCCCGAAATCCTACAAATATCTAATTTAAAAAGTGTATAGTGGTAATTCATTTTACTTCATTAGCAGGATTAAACACTTTGCTTAATACGTTGTAATAATCTGAGATTCATCTTCAGGACATCTAACCCCACTGTTTCAAATTTATGTGGCGGCTGCTAATAAGGGATGATCCCCATCCCGAAATAAAATTCTGACTCTGACCTGCAATGATTCGAACTTTTAAAAACCTGTCATTTCGAGCTCGGAAAGGGATTTTTTTTATTATTCATAGGGAATTTCATTCTGAGCCAGGAACACAACAACAGAAGTTTGGCGCGTGAAACTGAATGCGTGTAGTCGTTGGCTTCGTGTTTATTATTTATTTAGGTGTTAGTGTTTGTCGTGATAGTGCTGTGTTAAAGGGTAATGGATGTGATACAAGATTTGCTGGTGAAACCTTTTGGAACAAGATCTTTTCAGGAGAAGTTGCAAATTGTTAATACAGGTAGGCCAGTGTCATCGCTTGAACTTATTTCTACACACAAAGACAAAATCGGGAATATGTGAGGCATTTTCGCAAGCAAATTATGACAAAACACCATGGTTGACAGGAAGTATAAGTGTTAATAAGCTTTGCATTTTTGTTCGCCGTGCTTACTTTTCGGGGCTGAAAAGAATGTATGGACGCGTGACTGTAATCTTTGCAACACTTGTGCCAAACATGAAAAATCCAAAAGTCACATAACTTCCTTTGTTAAGCTGCAATCTTTCGCCCAGACACGTATTGACGTGCAACTGGACAAACAGCGTGCTTTGGATGTAGTACGGCACAAGTAATCGGGTCCTGGAGTAAGTTGAATTTTGCACTTAAATTAATATTGCGGGTTTTTATTTCACTAGTGCACGTCTTTCATTTTTATATTTCACAGGCTGTTTTTTTATAGCTTTATAATACTGTCTTGTTTTATTATTTGAAATTCTACGCGTATAGTAAACTGCAATAACGAGAATTAATTGATTGTGATCGTAGCAATAAGACAAACATTCCGACACAATATTCCTAAATCCAATATGGAGCGTGACATAAATTGCACGGAAACTTTTGGAGTTTGAGGATCAAAAGGTCGGAGATTACCCACTCGTTAGAACCAGCATACGCCACTGTCTACGTGCAATGACGGGACCAAAACATACGTCAGATAGCTGTGTTCCTCCTTATTTCGTACGCCATTGATAACTGGAACACGTGACCTCGTCTTTGGTAGAACAGAAGCCTGCTTGCTTGCCACCACCCTTTAGTTCAGTGACCTTCGCCCGTAGTCAGCAAGAGTGAATGACTCACCAGATACTTGTCTGTGAGGCTACACAAGAATAGATATTTCGTTAGTGGCTGTAAGTATTGTTTCATCTGCAGTTATATCAGTTAACATTTCAATAGTTTTCTAATGGTTACGTTAGTGATAAACATGTAAATTAGTTCTCGAGAGTGAACGTTTTATCTATTTGAACGGGGGATTTTTATAGAGCCTGCATGTATTATTTTTTCCTGAAACAAGAAGAAATTCGAAGACGCAAAAAGAGTTGTATAAGAGTAGTTAACAAAAGGAAAAAAGAAGAAGAAAACGAAAATGTAAATGCTGAAATAAATTATGGTAGAGATCGAGTGAATAACATTTTGTCATGGGGCCTCCTCGATGGAGTAGTGATAACGTCGTCGCCTTGTAATCAGTGGATCCCGGGTTTGATACACGATGGATGCACATAGTGGTTAGTATCCCACTTTAAACTGAAGGTCGAGTCCAGATTAGCATATCTGTGCACCAAACCAAAACTAAGAAAGAAATTGTCACAGTGTAAGAAAATTTCATGTTCAACCAGATACGAAACAAAAGGGAATAATATATTGCAGGTTGGAGTTCACATCTGTAGCATCTAACCAGCACAATTATGAATCGCAACATATCGTATCAGATCCATTTTTATTATACATGTATGATAATATAAGAGAAGTAGAGGAAAGAGAAAACCAAGCGAAACACGGACGCCTTCTCCAGAATTTCAAATCTCGTTACATAAGGTTCTGGGTTGGAGTCCCGAACAGGCATGACTTTCTTGTTCTTGCCCTTTTATCTGCTTCATTTCATCATAATTCATCGTTATGGTTTACCTGCAGGGGAAGAATAATGACAATAATTGCCAATACAAAGCCAATGACAAACAGAACAACTCGATTACGGAGGTGCCAAGAAGAAACGAGACTTGACAGTTTCTCCGCCTCTCGGTTTGTCGAATTGAAAATTGCTCTCCCGTTAAATATAGAAATCGAAAATGTATGTGAATGAATATACATGTATTTTATATATTCCGGTTTTGTAGGAGATTTCGTGAGAGATGAAATAAGTACTCTTCCATCGTATTTATTTTTATAATTTTTATTCCCTGTTCGATGATCGCGACGATAAGGACGAGTGACCATTACATGAAATTGATGACGAAATAGTCAAACACCCCCGACAAGGACGGTACTCAAACCCGATAACTTTGGCGACGATATCGAATGTCAATCACTTAATGAGCTTGACCACCGAGCCTGCTTAATGTTGTTTCTCTCAGGAAATTCGTAATAACTGTCAATATCCCACATTCACTATCATTTTCTTCATAATTTATCTTATTGTTGTGATTAACCTGAATTCAAAGAATTAGTTGAAAGGCAAAAATGCAAGATTGAATGTCTCTGATGTTACTTCGTGCCGAATAATATGACGTGGTATTATGATATGAATTTATTAATCATATAATATGCCTATTCATTCCATTGATTGATCCCAATTGAGCACACAAAATATGCTATAATGTCCACTCCATGGAGGAGTGGTTAGCACAGCGCCCTACGATGCCATGGGTCCCTGGTTAGAATCTCGACTTGGGCGTGGGTGTAATTGGTAAGTGTCCCTTCATCAATTTCATCATAGCATCACTCATCTTCATCGTCGCTATTTGCCAAAAGTGAAAGAATAGCAAATCTAAATAACAAACATCCAATCAAATCGAACATCTCTACCGATTTAATTCTATACGGTACCGAATTCCCACTTTATTACTGCATCTTAAGTCATTTTACAGCATCTCAATTGTTTTCCGATTCGAAAACATTTGGAATGATGTTTTCTGCAGTTGATTGTGCATTGTTTCGTTGTTTGGATTGTTTAATTAATGTCGCATTAATTAGTTTTAGACCAATCGTGACGGGGGAAGCAAGAGCACAAAGAAAGCGAAAAAGACAAGGAAGAGACCACGGCTTTCTTTAAAGATAGCATCCCGTGAATACAACTCAAGTGACTGCAGAATATTATGAATAAAATTTATTTCGCTTTTTCCTTTTATTTCTGTTTCAGTTATTTTACTTCGCTTTTCTTCTACCACTCGCGTTACTCGTGTCGGTGAGGAAGAATTATAAACTCGTGAAATGGACGATGGTACAAAAAAATATATGCCTCTCCCACGGTTCGAAACTGTCAGTACAAAATATTGTCTTATATTTAAAATTTACGGGCAAATATGGTTTGTCAGGTAGCAATTTTCGCTTATCTCTTTCTCAAGGGGTTCCATTGCCTCTCTGATGTCGTAGTAGTAACGTCTTCGCCATGTAATGAAAGGCTTCCGAATTCAATACCAAGTAGAGAGGCATTTGGTTCGAATCCCATTTTAATCTGTAGGTCCAGTGCATGAACTAGACTTAAACAATTAACGTGTGGCATGTGGTCTGTGATGAGAACCATCATTTCAGCGAACCTTCTTGACAATGACTCTAATATCACTTGATAGAATAGTATTTCCTTACGAGTAGCTCTTGTCAAGAAACCAGTTCCTGAAATTTTCTTCTGGAGGCATCGTAGCACCCAGCTGTTTGTTGTGGCTGGGGCACGAGTCATGTGACTCATGCTATCAAAGCTCAATCCTTCCCGAGAAGTCAGAATCACCAGGCAAACTTAAGCGAATATTTTGTTATTTGGGTTGCATAAACAACAGGCTTTAAGACGTTACGAAATTCTACGTCCCGTGGCCCAGGTATTTTTTTCTAAGACTGTACCCAAGTTCTAAATCATCGCAATGGATACGTATCCTAACTTGGTATGCAACGCTGCAATTTGTTACGTGATTTGGGTTGCCTAAATATAAGGGGTTGATTCAAACTTCTTAAAGTTCAGTTTTCCGTGTTGCTTACATCTGAACTCATAAGGGATGACTGAAGTTCACAGAAACATAAACAGTATCCGCCTACACTAAGGTGACCAGACAGAGTCCCTTTTATTGAGTCTGTGTCCTGATTATTTTGGAACGTAAAACGGGACGGACGCCAAAATGTCCCTTTTTTTGTGACAACTCGGCATAAAATTACTACATAACACCAGAAATATTGGAAAAATGGAAGCTGGAAAGAATATCACCTAGCGATTGTTGGGTAGAAAGTAGTTCATATTTCAATGTCAACAATGTGTCACATTCCAATTTTCTTAAATTTGGAGTTTCTTCTCTGTTTACCCGGACTAATGCCCCCCCCCCCCACTGAATGGTTTGTGGACAAGTGACAAGAACGTTCTTTCAGTACAAACTTTGAAAGCTATGTTGATTAATACGGTGAACTTTGATCACACGTGTTTAAACTTTTACAAAATGTTATTTGAAGAGAAGGAGATACATTATAATAATAATCCTTTGCGCTACATAATAATAATAATCCTTTGCGCTACAGCCCTTTGAAGGGCCTTGGCTTTACCTACCGACTACAGGTCTCCCTCCCACGCTTTCCTTCGTCACCTCTAAGCGTGGAGATCTTCAACCAGTATTGGAATAGTCGGGTGGTCAGAGATTTATATAAAGGTGTAAATGAGTTTAGAAACCTAAAGTAAACTTGATAAAAGATAAAGACGGTGATTTTCTAGCTTACCCAAGCGATATTCTAAATAGATGGAAGAACTACTTTAATGACCTTTTAAATGTTCACGTAGGAGATAAATCAGAAGTAAATGAAGTGCACACAGCAGAACCTTTAGTTCCAGAACCTAACTTGACTGAAGTTAAAGATGCTATTAAAAGGCTAAAGAATAACAAAGAACCTGGCCTTGATTTAATACCAGCTGAGTTAATTAAATATGGTGGAAATTCGTTAATATGTCAAATTCATAAATTAATTTGTTTAATATGGAATAAAGAAGAAATACCTCAACAGTGGAAAGAATCCATAATTGTTCCTGTGTTTAAAAAAGGTGATAAAATGAACTGCAATAATTACCGTGGAATTTCTCTACTCTCAACAACATATAAAATATTATCTAACATTATTTTAACAAGACTAACCCCTTATGCTAATGAAATTATAGGTGATTATCAATGTGGATTTAAACGTAACAGATCAACTACATATCAAATTTTTCACATCAGACAGACACTTGAAAAAAAGCGGGAATATAATCAAAATGTCCATCAGCTATTCATTGATTTTAAAAAAGCATATGATTCGGTCAAAAGAGAAAATTTATATAATATATTAGTCGAGTTTGGAATACCTAAGAAGCTTGTTAGTATGATAAAAATATGCACCAGTGAAACAGAAAGTAATATTCGTGTGGGTATTAATGTGTCTGACAAATTTACAATTCATGATGAGTTAAAACAAGGACATGCATTATCTCCATTGCTCTTTAATTTTGCCTTAGAATATGCTGTTAGGAAGGTAAAAGAAACTAACGAAGGACTAAAATTAAATGGTATGACTCAGTTGTTAGCATATGCAGATGATGTAGACTTATTAGGGGATGATATAAATACAATTAAGAATAATGCTAAAATATTTTTCAAAACTGCTAAAGAGATAGGTTTGGAAGTTAACAAAGAGAAAACTAAATATATGCTTACAGGCCGAAACCAAGTGTTAGGTAATAATCAAAATCTAATTATTGATAACAACTCGTTTGAACAAAACAGTAATTTTGCCTGTAGTATTATATGGGTGTGAAACTTGGTCCCTTACATTGAAAGAGGAACACAAATTGAGAGTATTTGAAAATAAGATCCTTAGGAAAATATTTGGACCTAAAAGGGATGAGGAGACAGGTGAGTGGAGAAGGTTACATAATTTAGAACTACATAATTTGTATTCATGTCCAGATATTATTAGAATAATTAAATCAAGAAGACTTAGGTGGGCAGGCCACGTGGCACGAATGGGAGAGGAAAGAGGAGTTCACAGGATTCTTGTTGGGGAACCTGATGGTAAGAGACCTATAGGAAGACCAAGACGAAGATGGAGGGACAACGTTGAGATGGACCTAAAAGAAATCGGTAGAGATGGAAAAGAGTATATAGATCTTGCTCAAGATAGGGACAGATGGAAGGCCTGTGTTGCTGCAGCCATGAACCTTCGGATCTAAGAAGGCTAGAAAGTTAGTTAGTTAGTGGGTGGTCAACCCGACGTATCCCCAGCCGTTATAGTAGGTCTCCGCGACCGGATTACGCTTACTCATTCGAAGCTCAATTCCCCACAATGGTGGGTTGCCACCGACACTATACACAGGTCGTAATTTCCAGAGACTGAACCCGGAATCGAACCCATGCCGTCCCGCTGCCGCCGTTAAAAGCAAGGTGCCTTAGACGGCCACGGAGGAGGACGAAGGAGATGCATTAATCGGCAATATATCAATGAATGACTTCTAATTCCAAAGGACTGCTTGGTTGGAGTGCAGTGATTATCACCATATAATGTAAGTTATTTACACAGTATTTATTTATTTAACTATAGGTAGTTTTCAAACATAAGCATTTAGGACGAAACAGTTTTTGTATTTTTTCTGTCTTGTTTTTCCTTCAGAAAAATATGAAAAATGTCCGGTTTTGTATGGTCACATTACCTTACACAGGCAACCCAAGCTACATGCACAAGACTAGCTTTTATAATACCTAACGACATGGAGCAAACAGTGATTCGAATGGGAACTGTGACTACCTTTATATGTTGTTAAAACCACAGGCAATTTTGCCGTGAAGGTCCTACATATCGAATATAGACCCCTGTGGCTGTGTATATTGTTTATTTACGACGAATTGCAACTTTTACAAAAGCCCCCTTGTCACTTTAGGAAGACGCCTCTCTGCGCAGGCGCCGTAAGGGACGCGATGACCAAAAACGTTGATTGAATGCCTTTTGCGACCTTTTATTACTAAACTGTGCAGATGACCGCAGTAGATTATACGTGTGTTTTTGCTTTATTGGTCCGGGCGACCAAAAACTATAACACTCCATCATTATGCTGTTGCTTGCCTTGCTTCTAATTGGTTTAGCGGATGTGACGTCATGACATGTTACCGTTACATGTCTACCCCTCCTTTCCCCCCAACTTTTGTTTCGGAGCAGCATTCGGCCCCGCCCCCTTACGCACAAATCCACACATGCGGCGAGGGAGGAAAAAAACACACGCACACACACACATGCGTCCACAGCGCGCATTACATAAACCGTGATTCCAAGTCATGATTGAAGATATTCGGACCATAGTGGTCAACCCCGGTACATCATACAACGGACAGTCCAGACTGACACAGACACACACACGCACGCACACGCACACAGAGAGAGGAAAAAAAGACCGGGTAACAATGTTGGTAATTTACAGAGGGGCCACAGAGAGGGGCCAACATTTCCAACCCTCCGTTGGAAATCTCTGTGACCGGCAGAATGCCTCTCACATATCCCCCCCCCTCCCATCACGCCACAACACACACATTCCCCTGTGTCTAGTACAATTGTGTACATACTCTGACTGGTTCATCTGTGTTGAGACTCAAACAGTATTTCGATAGGATTTTTACCCGGCGTGGAACATTATATATTGTCAACACTCCGCGGCCGACAAAAGAGAGTGTTTCAGGATACGCACATTTTCTGATGTGATATACCGTGGTTGTTTGTCACGATATTAATCCGCAACAACTTTTTTTTTTTAATTTTTAGCTTCCATGTCGTTAATTAATCTACTAGCATTAATGATTTTTTGAAAAGGAGGAAGTTGTTTCTAAGCCAAAATCACATCTGAAAATTTTTGTTTCCTTGCTTCTAAATTAATCTGTGGGTTACTACTTTTAAGGTCACTAAATTCATCTTCAGAGACTGGTTTCGACTAAATCTATGCAAAAATATTGGATTTTGGGTTCCTATTACACTGAATTCATCTCTCCTCTTTTTTGTTAAAATTTTAGATTTTATTTCCCTAATTTTGCAAATATTGTTCGAATTTTCAGTTTCTTTCTGACTAAACTAATCTTTGGCCTTTTGAGTGTTTACAGTAGTTCACCTGTCATAATACTCCGATTTGTATGGATATTTGTCGCTTAGTTTGCTATTTTTATGGATGTTTGTCGTTTGGTTTGCTATTTTTATGAATGTTTGTCGCTTAGTTTGCGATTTTTATGGATATTTGTCCTTTAGTTTGCTATTTTTATGGATGTTTGTCGCTTAGTTTGCGATTTTTATGGATATTTGTCGTTTAGCCCCGCGCCAGATAAAAATAATTGTTTGTGTTGAGTTTATTACAAGTTTATAGGACGCTGTAGCTTCCCATCAAGCAACTAATCTCATATTCTTTTTTACTTAATTCATTGTCTTGACATAGATTACTTAAAAATAAATATAATTACTGAAATCACATTCTAAACAAAATACTTCCTCAGATTAATGTATCATAATACTTTGCGATTGGTACTATCTACATAAAACTCGTGTTCAAATATTGCAATAATTTATATGCACTATTCGTTTAATTAGAGAATGATATCAGGAAGTGAAAATATTATTTTATATGAAACAATGTAGATTTACTACTGCGTCAAATTCAATTAAAAGTAAACAAAAGAGAATCATGGTGGAGAATGTTCTATATAATTAAAAATTGCCATTTTGATGGTAAAATAATGGTGTGATATTGAACACACCCTGTTATATAAATAAATACGAACGTCGGTTTAGTGGAACGTCGGAAATGAAAAGACACACTAATTTAGAAAGTAGCCTCCCAAAATACTTTTTCTGCGTATTCCTTAGATAATAATACGAAAGGTATAAATTAATCGTAATAATATTCACATTGTGATTATATACGACACCTGTACTTCATACTAAGGAACAAAAATCTGATTTGTTGTAAGACCTCCGAGAAATATTGGTTGTAAGCCCCGCATATATTGTATGTCCCAGGCCCCGCACCCAAATAAGGCCAGCCCTGGATGGGTATTAATAGAGAAAATAGTTTTCATTTGTTGCCTCTGAATCACGTTCTCCAAGTAGTTCATTTGCCAATGCGCTGATCATCTCTTCGTTTTCTGTACATTCCTCCCCGTTTTTTCAACTAGAAAAAGTAATTAACGTGGATATTTTCGAAGAGGGAATGAAAACGCCCCCCCAAATTTGGAACGTCTTCGAAATTAAGGATATTTTTAAATGGCTTCCTGAGTCTCTCTTGTGTAAGTTTTGGGAAAGTTTGCAGGGATATATCAATAAGTACATATTTAGGGTTGATAAAGAACGGAATTTAGTACCAAAAATGACAAAAAATAAGAATTTGTTAATAATTTTAAGGGAGTGCCATGACCAATTTGGGAGAGATTAGTTTAGAGTGGGGTGGGTTGATTCCTTTGAAATTGACAGGCACTGGGGCATATATTCTGAAAAGGGGGGCGAGGGAAGAAAATTTTCCCAGGCGTAGGCGTACCGAAGGATGGCGGTTATGAGGGCCAGAATTGGCCCCTTTGGACTTTTCTCAGAGGATAGGGGAAAAAAATATTATTTCTATCCATTTTCCTATTCATAACTGATCTCAAAGTATTTTTTTCGGCAAATGAATCGCCCCTTAGTAAAAGCTTCTTGGGTGCCCCTATGGTCCTAGAAAAAGAGCACTTGTTGACTTCGGAAACATCGACCATCGTTTACCACCGAGCACATCCGAAACGCAAGTGGCTATGGATGTTGGCACGTTAGGAAAAGGTGCGGCAATAAATCGGGCGATTTTGCAACACTGGATATAGCTGGCTGTTGCGTCATAGGTAACACGTGACTACCGCCATCTTGCAGAGCCTGCTTTACTATTTAGTTATGATGAAGCCGTAGAGCGGGTCACAGCGTGCATTCGCTGCAAAAGCGTATTACAAAAACAGCGAGGATATTCCTTGGCCCGCCAGATCACTGGATCTGTAGTACGCGTGTGATTATTTTCTTTGGGAGTAAATGCAAGGAAAAGTCTTGCTTGCAACCAACCCTCACGCACCCTCAATGAACTTAAAGATTGAATCCGGGAAGAGGTGGCTCAAATTCCTATCTTACTGATAGTGTTTGGAACGATATGGAGGTCATCGCAGTAATGTTATTTTAAAAATAAATCAAAATGTAATGACTATATTTGTATTTTCTTTTGGTATTTCTTCTTCAGTCAATAAATTAGTTAGGTTTTGTATGTATTATGCATTATTTTGTCTTAACTGTGGAGTATTTAAAATCGCCAGATTCATTGTCGCACCCTTTCTTAACAACTATAATGTCTGGAAAATACGTTCATATGAAAGGCAAACATACAAATGACCTGACTGCTTGATGGGCATAACGGGTAGTTATTGGGTCTGCGGAACTATAGGTCTTTTCTCCTCTTATGACGGGCGCTCTATATGCTGGCAAGGGAATTGGGCAGCGGGGAATACGCAGCAGACCAAATAGACAACAGCGGTGGCGCCGAGAGTTACGACGTCGGGGGGAGGAACTACTACGCTCACCTCGTTCTGCAGGCTGCTGCGTTTCTTATCGCGCTGGATTGGTAGCTCCCCACTTCACTTGACAGCATACAAAGCGCCTGCCGTAAGACTGGAAAAGAGCTAAACAGGTGGTGGAACCATTTTTTTGTTGTTTTTTATGAATGTCCAGTCTGTCAAGAGAAAATTTTTAATAACATGCAGTTTTAATGGAACACTATCCATTGACTATATTTTTTTTACCGTTTCTTCTCTCCTCTTCAGATCCAGACAATTTTTTTTATGCTGGTGGTGGAGAATAGAAATAAGAAAACTATATTTTCGCAAGAAGAAGTATATCAAATTAATTAAGATGTATGGCGAAAGCTACAGAGAACTGAAGACAATGTCGGAACACCAGAACAAATAGATTGATTGAAATTAAAATGATGGGTGACTCAGCACTAAGGCTATTTGCATCCGTCACGGTATACGGGGACAAGCTCCTTATCGACGTCTATATGAAGGACAGGCCTTAATTACGTGGTAAATAGTACATTAGTTAAAACACATTATATGCAGACGAGACTGAAGCTATAAAATATCTGCGGACTAACATTTCCATACCTACTAGAGTACATATGAGTAAAATGTCTGCCTTGGTAGTTTCAGACTACAATCATGTATTTCATTTTCGTATATTATAGAGTGCTGCAGGAAGAGGATTTCGTTCGAGCGCCAAATAGTTCGCATGGACGACGCTAGATAGCGTACGGAATTTAGAGTTTCTTCCGCTCAAACGGACAAAACGAGCGGTATACGCTCGAAGCCCTGTAGTACACGTATAACCTTAATTTGTCTGTTGTAGTGGGTCCTCAAATATGGTGAATTGAAAGATGCAGTGAAATTGAAACTTAAGTGAACATAGTCATTATATTATCTTCATGATGAAATGTAGTTTAGTCCACTGAGGCCCTAAAGGAGCTCTCAGCACACTGATGAACAAAACACAGCCCCGCAAGAGATACTGACTGTGAGCCCAAGCACCAAAGCCCCGTTAGCCTACAACAAGGCGATTACCAGGGTGGAAGGGGAGTTGACACTTGGGTCTCCTCTCTGTAAGTGCGAAGGCAGAGGAAATACAGGGACAAACAAGAGACAAATGAAGATATGAAGTGAGCAGGATATAAAGGGGGAGAGGGAGTAAAATTTTTGAATGTCGAAAAGAGCACCCGGTTCGCTAACCTGGAAGGCCCTGGTTCGATTCCCGGGATGGTGATTTCAAGTGGAAATTTTTCCTACTTTGTCTCTTCATAAAAGCAGCTCTGGGATTCACACTGCATCTAATAAATAAATATATAGGGGTAAAAGGCGGCCGGAGCGTGTTGCTAATCACATCACATTAAAGAAATTACCGATATCGTGCATCTTTTGGGCAATATCATCACATCATCTTATGTGCCTTCATGACACAGTGCAATGAGCACAATTATTGTGGCATATACTAATATTATTTTTTCATGGCAGCAGTGTAAAACTCATGCTTGCGCTTTAAATATTACATAACTCCAGGATGAAGTATCGCTTTAAAATTGACTATTATTTAATGCTCAGAATATTTTTCTTTTCCCGAACGTGTAAGCCAGATTTTAAAAGTTTCGAATTTTCAAAACGCCCCTGCACCTACATAATTTACCCGTCTTGTAAATTTTCGGACATTCAATTTGGGGTGTGAACGAATAAAATGTGCTTCTAGCCATTAATTGAACCAGTGCGCTAACGTGGAAGCTCCCCTTCTCCGATGTTCGTGGAAAAACAACATAACCGCGATGACGCGCCTTTGACATGAGTCGTACAGTAGGATGCACAAGTAAGTATTGCTCGGCAAATGGTCCATGACTATTTTCAGTAATTTTCCCTTGCATCCTACGTGTTTTTAAAGACTGCCATTTTTTGTGTAGGTACTGGTGCAGAAGTTGTCAGCAGCTTGTTTGGCATTTTGTTTCGATTCTTGAAGCTGTCGTTGCTTAAAACAAGGAGCATAAACACGGCAGTGGACAATTTGCTTCTTAATCTTATGATTTCCACTGTACAACTTGCAAACAGTACCATATGTTGCAGGAAACGTAGCTGTGCTTTATATATGGAGGTAAGTTGATCTTATTCTAATTTCTAGTTTTACTGATAACTTAGAAGTTTATTAGCGCATAGTGTCCGTTTTCAAAAGTGTGAACAATTAATTGCAGAAAGTTTGTTGTGCGACAGGTCGGGAATGGGCCAGCAGATTAACGTAGAATAGGAACATCTTCAGTTGCACCCGCGACCCGGAATCGAACGCGGTACCCTTTGATTTACAAGTCTATTCAAAATCCATCCGGGGGCGTTCACGCAACTTGACACGAAAATTGTTATCTGTAAGTTGAAACATCATGAAATGTTATTTGGTACTAGCTGATTACCCGGCGTTGCCCGGGTATTTATTTATTCCAATCTTCTACAAGACAGGAAAATAATGAATTCTAACTATAATGTAAAATGAACTTGGAGTTGAACGGCATTGGTAGTGTCACTATTCATCTTGGCGACCCCGAAAACTATGGATTCCACACTAATATCGGTCGTTTTCTATTATTTTTACATGCCACCCCTTCCCACCCCACCCCTAGGGGTGCCTGGGGTGTCTTACCCCCACAGTATTTCTTTCCAGATTGTAATATGTGTACCAAGTTTGGTTGAAATTGCTCCAGGCGTTCGAGAGGTATACCGGAACAAACCTACACTCTGAAACAAAATAACTACACCACCGCTAAATATGAGGGGAATATTGAAATATGTTTACATTGCCATTGTAATAACGTGCAAAACAATGGCCAATGGCAAATTGCACCTGGGATTGTTCCTTGGTGTATCTTGATTCTCCTTTGTTATTTTGCACTGCTGTCATTCATTCCACTCTGCCAACAGGTGTCTGACGGCTGTGTGCAAATGGCTGCCGCCTGTAAGGTGTGGCATACAAAGTTCTGAGTGCCATTTGTGTTGTAATAATTTTCATGTTTCTCTTAATGTTCAGTGGGTTATTCCCTGTTCATAGTTTGAGCAGATACATTGAGTTTTGCTAGCAAAAATAAAAAAAAAACTAGCTAAATAAAATTGTGGTTGAAATGCGATTTATTAATAATGTCAGTTTGTTCAAAATCAACATGTATTATTTTACTGAAAAAAACGAATGAAAAAAGGTCAATGTCCAGGCATTAATTATTAACAGACATATAAAACAAGGCCCAGGATTAATCTAAAGTAAAATATGAGCGGTATAATTGTCTACATATCACCTAAAACACAGTTTGCGTTCCATTGTGTTAAGTGGTGCAGTTATTTTGTTACAGACTGTATATACATATATACATTTTTATATACTATATAGAAGATGGTATCAAACATAGAACTCGAAACATCAAATCAGGGTTGATGCCATAGACGTCCTCAGCTTATTTTTTCCTAGGTAGTTGCAAGGAAGGTAAATTTTCCCGGTAATGGAGGAGCAAACGAGATATATTTTCCCCCATTATAGTGTTTACCCCTCGTAAATACTCCTTCAGTGCGAGATTATCATCTCCCTGCAACGCTATAATTATAATTAACTAAATTATTGTGAGTGGAATGAGATAGTGTGTAAAATATATAATTTTAGGTTGATATTAATTTTCCAGGTTGATTCCGGAGCATGGTTGATTCACCCTTCGACGCAATGCTCTTATGTATTTTAATGCACCAACAAATGCATCATTAGCAAGCAGTTTGCATTTTAATGTTTTTCTGGAGTCCCAAAAAAAAGGCATATTTGTCTCATTTGACAAATTTTGGGTTGTGTGCAGTATGAGATTAGCGATGGTGTTAATGGTTAAAACTTTACACTCCCAGTTTTTTTTTTTTTTTTGTTTTATTTAACCGCAACTTTAAGGCGAAGAGGAACAATTACGCACCAGTTGTGCATTTATTTCAATATCGTCGGATTTGGCACTGCCATTTAAATAAGGGATTAGTATGGAAGAGAGTATGAGTTTCTATCCATGTTGCAAGTGGAAACTGTTTTGCAGTTGATTAGTAAGCTAGACTCGATGTTTGAAAAATATGATTAATAAGTATTTACAGGATCTCATGTATTCCTTATTGGAAATCAACTTCAAGTTACGGCTAATCGAATGGGAGTTTCGACTTTTCCTACCACTATCTGTGTGACATAGTTCAACGTGTCCTTTTTCTGTCCATGTACTTCTCTACGTCATTGGATGTTTGATATTCCCGAGAGAACGAATAAAATAATGGTTCCATAAGCCTAATGCATTTCTCCTTGCCTCCTATGGCCATCCTGGCAGTGTTACCAAACCTGGTGTGCAAAAAAGAGCTAAATTTAACCATTAATAGAGCTAAATATGACTTTCAAGGAGCTAGATTAACGAAGATTGCATAAAATGCCTCCTAGGGTAATTTTAGGTGTCAGAGGGGTGGGGGCGCTGCAATTACCGTTAGCTTTAAAGTGATGGTAATTTATTTTTAATTTTCACCGCCTAGATTTGGCGGCATCACCCATCTCAATAACCCACTGATGCTCATATGAAATCTAAAAGAAAGGTTTCCCGGATAACCTTGAACCTTGAACCTTGATCGCCACAGACTTGAGCCACAGCATATAGCGTTTTTGTGTCGCTCAGATACTTGACGGGCCCCTGGCTCCAAAAGAGCGAAGTTGGCAACAGTGATCGACAGCTGCCGCAGCGAGAAAGACCTAGGGGAAATTGTCCCTCTCTCCCTTAAAGTAATTCTTAGGTCTATTTTATGCCCTCTGAATTCTCGTGTTCGAACTCCGACTCTGCCTCTTTGAAGATGCTGACCTTACCCCTTGTTGGAAGTTTTCTGTATAATGTTTATACAGAACAGGTATTTTCTGCGAGTGATATATAATTATTGCCTATGCTTTACATGTTTACGAGCGATTATACCTTACATTCCAGACAACTTTTGAGATCGGTTGGCCGCGTGTCCTCCCGTTTCGCCTTATTGCGTTTTCAGCTCCCCCAATAGAATTTCAAATGAACTTTCTAAGGCGAAACGGGACATCCCATTTCGCCTTACACACAAAACATTTCTCACCACAGAATATTATGGACTTGAAGGGTAATTCATAATGGGAGCTTGTGATGTTGCCTACCTTGGCTCCCATTGTCCTGTCGGTTAAGTTAGGTTAATAATACACCAATAATAATGACCCTTCATGTCGATAATATTCCCTGGTGGGAAATTTTTTGTGTGTAAGGCGAAATGGGATGTCCCGTTTCGCCTTAGAAAGTTAGTGTTACATAAATCACGTGAAATTGTATTGGGGGTAGCTGAAATCTCAATAAGGCGAAACGGGCCGCAATCGTTGGCTGTGAGGAAGTGGTTGCTGAAATGGCTTATTAGTTGTCAGGCAGCGTTAACGATAACATTTTATTTATAAATTTCTACCCTCCTTCCTTGGTAAAACATTTTTTTTAAATTTTTTTTCTAATTTGTGTGCGTGTGTGCGTTTCACTTTGTTATTTTACGTCGCATTTCCATTTCTAGGTTAATCGTGTCGATAAGGACCATAATATTATAAATCTATAATTTCCCGCATCAGGCTTTGGGCTCGGGCTACGGGACTCTCGCTAGTTCGAGTCTCTTGGGACATGCGTAACAACCTTTCTCCTGACATTTCGGCAAATGTATGGGACCGGTGGCCACCCACCATCGTGAGAAGATCGGGGAGCTACGAATGAGTCGCGTAACCCGGTCATGGAAACCTACAACAACGACTGGGGGGTTCGTCGTGCTGACCACACGTCACACAGTAACTTGTTGGATGATCGCCCAACTCTGCTGAGGCATGTGGGAGTGAGGGTCTCGCTCATCGCACAAGCCTCAGCCAACATCCCCTCCTTCGCCTTCTGACGTTTTGCCGAAATGCGTCCATTGTTAGGGTAAGTGCTTTCGTTTCTCTTAGCGTAAATAATGCATTTTTGGTCAAGCCCTGAAACACTACAGAGAAGGCGAAAGGCGGGAAGGTTGGTTGAGGCTTGTGCGAAAAGTGAGAGCCGATAGTGAGGCCGTCAATCTATAGGTAGAACCTGGTCCTCACGGGATATAACAATTATACGTCTAGCTGCAACACCACCACAGCGCTCTAATACTCCAACACCATTTCGGACCTTCTCTTGTTCCACATTTACAGATATGCCCCCTTCCCTCCAATATATATATATATATATATATATATATATATATATATAGAGAGAGAGAGAGAGAGAGAGAGAGAGAGAGAGAGAGAGGAATATTTTTTCCGGAAGAGCAGGGAGAGTGAAGGAGAGGGAAAAGAGACAAAGAAAGAGTCTTTCCTTCTTCCTTTTAGAGAGAGAGAAGAGAGAGAGAGAGAGGGAGATAGAGAAAGAGAGGGAGCAGAAAGTAGGGGAAGAAAGAGAGAAACTCTCTCTCTCTCTCTCTCTCTCTCTCTCTCTCTCTTTTATATATAAATAATCCTGGGTACGGGCCTGATTGCACAAAGTACACGTACAGAGAGAAGCTAGATTGAGGACGAACATTAGACACTCATCTCTCTCTCTCCGTATTGCGTTCCTTGATCACTGTCCTTCGTTTTTAACCCCTTCCAATACTTCCTACTTCCAGGTTCACTACGGCAGCGACCGAGCGGACATTGCACATTTCCCCGCTGGAGATAAAAAATTCCAAATTGAATTTTTTTGTCACTATTAAAAGCTGCTAAACCTAAAAACACGATATTTTCGGATATAGCAACACATGCGGAATCATTCCACAAGCAAAATAGAAATTGATTGATTTGGTCTATTTTACTTTGCTCTTCTGCCACTTTTGGCTAGCCGCGATGTTAACGCGATGACATGGTGAAATTGATGAACACCCATACCCAGGCCGGGATTCGAAACCGTGACCCCTGGCATCGCAGTGCGCTGTGCTAACCACATCTCCACGGAGATCGGCAAAATTAAAATTGGAAAAAAAAATCCTTTATTATTACAGAAACCCGTCAATTAGAATACCGAAAATATGAGTTGAATGTAACAGCTATTTCAATTGAGTAAGAAAATATGTATTGGTTCCCTAATTTTTAATCCCATTTCCCCAGGTTTATGTAATTAAACGTTACGCCTTATGTGCCTCTTCGGCGGAAGCGTTTCCCAAAATTTTAGGGCCCGATAATATCAAGGGAATGGAGGGTTTTTTTTCCTATTCTACAAACCTATTATGCAATGAAAGAGGAATCGGTTTACATTTAATTCTTCTGCGGTTGAAATCTTCCGTGTATACGCCTGTTTCTCTCAACAAGGTTCGAATTCACACTTCAAGCTTTAGGCGCTACTGGGTGAGCTGATAACTGTTCTTAGAAGTACCCTGTTTCATCGCGTAATCGTCGCATCTGTGCGTCAGATAACGAAAGTAATGAGAGCTTCGGTCACGGAAGATTAAATTTTGTAAGTCCATGCTTCCCAACACTAGTAAATTTTCTCAAGTGTAATATTTCGACTATAGTACTCATATCAAAAACAACTAATGATTTTTTTTTTTTGACCGGAATTATGTTCGCTAAATTGTCACGAAGAAATTATATCCGTTGATTTGGACAACTCTTGCCACATCTTCACATCCAGATCCCACGCACCAACAGCAAATGCAACAACTTCTTTAACACAAAAGCCTCAAGGCTATCCCTAGAACAAAGGTCATTTCTCTATAGGCTACAAACAAGGTACAATATACTAATTGATCCTCCAGGCTTCCATCTATCTAAGCAGGCTTTCAGAAATGCGTGCATCAAGCAGATGAAGAGAAATTAATATTTGTTATACCCTAGTTATTGTTTTATTATTATTATTATTATATTTTATTTTATTCTTGTTACATATGTGTGCGTGCTTCTCATTTGTTAATTTCTATTTTTCTCTCTGTTGATATCCTGATATAATATGGATTATCTCTGTATTCAGGATTTCTCAAGTAAATAAAAAAAGATATTCAATTATAACGTAGTGTCATTTGTATTCCGTGGTTTCTAATCTTAGACCAAAGACAGTTTAGTAATAAATGATTTTTAATAGACACAGTCATTTTCTTTTTTAAAAAAAGCTTTACACTTTTTTTTGAAAAAGAAAAAAACTTACATAAAATCTGCTACGATTATGCGATGAAATAAGGTAGTTTCAGCAGAAAGAAAGCTAAATCTCTTAATGTTAGTGGCAGTGGTTCTACATTAGCATGCAATGTTAATTGAACATTGGATGTCAGAAAGTTAAATGTCGGAAGTAGTTGCATACGAAAACAGAAATCAGGCGTTGTTAGGATAGGACTACACTGCCAAGAGATTGCATTGCATCCTGTCTTGAAAGCTGAAACATTTTTGGAAACAAAACTTGATACTGAAGGAAAAGGGGGGGGGGGCAGATTGACATTCTTTGTGTTTGTTCTGTCTTGCGTTTCATGTAACTTTCGATTGTTTCTCATGGTCGCGATTAAGTAAAGAGGCAGAAAGGCAACACGAATCATTCGAAATGCAATAAAATGTGATGCAAATTGCTTGTCCAAAGAAGTGCAAATGAAATTGCGAAATTCGTATTTTTCAACTTTTCAACCTGGAAAATAAAAGATCCAGAGAAAAAAAAATTCCGTCGTTTATATAAGTATCCGAATTTTGTACACTTTTAGATAGATACCAAACTTAAAATTACAGTTCCATGTTGCGACATGCGACCCTCAAATTAAAACATTTGTCGTTTCCGCCATATACTTCTACCAGTGTAATCTCCAAGATCTCTTCGGCTTTTACTCTTTTACTTACCATTCCGTACGAGATGTTCGCGTATCGTGAACAAAATTAATTTATTCCACGACTTTGGTAATTTCTATTCGTTAGCGCTCTTTTAAAAAATTTAACATACCAAGTAATGTTTCGATTTTTTCTAATTACTTCTATTTATACGTACTATGTACTACGTTTCTCCAAAGGACTAGATGGATGGCTCTTGAAAAGTTTCACAAAACTTTTCTATTTCCCAAATGCAGCTCCCACTTATCTCCGATCCGCCTTTGTATTTCTTCCTGCATCTATTTTGCGATTAGTTCTTCACACATCCTAATCTTCGCGATTAGTCTAGATGGTGCGCAAAGCACCGTAGCAACCTAAAACGAAAATACAAAATTCCTTTTTTTATTTGCGATAAACCAATATTTCAGTTCTACATGCCAAAGGACATATATAAACTGTTTTAAACATTTATTTCAGTACCAAACATTAAAAAGTTGTTTTTAAGTCCACAGAAAGGCTAATCGGGACTGGACCTACAGTTTAAAGTGGGACCCGAACGACATCTACTGTAGGATTAAAAATTATAGATACTTTAGTTTGAACTCCATTTCAAAATTAACCAGTAGACCTACATCAACATTTAGCTTATTCGATTCTGCATTAATCTACAGTCCGTCACAAAAAAAATAACACCACTGCGTTTGTGCTCTACAATTTATTTTGTTCTGAGCCTGTAAACCGGACCAGAGCAAGGGTGGAGCCATGGTCGCATACAGGGTGGGAAAAAATCATGATTATCATTAGATCGTCCTCCTCCGTGGCCGTGTGGTGTAAAGCGCTGTGCTTTGGACGGCATGGGTTGGAGTCTGCCTGGGTTAAGTCTCTAGGATTTCGTCCTGTCTATAGAACCGGTGGCAAACCACCATTGTGAAGAAAGTGGGAAACTACGAGAGAATAGCGTAACCTGGTCTCGGATATATCCTATAACGGCCGATGGTTCGACGTGCTGACTCCACGGCACCCTATTTTCTTTTGTGACGGACTGTGTGCTAAGTTGTTTTTTTTTCGAGTATGTCATATATTTTTATCGTCGTGGGGACAAAAAAGTGTCATTTTTTAAAAAGTTTCAGTACGGTGGAGGCAGAAACGTTTTAAACACAATTCTTAATTTTCAGTTTTGTAAAATTTGACAAAAAACCGACCTTATCAATATTGCGAAAAAACTTTTTCTCAGTATTGGATGCTCCTACAAATACGAGGTTGGACTTGTTTTGAAGCTGTTTGCATCTGTTATTTCAGTCCATTATCATTGTCAGTTCACATTGTGAAACCGATGTTATACAGATTTTTATTCACCGGAGTAAAGATGTACGTGGAACGTGGCAACACTGACTCGCAGTGACAGCCCGCAGTTTTAACGGTTCAACTTACATCACTGTATGCGGTGTTGCCACGTTCCACGTACATATTTACACCGCTGAATAAGAATCTGTATAAAATCGGTTTCGCAATGTGAATTAACAATGCTTTCTTTTTTTGAGTTGGTGATTTAAGTCCACTTTATGCACAGTAAGGCTAATAGGGACTGGACCTACAGTTTAAAGTGGGATCCGAACCACTTGTGCCTCCACCGGGTATCAAACCCGGGACACCTTGATTACAAGGAATGACGCTACCACTGCGCCATGGGGGAGGCCTATGAATTAACAATGATAATGGATTTTATAAACAGATGCAAAGAGCTTCAAGACCAATATAGTATTTGTACGACTATCCAATATTAAAGCCCGCTTTAGACGATAGCATTTTCCTTACCATTTTTCTTAACATTTGTGCCATGACCAAAATGCAACCGTGTAAAGTGAAAAATCTTATGGCATTTCTCAAGGATTGAACCCGCCCTATTTCCGTAGCATTTTTGGTAGCATGACCAATCAGAAGCGACCTCTAGGTCACGTGTAATGGCGGCCGCGTGAGATGTAAACAATGTATCACTTCACATTTTTAAAATCCAATAACTATTCAACCAAGAGGAATAACGTTTCGTATAAAACGCAATTAGGTATAAAACAATAGCGCTGTTTAAATACAAACTTTACAACGTTTACTGTACACGTATGGAAGAATATTTTAGTTGTTTCAATTGGAAACAGCGTGCACTCAGCATAGATGGTGTAACTCAACGTGCCTTTCATGCTGTATATGTTATACATTGTAATCGAAAAAGGTAACCGAAAAGTTACATGAAATGCTATGACATTTTTGGAAGCATTTACATAGAATTTATGCTAGCAAAAATGTTAAAAGGAAATGTTTTCGTCTAGAGCCGGCTTAAGAAAAAGGTGTTTCGCAAAATTGATAAGAACAGTCTTTTTTGACATTTTAAATATTTGAAAATTAAGAATTGTGTTTAAAACCTTTCTGCTTGCACCGTACTAAAATTTCATCACGATCGGACGACCCGTTTTTTATGTATAGAATTTCAAAGAGAGCGATCGTTTGCGAAACTAAAGGAAAACGGCACTTTTTTTGTTCTCACGACAGTAAAAAATACAAGATATACTCGGGGAAAAAATGGTTAGCATAGATTAACGCAGAATTGAATAAGCTAAATGTTGATGTAACTCACATTTATGTAGGTCTACTGGTTAATTTTTAATTGGAGTCCAAACTCGAGTATCTATAATTTTAATACGACAGTAGATCCTTAACTTGTCATTGAAAATTTTGTTATTAAAATTACCCCTTCGTCGTAGTTAGGTAACACACGTAACGCCATGCAGACAAGCGAATATTTCAGGATCTAAGTGTCCCATTTTTATTGCCTGTGACTGTACCTCAACCGGGTACCGAACCCGGGGACCTCTTGATTACAAGACGACGACGTTACCACTACGCAATCGGGGAGGCGGCAAGTGAAAAGTAATTCAATTATGCAGGTGGGTTTCATGTGACGTCAGGTTGCGCAGGTGTCGTGTCGTTTGCGCCCAGTAATTTGTGCCGAGGCTTCTTATCGGTTCAATTCCGTCATGGTTTTCCCACAATCCAGAGTGTCATCACCGCCGCGCGCACGTGTGTTTATGGCCACATGGTGCATAGTGCATAAAGTGGACTTAAAACATAAAATCAAACATATGTTTATGACGTTGCACAGCTGTATTTACACTGAAATGTTAAACTTATCCCCAGAGTCAAATATGACTTTTATTTACTTATTTCAAAAGACGTTACACAGGATTACTATCAATTTTATTCCACAACACAAAATACATAAATCAGCATCAGCCTATTAACTATTAACGATTTATCGTTAATCGTCAAAAAAGCATTGTAAATACATATTTTTAAAATATTGCAAGCATTCTACAAGTACTACGTAAATGTACACTTGTTATGTTATTTTTGGTAAACATTATATAAGTAATAGCTACGTATATATAAACACAATATATCGGTACACTTGCAGAAGAACAGTAGAAACGTTATTTGAATTCTTGTAGGTATGCAAATGCTCGAAGGCATCTTCGAAGATCGCCTGAGGTTCTGTACTTCGAAAGAACAGATGTATTGATATTTTCATATTCTCAGCCATCTTGTCGTCTCTTACAAGTCTCAGTTTTACATAAATACTAATTTCACAATATAAATCCATCATATATAATTTCATGTTACATTCATTTACCAATCACCTTCCTTTTCAATCGAAGTAAACGTCATAAACACAGGTGCGCGCGGCGTTAATGACACTCCGGATTGTGGGAAAACCCACCAAGGAAGGTCTTGACATATGTCGCGGCGGAAATGAACCGATAAGAAGCCTCCGCGCAAATGACTCGGCGCAAGAGACAAGGACTCGCCTCCCATCATGGCTGCTCAAAGCTACAATTCAGCATTTTGTTTCCTAAGTGAAACACCCAGTGTTCTCTCCCTGCTCCTGAAATTTTGTACAATCCCCGAAATTCAACAGATTCTTTGAGGCAAAATCTTTCAGATTTAGCTTTATTGTACGCGTCAACGGGCACAACAAATAACTTCGCAACTCAGAGTTCATTGCTATTTATTTATTTATTTTGTTTAATGTGGGAGATGATCGAGTAGGTTTCCAGAAAGGTGGATTGATTCAAATCAGGTGATTTATATAAAAAAACTGATTTAAATCACTTAAAAGAAATAAGTTATAGAATAATGAACATAAGAATTTTGTAGATATCAGAATTACTTTTGTGATAGTACTTTAATCTCTTAATCATTTAATGGTGTTTATTAGGCTCTAAGAAAGGAAACAAAATATATCCACTGATGGCGTGAAGCACAAAGGAAACGTAATATGTAAAATGTAAACACACTTAAATTTATCTTGATTCAAAAGTTTTCGTAGGCAAGAATGGCAAAAAATTTTGTGTAGAATAATATACAAAATACTAATCATGTTAATCATAAATAGTGTCATCATCATTAATGTTAATTAACATGGCAGTTGATATTTTCCAAATCATCGTTAAAAAAATACCAAAATTCAGCTAAAAAGACTGTAAATATTTTAAGTTACAAGTATATAGTACATCCAGAATGCTTTAATTTAACTGTAAGAAAAGTTACTGAAATTATTAGTTTCATTAACACACTCATGTACACTATAAGAAACAGAAAAATATATATTTACATGTATTTTTTTTCAAATATTTTACCAGAAAAAGCCTTTCTATATAAAAAGAACATATGTCTATGTGTATGGTGCCAAAAACCATACAAGCAATTTTAAGCGTGTTTTAAAAATATTTAAAAATCCGAATTAAATTTAAATAAAAATCATTATTTTTATCTACTCTGGTTTCCAGCGACATATCATAAGGTCATGTCTGAGATAATAATCCGGAGCGTACTGGCTCAGTCAGAGGGGCCCAACCATCTTGATCCGGCCCCCGTGGCGGAGTGGTGACCACATCGCACATCATATCATCACTCATCCCCATCTTCGCAAATTAGCCGAAAGTGGGACAAAAAGCGAAGTAAAATAAAGCAAATCAATCAATCAAACCAATCAACTTAACATGTTGGTCCCATCGGAAATGCCGAATGAACTTACATGCTCGCAGTTGGTCATCGATAGGAGGGAGGGAAGCTCATCTCATACCTTTTATACAACGTTTTGTCGTAAACTTACAGAGTGTAAATTGTCTACAGTTACAAATACAGTACGAAAAGTCAGTTGCTCAACCAATCTTTTCTTATTACCACACAATAAACAAATTTGGTAATTCATTAACTTTTGCCACTATATTAGTTTTACGTGTGGTAGCTATTTGAAAATCGCACGAAATATTTTAAACGGGTCCTCCAAGTCTTTTCATATCCAAATAAAATCTAAGAGAAATTTACCACATTGTCCACACACGTTATGTGTTACGTTATTCTCGGTTTTAGCTATATTGTAACAAGGTAGAAAAAGATGATTTTTCATTTAACTGTTAAACACTTCAAAGAGGCCCAAAAACTAAGTAGGAGTTTGGGCCCAGGGATCAATTATCCCCTTGTCCTAGGGAGCCAGCGCCCCTTCTGTCGGACAGGGTACATTGATTTTCTGAAATTCATTTTTCTCCCTATTGAAAATTTGTGGACATTTCTCTCAACCCTATTCTTATTTTCCAGTGTGTTATGATTTTATTATGATTTACAGTCTTCGGAGTGGAAATCCCTAGCTGGGATGCTTTGTTGAATTTGGGGAATGGGAGGGAGGATGCTTGTATGGATCAACATGGAGACAGCATACTTTACATCCGTCCACCTCTCTGACATGAGTGGTATATAGTACGTTATAGTATTCACAATAGTTTTTGTTCACTAAGGGGCCCCCATTATGTTGCTTGCGGGGAGAACACGGACAACTGCGCTACGCCACTGGACACACCTATTGGTTTAGTTGCAACATGTAGGCCCGTACTCAGGGGAGGGGCCATGTTGGTCCATTGCCCCCCCTCCAACCCTGAAATATTTAAATGTGAACCTATAAAAAAGACTACGAAAATAACATCGTCGATTTTTCAAGTTTGTAAAAAATTCAATTTTGTTTTTGCATAAATGAATGTGTTTCTCGTGTAGAAGTCTCCAGTCTGCAATATTGGGTAGTTTTTTATTTTATATATAATCATCATTGGTGCAAGGCAACCAGACGCCCGGTTCACCGATTTAGTCAGGACAGTCCATTACTTTTAATCCCTGTGTCGACTTTTTCGAACTGCAGTCGTGATGCGAAAATGTCTCTTTATTTTATTGTTTTTGTTAACTCAAATTTATTCATGTTCTTTATTGTAATAATAATTGCTAATACGCAACATTTAATTTATAAATATATTATTTTCTAAACATAGAATTATCATGACTTTTCAATGGCGCTCGCATAAGAAAATTGAAGGAAGTTTGAAAGCAATGTTAATTTGCGGAACACAGAACTATTTGAACTCTTTTGAAATATCTTTCTTCCTCGCTCTCTGTGTATGTAGGCTATATATATATATATATATATATATATATATATATATATATAGGCTATATATATATATATAGGCTATATATAAATTCGGGACATGTGTACTATTTCCGGGGCTGTAGATAGTGTGACATTATAATTACATCTATTTCTTAGCTGTCCTATCTTTTGCAACATGAGTGGCTGAAAAAGAGCCTCTTGGAAATCAACTCAACTGGATGCAATCTACAATTGACTACGACTTTCGAATTTAAAGAAGCGGTTTGATTGACCCGATATTTAAATATGTATGCTTATGACGGAGTAAACCAAATAAGGCATACGAATTCTGCAAAAGCACGAGTCATTATTCATTTCCCTTCTTTGTAACGCAACGTAATGGAGTTTTCCCTGCACCTGTCCGTCTCTCGTCCGAAGATGACGGTGACAATGTTCGTGTTTCTGCAAAGAGTAAAATAATTATACTGAGTCTTTCTTCGGGTGCTTCTTCTTCTTTCAAGGAGTGAAGGGTAGCTTGAGTGAGAGGAAGGGACTCAACTCAATCTCGGAGATGTGATTCTGCGCCAAGAACGCCTTCTTCTTCTTTGGGGCGGGCTCAAGGCCGTACCAAATATTTTCACGAGGGGTCTGCTTCAGTGGTGAAGGCTGCTAAGAAGATACTTTGTCACCAAATTTAGAAGGGGTCCATGTACCCTGACCCTAGTGGCGTGCCCAAGATGGGTTGGTGGGGGGGGGGGGTGTCACACTCCCACTTGGCCCAGTATTCCTAACAAAAACGAACGTCAAAGGCCGTAAAAGATAGCAAAATGAAGACTGACTAATACAAAAATAATACGTACCGTAACCCCACTCCTTTCGAAAATACTGGGCGTGCCACTGCCTGACACCCCTCCCCCCTACCTCCGAAAGACTTATCAAGTACTAAATTGGCAAAATAAACAGTAGGCGAATTGTCCATCACCATTTTCATTCAGTCTGTATTACACAATGTGATGACAATGAATTGAAATAATGACATCAATAAGCAGAGAACAATGCTTGCTTATAACCAACATAGTTTCATTCCTTAAAACAACACAAGATGTACAATAAAAAAGTAATGAAAATAGAGGTGGACAATTTGTCTACCATTATCTTTGCCGTTGACTGTACAATCGAGGGTTATTTCCCCGAACAAGGATTAGGTTGGGGTTTCACGTTTTTGATTTGACAGTGCCTAAGAGGATTGATGCACGCTACTGCATAATATATTGATCAGGAATTTTATTATTCATCAACCGGACCTAACATCCTTTATTTATTTACTGAAATTTCCAATACAGCAGAAACTATTTTAAACCCGAAAGGAACAATACTAAAACAGTACTTTAGTGTTAAAAGCAAAATAAAGAAAAAGCAAGACAAGACAGAACCAAGATAAACAGAGATCAGTCCCACAATAACATTACTTCCGTACAACTTTTTGTAAGTTGGTGATAAACGACGAATAATATGTGTGAGTTGAAGATATCTACTTGTTTTGAGATGATGTTGAACTGATTCGGTAGCCTATGGAATAAGGAACGTTGAATGAAGTGATAGCTTTGGAATTTCAGTGTGGAAAATTTCCTTGCTCCAACAAATATTCAATTTGTTAAAATTTCTTTGACGTTAATTTCCTTTCCGGGACAGTTGTTGTTGTACAAATTTTAGTGCACGTAAGCTAGATAATGAATATTATACCTCTATTCTTATATCGTCTTCTACCTCCGAGGCGGAGTTGTTAGCACAGCACGCCGCCTCAGGGGTCTCCTTCGAATCCCGGCCTTGGCATGTGTATTCTTTGCGAGTGTCCATTCATCAATTTCATCATATCACCACTCATGCTCATCGTCACGATTAGCCAAGTGGCAGAAAATCGACGATAAATACGTAATAACAATATTAATTTACATATTTTAATAATATTAGTATTGTTAACGGACCTATGATTTATATTAACTGTATACATTTGTTTTTGTTATTATTATTTCTGAGACACTTGGTTCGGACCCGCAAAGAAATATACGTATGTCCCGTAGGGATGACCAAAGTAACCGGAATCCGGATTCCGGAAAATTTAAGATCCTGATTCGGAAATTTTACTATCCGAACTTCGGAGGAAATCCGGATTTCGAAAAAAGTCTGTGTATGTTGTGAGGTTAGGTTGTCTAAATGTGATTTGTAACCTGCAACGCCTGCAGAGACTCTAACATCGTAGGAATAGCGGACGTATGGTAATACTGACTTGAAGATTGTGGAAAGGGAAATATCGTGAACAAATATACTTTGAAGGTTAATGGATTGAATAGCATTCATTTTTTGGGTAGTTACGATTGGAACGGAATTGGCTCATACGCTGTGCACCTACGATTCTCCTGGGATCACAGAGTCTAGAATTGGCAGTTAGACAAAGCTGTATCCGAATCCTCAAAACATCCCAATCGTAATGCTCTCTAGTTCCGATGATGCACGCGGCCTGTCCGGGCGTCATTTCCGATTACGGCCCAGATTTTCGGTATTTTTCGTGATGGTAACCCCTCCCCCCTTTCCCTCCTCAAAACACATGCAGACAAAATAACTAAACTAATTTTCACCCTAAATCAGGCCTGTAGCCAGGCAACAGCAGCTATTACATTTGTTCATCTTGTTTGTGAGCAGAAATCTAAGTACCGGCAAGTGTTTAGAAGATTCTCTAGACTTTAGAAAGTTCTTCCATAGATGAGCTTCTTGATCTGTACCTTCCCTGCCCCTGTTGCAGCCTCTCGTTTGACAAATATCTGGGATTTTAATGTCATCATTCTTTCCACAGCTGCGCCAAATGCCACCAGATCCATGGTTTTGGGAACGAAGAGGAGTTTTATTGCTTCTCCCGGGGTACGGTAGACGCTATGATTGAAGTGAATATTGTATATTTTTACTTGTATGATATAAATACCTGTATCATCAAAAATAGTATGGAGTGTGTATTAAGGGATGGTGTCAGTGGCAGTCAATTAACACTTCAATAGATATTTTAGGAGATATAGAAAAAAAAACTGTAGCATTTGCATGACACTTCTAAATTTTATGTTTTAAAATAACATAATGCCCCCCTCCCACATTTACCTTAATTTAATACTGTTATACTTTTTCAAACTGGACTTGGTCTACAAAGCCCCTCTGATAACCTATTAGTCCCCCCCCCCCGAAGATCAATTCTAGCTACGGACCTGCCCTAAATACAAATTAAGCACACTCCAAAAGAAGACGACGAAATTGAATTAGTTGTAGTCTGTACAAACAGACTTCCAAGATTAGTTTTTTTTAAAATATATATATATATATATATATATATATATATATAAAGTTCTATGTTCATGGCGTGTATGTGCCAACAAACACAATTTCTTTCGGGTCGACCTTCGTGGTGGAGTGGTTAGCGCTACAACTGCAGGGCTCCCGGGTTCGAATCCCTGCCTGGTCACGAGTGTTCTTCGTGAGTGTTCCTTCATCAATTTCACCATATAATCACTCATCTTCATCTTCGCCATTAGCCAAAAGTGGCAGAGGAGCGAAATAAAATAAACCAAATCAATCAATCGATTTCTATTGGAAATTGGTGGTCTTTGTACGTCACAGAATGACGCAGTGGGAAGAGGACGGATCGTTTATAATAGTTTTTCGGCCAGTTATCAACGAAAAGACGTTCATATTTACACCGCACGGATCAGGGGAAGAATTTTTAGATATACGACATGATTTGTCTGTTGGATCGTTGCTACATCAGTACAATACCAGATTCCATATGGACTTCCTTCATCATCAGCATATTTAAGAATATAATAAATAGCACTCATCCTTCTTCTTCCGCAGCATTTTTTTCTGGGGGCGTTGCAGGATTTTGCAATAGTTTTGTGGCCCTCCTAGCCCTATTTTGTATTGCAAATGTTAAAACAACAGCTATCGGGAGGGGGATTCTCGTGAATCTTCTAGGAGTACTTCTGAATACGTATATATATATTTTTTTACAACTTTCGTACCAGGGGTTTATTGAGAATTTCCCATCTGGGATGGTGTAAGTTCACATTTAGGAAGGTGTGAGGGGAAAATTACCACAAATTGAGCCTTTGTGAAGAAAGTATGGGTGTGTTGAGGAAATTTTGGTGTTAGGGTCGGTGGGTGGGTGTGTATAAATCACTGTGTTACCCGTCAAGCCCGGAATCAACTCACGATAAAATGTCAAGAGAATTTTGCCCAAATTTAAAACACATATGAACATGTTGAGTGTTGGCATTTGAGTACCGATACCTTACACCATTGTCGGAGATTTCCATAGGAAGCATGGTGTAGCTGCATTTGCCACGTATGTTGCTCCTGTTGGGGAGATTTGACACCGAAACAACACGTGTGGCTTGAGGAATTCACCAGTCGAACACAGGTATGTGTGGTCTGTCATGTCGCTGTGGTGTGAGACGTTGCTGCTCATTGTCTCGTTCCCAGGCGGCATGCGTCGCTTCGGTCTGAAATCTCCCTTAAACGTATATTGTAATAAAAACTGACGACAGGGTCTCCCCCATGCCGCAGTGGTAGCGTCATTGCCTTGTAATCAAGGTGTCCCGGGTTCGATACCCGGTGGAGGCACAAGTGGTTCGGATCCCACTTTAAACTGTAGATCCAGTCCCGATTAGCCTTACTGTGCATAAAGTGGACTTAAAACAGCAACTCAAACCAAAAACTGACGACAGACCTACGTCGCCATATGAACAAGCAATTATGGGACCTCCCCGATGGTGCAGTGGTAATGTCGTCGCCTTGTAATCAAGGGGTCCCGGGTTCGATACCCGGTGGAGGCACTTGGCACACTTTAAACTGTAGATCCAGTCCCGATCAGCCTTACTGTGCATAAAGTGGACTTAAAAAACGAAATCAATAACAATAAGGAATTGTGATTCAAGAGGGGTGTCCCAAGTATAAATGTTCACTTACGGCACAAGCACGTATCAATGATGTATACGGGAAATAGCAGTAAATTGTTATGCATGATGGTGCAGGAAAGTCAGTGGGGTATTCTGAAAATTTGACCTCGTTTGCCGCAACAGTTCTTATTTATTGTATATATTTATTATTCACCCCATCTGTATTAATTAGATATAATAAAATAAAACACGAATGCAAGTAAAACATAAACAGAAGTTCGACAACTTCAAAATTTTCCGGCAAATTTCGACATTCGTTTTGTATCGCACCCTTCTGTCCTCAGTGGCGTCTTCTTAAGTTATTGATTGATTGATTTGGCTTATTTTACGTCGCTTTTCTGTCACTTTTGGTTAATCGTGAAGATGAGGATGAGTGATGATATAATGACATGGATGGACACTCACAAACATCAATGGCTAGGTTTGGATTCGAACTCGGGACCTCTGGCATCGTAGCGCGCTGTGCTAACCACTCCACCACAAAGTCCGGCTTTAAGTTATTTAAATTCTGGTTTAGAACCTTGATTTAATAGTCTGTTAATTATCAATTACCTATATATTGAAGCAAAACGTATAAAAATATGTGAATTGATTGATTGATTGATTTAGTTTATTTTACTTCGCGTTTTGTGCCTCTTGGCTAATTTGCGAAGATGGGGATGAGTGATGAAATGATGAAATTGATGAATGGACATTCACAAACAACCATACCCGACCGGGATTCGAACCCGGGACCCTTGGCGTCGCAGCGCGATGTGCTAACCACTCGGCCACAGGGTCGGGCAAAAATATGTGAAAAAAGTTGGTTTACCAGCTGTAAATGCTGTATCATGGAGAATACGCTACTGAGGAAAGCTCAATATCTTAGTAACGAGTAGTTGTTACGGTCGGTGCTCAAAGCAAGAAGTTTTATTTATGGTGTAAATCTAGTTTCCTGTCCATAAGCATACACGTGAAGAGAGTTTCTTCTTTTACTGAATTATAAACTCGTTTTGAGTTCGTTGTACAAGTTCGTTGATATCTCTGTTCGGCAAATAGAGTTGCTGGCCCGTTGGATTGGGTAGACACAAGCAAGGAAGATAGGGATTCTGGTTCGAAACCTGACTGAGGTATGGTTGTATCGTCGTGTTTGTTCCTTCATTCTGGCTCCTACAATTAATCAAGAGGAAGAAAAGCGACCGGGACAATATTGCACAAAGAAGCATTAGAATCATAAAAAAAAAAGTACAAAGTTAACGTAGCTTATTGCTGCAAGAGGAAACTAAAGATGGTGCAGGTACCGAAATCCAAAAGGCTTTGCAATTGAATATTTTTCCTTTTTATTTCAACTTACTTCACAACAGTAGCGGCGATTATGGGGTGGCACATGCCCCTCTTAATGGCAAGCCGTGTCTACTAAGATAAAGTAAACTTTCCTTGTCCCCCAGTTTTGGCACCCAATCGATGCCACTGCTTCAGAAAATAGTTCTTTATTATTATTATTTCCGCATTTAATGATTAGTTTTACATACAAAGATAGGATTATTTTATTTTTTATTTTTACATTGTATTCAAAATTGGGAGCTTGTTTTTACTAGTAACCAGAGTATTAAAACTTCGTTTGTAAACTTAATTACATCTATAATGTAATTTCCTACAAAAAATCACTGTTCTGATACGCACTAGGTGTTTGATTTAATAAGTTAACAAATTATTATAAAGTATTTTTTTAAACTTGTGTTTAGATTAACGCCAAGATATAACATCCCTTTGAGGGCCGGTCAATGCATCGAGTACGTCGACCCTCCTCCCCTTCCCCGGAAGTTGGTATCGTTCATTTCAAATTAGAGAAAAGCAAAAAATCTTATTATTGATGGTCGATAAATAAAGTTCAGTAAACTATTATTACAGCAGAATAACCAACGGTAAGAAAACGAGTGTTTATAGTACCTTTAGTTTTATAAATTCCAAAAATGATATTTTATATCAGTGGTTACGCTTCGTAAACTTCATTACTAAAATATGTCCTAACTTTCAATATTTTCCTTGAACGGGGTAAATTAATGTTATTTTCAAAAGATTATTGTATTCGTTTATTAGTATCAATTGATAATAATTGTTACATTGTTATTGTTGTTACTGTTTCTGCTTTACAATTTTTATATCAACGACCTGACTATTACTACAAAATTTTCTGGCCACGCTCATGCTGTCAACACTGAAACTTTTTAGCTCCCATCGGGGATCGAACCGAGGGAGGACCCTTCGCGCCAAGACCGAGAGCGATAACTATTTTTGTACTTTCTCCTTTTTCGCTGTCTTTCTGTGTTATTTCAGTTATTATCTTTTTTTATTTTAATTACTTTTCTACTCAGTTTTCATATCATGAACTACACAATATACATGTGTTACCCGGGAATCGAAGCCAGGACCCCCTTCGGCTAATGCTTAAAGATTTCTAGGAATTTCGGAACTATGCACAACATCAATACATCATGCACACAGAAATTCCTACTCGTTTACCGGACGCATTGGCAATTGGTGTGTGGTTCTTTACTGGTGTTGTCCTGCACACTATCTGGACCAAGATTCTCTTGAAGCTCCATTTCCCGGAAGTAGTTTTCATCGACTATGAAACAGTATGACCCTAATGGCGTCGAATAAAAGAGAAAGAAAAACTGGTCAGAATAAAAATATTTCAATGAAAATTTCTAACTTTATCCTTTCCCAAACCATTGTCCCTTTTAGTGAAATAAATTTAACGAATTCAACTAAGCAGAGAGGTACAGGTAAGAAAGATCACATGCTTTGGCATTACGTTTCCTTGCTTATAAATGTGGCAGTACTGTACACGTAATACATAACACATACTGTAGGTCAAGAGTGTAACCAGAATTTTCCATCCGGGGAGATGTAAGTTCGTATTTAGGGGAGGGAGTGAGGGCATATTTAGAGCCCAAAACCCTTTGAAGGGCGGTGGTTACAACAAGATACCACTTTGTTTCTATCTTTCAACAAACATACTTACTCCTCTTGGTAATTTTTGAACTATGTTCCCGCCATTCCTGCAATCATTGTATTATATAATAAAAGTATGTTTATGTGAAACATCATGTTAAGATTTTTCCCCTTTGTGGGACGGTGGTTACAAATCCATACCTCCAATTTCTGCGGAAACTATGCGTCTCAAATATATTTTTCAAAATTTTCATATTTCATTACATGCAATATCACAGAAAAACCAATTAATATCAAAAACAATTAATATATAATAAATGTATGTTTATATAAAACATCATATTAAAATTTTCACCTTGGTGGCGCGGTGGTTACAAATGTGACCACCCATTTCTGCCAAAACTATACATCTGAATTTTTAATTTTTTCATGTCTCATTAGATACAATATCACAGAAAAATCAAACAATTAATTAATATCAAACAACAATTTTGAAGAGTTGCCCCTCAAAGGATTAATTGGGAGTTGGTGAAAAAATGTAGGGTGGGGGGTGTTGAGGAAAGTTGGGGTATGTTGTGTGTGTCTGGATAAATCACTGCTGTAGGGTACCCAGGAGAGGAGGGAGTGAAACAGGAACCTGATATCTGCGTAGGTATTAGGTCTATAGGAAAGCTTGGTGAAATTTCCAAGTATAACAAACAAATTGATTTGATACTGTCAATTATATTGCAGGGCTAGAAAACTCACAACAAGGGCTAGAGGATTATATGCACTGAGTAAGGTTGGAATTTCAAAAATCCTGCCTTCCTAAACGTAGCAGGTGATTTGAGTATTCTGTGGCATTACTTGAAACATAATTATTACTCCACCCCCCCCCCCCACACACACACACACAAGCACAGTATTCCAGAAACACAGTTCAGTTTTGAGTGCTTCTTGGTACATGTATTTCTATAAGTTTAACGTATAATTTTTTCACTAAATTTCTCCGTCATACCCTTCAACACATAATACACACACACATACACAATCAGTCGCCTGTTGCCGCACAATCTAGACAAATTTTCATAGATTGTAAGTTGCCAACTTTTCTGAGTGATGTTCTTAGTGTTTGTTGACACCTCACCTCGACACTCCTTAGCCCTCGAAGGAAAGGCATTATATCCTGTACACATGCAACCAACGCAGCAAGAAATCATCATTGCGACATGCTCGAAAAATGTATTTTCCATATTTTTACACATATTAGTTTTTAGCACATATTTACATATATTAGTTATTTTAACATATAATTTTCATATTTTCAAACATTGCCCGACATATATACCATATTCATGCATTACTACATTTTCCCTTCTTGTGTTAAATACCAAACGGCTTCCATTCATCCGTATTCGTTTTGTAGCATCTGTTTATTTTAAATCAATCTTTCACGTTTCAGCACTTAAAAGAAAGTTAGGAAATCCATTGTTTTCGTAGACATTTTGTATTTGGCTTTTGCATTACAACTAAAACATTTTACTTAAAAGTGAGCCGCTTGCTTAATGGAAATTGCCTCTTTTTCACAATTGTAAGTCCAAATTATTTTGATTACGTTTACGAAATATATATTTACATATCCAACACCTTTTCTATAAATAATAAATAACCCGTGGCTTGACAGCCCTTGAAGGGCCTAGGCCGATCTCCCGACTGCCAGTCTCCCTCCCACAATCCTACCTAGAGGTGTGGAGATTTTCAATCGGTAACGGGGTGACGTGGGATAAGCACGTCGAACCCCCAGCCGTTATAGGATATTTCCGAGACCGGGTTACGCTACTCACTTGTAGCTCCCCAATTTCCTCACGAAGGTGCGTCCTATACACAGGCCGAGAACCCAGAGACTGAACCCATGCCGTCCCGCGGTCGGAGTCCAAAGCACAGCGCCTTAGACCGCAGGGCCACGGAGGAGGACCAACACCTTTTGTAGTATATATAAATCGTTCCCTGCTTATTACTAGAAACATTATAAGTGCAAAGTGCAATGCATGTATTCCATGATTAATATTTGTTAGTGCGTGTTTTGATGTTTCATGTATCTGTGCAGTGGCGTAGCACAGTTCTCTGGGGGCCCCCTCAGTGGAAAAAAGAAACATCGAGATGATGCCAGAGTGGAACGGACACACAATAGTTAGCACCCCCCTCCCCATTTTTTGTCATCGACTTAGGCTATATATCAGTTTAGTACGTAGTTTGTCGAAACTAAATCAGGGTTGTCTGAATCTCTGATAACTAACTGGATGAAGAAATTAGAAATATTTTCTCTTACTTCAATGCGGTGGCACAGCCAGGATTCTTTTTTAGGGAGGGTGGATGCTTCACACAGCCAACTATTTTGTTCGTGATCCTTTGTATTTTTTGTTGGAAACTTTTTTTTTTTTTTGTAAATGTAGGTTACATATAATACATAATACACATATATTTAAAAAATACTGTTGGGGGAAATTGTTTAAACACTCCTTTTTTGGACTTAGAGGTGGATCCACCTTCAGCCAACAAAGCCACTTCTGGCTACATCAGGCCAAGATTCAAAGTAAGAGCCGCTCTCATTACGCTTCCAATACTAATAGTGAGTTATATACTCAGGCAAACTTATCATTTCAGTTACGGGGGTTGAACTGCACATCTACATTGTCGATGGTGACCCAATATCAAAGGGTTGGAGGGATTAGAGCACTTAGAGCACTGTATACGTTGTACACCCTGCGTGGCGGAATTGGGGCTACTGGACGTAAGGGCAAAGGGAAAATTGCCCCTGGGCTCAACATCTTGAGTTTTTGGGCCCCTTTGAAGTAAAACGTAATAGCTGTGGACAATGTGGGAAATTTATCTCAGATCTTATTTCAATCTCATATTGAGGCTTGGGGGGCCCCTTGAAAATATTTGGTGGGAAGTCACATTTTAAATATCACGTAAAATTGCTGGTAATAAAAAGGTCATAAATTATCAAGTTTGTTTGTTTAGGTATTTTATGAGGCATCGACCGGTTGAGCAACTGAATCTTTCTACTCGATTCGCAACTGTACTACACTTCACTACGCTACGTTTTCTCAAATTACGTACCTACAAAGGTATGAGATGAGAGAAGTTCCCTATCGATTGTAATCTGTGATCAAGTAACTTAATTCTGAATTTCGGAGGAGACCCATAATGCCAAGTGCGCGGGCCCCTCTGGCTGAGACAACACACCACTGCTTATTATCGCAGACGTCGTCATATGATATGTTACTGGGAACAAACTTTCTGTTTCGTAAAGCCATTTTTAAATAAGCGACACTAACTGCTGAATTTCTGGGATTATATAACATTTCAGGATCACAGAGAGAGAACATACCGGGGCCCCTACAGCTCGCCCTCCCCCCCCCTCCGCATTGCGGGGGTTGCGGGGGCGGCTGCTACGCCACTGTCTGTGTGACTGCGTGCATGTAAATTTGATGGTTAGTGAGGGACGGATGTAAAAGATCAAGAGTAATTTGTTATTCATTAAATATAAATTTTCACATGCTAGTGAGGCTAAGGCTGTGTAGAAATAATATTACAGTAATATATATTTGTAACTCCCGCACAGTAGCTCCAAAATATAAGTGAGAACACACTCATTAATTTTTAAATAGCAATTATGTTTTGACCTGCTGAAAAAATAATGAATAACTTTCATTAATGATTTTGTCGTTCAATTTCATAAAACGCTGAGATGCTTTTTACAGATATTAATGAACAATTAACGTAGTGGCATTTTTTAATTATGGTGGTCCAAATGTTTTATTGCTCATTATAATGCTCCATTGTATATGAACATGTAAAAAATTCTAATGGGTGAACACCCCCACCCGTTCCATGCCAAACGCGCAAAAGAAATCTTCATTGGTGTTCAATAATTCTTTCCCGGGGAGGGGAAAATTCGAAATTGTGACAATGCGTTATTTTGAATTATTTGAAAAGGGGATAATATTTATTTTACTTTCCAAAGTAAAGAAGCACAATGAACCAAATGAAAATAATCACGATAAGTTTCCCAGTGGGGACAAGTAACCCCTTACTCCCCGCGCTAATGCTAATTAGCACCACCACAACTATTTTTACAATTATTTCACAAGCATGGCCGAAGCCAGAAATTTCTATAAAGGGGTTAAGCCATTGATAGACATTGAATAGGAGAAATAATAATTATTATTATTATCATGGCTAATATTATTACACAATAATAAAAAATATAAACTAATCAAAATATCAATTTATTCCAAAGTTATTATTAATATTACTACTACTATATCCTTGAGAATTTTCTACTCAATCCACCAGATGAGCAAATTTTCAGCACAATTCTTTTTCATTTTTTTGTTACATTTCATACAGCTAGGGTACTGAAATGGCTAGTTATTTTATTTTGTTATTAACTATACATGCATCGTTCAAGACACGACTTTAGAGGTTAGAGGAAATTTTCATCATAAAGTTTATGTTGTATGACTTCCGGCACAAAAATTATATTTTTTTAAAATTTTGAATACCGTGGGACCATTTATTCTTTAGATTGATTAAACATGTAGTTCTGACCGTATTCATGCACTCTACACACGAATTTTTCGATCTAAAGTATATCTTACTTTGGTTATTTCTGTTGGAATACTAAAAAATGGAACTAACTGTATTTGTGTTATTAACAATAAAAATAACAAGCTTTCTGTTTTGTTTTTTAAACTTGAAATGAACGATGCCAATGAACAGATCGCTTCAACCCCTCCCGACTCCCGTGTTCACAATTATCTATTAGGCTAGATTATTTTTTCAGTTCACCACACCACCATTGCTACCATTTACTGAGAGCAATGAATTTTGGCTACTCCTATACTTAGGAATTTTTTAAGCAGTAGCTCTCAAGAAATAGTCATAACTAGGGCTAGGATTTTTATGACCTAAAAATCACCAAAATATGCAAATTAAAATATGCTCTTATGACCTAAAATTTTACAAAATATGCACTATATTTTGAAAAATATGCCCTTATACCTGGACTGTTTGAAACATCAATATCTAAATGCTGAGATATTATCACATACGGACTATTTTTAGTTCACTTTATGGGCCCTGAGCTGTAATGCACAATGAATACTTTCTCTAAATTCTCAAATAAAAATTAAAAAAGATTTTGCTGCAGTCAAAAAAAAAAGCTCTCGAGTAAACATCGGAAAATCCATCAAAATATGCTCTGTCACGCAGAAATGTCCAAATATGCCAAAATATGCCCTTAATTCAATTAGTTTCTTCACAATATGAATTTCTATATATTTAGGGAACACATCAGCCTTACCAAAAAAATATGCTGTCATAAAAATCCTAGCCCTAGTCATCACTAAACTTTGATAAAACATTTATGACAAGGTACACTTTTTTTACTCCTTAAATACAGTGTTTCTACATTAAAGCAACTTTCAGATGGAAGCGGTCGGTTGGGAACGAGCCAATCAGCAGCAACGTAGCAGCATGACAAGCTGTACAAGCCTGCGTTCGATTGGTGAAATCGTCTGATCTGGCAGAAATAAAGTTCAGTTACTAATGTAATAGAATAACCAAAGTAAAAAATGCATTAGATCCAAAAACATAAACAAGCTTATTTTCCACATTTTTAAAAATTCCAAAAATGTGCTTTTTATGTAAAGTTAAACATAAACTTTATGACTAAAATGTCATCCTAAGTTTCAAAGATATTTCTTGACTAAGGCGGGTAAAAATTGATAACAATATAATAACAAAAACGAAACGAGTAGTAGAAGTGTATCCCCAAGGATATTTGGGTTTTTGTTTTTTAGTCCACTTGATGCACAAATACGCTAATCGGTACTGGACCTACAGTGGGATCCGAACAGCTATGTTTCACTACCGAGTACCGAACCCGGGACCCCTTGATTACAAGGCGAGGTGCGCCCCCACGGAAATAATAATAGTAGTAGTTTATTTTAAGTGCTTAGCACAATTTGAAGTAAAAAAAGCACAAAATCACATACAGATAGACCGAGCAACAACGTAGAGTTTTCAACAAGATCTTCTACTATGCCTTTAATAATCATAATAATAATAGTAAATTTGGAATAAAATTAGTTTATTTATATTAGCAATAATAAATATTATTTTTACTATTCAAGTTTTATCAATAGCCAGACTACCCTACAAAAAAAATTCTGACGACGCCCATGTGTGTTATTGTGGGCTATTACCGGCACTAAAGTCACGGCGTATAGTTCTTATCCACTCACCGCGAGACACGAGCGGTGGATTGCGGTAAACGTGCAGTGCAAGCACGGACTCGGTTGAAAACGACAGCGCTCAGGACAAAAGAAATTTTCTCGGTCGATGCGAGCAGTTCTGCCGGCCGAAAAATCCATGGGGCGCGGATTGCTGACTATCAGAAGGGAAACGGCAACAAAAAACTTGCACTGCAATTTTCCTCCGCCGTGTTACATGCGATGCAGTTAAACTCATTTTTTATTATTATTATTATTATAAATGTATGAGTTCTTGGTATTAGCAGTACAAATAATATTCATGTTTTTATTTTCTTACCACTAGATTAACCGTCACAATTCTGTTGATGGAAGATTATGCATTGAATGGAACCCCGCTGTGTATATTTGTACACTTACACATACACACAGAATTTTTAATTTTTTAATGTGACGATTATATTTATTTTAATTTCTCTTTCTCGAAAATTTACGCAACTCGAAGACTTTTGGAGAACAGAATATAATCGCCACATTTGAAAATTAAACACTTCTTGCAAAACATGAATTTTCATACATTTCTGATAAGCACAATTACTACCTGTTTCACGATTTTACATCTTTGAAGGAAATAAAAACACATTCGTCGTTAATTTTTATTTTAAAAATCTTGTTCGGAATTGACATTAAAAGGTTCTGAAACATTCGTCATTTCAGGCGTAGTGTTCTAGAGAATGTTTGGTTGTAAATATTCAAAGGGTGGATGTGCAATTCTAAGAGATTGTTTACTAGCGGTTTCGTAAATGCATGCCGCCGAAGGATATCTTATTTTCTGTCCGAGAAAAAAGTTATACACAGAAGATATGACTGAAAACCTACAGCACTGAAGTGTGTGATGCAAGAAGAGTCGAAGCCTTGTTCACTGAGCAAATGAGTTTGATAGGAAAAACAAATATACGACATCAATATAAAGAAGAAATAAAATATATATATTTCAAAATATATTGTCTCACATTTAATTTTTTCTTTATTTTTTTTTTAGTGTAACAAGTTTGGATCGATTTTTTAGTCATAAATAGAGATTCCAAAAGGAAACAAGAAACGAATGAGAATAATGCTGTTTGATAATTACAAATAAGAAAAATAGCACAAAGGACAATGTACTTCAGCAAATCACTACAAGAAATTATAACGCAATTTCTGTAATAGGATGGTTATTTGTAATGCTTTATTTTCCCTTCTTGGTCAAATATCACTTTTCACGTTTATAGTTTAGAAATGGGCAAAGCAAAAATGACAAATTTCGGCAAATTGTGATGTAAGCAACAATCAATCAATATACATGAATTTCATGTCGCATATTTGGAGGAATATTTTCCGGTTAGAGGCCCCCTATTTTTTTTACATAGAATGCGGTGTTTGCGTAATTCCTCTAATTCTCATTGAGTAATGCAGATTTATTTTTGGGATAAATATTCAACATATGATTTTCCCTAAAAAAATCGGTACTTTTTCTTACTTTCACTATAAAAAAAATGACTTTAGAAGGCAGATTTATAATTACCTCAAATTAAGGTTTGTACTATTAAAATAATAAAGAAATGAGAACGAAGAAGTATTATTATTACTTCAGCTCCAGATTTGGGCTGTAAAAATAACAATAATTTGAGAAGGAAGAGTTGCTATTTTTATTAGTTTCGGCTATAGATTTGTACTGTAAGAATAATGGTAAATTTAGATGGGAGATTTATTATTGCAATAAATTGAGAAAGAAGAGTTATTATTATTATTATTTCATCTTCAGATTTGTAGTACGAAAATAATATTTTATGGCGTTATGAAATCTATATCTAATTCTTCTCCCTTGTTTTAAACCATAAAAAATCAAAGCGCCCGTGTGTACTGTGTTCTTTAGTACTGCCACTTTCGCAATGAATCCCTAACCATTTCTGAGAATTGTGATGGTATAAATGCAGTTCGGGTACTGGTCCTGACGGAATTTCCGGGAAAAAAAATAAGCAAGAAAACTCGAATGAAGGAACCGACAGAAGTCTATGAAAAACACATATTTACATGTTTCAGTGATTTTTCCATTTTTCTTTCATATTTATGTGCATGTTTTGGCTACACAAACAATCCGGACCTTCCCGGCCACTGGTTTCCGTAGCGCGCCGAATGTGTTTGACCCAGTGACGGTGCCATCTTGTTGTGGACTTCCTGCCATTTGGAAATATCGCATCGAAAAACATGATGCAGAAATGCTCGAGAACACAGCGACAATTTTATAGTGCATGTGTGGTTTCGGAAAGAAATGCGAAACGGAGGAAAACAACAGAAATACCGGATAAAGAATGTCGACGCGCATCGTCATTGTACGAACGCGCTATTCCCCGAGCGCCCGCTAGGAAGAAGTTATCGAACGAAACCAGTTCTGGCGGAGGAAGAATTTCGTTTCATTCACCCAGGCCAAGACAAGAACGGAAGAGTTCGTCTTCCTGTTTTCCTAGGATGCATTGAAAAGAAGCAGGAAGAACGAAATGAAAAGGAACACCCTCGCATCTGCCAGGCTTCGCCACAAGCGGCAGTGTTTGTTTACTATTTGCTATGTACTCACGTATTTTGTTTTTAAAATTCCAGGGTCGAGCCGGGCACCGCCGTCCACGCCACCAGACATGTTTCCTGACGCTGGAAACGTGGCAACTGCGCATGAGTCGTCCCCGTTGCTAGGCAACCGGGCCGTCGGGGAGCAAGGGGGGAGGGGGAGGTTAATGTTATGAAGAACAAGAGAGTTATGGAAGCGGGAGTATGCCGTGTCCATGGTGACCGTTGTGTGAGAAGGGAACACTAAATGGAAGAACAAGTGGACGTTACTAAGAACAGGGGTTTAGTTTGGGTAAAAAGGGGGGAAGGGGGGAGACGGTGGTGTGAGGTGTAAATCTACAGCGCTTTGCCACTTCCTTTTGATGAAATCGAATCACTTTTTGAGGGACGGTGCCAAGTTGCTTGTACACAGGAACGGTGCGTCGAGGAGGGCAAGCGGCGGTTTCAATGCTTCGGGGATATGATTTCCGAAATCTTGATCCGATTCGTCGCTTTGGGGAAGGGGAGTTTCGTTCCGCAAAACAAAAAAATAGCGTTTTTGAAAACAAAAGGAAGTGGATTTCATTACGGTAAAAAATATTTTCATAGCACGAATCTGTAGCTCAAGTTATAATAATAACTCTTCCTTCCAATTTTATTATTGTTTTAATAGTAGAACAAAATTCTAGCTGAAGTAATAATAATTTTTATTCTCAATTTTTTATTATTATTATATTGTACAAATCTCTAATTTTCTTCTAGATTTATTAGCATTTTACAGTGCAAATATCTCTCTGAAGATACATATAATTTTCCTTCTCAATTATTATTTTTACCGTACTGTGTCTGAAGTAATAATAAATCTTCCTTGTAAATTTATCATTCTCATAGTACTCGTACAAAGTTTCAGCAGAAATAAATTAATCTTATTTCTAAATTTATTATTACTATTTTAGCACAAATCTATGGCAATTAATCTTCCATTTATTATTTTGATAGTACAAATTTCTAGCTGAAATATTAACACATTTTCCTTCTAACTTTATATTTTTTACATGTTCAGGGTGTCTACCAGTAAAAGAATGTCAAGGAAATCCAGAAAAGTTAAGAAATCAACAGGTAGGTCAAGAAAGTCAAGAAAAAGTCAAGAAATTATGCTTGTGATCAAGATATTTTTTTTTACAGTATAATGCATTTATATTGTTACATACCTGTACTGGGATTTGATAAAATTGAATATTTGGAAATCTAAAATTGTATTGAGTTGTGGTTAGGATTTGTTCACTTTGTTTCTTAAGAAATACATTCTAGTGTGCATGAAATTTTGTAAAAATATTAACCAAGCAATGTGGCCATTCCCCCATCCAGGATGAAGTCTGGAGCATTAATTTTTACATGCATTAATAATAATTAAAATAAACAATTAAACTCTTGTTAAAGTGCAGCTTGAGTTTTCATCTTAACTGGCCTTGTTGTAGGGTTTTTCATTGAATAAAAAATATATATTTTCTTAATTTCCAACTGTACATAAGTAGGGGGTGATTAAATAAATGTTGAAAAAGAGGAAACAAAGGTCAAAAAGAAGTCACGAAAAAGTCAAGAATTTTGGATTTGCTATTTTTGGTAGACACCCTACATATTATATATCTGTATTTCAAGAACAATAATCTTACTTCTAAATTTATTACTATTTATTATCATTGTATAAATTTGAATCTGAAGCAATAATAAATCTAGCTGCTACATTTATTAATATGTTATAGTAAAATAATTAATGAAGATTTAGAAATTAAAGTTTGTTTGTTTTGACATGGAATAAACAATGACAATACGAAAATGATAAAGTGAAGCTCTTGCGTTACATTAATAGTGCACTTGCACATTTGTCTCATAACTGCTAAGAGCCTTTTACCATGATTCTCTGGAAATATAATGCAATTTGTAATACCATCCTGAAAACCAAACAGCAAATATTATTAACGCCTTATATTTTGTTTTATACATGATGGTTAAGGTCTGAAATATTGAATGCAAAGATAATACGTTATACATTGTAATATTTGAAATTTTGTATTGGTATTTTTATGCAGGATAGTCTGATATTTTATATCACTCTTTTCAATCTAACTTGTTTTATTTATAACTCATTGTTTTAGTAAATTTGTTGTGTACATTTACTTTAACATTGACATGTTTTATGCTTATTTACATTTCATCAACTTCAAGAATATTTCTTGCCATTAAACCATGTGAAATTACAAACTGAAAGCAGAAAATATAGAACACTATATAATTGGGCGTTCGCCTGTTGTGTTCAATAAATAAATAGTATATCATGTATGGCTATTGAGCTGGAGCCTGATGATAAATTTCCCAATGGCATGGTTATGACAGCTGGGCGGGAACGTGAATTCCCGTTAAAATATGAGAATTTGTCTAATTTGCTTCGTCATTGGTCAGACATACTTATTTTGATTATTTTACAACAGTCGAAAAGCGATTTGGGTCGGTTCGACTTGGAGTTATTTCAGTAACTATTTCTTTCAAAGTGTATACCTTACGTTCCAAAATCCAAGACCAATAATTTCGAATGATGAAATCGCATAACTGTTATCCTGTGCTATGAAATATTCCTGTTTTAATGTTATAACTCCAATTTAAAATTGTAACTGGTCTACTAAATTTATCTTTAATTTACAGTATTTATGAAGAGGGGTCCTTTTTTTTTCAATAAACTTGTGCATTTCTAGTTTTTGAAAAAAAAAAGTTTACCTCATGCGAAGTTGCACCTTTTCCCCACTTTTGTGTTCGAGTTACGGAACATTTCATTCGTCTCCGAAAAGTTTTAAACTCGAGAATTTCTAAGCAAGTTTGCAACAACATAACAAAAAGATGTGAGGTCTCTCACACAAAGATGTGGACGTTCGGAATTTAAAGAATCGGAAAAAAAGTATTTTTGCCTCAATATCCCTGGCTTCTGCATCTTGCATTCTACTTTTCCATCTAACCAAGTCTTCCTCTTGTTCAGATGTGGCTGGTACCATCTGCATTTCTAAGAGAACAAAGAACTAAATTTCTTTGTCAGAATAATTAAACTAGATGCTCATTCCCTGCAAGATTTTCCCCCTCTTCAAATTCTGTCAAATCTTCACATACACCATCCTTCTCTTCGCTGTCAAGTTTCAGGTTTTGTGTTTCTCTACAGAATCATGAATGGTTAACTATTCACAAATGAACTCTTTCCGTATCTGGATTTGAACAGCAAGTGTCACTTCTTTTTAAAAGAAACTCGTTAAAACTGAGGTCATATCGTAACGTAATAGTACTCAAACTTTCTGTAATTCATTAAATGTTCCTCTACGCTCCCATCTGACCAATAGATGAAATTCAGCGAACAACAGATTTTGGAATATCACAGCGGTTTTTCGAAAGGATTCGAAAACAAAGATCCAGCCGTGCCTTGAGCTGGACTTCGCATGATTCTTTCGGCCCTAACTCTAGAAGAGCCTGACCGCCAACCTTCAAATTTTGAGGCAGGATGGAAGCCCCTTCAGATCGATTGTTTGATTCAACACCGCCACACCCGAAAATATTTTCTCATGTTGCAGTCGACACCCGACTGAAAGGCCATCATTCCAGGTGGTTCCAAAACAATATTGTTTGAAGCCATAGTTTCACCTCTTTGCTTCGCGGTCTTTCAGGAAGAAAAATTGTTTCATAGTTTCAATTTGAATCATATTAGAGATATCTGCTACACAGAAAAATACACATAAACATATGCATATAAATAAATAAACAAACTTATGACAAAATTCTCAAATATCTCAAGAATCAGGTTTTTTGACGCCATTTTTCAATATGGTGGACTTTCCCCAAGCATTTAAATGACGGATTTTTAATATATTATTATTCACTATACCATTCCGCACAATCGAGTACAATAACTATTTGTGTTGCTATTATTTTCATGATAGACCATTATTATCCCTCAGTTGCTTCATGCTTGTACTATAAAATATAGCAAGTTACTCGCTGTAAGACCGACTTCACGCTGTTTCTTCACAAGTGCACTGCATGATGACGTCAGGTTGAATATCATCCATTCACTCTCCATAAGGGCATCTACCTGATAGTTGAAGACTTCATAATATCGTTGTTGTTGTTATTATTGTTATTATTATGATTGTTACATCTGCATTTTTAATTTGTTGATATGCTGATATCAAATGGATTTCTTTTCATTTGGGATTTTTAAAATAAATGAACTCGTGTTAAAGTCGTTCCTTTTAACGGATCATCCTCGTCTCACTAGGTTTTTTGGTTTCCACTAACCAAAACGGAAGAAAAAGTTCGAAATTGAGAAGTTACAGAATGTTGGCACAGTCGTCATTTGAACCGTAGTATTCTAGAATATTTTATTTCAAATTATCGTTGCTCATGGGCGTTGCGAGAACGGCTGGAGAGGTGCGGAAGTTCCAACCATTTAATCAACCCCCCTCTAGAAATTAGCATCGTTCATTTTAAATTACAAAAAAAGGTATTATATATTCATATATGTAATATACATAGATAGATAGTTATGAACTTTATATATAAAGTTCATTTAATTTATGTTTCACAAAACAACCGAAGGAAAAGGTAGCAAGATCGAAATATTTAGTGTAAAATGCAGGAACCAGATCGAAATTCTACTCCCCATATTCTACCACCTAATGTAATAAAATGGTTCCATGAGAGTTTCCAAATTTCCAAAAATGATATTTTTGTGTGAAAAGTCATGCATCGTAAACTTCGTGATTAAAATTTCTCTGTAATTTAAAGATTTTTCTTATTGGAGATGTGTGAAAGAGGATGAGACTAATGGAATGACTATATGTTGGCGGCGATTGGGTTCCAAAACTAGGGGGCAAGGTACCAAAACTGAGGGGGGAGGACAGTTTACTTTCCCTAGATAGATAAGGTTTAGCATAGTGCAGGGGCAAAGGTAGCAAAAAGTGGGGGGCCACTGTCCTCCTCGCCCCCCTAATTTCCGCCACTGACTATATGATTACCAAGCAGAACTTCAGTCCTATATGATCTTTGGCCAGGAATAATTTCAGTATAATAACGGTATGAAATATGAAGGAAAATATAGTAATAGTTATACTGGATATTCACTCGATGTATCGAGGAGAAAGGTTTCCCCAAGGAGAGAATAAAATATATTTATAATAATAATCTCGTATTATTATTATTTCTATTTCTACTATTCTATACCAACGGCTTGTTTCCTTCCCGTTTACAAAAAATCGTGGCCACGCCAATAGATACGTTCATGATTCAAAAGTCATATATAATGCTCACTCTTCCAAGAACCTTACATTATTTCTCTCAGGCCCATACCCAGTATTTTTTTGAGGGGGCATGAGGGTATGTAGAGGTGTAGAGAAATTACTGGAGACATATTTCGTTTTATATTGATGCGATATATTATTTTGTTGACTTCTGCATCATTATAGACAATATTTATGTACTCTGTAACACAGACCTTGCTGTGCGGGTGGAAAGCTAAATTTGGGTGGTTTTGTATTACAGTCATTAAGGAACCTTTGTTCCATAATGTAAAGATATACAAAATTCCTCTTTATTCAAATTAATGTGAAACAATAGTGACACGGTAATCGAAGAAACTATTCAATAGGGTGACCAGACATACTCTTTTTAAGAGTATTATACTCTTTTAGAGGTTCATATACTCTATACTCTTTTCAATTTGCAAAAATCCCCAAATATACTCTTTTCCTTGCTATTTAATTTCATTCATTAAATGAATGAATGCCTTAAAATCCACAGAACGGAAAACGTCAATATGTCAACAAACGGAAGTATTTACTCCTTGACTAAAGAATTTCAAATGAACAATTTCAAGAGTCATTTTCATATTCCATCAACAAGCAAAACATATTTCAAATTCATTGGAATTTAATGATAATGATTAGGGCTGAGCCGATACCGATGCCGATACTCTTACCGATTCCCACCGATACCGATACCGATACCGATACTTGAAAATTGCAATAATTAAAATTTGTTCAAAATATTGATCAATATTGGTGTGTAAATATTCTCCTCCAATTATGTGCATCAACATACCAAGAAATTTGCTTTAGAATATTCAAGAATTGCATCAGAATATTAAAATAGATATTATGTAGTCACAAAATATAGTTTTTCGTGCAAAATTAGTGTAAAATTAAAAGGATGTTTTAATTTTGCATAATTTCCAGTAGGCTATAATTAGACTGTCAAGAAGTCGAGCGGGATTTTTGCGGACCCCGTGAAAGACCAAAATGCCGGAAAGTATCGGCTGGTATCGGTAGCTGAATTCCAACCGATACTTTCCGATATAATGTGGAAAATAGGCACTAAAAATGAAAAAAAGGTAAAATAAACCGAAAAAAGGCACATTTGGAAGTCGCTTACTTTTATCTATAATTTCTGGCAAAATGTTAAAATCTACATTGGGAAGAGCATTTCAATTTTCTCCGTCTTGATTGCACATAACTACCATGTGTTTTTTAAGTTCTCAACATTCATTGATAGTCGTCTGTCAGAGAGAATGTTTTTCATAATAGAAAATGATCTTTCTACTTCGACAGAAGTTATTGGAGCATACATAAAACAAGCTAATGTAGCTGGACTCATTTTGGTAACAGCATTTTCACCTTTTAGAATATCACAAATTGTTTTCAATTGTTTCAAGTCCTTATTTGCACTCACTACACGTTTGCACTTTTCCGCAACAGCTGACCCCTTTTCTCCTGGCACTTCCATCATCTGCTGCATAGATTCCTCGTAGATTTTCATGGATGCTATAATTGTAATTGTCTCTGGCAATGCACCATAATGTGCAAAAATAAACTTGAATAGCACAGGAGTTTTTCCACTTCAAGAATTGAAGCCGCTTCATTTTCTGGAAGAGCATCTATCACCTCACTTATTTTTTGAAGGTTGTTAGCATAATATATAGCTGCTGATATCCAGGTCCCCCATCTGGTCAAGACTGGTTGCGGAGGTAAACTAAGCTCAGATGCAACTTCCTTAAATTTTCGGGTTCGAGAGGGAGATTTCAGAAATATCTTCTTTGTGTTCGAAATCACCCTGTCCACTTCAGCAGTCAATCATGCACAAGGAAATGTTAACCGAAAGGCAATATCCTAACTGAGCATGAAATACATTTTTCTCACACTTTTCTCCTTCAGCAATGTTGAAACATGCATGAGTTCAATATTACTTAAATAAGGCGAAAATTATTCACATAATAAACGGAAGAAAAATAAATGCCATCAAAGTTTTTTGGGAGAACAATAATTTATATACACATTTTTTTAAAAAAATGGTCAAATTTCATTGAAAAGGGCAAAAAAAAAAGGCATTATAATTAAAAATAGGCAGTGGGGTCCCAAATAGGCAAAATAGGCAGAATGAAAAGGCTTCTAAAACATTCGAAACAACATAAAAAACGTATATCCGGAAAAATTTTATCAATATATGCAGTAGATAAAAAGAGGCATTTTGCCAAACTTCCGGGCTCTATTTATAATGTACACAGTATTCTACAGAATGTCCTACATAAGCAGTAGAATGTCTTGGTGCAAGAGTCTTCCTTTATAACAAGTCGTGTCCGAGCCGAAATGAAAAAGTCAAGACATGGATTAAAAGGAATGGACTGTCCCGACTAAATTGGGACGTCTGGTTGCCTTGCATCAATGGTTTTAAAACAAAAATTACCAAATATTTCAAACCGCAGACTTCTGGAGCCTGCCTCTCTCCCTCCAGAAACAACCCATTCATTTGTGCAAGGATAAAATCGAAAACTCTTGCACAATTTGAAAAAAATCTTCGACGTTGTTTTCGTAGGTTTTTATACGTTCAAATTAAATTTTTCATAGCTCATGGGTAAGGAGAACCCATCGCCCCCCCACCCTGGGTGTGGGTCTGATTTATCTGCTTATCACCATGTCCACATATGCTGTACGCAGGTGTAAAGTATCATTGCTCACGTATGAGACCTGAACATTCCATCAGCAGTATAAAAATAGTTAATATTCGCGAAGACATTCGTGTGTTTCATTATGTTTTAAAAATATTATTTCAACGTTTTCTTGTAGGTATTTAGAATAATAGTTTTTTTTAAGTGCTGAGCACAATATAAAACCTAACACATTCAAGTAAGAAAGTACAAAATTACACGGATAATATAATTGAAGGGGTCGGGTGTAAATCATGGTCATTTCTGAGTTCATTAAGAAGAAAGGTTATTAGAAGCTATACTGTAGATAAATTGTTTTCGTGTTGTGTTTACCAATTTCGCAAGGTTTCACAGAGTCCAATGCAAATTGTATGACATGGCAATTTCACTCGAAAATTAAAGGATGGCACATTTTACTTTGTAACTAAAAAAAATACCAAAATGTCACTTGTTAGGTTTTAAACCCGAGCCCTTCATATGCAAGATGCAGAACAATATATTTAGAGCAACATATTTACATTTCAAGTTATAGTTTCTGCCATACCTCTAATAGTAATAATTATTTATTGTTGCTTCATGCTGAGCACATCGATGGCCAGATTCACCACCCCGTCCAATTTCTACAATTAATTCAGCACTTCATCCTTTACTTTATCTATAAGAGTTCTCATCAGTTCACCACCAATGTTACTACTGTTTATTAAAATAAGTATCTACAGTACGGACGCGATAAGAAGCGGCGTGCAATCAGAACGGCAGAACGTGACCAAATTCTGTCTCCTCGTTGGCTGCCATGTGGCTGGGGGATTTCTGCGTTGCCACGTTCGCACAAACAAACGGACAAGCTAATCAGCTGTTGGCAAGCTCTGGAAAAAGCGTCACGCGAAATTAAGCATGTACAATCAACAGCAAATGAATTAGGAGAGAAAAGATTTTCTCGACGAGAAATGAGTTGGCAATGCTGCGATCTTGATAAGACGCTTGAGGAGCGTCGAGCAAACTTTCCTGAAAAGCACAACTCAACTCCAGTATCGAAGGTCATGCTACACGTGGATTGGCAACTTTCGGGAGCATGTTGTCTGTCTACACAATTCTCCCCAAATGCCTGTTTGAAGATGAACCTTCTGCTCGCATTTTATTTTTCAAATGTAGTTCTGACGTTGTAGTCATTTTACAATTATTTGTATTTGTTCTTATTTTGCGTTGTTTATGTCACCTTTACAATTAATCGAAACTATGAAGATGGATGATAATGAGATTAAATTGATGAAGAGACACTTAAAAAAGAGATTGCCAGACCAGGACTCGAACCCGGAACCTAAAGAGGATAAGGTGGGGAGACCGTCAATAACTCCCGGCCATGAACTGGAGTATAAAATTTGTAATTGCTCAGGAGAATTTTTTGTTCTGTTCATGACTAATACCTGCTTTCGGACACTTAATTTATAAGTGACACACTTCGTTCGATGGGGACAAGCCACGTATTGTTTGAGAGGAGGGACACATCTCGTTCTTATACTAGATACAATCATGGACTATACTTGAAATGTGACGTGCTAAACAATACTTTCGGAGATCAGTTGGACATAGCAATTTTGATATGCAAGTTGCATTTCCTCTACTTATTTATTATGCCTCATAGATAATCTCGCAACAACGCAAAATGTTTTAATTGACTCGAATTCACAATGACTAATATATACTGGACCTACATATTTTAAATGCAAAATCTAGGTGACGAAAATATGCCTCAACACGAAATGAAAATGCAATATTCATTCAATACACTAAAAAAAGCTAACCAAAGCAGACTTTTAACAACATTACACACGTAACGTTTCCATCCTCTAACAGGGTTTTTGTTGGAGTAAGATTCACATGGCGTAATAGGATTATCATTCACTACAAAGCAATAGCTATATATAAACATGAGATAAACCTGAAATGAGGGGTTAGAATTCACCATAAGAGAAGTGCAGCAGGTAAAACAAAACACACATGTAAGGAAGAGGTGTGTAAGTGTAAGTTTCTATGTGACAATTGACTGAGTGGTAGCACTAGACGATTTTACGTCAGGGATCCTAGGTTCGAATACCGGTCTGGGCATTGGTATTGTTTCTGAATGTTCTATTTATTTTATCTTCACTCATCTTCGTCGTCGCGATTGCCCAAAAGTGGAAGAAAAGCGACGCTAAATAAAAATAAAAAATATATGTGAAAATTAGAAGGTTAATTAAGAGCTGATAGGTAAAATATACTCTATGAGCAATGTTCGATAGAAGTTCTGTTAAGATGTCAAACCTGTAAGAAGCAAATAGCGAAGTTGTGTGAAGGATTGAAGATAAGCTTCGATAACATGGTCACCTGGATTGTCTTGAGCTGAACCAGTAAATGGGCGATGTTTAATCCCCAAGGCCATTCTGCAAAACGAATGCCAAAAGAGGTTCGTGTGTGGATTTGGTCAGCATGAAATTGTTGGGTGATGATGATAAGTGAATGGTATTTTTTCTGTTTTCGTTATTTTACGTTGCTTTTCTACCTCTGGATCTTGAATCACGAATAAATTAATTTGGTGAACTGATAAACACAAAAAAGCCAACCCCGTGGCTAATTTGGTTAGCGCACGCGCTTCGAAGTAAGGTGAGGATGTGTCATTGTCTGCATCCCACTTCCATCTATCACATCTTCAACCTTCATCATTGCGATTATCCGAGACTGGTAGAACAGTGACGTGAAATAACAAAAATATCGCCCTCGGTGTCGATTTCAAAGTTTGAAGTATTGCTGTTTCTGCATTCAATAGCTGCTCTAGATTGTGACAGTGATGTGAAATGCTTCTGATTTTATAAGAAATAGTAAAACGAGAAGAGCGATAGATATTCCTCTATTTTCAATTTTCTCTAAAACTATTTTCCCGACTGTGGTGATAATGAATTCTATGTAGTATAAGAAAGATACTTTAAATTAATTTATACTAATTTATGCATATGCAACTGATTAAGAGAGCCTCCACGATGGAGCAAGGGAATCGTCGCCGCATTGTAATCAAGGAGTTCTCGGTTCGATGCCCGGTGGAGGCACATAGTGATTCGGATTCTAGTTTAAACTGTAGATCTCGTCCCGGTTTGCCTATTTGTGCATAAAACTCAGACTCAGAATGATTAAGGACTTTTCGAAATATTCTGTCTGTATCGGAGTGGCAACTTTCTTCAGAACGAAAATGAATTCGTAAAGCAATAATACGCACAGCACCTCCAATTACCCACTGCCATTCAACACGCTACTATTCGTCAATTCAGAATTATTATTTTAGGGTTCAAATTCTGGCATCTGAAAGAGGGACACTTGGCCCCAAAAGTTTCAGGGTTGTTAACATTTAGACTACTAGTTAAGGATAGTTTTGTTAAGCTCCTGGGACCTGAGGAACAAAAATAGATCTTTTAAAATGATTTCTCAAATTAAATGTAGAAATTATGCAGCACACTAGCCCAGGGACGCTATAGCTTATTCATGGGATGGAAGAATTGTCATTTCCGCCCCCGCCCCCCTCGCCAAGCTGTATATTCGATTGACTTAGATTCGAGTGTTAATATTGGTTATGATTATTGGTAAGGTGATAAGGGGTTACATCATTCATTGAAACTTACGTAACTATGCTATTGGTTATACAGTACAAACAATAATAATGACAATTATCGTGCCTAGCACTCTGATTACTCTACTGGGAAGATAATTTACACCTGTAAGTTTTCCGAAACAAATACCCATTTCACTTCGTATGACAAGAATCGGCGATGAAATTTCGTAAGTAGAAATTCAGTAGCATATGCGGATACTAGACGTGTTGAAAGCAGAGGTGTTCATTTGGAATCAAACTCCCTCACCCTCCGAGATCGCAGTAGCCCTCACCCTCCACTGCTCTCACCCTCACAAGTCTTCCGGAGGGTGAGGTCTGCCTTCACGAGGGTGAACACCTCTGGTTGAAAGAATCAGGACGATGAGGATGAGTCATGATATGATAAAAGCACACAAAAAACAATGCCCAGGCCGGTATTTTTTTTAAAAAAAGGAATACACCTATTCGGTAGTATCCCCCGTCATTCACACATTTCTTAAACTTTCACACATGTCAATTTTTACTCTAATAAACGAGATGTGCCTCCCAAAACGCCCCGTCAAACAAAAAGCGGATTCTCCCCGACGAACACATTTTGGATCTAATACTACTCATAAATTAAGTGTCCAGAAAGAGATATTAGGTATGAATATACGATGAAATACTCCTTAGCAATTACAAATAATTATAAGCTAACTCGTGGCCGAGAGTTGGAACGATGTGACTAAACTTCCCCGCTCTTGCTTCCGAGTTCGAGGCCTGGTCTCGGCATGGAGTTCTATCTCTGCAGTGTTTCCTTATCAATTTAATGTAATTATCATCCATCCTCATAGTTGCGACAAATTATAAATGTGTCATGGTAAAAACAAAGCAAAATAAAAAAAAAAATATTGTAACATTACTGCAATGTCAGAACTACGTTGGTAAAAAAAAAAAAGTGAACACCAGATCATTTTCAAACAGACATTTGGGGAGAACTGTGTAGAGGTAGACAGACAACATTCTCCCGAAAGTTCCCGATCGAAATGACCTTCGGTACTGAAGTGCGTTGAGAAAACTTTGCTTGAGGCTCCTCAAGCGTCTTATCACAAATGCCTCGGTGTTCGCAGCATTGCCAACTCATTTTTCGTCGAGAAAATCTTTTTTCTCCTAATTCATTTGCTGATTGTACGTATCAGTATGCAAATATATGTTATTTCCGTCGTAAAGTGATAATTTAACGAATCTAGAAGTTTGAATCTGAAGTTTCTTGTAGGTTGACGTTAACTTCCCGTGTAACATTTTATCTTCCTGCTCTACACAACAACCGAAAACCTTCACTGAAAGAACCTTTGTTGTGTTTTTATTATGGTACATTGCAAGCATCAGCTACCGGCATCATTTTACTTATGTTGTATCGTATCACAATTACCAACAAAAGAAAATGCGTCCTGTGTTATGAACAACACTGTGGCAAATCGTTCTCCTTTGATTTCATGCCGCCTCTCTTTGCCTTCTTTGTCACGCCGCGATTGTTGAAGCTTCAGAACATACAAATGAAATGTATTTCTTGAAAATTAGGGCAAATTACGTATAAACAAATTACGTACAACTTCGTTTCGTTAACACGTTTTTAAATTATATTTTGAGGAACCTACAAACATTCACCTCTAAAACAGAATTTTACAGAACTGAGTTACTGTATTACGGAGAAAAATTTATCAAGAACAAATCAATTGTGTGTGAATTGATTGATTGAGTTGGTGTTTTAAAGTCCACTTTATGCACACTACGGCTAATCTGGAATGGACCAACAGTTGAAAGTGGGATCCGAACCACTATGTGCCTCGACAGGGTATCAAACCCAGGACTACTTGATTACAAGGCGACAACACTTACCCTACCACTGTGCCATCGGGGAGGCACATGTGGGTGTGTGAAGCGAGATAATTTGGGAAGCTATATGAGAATACAGGCTCTGGCAATACAGAGTTCAATAAAATACAACGAAACGCTTGGCAATTGCTCGATTTCCTTAACATTAATGATACGTTTGGTACATGCGTTATTAATGCTTTGAGCTACCTGTATGTAAAAACATAAAATGAATGAAAGAACAGAAGTAGTAGTTAAAGAATCAGTTGTTTTTGCTTACCGGCTACCATTGCAGTGGCGCTATCCCAAGATCATCTTCATTGTTGGTTGGTAAGGAACATCTTCATCTGAGCTACTACTGTCACTGCTGTCTTCCCGCCCAAGTGAAATTACAAAATCCTCCATTTGCTGCTCTTCAACTCCCTCCTTTTCCCATGCTTCGGAAATAATCTTCCTCGTGTGTTCTATAGCCGAACGCCACCTATCTGCTGTCACATCCGCGATAGCCTGTTCTGTCATTTGCAAAATTTTAGACGGTGTAAAAGGTGGCAAAGTGTTCATCTGTGCTAACAGCCCTTTGACCTGTGCCCAAATAAGTTCAATGAGAACAATGGAAGTGTCCCGTTGTTGACTGTTTAACCAGATGTTTAATCCTACACGTGTTTCTGTGGGCTCGCGAAAATCCTGAAGTAGGTCAATCCGGCAACAGCGCGTCGCTACAAGAGTGGGTGGTTCCACGCCGCTTGCTAGCGCGTCCCGACTTTAATGCTATACTTGGTAACCTCAATATAATAAAATAATAATAATAGCAAAACACAAAGGGTTAATTCGCACACTGGAACCGGTACAGTCAGTGGCGGCGATTGGGTTCCAAAACCGGGAGGCAAGGTGCCAAAACTGGGGGGCAAATACAGTATATTTCCCTTCGTAGATTGAGTTTAGCATAGTGCAGGGGCAAAAGGGTCGGTTTTTCTTTTCTCTATTGTTTAATTTTACAAGTTGTCTTGATTCTACGGGTGTCTTGTGCAGACATTCTGCAGGATCAAGTACCAGGTAGTCCTGGACAGCCCCGGTTTCCAAACATACACAATAACAAAATCTCTAATTATAAGCTAAACTATTAGTAGGGTAAGTAGATGTGTTAGCGAGGTAACTCTGGATAAGTATATAAATATCATGGCTGCATGAAGTATGGATTGTATTTAGAAGGTATCGAAATGAATAAACATTTTTTGCATGAGTTAAAGTGTAGTATAGTATTTGTATATAAATAGAATTGATTGACTGATTGAGTTTGTGTTTTAAGTCCACTTTATGTACAGATAGGCTAATCGGGACTGGGCCTACAGTTTAAAGTGGGATCCGAATCACTATGTGCCACCAGGTATCGAACAAGAAACCCTTAATTACAAGGCGACGACGTTACCACTACGCCATCGGGGAGGACCTATATATATATATGTTATGTAGAAATTAAGGTAATGTGTAACATTTGACTATATTTATGATTATTGGGGAAGTGAGACAGTAACTTTAATGGGTTAGTTGGTGTAAGAGATTGGAATTGGAATTGGAATGAGTCGTGTAAGGTGGGAGTGAAATGTGAGGGATAAGCTTAGTTTGAACTATTAAGGATAGATGTAGAGTTGGGGTGTTGTGTATTAATAGTCGGTCGTCTTGATTGAGGGGAAGAGGTATATTGGAATGACTTCAATAAGAAGGAACTATTGTGGAAGCTCCAGAAAGTGTAGATCCTGGGATGCGTGAGAATAGGTATGGGAAGGTGTATTAAGAAGTCGTGACTACGTTAGGAATCGTATGAACTTTCCACCCTGATCATTACCACTGCGTAGTTAGATATCGGTTAGTTCATTTGAACTCTCCAGCCTAACTATTGCTTATTTTTGTGGGAGTAGGAAAAGGTCTTGTTATCCATTTGCCTTGACTCATCTCACCCAACAGGTCGCTAGGTGCCGGGGCTTGCACCGAGTTGATAGCTTCCTGGAGATGAGGCCTGCTCGAAAAGGTTTATTATCCAAGTCGTGACTACGTTCTCACGGACAGAGAATGATACAAGCTTCTTGAACAATGTTTTAACTGACTTCAGCACCTGTTGATAGTAATTCTTACAGCCAGGTATACCAACCGCCACCCTCACAGGTGTATGCACCACAATGTCCGTTGTTTCGTTGAGGAGAACTTATCAGAAACCATATCCAGAGAAACCTACACATGGATTAGGCGAACCATCAACAGCTGGCGCGATCCCCCCTCCCCTACCTCCGTTATCAGAACAAATGATGATTGATGATGATGAACGACGAGCGAGCACCCTTGAGGAATTGGAATTGAATCTGAATTCTCCAAAGAACCATGATAAATAGCGCGGGACTGTCTGGTTCGTCCTGCTCCCCGTATGAAGAGTTTGGCGAGGAAACATGTGCGAGGCGAACTCCTTGCAGCATGGGATTATTTCTTTTCTGTTCATTTCATCCCACGAAGATATATTTTTTTCTTTACTTCCCCGCATGTAGCACGGTTCCAAGAAGGCACATTTACGGCCAGAGCCGGCCCCAGGTGAGTGCGGGGTTCGGGGTATGCAATAAACGCGGGGCCCATAACCAAAATTTTCCGCAGGTCAGAAAAAATCAGATTTTTTTAATTCCTTAAGCCGGCTTTAGACGAATGCATTTCCTTTAACATTTTTGCTAGCATAAATGCTATGTAAATGCTTCCAAAAATCTTATAGCAGATACTACTTTACACGCAAGCATTTCATGTAATTTTTTCGGCTAGCTTTTGCGATTACAATGTATAATATATACAGCATGAAAGGCACGTCGAGTTACACCATCTATGGTGAGTGCACGTTGTTTACATTTGAAACAACTAAAGTATTCTTTCATACGTGTACAGTAAACGTTGTAAAATATGTGCAAAAAATACCAAGAATTGACCACTTTGAAATATATTCCTTAGAAATTCTGGACTCTTCGGGATTCCAAAATGTTGTGAAGTCATTTCCCAAAGTCGGGATCTGACCATGTCAATTCACGGGCGATCATTTTAAATTACTTTTTGTTGAAGCTTACTTCGGCGGATATAAACATGGATCCGAGGACCATGAAGGAGATTAGATTAAGTGGTCTCTCTTTGATATCTATGGATCGCGAAAAAGTACAAAAATATAAAGAACATAAACAAAGTTAAGGAAACAAGAAGAATTCAGTTTTTATAGTGGACTCGAGTCTGAACTTGTCAACAGCGCCAAGGTATTTTCAATTCAATTTCAATATTATGATTTGTAAAATAATAATAATAACAGTAATGAGAATGAGAGGTAAATATATAAGATTATATACTGAAGGAAAAGATATTAAATCTTACTCTGCTTTACTGGCGGATTTAACGGGAGGCACTTTCAAAAACGGACCCTTTGAAGTAAATATTACACATAGAGGAAAAGGTCTAAATATGGGCCCCCATTTTTATTTTGTCATTTTCGAAGGAAAAAAAAATAATATATCAAGTACCTGTCTTTAAAATGAATATTTATGAAATATATACTTAAATGTAATAGCATGCTAAAGTATAGAAGGTCTCCATTTTTTTTAAAAAAAAAAGCAATTTCCAAAAAATGGTAAAATGATGTATTTCAAAATTGTGGTCTAAATATGGGCTACTAGTGGCAATATCACAAAAAGAATTAAAATTTTAAAAAACAGTCATTTATGGCTAAAACATTATAAAATTCATATTTATGAATAATCTGTTGTTTTGAAAATCACACGGAATGGGAAAAATCGAAATTAAGAAAAACATCCAAATATTTGTTGAAAATGTGATCTCAGCATTAGACTTCATGTCATAGCCCATATTTAGACCATCACGTTATTTTTCTTCTTCAATTTATTTTCGCTCTCTCTGGTACATATTTCACAAACAAATCATGGCATTATAAAAGCCCACATTTGTTTTATGTACCGCTAATATCATAACCTATACAAAGCAGATGAGAATTCAGAAAACGCTGAGTTAAAACATACCTGCAAAAAGTTTTTATAACAGCGTCCAAGGCCGAAACTAACCACCACTTTGTCTTGTAAATTGGCTCCGCAACCTTTGTCCTTGACAAATAACCAGTTCCCATAGCCTCTGCCAGGCTACAGCACCCGAGAGCGCTGATAACTCCAAAACCCATATTTAAACCTTCGCCCATATTTAGACCTTCTCCTCTAGTGTATTTCGCTGAAAATCTACATAAACACTATAGTGTTTTTAATATATCGAAAAATCTGCACATTTTATTTCCAGCGATAGATCTTATCATATAAACTAAACACCGTGGCGCAACAGCCCTTGAAGGGCCAGGGCCTGCCAGAGTGGATTTTCATTGGATGAAGCGTGGTCAGCGCATCGGATCCCATCACCACTGTTTCTGGTTTTGGTGACCGAGATCTTATCATATGCTTCCAGCATATTATGTGAACCTTCCAGAAAAAAATCTAGATCTGCCTATGCACTCCTCCGCCCCCTGAGAAAGAGATCCTGCAGGCGACCATGGTGGCTTTGGATTTCTTCCTGCACACAGAGGGGCATCAAAGACCTCGAGCCAATTTATGGCAATATATATATATATATGTAGAAGAAAGTCACCAAAACCGACATACCATTTTGTTTTTTGCTCTTAACTCGGAGTAGGGAAGGAATTTTCCGATGTGGAATACATCAATGTGTACATCAATTCCATGCCCAAGTATAAGCTGTGTAACAAGATATATTACAACAACATTTTGTTTCACAAAATGTACAATTATATCATCTGAGGAAATGGGTTCATAATCCGGCATACCTGTTTAAAAGGTATTAAATTACAATGCAACAGAAAAAAATACATGCAAATGGTTTCTATTAGAGAATAAAGCAATTCCTTTAATCATCATGAAACAAATGCAATTTCTTTGGGCTATTGAGCCTTCAATGGCATGTGATTTACAGAAGACGCAGACGTATAGGTCACGTTCTGCACCTGCACATTGAACATGAGCCCAAAGATTGCACTTGATACACATTCTTCATTCTTCACCACTGGCATATTCAGAATAAAGTCCTTCGTCAAAATACATTCAGCATCTAGGATATCTTCATTTCGCGCAACGGTTTAGGGAACCCAATTATTGACGTATGTCGGTTTAGGGAACGACGCTATCAATAACTATAACCTCAAAAATATACAAACACCACATCTTCACAACTGAAAGAATACATGTTCGGAATCGTTATTCTATCTACAATGACCTGATAAAACTGTAAAAATTTACTCATTCTACCAGTATGAAAAATATAGTGTTATGCAGAGACAAACAAAAGTATTGAAATCACCCCAAAACGAAAATCTCTTCCTACAAAAAGAAAACCTCCAGCAGCGCTCGTTTCACTGGTCGCACATTATGTTGGAAGCCTAAAGAATAGATTTGCCCTGTTACCGCAGTGTGTCAGGACTTCTAGGCTGTGAAATAGTGGTGTGTCGGTTTAGGATCCCTATGTCAGTTTTGGTGACTTTCCTCTATGTAAAAATAGTTTCATTATTATTAAATTAATATAAAATATCACTGAAATCATGCTCTAAGCGATGTAGTGCCACTCATGGTCATGAAAAGAATTGTGACATTACCGTCACTTATGGAGTCTTTCGTTTCGTAGCATTTGCAGTCATCGTGAGTTTAATGGGAAATGTGGCCATGTTTAATTGTGTCAATTGTTGTTTTTGTATTTGAAGTTCTGCGTGTAGGGTTCGATTCTAGACTAGAGCAGACAAAAGGACGAGTTCGTCAAAGATATGTTGATAATTCGCAATTCTTTCAGTTCACCACATTTCGTACTCGTGGCTTCAATTTGATTTCCAATTACTCTATTGACGTAGACAGGCACACTGACTACCAAATCGAATAATATGTTGCGTTAAGCATTTCTTAAACCTTACATATCATCGAATTCGTTACTTTCCAAGGTATCAACTGTTGTTTCCCTCGGCCAGACAATAAAACAGTGCTACACACAGAAAACTATATGCTTCAAATCTATTTGATACACCAAAATGTGTGGTTTTCTTGTCCGTTTGTGAAGATAACGTTAAAGTGAATCAGGGTGGCTACTCACCGGGAATTCCTTGAATTCCCGGTGAGTAGCCACCTTGATTTACCGGGAATTCCTTGAATTCCTGGAATTCTGTGTGCATTTTTCTCCGTAGACGTGAAAAACTGGAACTTTTATTAATGCAAATCTAATTTATAAATGCCCTGAGGCATTTTTTTAGTTTAGCATTTATTTTTATGGAGGAGGGAAAAGAAAGCTGCGTGGAAAATAAAGCATTATCTCTGTATTCGTTTACTTTGTTAGTGTCCTTTGCAGAACGTTCTATGTGACAGACGGAGATTATTGCAAGATAACGTGTATTGAAGTTGATCAGTTAAATTTGATTTTGAAATTCGTATACAAATAACAAATTTTCGTAGATTAGCTTAATCCGTGCGTAACATTTGTGACTTGTGTCTGTAGATGTATTTCGAGTCTGAGTAGGCTATGTGAAATGGCAAATGTAAACTTTGCACCTTAAATTAAATATTTTACATGTAAGGGCTATACCGTTGAATTGAATTGAATTAGAATTGTTGGATACATTGAAATCACACAGACCTTTTATCATCTTACTACTATGTATGTGCGCATTGGGGGGGGGGGGGCGGGAGGGGTGATGCGGTAATACGTAAGGTTGGAATGGAGAAAACCTCTGCTTGTACCCTTGCATTTTTAGAAGGTTCGCCTTGAAATCCAGGAATTATTCTTGAAATTTATCAAGGTTCATTTGGTCTGTACTGCGAACTTATGATTTTTTTTTCAAATTTTCAATTGATGCATTTACTTTCTGCATGTATTACATTTATCTGTTATTTGGTAGTTTTGCCAGTCTACCAAATTTCAACTTTGTAGTTGTGGTACTTTCTTAGACACCGAATTTCGCACAAGCGACAGTCGCTTGATATCCCCCCCCCCTCCCTTGAAGTCTCCTACCGCAAATCTCTCCCTTCTCATGTCATGAGCTTATCTTTAGTCAGAGGGGTAGCAAGCAAGAAAGTGACATCACAGTAACATTTTCGAACTTCCGTGTTCAACATGTCAACTTGATCCGCCCTAGGAGAACCAGAAGAACTCCAAAAATGCTGTTTTCGGTTTTGTTTAAATAATCTTCTCCTCTGAATATTATTTAACAACATTGCTTTAGAGAATCTTTCGGACGGAAGTAGCCATTTTGCCGCCTGGTTTTATGCAACCCAACGCGGCATGCTGGTAATTGACAAGGATATGTTTCAGGAGCGTCACACCGTAACCACTTGCGAATGTTATTACAGTTCGCCAATTATGATTTTGTTGTTTGAGTAGCTTTTTTCCACTTTTCGATAATCGCGACGATGAGGATGAATGGCGACAAGATTAAATTAATATAAAAGGACAATCACAAACGCACATGAACAGCACACAACTCAAATTTCGCAGTGTTATAGTGGCTGTGGGTCCAGGCGCCAGAGCCTCGTTAGTCTGTCAAATGTAGTCCAGGGTGGGTAAGAGGTTGACGTGTAGCCGTCTGAATGCTGTTTTGTCGTAACTCCACTTTTCGTCAGAAATATGTTGATGACATTATCGTGTTCCATACATGTCAATGCGTCACGTTCCGAATCGACGTATCTGGATAACAAGTGGTGTTGAATTCTAGAACCGCTGCACTTTTGTCTTATCTTCACATCTACGAACACAAGTGCTAGTATGTCGTAAAATAAAATATTGTGATATGGTACCACGTGACATGAGACTTGCAATGACGTTCTGTTAGACCGCGTTTTCAGCGTGTGAAGATTTGCGGCTCTTAGAAAGAAACACTTAACACATGCTACGCGTACATGTGACAGTGACATGTTACAAAGTATCGATGCATGAAGAGTAATGTAAATATGTGACATCACAAAATAATTTTTATGTTATCATAAATAAGGTTTTTGGAGTTACGACAATACTGCATTTAGTATAAGCAGAATGCGTAGTTTTTTGGAATCTTAGTGACATTTTATAATCGGTACTCTAATAGGCAAGCGAAATGCCGCAAACGAACAGAAAATATAAACAGCAGAAGGATGTTTACTTTCTATTATTTTCTTCCATTACATCCACAATTATCATTTAGCTCTGAACAGCGAACAAATACGTTTCCATAGAGGAAATAATTGAGGAAAGCATGTCGAGAAGGCATAATCACAAAAGGATCTTGACATTGTTCAACACATCAATTCCGTGCATTGAATCTCATTATTGCCGTTCGGTTACTAAACGGCACTAGAAGAAACTTTAACTGTGACAATAATGTGAACTCTACTCTGAATGGACAGAGAATTCTGTGAAGTTGTGTATTTACAGAAAAATATTCAACAGTGAGTTTAACTTATCGATGCGTGTGAAGAATTTAAAGTGAATCAAGAACACGCAACGGAAGAACATGAATATGAGGTTATAAAATTATTGGCCCAAGAAGAAAGGAATAGAGATCATGAAAGTGACAAAATATATTCTAATGGAGTAACATGCTGTGTTACTTTTGATTTGCAGAATGTGATAAGCCTTACACGAGCAACAGTGTCATTTTTTTTTATTATAAGAGGAAGCGTAATTGTTACAATGTAACAGCACAATGTTCTCTTTGCAACAAAGATACATTGTGCTTTGTGGCATGAAGGAATGGGTGGGAGATCTGCCAATCATATTGCAAGTACTGTTGTCAAAGTTTTATCTGTGATGCTTGAAAAAGACGCAGGTTTATTCTGTGGTCTTGACAGTTGTATTCACAAAACAAAAACTATGTCATGAGTTTTGCTGTAATGTACTTCTTCAAAAGGAATCCAACTATTTTGGAAAGTCGGAAGAAATTCTCAGTCAAGCAGGGGCGCCTCCAGTTCTCGTTTGCCCCCCACCTATAAGGTGCCCAATATATAACTTCTAACACGATTTCATTTTGTATCACAATATATTATTTGTGTGATGGAAATTTCATAAATGTTTTGTGGACTCTGTGGGAAATTACGTATAGCGTTACCAGATAACAAATTTTAAAAAGGAGGGCATTTTTAGATTTCACGTTTTGTGATTACTAGTGTTTTGGTGAACTTGTATATCACACCACCTCTAAAATATTACACCGTTTCAGTATAACTAATAATAGGCCTCATTATAGGCAAATGTCCGAATATTCTACTATTTAAATAGTTATTTACTTTGTCTGTAGTATTATACGGTATTGAAACTTGGTCTCTTATTTTAAAAGAAGAACATAAATTTGAGAGTTTTTGAAAATTAAGTTCTTAGGAAAATATTTCCACCTAAAAGAGATGAAGAAACAGGGGAATGGAGAATATTGCAAAAGAACTGCACAAACTATATTCATCCCCTAACATTATGAGTACCGTTAAATCAAAAAGATTTAGATGCGTATGTTATGTAGTATGTACGGGAGAAGAGAGCAGGGTTTGGAGAATTCTTGTAAGAAAACCTGAAGGAAAGAGGCCCTTAGGGATGCCAAGACAAAGATGGGAAGATAATATTAGAGTAGATTAGAATGAGATTAGTAAAGATAATGAAGATTGGATTCGTAAAATTTTGTTACGAATCTTGAAGTTGAAGTTTAGTTTCCTAAAACCTCCAAAAGAGGACAATTCCCCGTTTTCTTAAAAACCCGCTCGGGACATTTTTAGGACCCGAAAAAGAGGACATATCCGGGTAAAAGAAGACGTCTGGTAAATTTAATTACGTAGGATTTTGCTCTGAAATGGGCGTTTTACTCTACAACAGTATTTATTTTTCCAAATACACAGTTAATTAAGGAAAACACATGGTGTACTATGATTCTGTGCGAGAATAGAGGAAGAAGCATGGGAATACTGTAGTCCTCGTGTTCTTGAGTGAGTCAGTCCATCGAAAAATGTGTAAATGCCTTTGTTTCTCCACACGAATGTAAGGTACTTTTAACTTCCATTGTCGGCGTATGTTGTTCATGAATCGATTTCCTCACCTTATGAACTTCTGAAACGCCAAAATTTGGTATAAGTTGCATTCGAAACCGACAAAAGAAAGGAATGAGAAACGAATTGATCGTCTTTGTTCAGATCAATGAATTGTGGTGGGTGGATGATGTTGAGCTCAGCGTTCGGAAAGGAGAACGGAGAAAAGAAAAGCTTAAACAATGATTATTTCAAGAAGAAATAAAAAAAATTAAGTAATAACTTTGTTTACAAACACTTGTGTAAAACTTAATTGGCTTATTAGACACATCGATCTTATCAACCTATTAATTATAAACTTTATTATTACTACATGTAAAACACTTGGCTCGGATCCATCCCGAAATATAGTTGTTCTATTCACGTGCCTGGGATGCGATACATAACTACAATAAAAGAGAGGCTGTCTTTGTCCCAGGTGAGAATGAGCATGGTTTCGCTTCTGCAAACAGCCTATTCCTGTCCCTATCTTGAGAACTAAAAATACTTTGTGGAAATACCAATATGATAACAATTTTGTGGAACATTAATTATCTAAATTGAACTATTTATCGAACTAGGACGGTAAAATTAATAACAAAACATGTATCAGTTTTTTTATTTATTATGATATTATTCTCAGTAGCAAGTTCGTAAAAAAATCTATAAACGATATGCTATAGATATTCCATGTTCCCATGAGTACCCAGGGTATGGTGCATAGTTAGGATAACTATTTAAGAACAGCAGAAAAACTACTAGTAGTGCGTGCGCTAGCTTTTGACGCCGTATTATTCTTACGAGGCCAAATGTAATTTGTGCTTTGCATCGCCTCACGAACTATTTACGAAGTACGATGACCCAAAAGAGTTGTAACTCTGTGGCACTGTGTCAAGTACATAAGAAAAACTGAATAATATTGACACTAAAGAGACCATGAAATATTTCATTGAATGTTGTTTCCCTTCGTAAAAGTCGTGAGAAATTCAAAACATTGTTTTGCAATATGCCACTGTTTCATTTAATCAGGATTAGTAAATGGTTTACTTATACCTGTAAACATATGTATGCTACTTCATACTGCATTACTGTGGCTAGTGTCAGTGTCACATATGTATACACTGCGTAATCAACTTCAAAATAATACGTTTCGTGTGTATTTTTAATTTTCTCAAAATTTCGGGGGTGGTTGTAGCCCCATTAGCTCCTATCTGCATATGCCAGTGCTTATGACTTGGGCTATGGCTTTTTAAATAAAGTAACTAACACCATTTTATATACATTTTAATATAAAGCCCATCATATTTCTGAGATTCTATATTGGAGAATGAGGATTTATTGTATTTTGCTATGATGAAAATCAGGATTAGAAAATGTTTCACCTAGCACTTGAATTTTCAAATTCAATTCTAAAAATATCCATATTTGTAATATTTATAGTTCGCTTATGGAAATCTCCATTACCCTTTTTTTATTAACGCTTACAGTGTGGATCTTTAAATGTTTGTCTGTATCACGTGTATCATTAAATCAGAATATTATAATTTTTTGCAATGTTACTTACCGAATTTTTAAATTACATAGTTACATATGCTGTTACCGGTAGAGCCTTCTCTAGGAATCAAAATCAATCTTGTATCAATTAATAAATTAAAGGTTTTAAGATCATATTTCAAAATTGTGTATAGCTTTGTGTTAGTTGGATTCATGGCTTTCTTAGACCGTATATGCCCCCCCTCCAAAAAGAGTTCTTGTTCCTGAGAAAAAGGGGCTGGCGCCTGAATTAATTTAAGTTTATTCTACCTCTGATGATTTCTCCAGTGCAGACAATCAATCAAGTCTAAACATATGTGCGACTTTGATGGACGTGACACGTTGACCTTTAAGTAAGAATTTGAAATAAGGGGGATATTTCCCCGTATACATTGAAGAGTGCAAAATTTCCAACACCCAACAATTTTAATTCAATCAATCAATGAAGGGGGGCCTTGAATGGTTTCACTCAAAATTTCGATATTGAAGGTTCTGGGTTCGAGGCCCGTCCTGATGCTCCTTTGTAAGTATCCCTTCAACATCCTCATCATCACCGTCAACCAAAAGTGGTAGAAAAGGGATGCAAAATTAGAAATTACAAATTCATGGGTACAATTCTTACCTTTTGGTCTTATTTCGTCACACGACAACAATCATACGGTCTTTTTTTGTATCATATAATGAATGTATAGATTACACAAATTGTTAAAGTACATAATGTGAAATAGATACGAAAAACCACAAAATTTACCTGGCAAGTTATCTGCGAACGGCAGACGTACAGAACGCCTTGGCCTATGACCCCATAAATTTGATCTTCGCGCCTAATGCTTGTGACAGGCAATTAGAACAACTGTTGTGTCGGAAGAAACAAGGGCGGGAGCGAAGACCGAAAGCATCATCACCATTGCATCCCGTGGAGCAGCAGGACAACCCAGAAACACAACGTCATTCATTTGTTTATCTGTCGCCGTTGCTCGGAGATCGTGTCAGGTCATCGCACCGGTCACTTCTGTATATTTTATTGTGGTCGCAGCTCGGAACAGGAGAATGCCCGTCCTCCATTACCGAGTCCACGGACCATGCGATGGTTGGTATATTCGTTCCAGCAGCTACTCGAATTCGAAACAGGTTTCTAAGTTGACAAAAAACAAAACACGATTCTGTCGCTTGGATCTTACGTAGGAGTAATGGGACATGACAATGTTGCCAATGTCATCTTCTCGCATGGAAGACGAGAAAGAGTTCATGGAAACGTTAACAGTTCCCACAAGTAGGGACAGAATCTTTCTAGAAATATATCTATCCTTGCATGAACGGTGTCAAGTTGTCATTGGTTGCGGCTACGGAATACACGATCCAAGTTGCGGGTACTGAATGCACGATCCAAGTTGCGGCTACTGAATTCACAATCCATGGTGCGGCTACCGAATCCACGATCCATGGCGCAGCAACAGAATACACGATCCATGGTGCGGCTATCGAATACAAGATCCAAGTTGCGACTACTGAATACACGATCGAAGTTGCGGCTACCGAATCCACGATCCATGGTGCGGCTACCGAATACACGATCCATGGTGCGGCTACCGAATACACGATCCATGGTGTGGCTACCGAATACACGATCCAAGGCGCTGATACCGAATACACGATCCAAAGTGCGGCTATCGAATACACGATCCAAGGTGCGGCTACCGAATACATGATCCAAGTTGATGATACCGAATACACGATCCAAAGTGCGGCTGCCGAATCCACAATCCAAGGTACGGCTGCCGAATCCACGATCCAAGGTACGGCTAACCGAATAGACGATCCAAGGTGCTGATACCGAATACACGATCCAAAGTGCGGCTATCGAATACACGATCCAAGATGCGGCTACGGAATACACGATCCAAGTTGCGTCTACTGAATACACGATCCAAGTTGCGGCTACCGAATCCACGATCCATGGTGCGGCTACCGAATACATGATCCATGACGCAGCAACCGAATACACGATCCATGGTGCGGCTACCGAATCCACGATCTATGGTGCGGTTACCGAATACACGATCCATGGTGTGGCTACCGAATACACGATCCAAGGTGCTGATACCGAATCCACGATCCATGGTGCAGCTACCGAATACACGATCCAAGGTGCGGATACGGAATACACGATCTAAAGTGCGGCTACCGAATACACGATCCATGTTGCGGCTACCGAATCCACGATCCATGGTGCGGCTACCGAATACATGATCCAAGTTGATGATACCGAATACACGATCCAAAGTGCGGCTGCCGAATCCACGATCCAAGGTACGGCTACCGAATACACGATCCAAGGTGCTGATACCGAATACACGATCCAAAGTGCGGCTACCGAATACACGATCCAAGGTGCGGATACGGAATACACGATCCAAAGTGCGGCTACCGAATACACGATCCAAGTTGCGGCTACCGAATCCACGATCCATGGTGCGGCTACCGAATACATGATCCAAGTTGATGATACCGAATACACGATCCAAAGTACGGCTGCCGAATCCACGATCTTAGGTACGGCTGCCGAATCCACGATCCAAGGTACGACTGCCGAATCCACGATCCAAGGTACGGATGCCGAATCCACGATCCAAGGTGCGGCTACCGAATACACGATCCATGGTGCGGATAACGAATACATGATCCAAGTTGATGATACCTAATACACGATCCAAAGTACGGCTGCCGAATCCACGATCTTAGGTACGGCTGCCGAATCCACGATCCAAGGTACGGCTGCCGAATCCACGATCCAAGGTACGGCTGCCGAATCCACGATCCAAGGTGCGGCTACCGAATACACGATCCATGGTGCGGATACCGAATACATGATCCAAGTTGATGATACCTAATACACGATCCAAAGTACGGCTGCCGAATCCACGATCTTAGGTACGGCTGCCGAATCCACGATCCAAGGTACGGCTGCCGAATCCACGATCCAAGGTACGGCTGCCGAATCCACGATCCAAGTTGCGGCTACCGAATACACGATCCAAGGTGCGGCTACCGAATACACGATCCATAGTGCGGCTACCGAATACACGATCCAAGGTGCACCTACCGAATACACGAGCCAAAGTGCGGCTACGGAATACACGATCCAAGTTGCGGGTACTGAATGCACGATCCAAGTTGCGGCTACGGAATTCACAATCCTTTGTTCGGCTACCGACTCCACGATCCAAGGTGTGGTTACCGTTACACGATCCAAGGTGCTGATACCGAATACACGATCAAAGGTGCGGCTGCCGAATCCACGATCCAAGGTACGACTGCCGAATACACGATCCAAGGTGCGGTTACCGAATACACGATCAAAGGTGCTGATACCGAATACACGATCAAAGGCGCGGGTACCAAATCCAAGATGCAGGGTGCAGATACTGGATTCGGATATGTGATTCAGGATTCGAAACCAGCAGAATCAGCAGAATTTGGATTCGAATGCCCATCCCTATCATGTCGGTTGATTTCGTCCATATGAAAATTTGGGTCACTGCTTCCCAAGTTGTATACAGGCCGAAGTTTTCCAATTTAACAAGTGGCCTCCCCGATGGCGCAGTGTTAGCGTCGTCGCCTTGTAATCAAGGGGTCCCTGGTTCGATACCCGGTGGAAGCACATAGTGGTTCGAATTCCACTTTAAACTGTAGGTCCAGTCCAGATTAGCCTTACTGTGCATAAAGTGGACTTAAAACACCAAATCAACCAATCCAATTTAACTAATTTAGGACGGATGGAAGGGAACTTGTAAATGTGTGGTGGGTTTCATTTTCTGCTCTCAAAATGCAGTTTAGACAGAGTTCTGAACATTAATATGGAATTTGAGCAACATAAAGAATAAAGATAATCTGTTTCTTGTGCACCAGGAACGTGTTGAAGGATTTTGCTCAAGTGCAATACCAGGCAAATTAAATCTCTAATCTTCGAGTGAGTCGAAAGTTCTGGTATCTTATTTTTTTATGACAAAGGTGCCATCATATTATTGCAAATATTCTGTGAATAGTGCACAGAAATACCCACAAAATTTGTCTTCAATGTCCTACGAGAATTTTTCAAAACAAGAAATGCAGTTTAGAACAATGATATGAGATAAAGGCAGAAGATACAGTGAGTGGAAATTAACATGTTCGGCAAGGCGATTTCCGCTGCCTACAACAATGTTGCCACTAATATATTTTTAACAGCTAACAATAGTCATTGTCTTCAAGTTCACTTGAGAGATGAATCTAAAACCGGACTATGTGATCTATCGCTTAGCGAAACATATTTGATTTTGCAGTCCGTGTATTGATCGTGGCTTTTCTAAAGAATAGCCTCCTGTCAAGGCATGTGTGTTTCTTTGTACTGTAATGTAAGTGGCGTGGGATAATTTCAGCACCAGTAGCTAGAGTTTTCTACGACCGGTGCTAAAATAGAACTCCCTCCCCTTTTGATGTTCGCAAATATTACTATTCTCCTCGTTTAATCTACATTTCTTTTTAATAATCGAGCTCAAGCAACTAATCAGTGCCGTCAGCAATTTTCGTGAAATCCTCAAGCGACACGTCTGAACTCTTGCTTAAGCTGATATTGAATTGGTTGATTGATTTAGTTTATTTTACTTCGCTTTTCTGCCACTTTTGGCTAATCGCGAAGATGGGAATGAGTGATGATATGATGAAATTGATGAATGGACACAAAAATAACATCCATGCCCAGGTCGGAATTCGAACCCGGGACCCGTCGTAGCGCTCGCCACAGAGGCATAATGAACCGGTGTTCAGACCGAGTGAGTACACCCTGGATTGCATTTTGCAGACGCTCCAGCGTCTGGACTCACAGTCAGCAGGGGGTATGTTTGTGATTGTCCTTTCAACCATTTCATCTTAACGCCATTCAACCTCATCGTCGCGATTGGCCAGAAGGTGGAAGAAAAGCGACGTAAGACAATAAAATCAATCAATCAATCAGTGAAATTATAATTGGCGAGCTGTAATATCATTCGCAAGTGGTTACGGTGTCAGCATCTCTGGCGCTCCTGAAACATGCTCCTGTCAATTACCAGCATGCCGTGTTGGGTTGCATAAAAGCAGGCGGCAAAGTGCGCTCAGTGCACTTGAAATAACAAACAAGACAAATGTTTTAAGTGCTGATTGTACGCTTTCAGGCTAATTCAGATGATACTTAAAGTGGGTTCCGATTAGTGCTGTTGAAACCGGTTTCCGTGAAAAAAGAAAGTGTAAGAAAATTGCAATATACTTATTCCGTTGCACTAGTATGTCTCCATGAGAATCGAACTCTGGACGCCTTTATTACATGGCGATAATACACCCAAGAGCAAAGAAAATAGTAAGTCGAATTGTCCACCACCATTTTCATTTAGTCTGTTTCCTAGAATGTGATGATCATGAATTGAAATAAAAACGTCAATAAACAAAGGACAATATCTGATTCGAATCAACATAATTCCATACCTTAAAACAACACAGGGTGTAGAATAGAAAAGCATGAATATAGCGATGGACAATTTGCCTACTATTATCTTTGCCGTTGACTGTACATCGAGATAAATCAATACAGCCTTAGAGATAAAAGTAAATGTAAAGTGTGTGCAAAATGTACTCCTTATTTCTTTGGAATTACATGCATTTGAAGTAAAGAAAATGTGCACTCTCCTTTCAAATACGTACTTCCCGGCAGACACATATCTAGAAATATATTTCGGGGGGGGGAGGCCGAACCAAGTCTGTCAGGAACAATAATAATAATGTTTAAATTAAAATAACTATATTGCATTGTTATTATTATACGAATATGTTAAAAGGCGGTAAAAGAATAAAGATAGCTGCACGTGTTCATTATCTACATAGCTTACCTGTAGTTAAGATCGGCATAGTTTGTAAAAAACAAGTGTACTGGCAAGGAAATTAATGTCAAATACTCGTAGGTGGAGAATTGATTATTTATTGAATAACAAAAAAGGATGTTAGGTCCAGATGGCGGAAAGTGAAGTTCCTGATTAATATTTTGTCCATGTTATCATAAATAGTAGTGTGTGCTATGGTACCTTCCTTCAAAATCCCAATATAATCCTTGCCTTTCAATAAGTTCAGAGGAAATTAATAACCATCGATTACATAACAAATGCTAAACAAGAATAGTATATTTATTTAATTTTAGTACTTGCTAAGTCTTTCGGGGGAAGTGTCCGGACACCCTGACCCCCCTCCCCTAAATACGTTCTATCTTCCCTGGTATATTCACTTTATGAGCTTCACCATAAGGACTGATCAAAATAGCTATATTTTTCCGTTGGGAAAGTATCTAGATTTTCAAGAAGGAAAACAAACATGGATTTATGTAAGAAGCCACGCGCTTGAATTGAGATTTTCTGCTAACTTTATAGCTAGTGTGTACAGGGTCAACGAAGTTAGTAATAAGTTGTGTTTTATACAGCGTATATTGATACACTTGTATTTTGAATTGTTTCTTCTGCAAATATGCTGTATAAAGAAACAAACTGCCGGAGTACTAATTGAGGCGAGTGTACCTTTCATATCTTTGTGATATGACAAATTACAGTTTCCTTCTTCCGTTCTTTGAAGGAACGAGTTTGTGTCTCACGTACACCAACAATCTCTCCTTGTAGCATACATCTACAAACTGCATGTAAATTACAAAGAGTTTCATAATGATTACAGGTGCTTTGTACGTTTGTAGTACGATTCCAAAGGCTTTCCTTTTCCGAAACCTCCCTCTAGTTTTTATTATCATCATTGACATCGTCTAATGGTTTCAATTAAAGAAATGTTATAATTACAATTTTGAAAGGTTCGAATAATATACGCTCAAGTTCGCATAGGTTGTTATGTATCCGTTTTTGTGTGTTCAAATATATTTTATCCCCTCATTTATCGTTCTGCAAAAAAGTGTATAAATATTTTTCTCTTTTTCTGTATCTTCCATGGGAAAATTCATTAGTGAGGAGAACCGAGTTTTGTGCATCGAGATAGGTATAATATTTTCAAAACTTTGTGTAAGTTTAGGTTAGGAAACAATAGTTAATAGGAGTTTATGTCCAGCGCTTGAGGTGGATATTGTTAAGTGAGGGGGTGATTTCTCGATCTTTGGGGATAACTGGACATGATTTGATATTGATTTGATATTGAAACAATTAGACAGGTAGAGGGATGCTCAGCGTAAGATTTTCGAAACTGAACGGAAACGGTCCCCCTACTTCGAGACCTGGTTATGCTATCGCTTGTTCTACAATTTTGCACTGAAAGCTTTGAGATACCTTTCAGATCTGGTACATTTTTTGTGAACGAAAATGATGGGCGGATCTGATGATTTCACAACCAATATCCGACTTTTTGATATAGGGTTCGGGAATTGAATATCTGATCCATGATTCGGGATTTGGATATCAGATCCACGATTCGGATTTGGATATCTGATCCAAGATTCGTGAATTGAATATCTGATCCAGGATTTGGGATTTGGATATCTGATCTAAGATTCGTGAATTGAATATCTCATCCAGGATTTAGGACTTGGATATCTGATCCAAAATTTGGGATTTGGCTATCTTATCCAAGATTCGGAATTTGGATATCTGATCCAAGCTTCGTGAATTGAATATCTGATTTAGGATTCGAGATTTGGATATCTCATCCAAAATTCGGGATTTGGCTATCTCATGCAAGATTCTGGGTTTGGATATCTGATGTAGGGTTTGGGATTTGAATCTGGTCCAATTTTCGGGATTTGTATGTGTGATCCAGGATTCAGGAATTGAATATCTGATCCAGGATCCGAGGATTGGATAACAAGTCCAGGATCGTGATTCGGTATTAGGGTCCAGAGTCCGAGGTTATGACTTGAATGTCCGTACCTAGTTTCAAGATGATGGCCTTTCCTCTATCGTAACAAAGCTTTGTAAAATACTCCTGAGACGTGCCTTGTTGATGGTAGTTTTTCCGTACAAAACTTGCCAAATAAGTTGACTGAATCAAATCTTCTCACATCCCTGAGATTGTTTCCCTGGCTGCAGCATGTAATAATAGGGAAAATTCGAACTTGTTTATTGTTGAGCAACAATAGCAATGTTCTGTCTCAAATTTTAGTTCCGCACAGATTCCTCCGCAGGTCAAGTGCTAATTGGTGTTTTGAGAAACGTGAAAGCCTTGTGGTAATAAGCATGAACGTCAATTAAGATTTGGCCGTCCGTTACCTGTTGGCGAGGTTCGCAGATGCACACAGACGCCATGTTAACTGGCGCTGCGGATATCTGGTTAATCTGAAGGCGGCGAGAAGTGCGGCAATTAAAACATACAATGATGGGAACAGTGATTCCCTCAGTCGCAATTAGCAGGTGACCCCTTTTCGTAGCGGACCTAAAAGAGCGTTTACCGCTCGGTAAGTGAACCCTTTCTTACACTTCCGCAAAGTTTCTTGTTTTGTTTTTTCCTCTTTGTTCAATGACCTTTTCCCTCAAGAAGCAGGTTTTGTATATGAGGTTTACCCTTGGAAAACCAGGGGCCACGAATGATTGAACCATAACAGTATTAATCTTTTATGGGCCCAGGGGTAGAAAAATACAGGGCGCCCGTCGCCCCTCGATTTTTCAAATTCAATGTTAAAAATTTATACATATATTTTTAATTATAACACCATCAAGCCTTGTTTCCATGATATGAAAAACTCAATCTGCTGACCAAGGCAGAAATTTATTTTATTATAAAACATAAACTAAACGTAACGTTTCAACCTTCTAGCAAGGTCTTCATCAGATTCTACACCAAGTACAAATGTAACAAGGTACAAAAAAGGACGATATATATATACACAAACATTACATCCCTCCAGACTATTAGAAAGTTGTTCTGGAACATTCTAGCAGGTGGCTTTCCCTTGTCAACTGTACTTTCACCTAAAAGGCTAAACATATTTTCTTCCATCTAGAATGTGGTTGGACTCTTTATCTCACGCTCTTTTTCCTTCTTCTCTCCCCTTTCTCTCTTGTCCTTTACACTCTTTCTAACACCTTCTTCCATTCTTTGTTTATCTTCAGTCCCCCATTCCAGTTCATTGTGTCTTCTTCACCTTTCTTCTCTATTTCCTTGGCCTCCTTTTATTTTCTCACTAGTATTCTCTTCTCTCTTCCTATCTGCTTAGCCTCATCCCATTCTATGTCATGTCCTGTTTCTCTCGCGTGTTTAAATATCGCATTTCTCTCTCTCTTAAGTCGTACATCATCCCTATGTTGTTTCAACCTGTCTTTCAGCCTCTTTTTCTTTTCTCCTATGTACACACTCTGACATTCTTTACATTTCACTTCGTAGATAATCCCTTCCTCTTCCTCTTCTCTGTTTTCCTTTTTCTTGTTTGTAAACAAAGGATTTGTTAATGTTTGTGTATGTCGTGTATGAGAATAATACTTTATCTTAGTTGGATTCATGGCTTTCTTAGACCATATTTGAAAGAAAAAGCTGGTTCTTGAGAGAAAGGGTCTGGAGCCTGAATTAGTTTTACTTTTTTCTACCCCATGCCTAAGTATAATTTATTCCTTGTCAGAGAAATAATTGCTACAATAATTTTGAGATATGATTGCGACCTTCTGCTTTTAAGAAATTTTTGGCATCCCCGATGGCGTAGTGATAATGCTGGGAATCCTGGTTCGATGCCCGATTACACGATAGTTCGTCCCGAATAGCCTACCTAAGCATAAAAGGCGCTGTTTGCTTAACAATCAATCCTTTACGTTTCAAATAGCGTATGGTCAGGGGCGTATCCAGAAATATAATTTTGGGGTCGAGGGTCCATCCAGGCCGTCCCCTCTTCTGTAATAGTCCAAGGATGGTTATCTCGTTTTGTGTGTGTGTTTTGTTATTCTTGGAATCGTAATTTCAAAATTGAATGTCTGTTGGCACTTTTCAGAAGCAGTTTGAAATATTTGGCTGAACTCTTCATCTAAAATTTCCCGAAGTCTCTGAAGCAGTTCTGTGACGTCTCTTGGCTAAGAGAGAGAGCAGAGGCTTAATTTGCGATGAGAGCTCTAAATACTTTGAAAACTGTGCAGTGAAACTGAAAACCTTTTCACATAATACAGTTAAGAAAATGACCTTTTCAACTGCCAATAGAATATCACTTGCTTGAGATGGTTCACTCGGACAGCTCTCCTTAACTGACAACGTTTAAGAAATTTAAGAAAAACATGAAGTGAATCAGAGAATTTCGGGGAGGAGGGTCCGGACCACCTGGATATGCCCTTGGCGTTGGCTGGGTCTCTTTTCTTGGAACGGTGATAGAAGCGCTTACAATAAACGGTATACGGCAACCAAATATCAACAACGGGTCTGGGCTGAAGCGAAGGCTCTCTATTTGCAAAGAGTTTCTGCAAGTGGGAAAAATTGCTCTCAAGAGAGGAACAAAACGAAAAAAAAATATATATTTGAAATATAAATGTAACTAACCTTCTCACATGGCTTGGCGTAGGCCCTGGACTGTATTTTGCAGACTATGGCATCAGACCCATAGCCAGAATTTTTTTTTTCTGGGGGGCGACGCCAGAACAGGCGTCGCCAGAAATACTTGTAGAGGGGGTCAAGGCCATAGATAAAATTTGATTAGTACAAAAAATAATGACAATAATAATTATTGTTATTTTACAATAACTATTATACGTTATTAAAAATATACCAATTTCAATCCAAATATATTGTTGTTTATTGCATAAATAGAGAGACTTTCTACCGTATCAGTGAATATCTGACACAATTGTTGTCCATTATTTTTTTATATTTTGTACAGTTAGTGTACTGAAAAGCATAGTTAATTTATGTTGTTATTAACTTTTACACAATCGTTCAGAAAAGGCTTTTAACAGTTAGTGTTAAATTTTATTCCTAAAGTTTATATTCTGTGACCTCTCACAAAGAAAACTATAAGTTTTTTCTTTGGATTAAATCGTAGAGTATAAAAAATATAACCTCGTTCTTCTATTATACACTAAACGTTTTTCGATGTAATGCAGTTTTACTGTGGTTATAACTTTATTTCTGTTGTTAGAAATAAAAATAACATTTAAATTAGAAATGTGGAGTATTTCGGTGGGGCTTTGGTCCCCTTAGCCCTCCCCCTGGCTACGTGCCTGCATGGCATGTAGACTCACAGTGAGTTTAACTCTATGAGACTGGTGTGCACTGTCCATGTTGTTCATTTCCCGATTAGCCAAATATAGCAGAAAAGAGAAGTAAAATAAACTAATGCAATCAGTAACTTTAGTGTACGAAGCTTACAGGACCATTACGGCATTACTTGCACTATAGTTTGCCAATAAACTTATTGAAATATAGTGCGTGATTTAAGAGGGGGAATTGGTGGGAAGGGAGCTGGCAAAGAGGGACAAGCCATCTATTTAGGGACCATGATAACTGCCAGAAATTAAGAGTCAGTTTGATAAAATTCTTTCCGCAGCTAGAAAACTCGATAGACTGCAACGTGAGCGAAATCGAACGATGAAAACAAGAGAAATCTGAAGAGAATAAATCCCTTCTTTCAAGAGCAACAGCATAGGACTTTTATGAAGAGCTGACTGCTGAATGAAGCAATATAACTTTCAAACCCTTGTTAAAGTGTACTGTGTATTCAATCCTGTTTTCTTACTCTATAGACGTTTAACACAGTGGATTTTGCAATATTGTACGAGAAAATATAAAAAACCTCTGGCATTTCGATCGCTTTTTATGTTAATACCCATGGCACTTTGGACAAACTCAATTTTCACACTTCGACTTTTTTTTATATTATACTCAGTTCAAGTACAATATTTTTAGTTCATGTGTTCCATGTTGTAAGGTTTCATGTATTTAAAAAAAAAAAACGCAATGCTCTTCATATTTTCAAGGGAATTCAATAAAACTGATTTTCCTCGAAAGGTTGTAACTGGCACTTACACCCAAGGCTGTTGTCCCAAAATTTTCAGAGGTTAAACGCTAATTTTTGTGAAACGTTGAGTGCAGACCATGTTTCGATTAAATATCATTTAACTTCTACAAAAAAACCACTGGCGGAAGAATACTAATGAAGCTCATAGTTTGCATATAAGAGGCACGTTACAATATTCAAGGTATTTTAAGGGCAAAAAATGAGAAACGCGTATTTTAATGATCGTATTTAGATAAACGTAAAAACCACAGTAGTGTTTTATTGGCTACAGTACATCATGTATTGTATTGTTGATATTGCTTTTGTGAATTGTCAGTTGGTATGTATGCTCTTAGCAGCTTTAATATAACATTAAAAATGGAACACTTGGAAAAAAAAGTACTTTGAAAACCGCATGTACACTTACATTGAACAATAAAGTCTTCTTCTCTAGCTGTTTCTGCCTGTTTAATCTAAAACACTCAATTTTATACGTCACCATATTTTTCACTAGAACGTTTTCTACATCCTCTTGGATTATAATTAGTGTCATTTGCAGCATGTTGGTCTTTGAAGCCAAATCTTCGCATATTTCTGAGGCTTACACTGATCAACTTGTGGGCCTTCCCAACATTATGTCCCCGATCTCGTGAAAGAAGCATATGACAGTAATAAGTTCACTTTACGTAAGTAAATAATAAAAATAAATAACGAAACCAAAGTAGAAGGTTAACCAGAGGTATACGGCGTATACCACCGTATACCCTCGAACAGGGGTAGAAAAAAACCGGTCGCCATAGCGTCTGAAAGTTTTCACCTGGCGCTTGAACTTTCAAATTCAGTTATATATAGCCTATATAGATATATTAATATTTGGAGTTCACTTACGGAAATTCCCTATTACCTTTTTTTAAATGTAACGAGTACAGTAGTTTCTTTCTTTTTATGTTTGTGTGTTTTCTGCATAACATCCCATTATAAATTTTTGCACCGTTGCTAGCTGAATTTTAATATATACAGTGTTATGGTAGAGTCTGTCAAGTCTGACATATTACATAGTTATTCATACTGTTATCCATTGAGTCCTCTTTAGGAAGGCCATCCGACGCAAGAATTAATTAGTTGTACTGTTATATTAATTATTAAATTAAATGTTTTAAGATCACATTTCATAATGTGTAGTTTTATCTTACTTGGATTCGTGAGTTTCTTAGTCCGTATTTAAAAGAAAAGAAAAGTAATAAAGTGGCTCCTGAGAAAAAGGGCCGGCTCCTAAATTGAAGGGCTCGGGTGTAAAACATGGTAAGTGACATTTTGGTCATTTCTGAGTTCATTAAGAAAAGAAAAGGTTACATACATAGTTTTCGTGTTGTGTTTACCAATTTCAGAAGGCTTCACTGAGTCCAATCCAAATTGTATGACATGGCAATTTCACTCGAAAATTGAAGGGTAGCACATTTTACTTTGTAACTCAAAAATGTCCAAAATGTCACTTACCATGTTTTACACCGGAGCTCTTCAATTATTTTTAGTTTTTTCTACCCCGGCCCTCTACTAAAGCTCTGCTTACATCCTTATTTACTTCAGGTCTACATATATGTAAATGTCAAAGTAGTATTTTTTTAAAGTGATCCTGGCAGCGGCTGAAGACATTAGCACACTGCAATTCTTTCTGAGAAAAAAACAAGCTTGAACGTCGCTGGTGTGATTTATTGTATAGCGTAGCGAAGCTTAGAAGATCCTTAAGTAGAATAATTAAGCAATATTTTTGAGTCGTGAAAGACTCATTTAATGCATGACGGAGGGTCGCGTGGTGAGATAAGACCATCAACAATTAAATCTAGCAAGCTCTGCTTTCATACTTCGTTAATTGTTGTTACAATCGGCTGCCTCTCGCTCAGCCGAGCCTGTGTTGTTCAAGCGCTGCTATGTGAGTTAAAGGAACTCAAAGATTTCGCCTGAGGTGTGCATTTGTTTCCATTCTGTCGCAATGCGCTCGAATTTTAAACGAAACATTTGATGTTTTCTATATTCTATCGCGGGAATCTCTATTGCAAGGTCAGGAAGAACGCGCAGTCCTGTTCCCTCGCACGTGTTCATTGGTCGAGTCCTCTCGAGTTACTACTTGACGCAGACGTTTCCTTGCTCCATAGATTCCTGGGACAGAGTATAGATGGTCTTCACCACAAGTAGCTATGTAAGTTGATTATAAATAAACTTTATTAAGGCTTGGCTGGACGTTTGACCGACTCCAGCGAGGCAATCAAGTGGTTTTTCTTTTGCCTTGTTTTTGCTGTTGTCTACATATTGGCAATAGTTTAATAGGCATTCACGAAACTATGCGAATCTAGATAAGAGGGAAAGTAAACCACACGAGGATTTACTAGAAGGTATTCCAAGGAGATGTAATATTTCATACTTGAAAATATCGTAGCGAATATTCGAAAGAAGAGGAAACTTCTAAAACGGTTTGGCTGTAGCGGAGACTTGCAAATACAATCAACACGTGTGTTTAGACACCCGTGTAGCTATTTCTTAGGCGAAATGAAAACACGCTCTCTTCAACTTTACGTTTTCACTAACCAGAACGTTGTTTTGCTCCGATATATTATTCTTCAATCTTTCTTCTTTCACGTGCTTTGTGTACGTCTTGTAGGGATCTTTCACACCAAAGCAACACGATTTTTCACCAACGCAGAATTGTGGGGCTTGTGATTCCATTGCGGTGTGAAATCTTTCAATAGCAAAGCATTCACCGAGCGTGCAAGAACGACAGACCCGAAGCGACACGATGGAGAAAACTGCCCAGTCCGAACGACACGCAAGCGTCGATTCGTAATTGCAGCTTGTCATGTCGCTTCGGTTCGAAAAGTTGCTTCTGAAGGTTGGTTTCCAAGGGACATGTGTGGCTTGTTGCCTGTCGCTTCGGTCTGACAGCACCTTTAAGTAACATGTTCGTAAGGAACGTTAAAACAGAGTCATCGTAACGTAATGTCAGTGTAGAATTTAATTTCCGCCCGCCTGGAGAAAACTAATACTGTCTATTAGCAATGCACATATTATTAAGCTTTGACGTTCATAGCGGAATCTCACGAACAGAAGGGCAATTCCATTGTGGCGAGTGTGACATTCAGAAAAAAATACATTCATTCTTTAGGCCTCCACGAAGGCGCAGTGGTCGCGTCGTCGGCTTGTAACCAAGGGGTTCCGGGTTCGATACTACCCGGTGGTAGCACATAGTGGTTTGGATCCCACTTTAAACTCTAGGTACAGTCCCGGTTAGCTTTACTGTGCATAAAGCGGACTTAAAACACCAACTCAATAAATTTATGTAATTTCATTTTCCTTGAAGAAGTTATATAATTTCAGAATATTCATCCCCCGTCTCAACTTTTAGCTTCAGAAAATACATTTTTTTGTAATTGTGACGGGTGTGACACTTCTGAGAGATGACTTTACAGTAGAACCTTCCCAGTCTTTCAGAAAACTCTCTGAAATGTGTGAGCTTACTTATTTTTCTCACAAGGGAAACTTCTCTCGACATTTTAATCCTTTTAGTTTCTAAAAATATTACTACATACTTTTTTAAACATTTTCTTGCCTGTGACACCATGCACATTATTTACTTTGTAGGATTGTGTAACAATCCAAAGGCTATCAAAATTATCATAAATAGATTCTTCAAAATAAGGTTTGTTTCAGAAATGAAATATGATACTCAGAGCTTAAGATCTAGAAACCATGAAGGAGAAAATTAGAACGAAATTAGAATTAATTTAACTTTCTTATGGTAATGAAACTAAATTAAGTGGAGACAACACACATAAAAACCCAGTTCTACTATAAAAACTAATAGGTTTGTAACAATGTTATTTAAATGTCATGAAACTAACGTTTGTATTAATAACTACAAATTCTGCATAGTTTTCCCTTTAATTTCATGCATAATAAGTGATACTTTGAGTAAAAATAAAATGTGTCCACTTTCACATGAAATGGGTCAGAAAGCTATTGATACGATAGGTCACACTAAAAGTTTTTAGACACGCGCAAGTAAAACACTGGAGACCAAAAGTATGAATGCTATAATTTTTCAAAGTATTCTCCATGACAGTTGATACACTTGTTCATCCGCTCAAACCAAGTGTGAAAGCACTAGGACCACACATCTGCAGGCACCTCTTGAATGCCTGAACGAAGGCGGTGACTGCCTCCTTGGGAGTAGGAAATGAAGAACCTCGTAATGTATCCTTGATTTTAGGGAACAGGAAGAAATTACAAGGGGCGAGGTCGGGACTGTAAGGAGGATGAGTTATTTCTTCGATGTTGGAAGCTTTGAAGAATTCAATTGTTCGTACTGCTGTATGGCTGCGCGCATTGTCTTGATGCACAATAATGCGACTTCGTGGGCGTTTTTCACGAACTTTCCGTACGATCTCCGGTAAACAAACCGTAGTGTACCATTCAGCATTAACGGTCCGACGTCCCTGTAGCGGCACTGTTGCAATATGGCCCGTCCGACTGAAGAAAGTGGCAACCATTTGTTTGCCAACACTTCGTCCCTTCCTGACTTTTGTTGGTGGGTCTTCATCCGGGAAGATCCACTGCGTCGACTGTCGTTTGCTCTTGGGTTCATAACAGTACACCCAAGTTTCGTCACCTGTTACGATGTCATACACTGCATTTGATTGTCCTTGGTTAAATTTGTCCAGCATTTTCATGCACCATGTGACCCGTGCCTGCTTTTGCTCCTGAGTAAGATGGTGTGGGATCCATCTGGCACAGAGCTTCCTGACACCAAGGCGGTCATGCAGGATCGTTTGAACCTGACTCATACCAATACCCAGTGTTGCACTAATAACTGCATTTGTCACCCGGTTATCCTCCTCTATCATGCGACGCACTCTGTCGACGTTTTCTTGAAAAGTTGCTGTCACAGGACGACCATCACGTAATTCATCACTGAGTTTCTGACGTCCACGTCGAAATTCTAAAAACCAATTAAACACAGTCGCACGGCATGGGTCTTCCTCCTGAAATGCATTTCGGAGCCTTTCTTAACATTGCTGCTGCGTTATACCTGCTCGAAAATCGTAAAAAATCATTGCTCTGATGTGCTCCCGTGTTAAATCCATTTTACTGTACACACACGACAATAATTGACTAATTTCTGGCACACAACAATTAACAACTATAAATTCTGCAGCATTATCACACTTCACAGACTACTAACTTCAACATATCCTAGAGACAATGTATTGCTGCAATCAGTGTTGCCGCATCTAAAAACGTTTAGTGTCATCCACGTACATTATTAAAAATGACAAGCAAAGTAGTCGCCTTGTATCAAATAAATGTTCGATACCCGGTGGAGGCACATGCTTATTTGGATCCCACTTTAAACAGTAGATTCAGTCCTGATTAGCCTTCTGTGCATAAAGTGGACTTAAAACCAAGACTAACTCAATGACAAGCAAAAGTAAATAAATCAGTATTCTATGTTGACGTATTATTTACTTGGGCTCGAAGGTTTGCTTCGCAAAATCAGTCGTTTCGGAATTATCACAATGTAGTAAATCGGATTAATCCTGTTCTCCTGATTGTATTATGTCACATAGATCCATGACACATGGAACGTATAAGTGGAGGCATTGGCGCATGCAGAGGGGAGCTGATTGAGATACAGCCCCCTCCGTAATTTTAAGCAAATCAACATTTTGAAATGAAAACGGTCAAAACTTGGGAAAACCAGAGTGATACGCCAATTCGTTTACCGTTACCTCTGCAGGACACTGGAACAGACTGCCCCCCGAAATCCAAGCCTCCTCCTCAGTTGTAACATTCAAAAGAAAATTAAAATTATACATGCTAAACAATTGGACCTAGATTAAATTCCCAGAAAGGAATGCGTTATACATTTAGCTCACGAAATATACTTTCTATGTATGTATTTGTGTATGAATGTGTGTGTGTGTGTGTGTGTGTGTGTGTGTGTGTGTGTGTGTTTGTCTCCATGTAGAAACTATTGCTTTTATTTTTAATTTCTTCTAAGTTATATTTTTTCATTGTGTTAGTAAAAAATAATGAGCAATGTACGTAATTAATGGTTAATCCAGGGCTTGACTGCTCGTATTCAAACTGTATTGCTTTTATTTTTATTTTCATTTTACTTTCATTACTTTATTTTTCTTTTATTACTTTGTTTTTCTTTTATTACTTTATTTTTCATTTATCTTTTTTAATTTTTTAATTGTATACAATTAACTATAAAGAAAAAATGATCCCTGTAATTAAAGGTTAAGTGGAAGAGAAGGCATTAATGCCTTAACTTCGCCATGTAAACAAAGTCGTAAATAAATAAATAAAATAAATGCAAACTTCCCTTGAAATGATCCATTTTCGAGAGTGAGAAGTTAAAAAAAACGAAATATCGTATTGTGTGTCTCGCCCGCCCCCCCTAGAAACTAACTATGTACTATCCACCTTTACAATTCCAGCAGCCCCCCGAAAAGAAATCCTGCGTACGCCTGTGTGTAGGCAAAGCACGTAAACAGTTCTAAGCTTTAAAACTACCAGTTTTTGAACCAACCAGTGTTGAAATAAATTACCAATATTTTTTTGCGTGGCAACTATACGGTAGTAAGGATAGCGGAAGGATACAGACAATGCTCGAGGAAGAACTCAATGACTAAATGTTGGATGTTACTTTTTCCTGTTCGATTTAATCACAAGTGATTATTTTTATAATCGTTTAAACAGTGTATGTATTCAAATACACTTGCACTTGTAGGTGAATTCCCAACGAGAATATGGAAATCAAAATGCAGAAAGAATAAGCACCTAAATGGCCTGACCGAGGAGATAAAGCAATTATGGAAGCTGAAAGATATAATCATTATCCTCACTCAACGGCGGCAACTGAGCCAAAGAGGCTTAAAACAAAACATTTCTTCCTATCTAGCGTGGACTTCAACCGCCCGACAGAAGTCTCTAATCTTGGACACCTGTCATATAGTCGGAGGATTTTTGAAACAACAGGTCTCACATCACTGCGTCACGATCTTGTTCAAGTTGTATTTCCCATGATCAACAGAAAGTTAAACTTATAGGCAGAGCCCGGAAGTTTGGCAAAATGCCTTTTTCTTGGTCCTCTTGCATTTATTGATAACATTTTTCTTGATATGAATTTTTTATGTTGTTGCTAATGTTTTAGAAGACTTTTCATTTTGCCTATTTTGTACCCTACTGTCTATTTTTAATTTTAATCACCCTTTTGGCCATTTTCAATGAAATTGTAGATTTATAACATTTATGTAGAATCAGGTTTGGAATGCAGGTTTGGAGCTTGTGATAAGATTCTGAAGCCATCCAGGGTTAATTTCATGAGGTAAGAAGACAATTTTTGAGGTACTAATTTTTTGTACGTTGTTGTATTAACTGTGTGGAATAATATTCCCAAGAGAGAAAGAAACTGAATTATATTTGGTGCAAGATCAAGAGCCAGGGAAACATACCTGCAGAGTCAAACTGCCGCATGGTGCTCAGAGTTGCCAACCCAGTGTTTCAATTTTCTGCTTGTAGCTGTGGGGTGATATGCCCACAGAGATTAAGTACAATATGCCCATGGGCTTTATTATGAGATGAAAGGACCACAATGTGTCCAAAGTGCAATGCAATTTCTCACAAATGTAAACAGTAAAAGATGTTATGGTAAATTTAAAATAAATGTTGTTAGAAACGCTATGCTTGTCTGTACAAATGATGTTCTGTTTACGAAACAAACGTTAATAATCTTCCAGTTAATGCTGTGTATTATTTTCCTTTAAATGTGTCATGTCAAGTGTTACAACAATTGTTTCTTGTATTGGGCATATTACCCCTAATGGGTGGGCATTTTACCCTGAGCACGGGGTGATTTGCCCAAATTGGTGTTCATCTGTTTATTTTTCTATGGTTCTTTTGCTATAAGACTTAAAGTAATAAAACTTATAGGTAACAATAACAAAACATGTAGCTTTCATTTGACATCCTTTTCATTGCGACACTCCTTCATTTCGCGAAGCTATAAACAGCCAAAAAAAAAAATTGGGCGTATTTACCCGAGTAACTCTAACTTATTTTTTCTTTCAAAAACGTTATTCATTACCACAGAGGTTCCCAAAGTGCGCGCTGTGGCTGGCTTACAGGGGCGCCGCGAAATGTTCCAATATTTTCACTGAAATGACACTTCTTACTCAACACATGGTTTAGAACTTTTCACACATGAAGCGTTCCTGAATTCCTGGAATTATGCGTGAATTATTGGCTCCGGGAATTATGCGTGAATTCTGCTTAAATTTTCTTCGTAGACGTAAAAAATTGCAACTTTTATTGATCCAAATCCCACTGAATTTATAAGTTACTTATTTATTAATGCCCTCAGCCAAGTTTTTCACAGTTTAGCTTTTATTTTTATCGAGGAAGGAGAAGGAAAAAAGCTGCGTGGAAAATGAAATAGAATTATCTCAATCCGTTTTCCTTGTTGATGTCCTTTGCAGACAGACGGAAGGTTATTGCAAGATAAAATATCTAAGTTTATGAGGTAAATTTGAAATTCTAAAACAATTAACAATTTTTCGTAGATTACTATATCCCGTAACATACGTGACTTGTATTTCTAGATGTATTTCTAGTCTGAGTATGTGAAATGGCAAATGTAAACTCCGCAACTTAAATTATATATATATATATATATATATATATATATATATATATATATATATATATATATATATATATATATATCAGTATGCTGAGTCTATGACCTGGGTTATCTCACTATGACACCTGGTCCTAGGATATGGAGCAAGGGAGAAGACTAGGCTCTTCTTGAAGTCTTCAAGGAAGCCACGTTGCCATCCTAACGGTAGTCAGGTTGCAAACTTATAAAAATTCAGGTTGCCAACTCCTAAAAATTCAGGTTGCCAACTCCTAAGAATTCAGGTTGCCAACTCCTAAGAATTCAGGTTGCCAACTTCTAAGAATTCAGGTTGCCAACTTCATTATCTTATCTTATTTTTTTCATATCAGCTCAATTCACACAGTTTCTAAGAGATTTCTCTTCAGTATTTTAATTTCTAGGCTTCAGGCTTCGCAGATAGCCTAGATAGCCTGGAATATACGCCCCTGATATATATATATATATATATATATATATATATATATATATATATATATATATGCTGTTCAATTGAGTTGAATTAGATATTTTGAATGCATTGGAATCACACAGACCCTTTATATTGTTAATATATTATTTGCGTGTGCGGAGGGGGGGGGGGGTGAGAGGCGGTAATACGTAAGGTTGAAATAGAGAAAATCTCTATCCTTGAGTTTTGGAAATTTCGCCTTGAAAACCTGGAATTATACTTGAATTTTATCATGGTTCTAGAGTGGCCACCTGGGACAAGCATCCTAACCACTTGGGCGCCGCGAAATGAATTTTATCTTGAAACACTAAGAGCGCCGTGAAAGGAAATAGTTTGGAAACAACTGCATTAGCACATTATGGTGTTGCCAGAGACAATTATAAAGCTGGGGGAAAAGGGGGTGAAACTCTTATAGCATTGATGAAAGTCTTCGAGAAATCGATGCAGCATCTGGTTGAAGTGCTAGGGAGAAAAGTTAGGTGTTGCAGAAAAGTGCAAACGTATAATGAGTGTAAATGTGGAATTGGAAAAAATGAAAATAATTTGTGATATTCTTAAAGGTGGATATTCTTTTATTTTTTTAATCAAGTTACAATACCCTGTTTCATGTACGCGTATGGTCCAGCTACTTCTGTCGCAGTAAAGAGATCATTTTCTGTTATGAAAAATCATTACCTCTGAGAAACGGCTATTTATGATTGTCGAAAACTGTTGGCTCAGTTATTATTGCCGTCAATAGCCACGCATAGAGATTATGTGTAATAGTTAAGCCAAGGCGAAATTCTTACAGTCTTTCGATGTGTATACATATATGTCTAGATTACAACTGTAATAAATGAATAATAAATCTTTTCGTTTTTCGTCTGTAATCATGTGTTTTTATTTCTCTGTGCTGTAAAATATTGTCGCTGCCTAACACCACCCCTGTATCTGAGAGGAGTCTCTGTACTTCAACGAGTCTCATTGTTCACTGATTAGCATTATTTAGTTACTGTTATTGTTATTAATATATAACATATAAGAAAGGCAAGCACACGCACTTAACACAGAAAGAAATATTACGTGTCACACTCCTGGGAACGAATCTAGGTCTCTAGTTCGGTAGTCAGGCATCATAGAACCAAAACCACCACTAGTGGTTCGACTAGTAATCTTGAGGCCTCCCCGATGGCGCAGTGGTAGCGTCGTCGCCTTGTAATCAAGGGGTCCCGGGTTCGATACCCGGTGGAGGCACAAGTGGTTCGGATCCCACTTTAAACTATAGGTCCAGTCCCGATTAGCCTTACTGTGCATAAAGTGGACTTAAAACAACAAATCAATCAATCCGACTAGTAATCTTAAAAAAACTAACTAACCAACCAAATACATTTGAAACACGTATTCACAGGCCACATACGCTCTGTGTAACGCAAAACGAACCCCGTATCACTTTTCCTGGGCGTTTCAGCCATTCTGCACTGCATCATCGAAGGCTAATTTGAAGCCGTACAAAGACCACTGCATTCAAACGCCCATCCACTCTTCGCAAACGCATCGCTGTTGGCTTTTCTCATGCTCTTGGTCCTTGCTTTTTTTGCCGCCCCCTCTGGAGATGTTCCAAAATTTCCAGGAATTAGTTTTAAATAAAGGATGCTCAAAAATCGTATTTTGGTTCCGCTCTTTAATATTTCCATGTGCTATATTCTCGCTCCTTGTACTGAAGTCACATATAGATTTCAGCAAGTACTGTAGACGGCGCTGTAAAAACATTGAATGGAGAAATAACGGTCTAATACCGTCAGTTCCAGCTGCCATTCAACTACAGTCAAAAATGACCGTTTTAATGTATTAACTGCATTTACATAGTTAACCTATGTAACTTAAATTTAATGATTCGATTTGTAAATATACAGGGTGATTCAATAGTACCAGGAAACCCTTTTATCTCACGTGTGAGGGTGCTTCCGGGACATGGTCGCCATCTTGAAGTACGCCATTGCTTGTATGCACCATCAAGTTCACCGCGACAGGTGATAGGGTGATGACGGACGTCTTTGAAGACACCGTTTACGTGAAATGGTTAAGAAAAACCAACGGAGTGAGGACCTGGAACTTGAGAACGAAGGATAAGGAATTTCTGGACTCTTTTGAGACGTGGATACAGACTGTGGTGTTCATTTCTTTAAGATGATTGTATCTGGTCTGTGCGAAATTTTTCATGACTTCAATTTTCATGGGCACATTAGAAACGACGGAGATATCTAGAGCTAACAGTAAGTTGTCGACGTAAGACTAACGGTTGATCGTCGCCACGGACGCCCGGAGGAGCGGTCGGTTACATCAATCCTTCTAGAATAATACACATTACTTATCCTCCCATTCTATCTTTTGTTTTTATCCCTTTTATCATTCTGTTTACGTGCTTCTTTTCTTGCAATATAAGATTGCGATTTTCCTGTTGTTAGTACCGTTATCTGGGAGTGAGTTTTTTATACAGTAAAACCACGTCAATCGTTAATCCGGACTAATGTTTGGAAGAAGTTGACCGGTTTAACGAAAGTCCGGATTAACTGAAATACCCTAAAAGAACAGTAGAAAGTGCATTAAAACTCCGTTTATAGCAACAAAACGTTTATTATGGTGTATTTAAAGGACATAGACCTAAATACACTATACAGTACAGAACAAAGTTTGCGGGAAACAGAATTCCATCACTGGTTGACTGCCTTTTCTTTGGGAAGTTCTCTTGTTGACTTCTAGCCACATTTAAAATCTTGCATTCTGCTTTTTTTGCCTTTTGCCTTTTGCCTGTCCGGATTAAGCGAAGTCCGGTTTATCGAGGTCCGGATTAACGAGGTTTTACTGTATATGTATCAAACAAGTTTCGAGCATGGACAACCGTTATGCATTGCATTGTGTGGTATATTTATGAGGAACACAACTGAGTTAAAACATTTCTTTAAAAGGACATACTTAAAATTTTAATAACACAAATCTGATGTCCGAAGTCTCGCACTTTGTTGTGGGATGATTACGGACAAACAATTATACAAACAGTTAGTCTGAATTTGTATGGGTAATTTTGGACGCAAAAATGAGTTTTGAAAAGCGTAGAAAGCGGCATATAACAAAATACAAGCGTACATACAAATATTAAACAAGATAATCACATCCTTTTGTGTTTAGTTGTTCTATCTTAAAGCATGCTTCCAGTAAACACGTCACAGAATATCATATCCAAATTTGAGGTTTCCTCTCTTCTCTTGTGGATTTGGAAGAATCTCCATAGTGTGATCTTTTTCAATGGAATCCTCATCACTACGGCAGGAAACACAAAGACTCTTCTACAGTTAGGCCTATTGTAAGGACATAGAAATTTCACAGCAAAAATTTTAGTACCCACACCACTTACAACACCAACATATTTTCGTGTTTGCTCGTTTTGTTCTCTGTGTAACAGTTATATAAAGGATTTTCTAATAAGAATGATATGATTTTGAAATGAACTGGCAACTATGCTTCAAATGTTGTAACTGTCCCTAGTTGTCATTTGAGTTTAGTATACAATTCATCATGGCTAAATACACGCTTCAAGAACGTTTTGTTATTATAAAAGAAAAATGAAAATAGACGTTCTATTGAACTTGAAACGGATCATAATTTTGGGCAAAAAATTATCTGGTTAAGTGGATATGTTAACAAAAAAAATTGTCGTATTTGGTGTGAAAACAATCCATAAGAGATTCAAGAGAAGCCCTTGCATCCGCAAAAGGTCACTGTATGGTGTGGTTTATGACATGGTGGCATCATCGGACCATTTTTTTTTTTTCCAAAACGAGGTAGGAGATGCAGTTACAGTGACTGGTGAGCGGTACCGATTGATGTTAACAGATTTTTTGTGACCAAATTTAGATGAAATTGATTTTTAGGACATGTGGTTCCAACAAGAAGGTGCCACATGTCACACTGCTTATGCCACTATCGACGTATTGCAAGAACAGTTTGGTGAAAGGATAATTTCAAGAAATGAAACTGTTAGTTGGCCTCGAAGAAGTTGTGATTTAACTCCTTTAGATTGCTTTTTGTGGGGTTATTTGAAATCTATAGTCTATGCAAACAGACCACGAACCCTTGATGCCTTAAGATTGAACTTCGAACGCTGCATTCGTGACATTAGGCCCGAGTTATTGCAGAAAGTTATCGAGAATTGGGTTAATCGAATTCACTCGTGTGCACGAAGTCGAGGTGGACACTTAAATGATGTGTTATTCAAAACATAATGTAATAAACTATGCTTCAAAATAATATAAAAAAGTTTGGTTGTATCTGAAATAGTTTTCATTTTGTTTCATTGTAAAATCATATAGTTATTTTTTGGAAAACCCTATATAATGCACTGTTATAAACATATCCTCTTCTAGAACACGATTATAGTTTCCTGACACGGGCTCTCTCTCTCTTATGGCATTTCCGATTCAAAACTGCTGTCTGCGTGCACTGATTCATCGCTTCTGTGTTAATTTTCCTGCCTTCACATCTCTTATGGTATACTCCAAATCTTTCTTATCATAGTTTCCAAAAGTCTGTCATTCTCTACACAAGCGGCGTTGTCCGAATTCACGCCGCGTAAGCACTGTCTTCCACTTTGACTGCTGCTACACGTCCACTTGCAAATGCACTGTCCTTTACACTATCACAGAACTGTCCTCACACGTCCATTGTTGACAAATTCCTGGAACAAAAATTCCTAACTCCCATCATGTGTCAGCTATGGCCCAAAGTTTCCTCTATTAAGGACAACAATGTTAATTCTCTTTTAACTTCGGGCACGTCTCACACGAACATTGACACATGTGCACAAGTTCAACAACTGAAGTTTTTCAGCTACATAACTCAGCAACGCCACAAACGACAATGCGGGAACTCAAAACATACTGGTGCGGTGTTCCAGGCTCGATAACGGAGGAAATACACTCTCGTCCGAATTCACTCCAGATTATGGTACTTCTTCTTGTTCTTCTTCTGATGATTTCTTCGTTTTCTATTTTTCCTCTCCTGTTTTCTGCTTCGTTTTCTTTCCACTCCCTCTCTTTGTGTGGCACTTTATTTCTCTCTCTCTCTCTCTCTCTCTCTTTTTAAATATTTTCTTCTTTAAGATGAACTGAGTAACGAGATAAATACCCACTTAAGGACACATTTTTTTCGATTTTAACCCTCCCTAGAAAATTCTCTTCGGGCGGTTATGATCCATCCTGCCCCAAGACGAAGTCTAAAATAAGATGCATTTAGTGAACCTAGTGGCCATCAGATAAACCTCCCCACGTACCAGAGGCGGTTATTAGTAGCACTTCACTAATCATTTCTCTCGGCGTGAACTTATTTTGTTGCCGCTGTGTTCGCTGTAATGTGTTTTTGGAGTCCAAACCTGCATGATCACGTGGCACACCGAGAAGGCCACGACCTAAGGCCAACTTAGGAAGGAACAAATGAAAATATGACAGAAGATGGGAAAACTTTTGGATGATATGAAAGTTTTGTAAGGTCGACGAAAAGTAGATAAGGGTAATATCCCTTTCGGGGGGGGCAAGGCATACCTACTGACTGCCGGCCTCATTTTCACCAGAGATGGGAGATCATCCAACCAGTTAAGGGGTATGAGTAGTGCTTATTGGGCGCTTCAAAATAGTACTTAGTAGGTATCCTCTTTTTTTATTAATCGAATATCACTTTTTGACATACTTTGACAATTTTTTGTCGATGTTTTAGCGTTTAGCGATGTTTTAGTACAAATTTTCACCATACTCATTTTTTCCCCACTCGTACTTGGTAGGTATATCATGATGTTACGTGATACAACTTAACCTATCCTTTTTTTACGATTATTTAATTTTTTTATGATCCTAAGTGATATAACTTAACCTATCATTTTTTTTATTTATGCACTGTTTGAACGTCATTATTTGAGGATCATATTTTGTAGGTATTTTTTTTTTATCAATCGAATATAAGTTTTTGAGATATTTTGACAATTTTTTGTCGATGTTATAGCGTTTAGCGATGTTTTAGTACAAATTTTCACCGCACTCATTTTTTTCCCCACTCGTACTTGGTAGGTATATCACGATCTTACGTGATACAACTTAACCTATCTTTTTTTTTTACGATTTTTTAATTTTTTTTACGATCCTAAGTGATATAACTTAACCTATCATTTTTTTTATTTACGCACCGAACTAACCTACAGGGGGGACTCTGTTTGTTTTAATATTTCAGTATTATAAGGTTTTCACAAATTTTATATAACCTAAAATGTGTTGGATGTTGATTTTTAGTATGTGGCAATTTTTTATGAATTTAAAACTGTTCCGTCACCCTCTCGTTCTTCACGTCGTGGACGAAGGACTTCTCTGCAATCAGGATGACGCTGCATAGAGTATCGGCAGGCAGCGCGTCGTGGAACTCGCAGACGATCTTGATGTTGGTGCGATCGTTGACCACCACCTGCCTTCTCTTAGATGTGTTGATGACGGTCATGGGTCTCCGTGCTTTGAATTCGCTGGGCGTGTAGTACATGTCCACGCTTCCCTCGGTCACGCGTTTGTAAGCCGTGTAAGCTTCGTAAAGTTTGAGGTAATCGTTTTTGGTCACGTCGAGGTTGTAATTCTCGCGCGGGAACACTTCGTTCCTACCGTTCTTCAGATAAACGTTCTTGATCTTGCAGTCGTCGAACTTGCTAGAATCTTTTTCCTGATTCTTGTCCCTCGCGGTTTGAAAAAGCACTACGACGAAATCTGGCATGTCGAACTGTATGTTGTTGAACTGCGTCGTCACGTCGAATTCCATGTGACTTCCCGACGCCATTTTCTGCACGCACTGGTAACCGTGAAAGTGAATTGGCACCTGCGAATTTTTCAAGATCTCCGCTTTGTACTTGAGGGCGTAGTTTGTTTCGTATTCCACCACCGGCATTCTCAATTCCATGCTTCGGATGAGGCATTTCGCCGCTTCGGGTAAAGTGTTGGCTATCGGCGTGGTGCCGTCCGGACCCAAAGTAGCGTATCGCATCAGTGCGTCGTTGTCGTTGGCCGCTCTTCGAAACGTGACCCTCAGTCCTCCCTTCCACATGATCTCCTTGTAGTCCGAGAAGAAACCAGGCAGCAGACGCATGGGAAAGAGCACCGTGTGACTTCTCGTCGATATTTTGGCCCCGGCTTCGAATCCCCCGGCCTGGTAGTACGCTGCGTCCGTTTTGGATAATTTCAAAGTTCCCACCGCCGTCGACGTGATGCCTGGATAATCTATTCTGTCGATGACGGTGTTGTGTTTCCTCACCTCCACCTGCGAGAACAGGTGAGGCACGAAGTTGTCCACGAGTATTAAGTTTGCTGCTGCAGGAAACGCGTCTCCGCTTTCCTTCTTCACCACGTCGAATTGAAGGTAGAGGTCTGCTCTGTGAGGATGAACGAACCCGTCGCCTACGTCCACGTCGTATTCGATCTTCCTGTTCGCCTCGTTCAGATTGGCGAACGTGCGACGGTTGGGAGGGAAAGATTGCAATTCGTAACTTTCGATTTGCTCCATTTTACATGTATGGTTATTTATTATACGTTGATCTCCACGATGGCCGTCGTAGTGGCACCTGCGAAATCCACCACGTCTCCTTTCTCGTTCGTCACCACCAACTCTATGTCGTCTATGCGGTTGCGACATACTGGAAAATAGATCGGCGAAGAGGGCGTGTAGATGATCGGTTCCATGAACTCGGAACTTGGTTTGAACGTGGCTATGATTCCCGTCTGCTTGTGACTTCCTAACAATCCGTCCGAAGATTTCGTGATCATACCTTCGGCTACGTTACAGTGTACGTTCAGAGTCTCTATGGCCAAGAATTTAGGAATGTTGGTTGCTACGTGCTTGATGCCAGCTTCGAGTTTGGTGTTGTTCTCGAAACCTAAAAGTTCTCCCATGGTGCCCAGGTCCACGGTCTCCGTCGCGGATAGGATTTCCACTCTGTGCGTGACCGAATTTTGAGAAAAGTATGTGCCTTTGGGTAATTGAGCTTGCAAAGTGGAAAGATTGTATTGTCCTGGCGTGACGACGATGTGTTCGCTTCCGACGCTAATTTTGTTGTTGTGCTGGGTGACGTTAGGTATGAGGTACATGCTGTAGAATGCACGCAGAGCCACGGATTTAGGATAGACGATGTCGTCGTGCAGCGTGAGTTTCAAGATCGAAGATTCGCTCGTGAGATGGAACACGCCCATCCTAGTGATGCTGTTTGAGGTTCCACAATGCTTTCTGGAAATCCTCGATCGTAGGGTTATTTATTTTAGAGAGAAACGCGAGCACGGAGAGGCAGAGATGACCGCAGTTCACGTCTCCGAAATCTTGAATGCGTTCGTCGTTGTAGTATATGGAGGTTTTGCTCGTTTTCAGATAATGAATTAAATTTGTAGGTGGAACACCTCCGAAAGAATCGAAAACAAATGCTTTATCATTGTCGTTTTTGTGGTAACATATCCAATGCGTGCCTGGATTTTCTTGACCGTCCAAGTTGACTACTCCGCATTCTTTTTTTTTCACGGTTGAAGGTAACGAGTCGGACATGAAAACTCCTCTGAAGTGTTTGATTTGTAACGGTTCGATCAGAGATTCAATGTCTCGGTTGGTGAGTGCTTCTGTTTCTTTTTTTAAACTTTTTCATCACGCCCTTCCCCTTTTTCTTCTCCATGGCCAGGTTGTGACGTTTCTGTTCTTCCAATTCCGCCTTGTTCTTCTTCGAGTCGATGACGGTTTTCGCGATGGCGGCACTTCCGCCAGCCAAACTTCCAACGGCCCCCAATGCTGCTAGGATGGCCGGGATGCTGAATATGAAACCTCCGACCTTTTGCTGTTTCCGCGAACGCTGCAATCTTTTCAATTGAGGTGTGCTGAGCAGCAATTTCATTCCGTGTCCTTTCGACAAGCAAGAACGTTTCTTCTCGCGTTGTTTCTTGGTGAGTAACCCATCGAGGGTACCTAGATTTTTAAGATTGGAGTATGGTATCTGGTACACGACACCCTTGGGCTTCATGTTGATGCTCTATGTGTTATTTTCACGGTATGTTATTTATATATATATTCTGAGATTTTTTCTTGTGTAGTTTTTTACGGTATGTTATTTATATATTTTCAAGGCCTCGCAGTCGTTACACAAATTCTATTACGTGCTTTGTTTTCTTGCCAAGAAGTTCCTTTGTCCCCTTGTACACGATTCGAGTTTTGTTCTCGATTAAAATAGATAGCTTCTCGTCGGATAACATGTTAGCGTATCGATCTGGTAAAAATAGACTGTATTGTGCGTTGAGCAACAGACGTACCTTGGGACCATACTGGGTAGAAACGATTGAACCGGAAGTTATCGTGTAAGGTTTGTCGACTTCCAATTCCTGAATTTTTACATACTCGACTGACAAATTTAGCATTTGTTTTAATGCTTGGAGATCACTTATTTTTTCAGTCGTCATATCAAGAAAAATTTCAAAGTGTTAGAGAGAAATTTAATTGTTTTTCACGATGTGTGTTATTTATATATACCGAAGATTATTTTTTTACGATGTGTGTTATTTATATATCAAGTTTTTTTTTTACGGTATGTTATTTATATACCCCACCCCAATTTTTGTTTCGTGTTCATGGCGATGGTGGTACCCAGTGCGGCGACCCGTTCACCCAACGATGCGTCTCTGCTCACGAACCTTTCGAAAGCTGCATGTTCCAATTTTTTGTCTGCTTCGTGACGTGCGTCCAGATCCGTCTGCGTGGTGTTGTAGGCGATGTCGTGATCTTTGCATGCCGCGTCCAACGGATTCACACCCTTGTCTCCTCTCTCCAATCTTTTCTCGAGTTTGGTACCCGGTCCGCAGTACTGGTAGCCAGGTAGATGCATCTCGAAAGGTAACTTGTTGATGATGTCGTTCACGAGTCCCTTTCCTTCGGCCACGTTCCAGAATTTCGGAGGCAGCGTGTTGATGATTTTGATCAGGTAACCTATGCCCTTGTCGTCGTTCACGATGAAGTTGGAAAGTTTCGTGCTGATCATGTCCACGATGCCAACCTTCTCGTTGTAGAAATTACGGTTGCCTGCATTCTCTTCGCCGGCTATCACCAACAATCGGTCCACGAGTTTCCTCACGTCGTCCACCCAAACGAATTCTTTGGGTAACGTGTTGTAGCGTTTGACGCCGCTGCCTGTTTTGACCTGGTTCCAAATCGGTTTGATGAGATTCCTGTACTTCTCGCCGCTGCTCGATTTCACCCTATTCTGCGAGGCATCGTTGTTCTGGTACAAGGCATCCGTCATGATCAGAATTTCCTTGTAACTTTGGTAATCTTCGTCGGTGTAATCTTTCGGCTGCTTTTTGGCAACGAGTTCCCACAGTCCCACTGTACCCGGATATCTGTTCCAACTATCCTTGTCGCCTAAATTGACTTTAATGTCGTTGCCTTCGAAGGTCACCTTCGATTTCCCAATCTTCCACACCACACCGCCGCCTTCGCTGGTTTCCATGCTGGGATACAATCCGAACACTTCATCCTTGTCAAATTTCCCTGTACTCAGGTAGTCTCGTGCCAAAGGTCCCAACTCGATTTTATCCGAAGACGACGTGCTACCTATGGCTCGACGTCGTACAGGTGCATCCTTCAGTTCGAACGGCGTCGAAGGAATGCTCGAAATGGGTGTGGGTACGGCGTAACTTTTAGCTGCGAGCGGTACGAGTTCATTGATCAAATTTTTATTTTGTTCCGTGACACTTTTAATTTCTTTACCTAGACTGCTGATGGCATCGATCACAGGTTGATCCTGACGTTTCTTCTCTTCGTAGAATCCGCGATTCTCGGATTTCCAACCTTTGAAGCGTTTCGCGAGGTAATCGCGAAGCTTGAGATTTTCGTCTTCGATTTTTCGTTTCGTCATGACGTTATTTATATACGTCGTTTCTCACAACGTTGCAACGTTTAGAAAGTCGTTGATTTTGTTTCTGTATTTTCCGTCGTTGGGTTTCCTCGTCATGTCGATCGTCACAAATCCGAAATCGTCACCGTTCCAGCAAGTAGAGCAGCCTTCCGAAAATTGATTGTAGTTCATGTCTCCGCCTACGTAGTCATCGTACGCATGCTTGAGGTTGGTGTGATCTTGACGAAACAAACATATGAAATTAGCGTTGTCTCGTACTAACTGTTTTGGAATTTTGGAAAACGTTTGAGCTAGGTAGAAGCAATCCATTCCTTTGTGACGACCTTGCGTGAAAAAGTTGCGAATTTCATTTTGATTTTCCAGGATGGCGTCGTCGAACACAACGACTGAATTTTCACGACAATCGTCGAGTGGTTTTATTTCCGAGGCAAACGTTGCAATGTCCAGACCATCGTACAGTTTCATCAGTTGCTGGTATTTGGATTGCTCTAAACTTTTCGAGAACACGTACAGGTGCCTGTTCTTCCAATCTAACCAATTCGGTGCGAGGAGAAAATTGTCCACGAGCAGTGTCGTTTTCCCACACCCCGATGGACCTACGACCAGACAGCGGATGCTGTCGGGAAGCAACTTGCCGTTCTTTTTCTTCGTTTGACTTTCTGGATCCGGTAGACGCTTCACCACGTTCCACGTACTTACAAGATCACTTCGTCCGCGTCGATCCAACTCTTTTCCGGAAGTCCCAACCATTTGACAAACAGTTTGTCACCTTTCCTACGCAATACTTTCTCGATGAGGTACGTGTCGGGGTGTTTCGTTTTAGAGAGTTCCTCTTCGTAAAATCTCCCTTTCAAAATCTCGCCGCTACTATCTTTTATTATATACGTGTGTCGGTTTCCAGGTAGAACTCGAACCACCGTAAAGAGTTCCGTGCTCCAATTTTTTGTGAATCCCTTCTCGAAGGTGCGTTTGAATTTGCTGATCCTCACCCGGTCTCCAATTTTGTATTTAGCTTTTTTTGTCGTGGGCTTGTACTTTGGGCAGTAAACGGTAGAAATTAAACGCTGCTCGTCGGACTTGGTAACGTCGGCTGGCTTCATACCTATCGTTCTGTGTACCGTATCATTATAGGTGTCGACGAGTTCCGGCAGGATGTCGACCCATTTGTAATTTCCCCGAAGCGTGAATCGTTTCCACATGTGTGTTTTCAAGGTTCGATTGAATCTTTCCACGATGCTGGCTTTGATGTGACTGAAGCTCGAATAATGTCGAATCTTGTGTTTTTGAATAAACTTTTGGAATACGGCGTTGTAAAATTCTTTACCGTTGTCCGTTTGCAGAAACCGTGGTCGTCTGCCACCGCTTTCGCGAAAAATTAATTTGAATGCTTCCGTGACGCACGTTCCCGTTTTCGCCTTCAAAGGTAGAGCCCATGCGAATTTCGAAAATGTGTCTATGACGGTGAGGAGGTACTTGTTGCCCTTGTTCAATTTATGTACGTTTTTCAAATTGCCGCTACTCATCTCCACGAGGTCACTTTGCCAGAGGTCGTCGATGCCCTTGGTTACCACAGCCAAACGTTCGTAGTTACGGCGTGCAGGTTTATGCAATTCTTCGACGATGGCTTGCCTAGACATTTTTTTAGAGATTACGTTTCAAGAGAAGCACCAGCGTGATGGGATTCAAAGACGGCGGCACTTCGCTCGTGTTTTGAATGATCAGCTTATCGCCGGCACTCACGTCGAAAACGGTGAGATCTTCGTCTTCGTGTATTTCATATATGTTGCGCGTTTCGTTCCAACGTGCCAGAGGAATATTTCCTGCTTTCTGGACACCACGATTCGATATCAAAGTCATGGTGGGAACGCTAGCTTTTCTACCGTGAGACCAGTACGAAAATTCGTTTATCTGAATCGTGCCATCGAGGAGAAACTTGTAGTACGGATGATAAGGATGCAACATGTACAGTTTGTTACCTTCGACGAACGTGGAGATTCTCTGTTGATTGGGTACGCTGTTGATTTCGATGGCTTGCAGAGAATGCAGTTTAGCGAATTTAGTGTCGACACCGAGCAGATTACTGTGAACTTGTCCGAGTTTATTTTCGATGGGCAGCAAATGCTCGACTATGGTATCCGTTACGGCAGAAAACGACGGTTTGATTTTCACTTCCACGTTCAACTGCTTGTAGTTTTCGTTGAGTTCTTGCAACTTGGCACCGAAAGAAGCCAGCGTCGATTCCTGCGTGGATTCCAGCACTCCAACTTGATCTCTGACGTTGACGACGATGTTCTGAAGGTTCTCGACTTGATTCAATTTCGAGCTCTTCTCGGTAAGATCGTTCACGATGCTTCGCATCTCTGTAAACTGCGTGTGAAGGTCGGCGACGCTCTGGGAAGTGGGCAGCGTCGACACCAGCGAACTAATTTCGTCTCGAATCTGTTCCACGTTCGCCGTTTCCGTTTCTAGTCGTTTCAGCATTCGAGATATGTTTCTTTTCAAAACGTGCAATTCTTTGGAGGTGGGGAGATTGGCCACTTTACTCTCGAGATCGCTCAATGAACTTTTGATGTCGCTCGAATCGGATAGTGCCGTCACCGCCGTTTTCAATTTTTCCAAATCTTCGCTCGAAGGTACGCTCGTCCGTAACGATTCCAAGTCACCCTGTATGTTGTCGAGTACGTGATGAAAATGAGCGAGATTCGTTTCGACGTTTAAATTTTCTAAATATTCGATTTTATGCTGAACCGTGCTCAACGTGTCTTGAATGCTCGTCAACGCTCTCGCTTCAGCGTGAATATTTTTAATTTCTTCGTTGATCAATTCCAAGGACGCCTGAAGCGTGGCGATGGTGGTTTGAATGTGTTCGAAATCTTGATAGGCCTCCAATTGAATTTTTATGTTCGCGACGCTTTTACCGATGACCTGCAGTTCGTCCGACGATGGTAGGTTCGTCATTGTATCTTCCAAAGTCTGCAACTTGGATTTAATTTCTTCCAACGTGCTGGTGAATTCTTCTTGTAATTTGGAAACGACGACATGCAAGCGTTCTGCGTCTATATCGTTCACGACGGTTTGAAGTTCAGAGAAATTCTTTTCTATTGCGGAAGTTCGTTCTTCGATTTCGAGTTTCAGTTTTTCCAAATCTTCATTTTTCGATTGAAATTGCTGTAATTTGGCCAAATCATTTTGAAGCGAATCCACGCTCAACTGTATATTTTGAACGCTGTCGTAAGAAGGTACGTCTACATAATTTTTTATGAGCGTTTTCAGTTCGGAATCGATTTTCAGAATGGGGTCGAGACATTGCGTTTGCAGCGTGGCGATTTCCGACTCTAAACTTTTGTTTAAGGTCTCCTGCAAAGCAATCAAATCGGTCCTCAACTTCTTAACTCGAATGTCCAACATGAGAATCTCTTCTGCGTGGTCTACACGCTTGGTGTTGCCGAAAATGTCGTTAGGCATTTTTGGTTAACGGTTATTTATAATAGGATAGACGATTCGTAATTCTACAAAAAGAGGAATGAGTTTGTCGTAATCTCCGAGGAGTTCCACGTACAGGTAATCTCCTGCGGAAACATCGTACGTAATGTTAGAAAGCATCTTGTCGTGCTTAATTCGAAAAATGTTCTTGCCGGTAGAAATTTTGATTTCGCCTGCGTTTTCCGGATTCACGGTGATTTGAAGTTTCCCGTCGATCGGAATTTCGTAGAAATCTAAATTGTTATTAAAAACATAAAACATCTTGCCCACATCGTCATTCAGTTTCGTCCAAATGCTGTTGAGGTGAATGATCAACAGACCGTTGAGTTTAGGTAACACGGAAGGTAAGACTTCATGATCTGGTATGGACGGTGCAGTTTCCATGAAGATCTGTTTTTTGAAACCGAACAAGTTCATAGGCATGCTGGTTATTTAAGGATACGGTCAAAGTTTTATTTTGTAATGACAGTCAAAGTGTTTTTGTTTTTTTTACTGAGTAACAAAATGTTTTTTTTTTGAGTTAGTGAAAATTGTTGTGTGTGGTGGTGAGTGCTAATTATTTGCACTGTGTGCAATTCTTATTTATTTCTAAACGACGATGTCCCCAAGGCAATGTGTGAATACCACACTCGAGGACGCACCTCTTATCGTCATCGGGATCCAGCGCAATTTTTCTAATTTTGTTTGTGGTGATGATATGGTCGACGCTCTGGATTCTTTGTTCTATGCTTAGTATCGTCGATTGTGAGTAAAGGCAATCGATGTAATCGTGGAAGGTGAGTTTGTTCTCCACCGTATTTTTGCCCACACCTTTTGCTTTCTTCGTGACGCTACTCTCTGTTCTCATGGCATACATCTTCGAACGCAAACCCGCGAACTCGACAATAATATCACCGTTACATTCATCTTTCAGTTTACCTAGGACTTTTTTGTTGAGGGATGGAATTCCAAATCTGTTGGGTTGAGGGTACGCAGAAGTATCGAAATACTCAAGCATGGAAGGATTTTTTATGTCTTCGTATAGGTTAGGTGTTTGTATGCTGTAAATGAAGCTGTCGGTGTCCGTGTACAAAAGTGATATTTTATCATTGTAGAAGGGTTTCATCACGTCATAATGAAATTCGAACATGTAAAGTTTCGACAAGTCGAGAACCGTTGCGCCAACGTAAATTGGTTTTCTGAATTTCATCAATTTTATATGTAGATTGAAAAGTGCTAAATTCTCGTTGTAAATTTTTCTCGACTTGAATCTAGGATCGGCTATCCACTTCCGACATTTATTCTTATCGGAAATTAATTTCACGTCTACGTGCTTTCTAACATTCTCCATGGTCTTTCCGTACACCGCATTGTTCATTAATTTAAAAAAATCCTTGTCTAAATCGGAAGTGGCAGCTGTTCTATGTTGTGTGTTAGTTTCTATGTAAGGTCTTAACCACGTGGAATGTTTAAACTTTAGTATTCTTCTAACATTTACTATCTGAACACCCTTCCCAATCAAAAACCAGAGATTCTTGTAGTGGACGACGTATCTCTGTTTAGGGTCCAATGTTAACAAAAGCTTGTCTTGAACCGAGTCGGGTGGACATTTGATTTCGGGAGTCGGAGGCAAATCCGAAAACATGTCGTGCAGGGGGTCGGAGAATTGGAGATCTACCTCTGCGAAGAAACCACACTCGCTATCGTCGAAATGAATAATGTCTATCGAAGTGGGATCTAACCATTCGAATCCCCCGTAAGGAAGTTTCTGAACCATGGCATGTCCGTAGAGATTATTAACGTCGGCGTAGAAGATGTAATTCGATGCTCGATTTGAATCGTAATCTTCTTTCATGTGTACGTTATTAGCTTTTGCATGTTTCTGTACGCATTGCACCATTCCACCTCGTATCCCTCTTTCGATAAATAGCAACATGTCAACGTCCGATATCAGTTCCAGCTTGACCTTTGTCTGGAATAACATTGCCGACCACGCTAATCCCGGTAGACTGTAGAAATACGCTGGATCTAATTTATAAATATTCGTTGCCGTTTTCCTGAACGCTTGAAAAACATCCGCGAGTATCGTCACGTCTAATTTTAAGTAGGCATCGTGGTAGTCTCCGAGTGTCCTACATTCTAATTTCTCCCACATGAGTTGCGCGTGTTGGTATTCTTCGTCCGTGATTCCTTTCTCTCTGAGTCTGCTGTAAAATTCTCTTGGAAGTGGAAGAGCGTCGTCGTTAAATTTAGAACCATCACTGACATATTCGTAAGGATAAATCCCTTTACGTCTAACGAGTTCTACGTCTACGTTGGGAAAACTAGCTCTAGTTATTTTAAATTGATCGTCGGTGAGTTTGTTCGCTAAAGCATCCAGACTTGCAGAGAGAAATCTATACGAATCCAGGAAGCGCATCTCGATTGTATTTTTCGTTCCCGGAATCGACACTTGCTTGCTGAGACTAATGTAGCGTTCTTCATTCTCGGCCAAGACACCTATACGTTTCGGATCGTAGCCAAGATGTCTCACAAGGTGGTGAAAATCATATCCGCTTCCGTTGTGAAAGAATATGGGGATGAATTTAGGTTTCTGGATTTTAAGATTGCACGTGTTGCAAATTCCACCTATGTAGTTTCCGCTGAAATGATCGTGGTGGAATATTTTTTTGTTCTCATCAGTGAAACTTTGATCACATACCGGACACACCTCAGTGGAATTGTAATTTTGAAGTTCATTTTCAGTTAAAGGTGCCATCGGTTTTGATGTAAGCAGTACGCTACCAATTACCTCAACCTCCTCCACCATTTTTTCCAGGAAGTGTTCGATTACATTTGGCCCGCGGTATATATATGCTTCATTTATTTTATCACGTCGCACAACAACATAGCCGAAACTATTAGGTTGATGAAGCTGGTACGGCGTTGTGGAGGAAAGTTCGGGATCCGGTTCGCAGTAGGAGAGTGGTTTGAGGAACGCCTCGAAATCTGCGACGATGATTGCAGGATGTTCCAACAATGCCTTGTGCATTTTGAATTCTTCGACTTCGTTCGTTTCGGGCATCAACATTCTAGCCGGTCTGTTGTCGCCGCAGTAAATTTTATGTTCGGCAAGTTTCTCGATAGCAATTTGACGTCCGGTGTATTTTCGATAATCGAGTTGTTTTTGATCGTCGAACGTGGTTAGGCATCTCGGACAAACTTCGATGCAATGTTTATGTTTGGTTGATTGACTTCTGACCAAACGTGATAGTGAACGAATTAGCGTGTAGTGATGAACATCCTCGTTTGAAATTAGAAGGAGATTTATTACACAGGTATCGTCATCGTCGATATCGCTTATCCTGACGGGATGCACAAGATATTTATCTGACGTGAAGGAATACACATTAATAGCGATGCGTTTTCCTGCACGATTTTCGAACTTTGTTATATCCGACAATGTCACCGGGTATTCAATGTCAGACATTACACTTTGAAAGTCGGTCTCGTATTGTTTGTAATGTCCAACCCACTGTGGATTATTTTTGCAATGAACAGGATGCAGTCCAGCCAACACACACCAAAGGAAACACTTTTTATCGCTGTTCTGTATATTTAACACAGCCCTCTTGTGTTGAATGTTCGGTGGAAGAGGAACGTAGCTGGAAGCGCGAAGAGGCGAGAATCGGTTCACGTAAACAGTTAACGTGTGAGGACTTCCACACAGAGACCATCCCGACCCTTTAGCCTCGAAATCGTCATGTTTCTTAACCAGCTCGTTGGAAACTTTATAATAGAAGTTGTCCAAATTTTCGACGTCCGCTAAATAAAGAGTCTGGTTTTTTGTACGATGATAAAAAATACTCGTTGTGCCATCAATTTTCTCGTATTCAGAAAACAGAACAACGTATACTTTTATAGAGTTGTTTTCAAGTTTATCTTTTAAAATATTTAGTACAGATGTTTTCGTTTCATCCAAGAAACTAAGGATGTCACGACCTGGTTCTGACTTAATTGAAAAATCCTGGAGTTGGTCGTTAAATGCAGATCTAATTGGTTTGCGTTCATTAGATAATTTAATTTGCTTGGAAGTGGAAGCTTCCGTTTCTGAATTATCGATTTTCCTTTTCGATGTTCCTTGTTCGGTCGATGGTTTGCAAATTTTGAGATGTTTACTTAAATTTGTAATGCTGATCATCTTTCCGCATCGAGCACAGGGCTTAGAAGGTAACGAACGATTAATTCTCGAACCTGTTTCGCTACATCTTGCCCTGTGTACCGATAAATTGTTCCTTGAGATTAGTTTCCCACAAGTAACACATTCAGTTTTATCATTTTTACGATTGAAACTGGTGGTGGATGCCATTGTTTTCTCCAAAATCACAGAAATCAAAAAAGTCTAGTATATAGCGACACAATTTTCAGGTATGTTATTTTATATAGAATTTCTTGGAGTGATTACAAAACTCAAAAATTCAATCTACTGTAAATAGAATTTCAGGTATGTTATTTATATAGAATTTCTTGTGTGCGAATACAAAAACTCAAGAATTCAATCTACTGTAAATACAATTTTCAGGTATGTTATTTTATATAGAATTTCTTGGGGTAATTACAAAACTCAAAAAATGAATCTACTGTGAATATAATTTTTAGGTATGTTATTTTATATGGAATTTTCTCGGGGGCGAATACAAAACTCAAAATCCGAGACAGTCCAGTTTAACGTGTTCATATTTGAAAAAAAATTGCAAAATACCCCGACAACGTTTCAGCTACTAGGACCTCATTACCATGAGCCTAATCCTAGTAAGCCACATACACACCTGTTCTTCGTATCGTATATGCTAGTAAGTCAGATGACATATTGGGAGAATCACATTTCCCCCAATGATCCCACCACAACAAACATCGCACATGCTAGAAGCGTCACATCAAGCTTCAGGTATGCATCGTGGTAATCACCGAAAATTCGGCAACCCAACTCGACCCACATAGACTGAGCATGCTTGTACTCCTCGTCGGTAATACCTAAACCTCTCAACTGGCTGTAGAACTTATCCTGGGGAGGCAGCAACTCTTCTTCGAACTTGGAAGGGTCTGTGACGTATTCGTAGGGGTAGACCCCTTTACGTCTGATGAGTGCGACATCTAAGTTCGGGAAACTTGATGTAGTAATGGCTAGTTGGTCGTCTCTGAGCTTCCCAGCAAGAGCATCGATGCTTGCCTGGAGGAACCTCAGAGAGTCGAGGAACCGAAGCTCGATGCTGTTGCTTGAGTTGGGGATCGGCACCCACTTGCTGATGCTAATATAACGCTCCTCGTTCTGCGCCAGGACATTGATTCTCGCATTGTCGTACCCTAGATGTGTAACCAAGTGATGGAAATCATATCCCGAGCTATTGTGAAAAAAAACCGGTATTTCATCAGACGGTTTCTTATACTTGCAGCATAGCACGGCATAGAATTTAGTGAAGTATGTGGCCAATGCATCGTTGAGGATGGATATTATCTTAGCTCGCTCGCTCTCCAGAAAACTACGCACATCGCAGAAGCTGTCTGATGTTATGTTAAAGTCTTCTAATAAATGCTCAAACACAATTCGGTCTGCTTTCTTCGTCAGCTTGACGCATTTGGTAGGTGGCGATGCATCGAGGGAGGTTACTTCTACCTTTCGCGTGGAAGGTTGCGGTAGAGATGTTCCAGTGCTCTTGCAAGTAAGCTGGTGTCGCTTGAAGTAGTCAATAGAAAAATTGTTTCCACACTTAGAGCACAGTTTGGTTGCACATATTCGCTTTCCCGGCACACAAGTACGACAGTGCCTTTGAAAATTTTTACTTGACACAGTAATTTGGCACGTAGGGCAATTTTTTTCAGAACGCATAATGCAGAGATTTTTTGGGGGTATGTTATTTAATATCCAATGCTGTGCAATGCAAAATATAATTGCTCACTTTTTTTAACTATTTTCTATGACCTTATTTGGGTTTTTTTTTCGCCAAATTATATGCTTCTAGTCTCCTATACAATACAATATACGTACAATATATTGTCAACAGTATTATATTTGAGTGCGTCGCTTGTCACCTAAACACTACAGCTCACAGGTCGGGAAAATCTGACATGAAAGCAGATAATACGCTTATGCCTTATTTATATGTAATTTTCACGGGGCGTTCAATATTGTCAACGGTATTATATTTGAGCGCGTCGCTTGTCGCCTAAACACTACAGCTCACAGGTCGGGAAAATCTGACATGAAAGCAGATAATACGTTTATGCCTTATTTATATATAATTTTCACGGCGCGTTCAATATTGTCAACAGTATTATATTTCAGCAGGTCGCTTGTCGCCTAAACACTACAGCTCACAGGTCGGCAAAATCTGACATGAAAGCAGATAATACGCTTATGCCTTATTTATATATAATTTTCACGGGGCGTACAATATTGTCAACAGTATTATATTTCAGCAGGTCGCTTGTCCCCTAAACACTACAGCTCACAGGTCGGGAAAATCTGACATGAAAGCAGATAATACGCTTATGCCTTATTTATATATAATTTTCACGGGGCGTACAATATTGTCAACAGTATTATATTTCAGCAGGTCGCTTGTCACCTAAACACTACAGCTCACAGGTCGGGAAAATCTGACATGAAAGCAGATAATACGTTTATGCCTTATTTATATGTAATTTTCACGGGGCGTTCAATATTGTCAACGGTATTATATTTGAGCGCGTCGCTTGTCACCTAAACACTACAGCTCACAGGTCGGGAAAATCTGACATGAAAGCAGATAATACGTTTATGCCTTATTTATATATAATTTTCACGGGGCGTTCAATATTGTCAACAGTATTATATTTCAGCAGGTCACTTGTCGCCTAAACACTACAGCTCACAGGTCGGGAAAATCTGACATGAAAGCAGATAATACGCTTATGCCTTATTTATATATAATTTTCACGGGGCGTACAATATTGTCAACAGTATTATATTTCAGCAGGTCGCTTGTCACCTAAACACTACAGCTCACAGGTCGGGAAAATCTGACATGAAAGCAGATAATACGTTTATGCCTTATTTATATGTAATTTTCACGGGGCGTTCAATATTGTCAACGGTATTATATTTGAGCGCGTCGCTTGTCACCTAAACACTACAGCTCACAGGTCGGGAAAATCTGACATGAAAGCAGATAATACGTTTATGCCTTATTTATATATAATTTTCACGGGGCGTTCAATATTGTCAACAGTATTATATTTCAGCAGGTTGCTTGTCACCTAAACACTACAGCTCACAGGTCGGGAAAATCTGACATGAAAGCAGATAATACGTTTATGCCTTATTTATATGTAATTTTCACGGGGCGTTCAATATTGTCAACGGTATTATATTTGAGCGCGTCGCTTGTCACCTAAACACTACAGCTCACAGGTCGGGAAAATCTGACATGAAAGCAGATAATACGTTTATGCCTTATTTATATATAATTTTCACGGGGCGTTCAATATTGTTAAGAGCGTTAGTTTTTGTAGAGCTCTCTTTTTCCATTTTTCCTCTATACAGTAAAGTTGTAGAAGACACAGTTAGCTAACCTAGCATACAACATACCTTCCTAATTAATATGGATATTGTCACACATTCCTCTTATTTTATACTGTTGTAAATGGAAAAGATTATGTACGGTAAATGTTTTGTATATTATAGGAAAAAAATGTAAAATATCCCCCAATTTTAATTCGAATTTTATCGAATTTTTACATATTTCCACGCCGCCACATATTGTCCTATTTGCTTCTTTTACTTGCCTTGCTTAATTAACTCTCGCTAATTAGCATTTTTTTGGAAGAAGTCAACTAGAACAACATATGGCGGTATGAGAAATATGTAAATTAAAGAACATTTTAGCAATATATGGGCCCTAGCAATTAGCTTCGTCGACTAAGAGTACTCTTTCAAACATCTTCAGCTAGATCGTATTACTACGCGAGAACGTTTAAAATTTTTGGGTGTTGAAAAAGTTTGACCCTACTTTTTATTTCTATTGTTTGCTAATAGATGGCGCTAATAGTACCCCCTCCCCTCCCCTCTCCCCTCTTCTCCTCTGCTGTATGACAAATAGCATAAACATAAAAATCAAGATTTTGGAGAGCAAAACATAAAATTTGCATGCATCTGATGTCGAACCAGGAACTTTTATCTTTCGGGGAGTCAACATTATTTTTTACTCAGCCGTCATATAACATGAACGCACGCAAAGATTCACATGTGCTTTTTATTATTTTGTGTTCGGTAAGTACAAGTATATTCTTACATAAATTATTGTTTAATTTAATAAATTGTAAAACTCGGAGCCTGCTATACTAAAACTCCTTCTGTCTATTGAAAGCGAATGTTGCGTGCATGCGAAAATAACACAGAAAAAAAAACCGGATGGAAGCAATTTAAAATCACTGGGGCAAGGTCAGTATTACGAGAGCGTAAAAACATATGCTTTCATTCAACTTCGAAAAATAAGAATAAATATGTGCATACAGAACACATATGTTTTCTTTTCACAGTTGTAAAATCATATAAATTGTGCATGAAGTAAGTTACGGGAAGGCTCTCTCTTTTATATATGTTAGGTACAAGTTGTTGTACAATTAGGTACAAATTGTTGTACAATTATTTCCCCCAGTTGCCCAGTTGGAGTTGGGGGGGCATAACACTGGTACTATTTGTAATCACAGTGCTTACTCATGTATTTTGTTTAATATTTTATTTCAAATTCACTGTCAGAAACTAGTGTTGCCAGTTCCTGGATGTAGGTTTACCTACTCTGTTGGTTGTCACTGTCAAGTTTTTAGTATTCGTACAGCATAAAAAGCTATAACCCCCCTCTCAAAATATATACATTGTATACGCCAAGATGTCCAATAGCCTGGCAACACATCATGAAAAAACATGCCAAGAAGACCCAGTGGGTTTATAAGTCAGTGCTGCCAATTCCTATTTGTAGGTTAGCTTAGCCAGTGAAAGATCATATAGTAGAATTTTTGTAGAGTGGGTGTTTGCGAGTTCCACGATAGGTTAAGTTATATCACTTAGGATCGTAAAAAAAATTAAAAAATCGTAAAAAAAAAAGATAGGTTAAGTTGTATCACGTAAGATCGTGATATACCTACCAAGTATAAATGGAAAAAATTAGTGCAGTGAAAATTTGTACTAAAACATCGCTAAACGCTAAAACATCGACAAAAAATTGTCAAAATATGTCAAAAACTTATATTCGATTGATAAAAAAAAATACCTACAAAATATGATCCTCAAATAATAACGTTCAAACAGTGCATAAATAAAAAAAATAATAGGTTAAGTTATATCACTTAGGATCGTAAAAAAAATTAAATAATCGTAAAAAAAGGATAGGTTAAGTTGTATCACGTAACATCATAATATACCTACCAAGTACGAGTAGAAAAAAAATGAGTATGGTGAAAATTTGTACTAAAACATCGCTAAACGCTAAAACATCGACAAAAAATTGTCAAAATATGTCAAAAAGTGATATTCGATTGATAAAAAAAAGGCATACCTACTAAGTACTATTTTGAAGCGCCTAATATACACTACTGGTATGGTCAGCACGACGAATCCCCAGTCGTTGTTGTAGGTTCTCTATGACCGAGTTATGTGCGGATCGCATAGAGAACTATGGTTCTGCCGAATGAATAGGTTTTGTTGATGTTTGGGTTTCCTCCCGCGGGTTTTGCTACATTATCCTGGAAACTATTGGAGCTGCAATGATTATATTACACCATTTTATAGCTCTCGTTCTGCTCTACAAAATGAGACTACAGGATTTTATGTAGTTGCTCAAGAATAGCGAAAATCATCTATTTTTCTATTCAACTTTTTAACAAGACATGAAAGAAAAGGAAGTAAAAAGGTGCTCAAGCATCAAAGAGGGAGTAAAAAAATATGTTCATTTTATTTGATTTCATGTCCTAAAATACAGCGTAAGTCAAAATGATCTTCCCGATTTCAGCCTCTATTTATTTCATTGTAATGATACGTAAATCACTGAGATTACACACACAGATTGAAAAACTCAAAAGGTTTTTTTTCCTGGCATATTATAAATGTTCTACGTGCTATCCACATGACACATATCTAGTCTATAATCAACTTCCTGCCACACTTTTCCTAGCATGTCAGGCTCCACGTCGGCTATGGCTGCAGTGATGCGCTCACGCAATTTCACGAATGTTGTAGCAAGTGGTGGCACAAAACTCGATGCTTGATGAAACCGCATAGGAAAAAATCACATGGGGTGAGATCTGGGGATCGAGAATATAGAACGCTTTCTGCTGTCCAGTGGTAGCCATTTTTCTCACTGTGACTAAACTGCCTCCTGGTGGCCAACAGCGCAACTGCAAGTCTGCAATTGAAAGAAAAAAGCTTTTTGAGATTATATTCCATAAAAGGATGACATATGCAAGAAAAGCTCATTACCTTTCATATGAAAAATGAACGAAATCGGGAACATCATTGTGACTTGCGCTGTATATATTATCTCAAACGATCGGTAGGATAACAGCCATATTTTTGGAACGGTGCTGCACCTTAAAATCCGTTCTCTACTAATAACACCACCTGTACATCCTCTGGCACGATGCAATACAGCCCGGTTCAAAATTCCCAAAATGTTAGAATTTAACAAGTCACCCCCTAATTGGGTGGACCTAAAAACAGCCCACACGAAATTTGGGATTATAGTTACGTTTGCCGGTCGTACCCCACGCACTTTTATTTTCCCCATAAGGATGGAATGCCTAGAATATAGGCATCCCCGCCGAGCTTGCACTGTTACCCTCTGATCACTTTGATGTTCTTTTAAACTGGAACTCAAGGGTATGCAGAAGGTCATAGAAGAGTCAGAGTCGCAGAATACATATTCATTGCAGAAACATTACATTGGATATTCAAATTTATATATCGTATCATACCCTTCGGTATGTGGGATCGAACTGGGTTGGTGTAGCTCATTGATCATTCATCCTTGTTTGTTGAGCAACTCGCTATTTATGGTAGTCTTGATGGTAGGGTGCGAAAGGTCAACTACACACTTGTGGCAAAACACAACACCTGAGTATTAAACCCCTACAGACTGGATCAGCAAGGCTTGTCTCTCACTGCTCCCTCGAGGTGTTGAACCACGGACTGCTTAGAGGAAGGTGTGCGTTTATGGTGCCAGTCTGGAAGCCCAGACTTCACTCCGTTCTCCTAGACTTTTAGCTTGTACTTCTGCATCCCCTGACTGATCGTTTAGCACCGTCCAATGGTCGTACCGGGTGTTTCAACAGAAACGCCGTGATTTCAAATGACCCTAAAAAAAATAGTATATTCACAGTAATAATTTGTATCTGTTATGATTGACAAAAGTCTAAAATTTAATTTTTGTCAACCTATAATCCACATGAACGAAGGAGACACCTTTGTACGCACAAAAGGTTTTGGTATGGTGGTGTATGGAAACGTGGCTTGATTGGACCTTTCTTTTTTGATGGCTATGTCACATCAGAAAATTATTTGCAAATGATGCAGGAATAGATCATTCCTGGTCTTCGACGGAAACGTTGTCCAATTCGTCAGCAATGGTTCCAGCAAGACGGAGCTAGGCCGCATACAACTGAACCTGTCCTGACAATCGCTACACACATTTATTTCAAAATGGTTTAGAGTGGCCTCCAACTAGCCTTGATATAAACCCGTGAGATTATTTCTTGTGGGGTTTCCTAAAGCAGGGAGTTTTCAAACGAGGACTGCGATCACTAGATGCTTTGAAAGCAAACATCGAACACGGTACTGCAGAAGTTAGCCGTGCAACCCTTGGTCAGATATTTGACAACATGTGCAACCAGGTGCAAGAAGTGTTAAATCGTCAAGGTGGACATTTCGAACATGTTTTCCATTAAACTTTTGCGTTTTCTCTATCAGATTATGTATTTTTTTATTATTTTTTTTGAGTAGTTATCATAAATATTTTAAAATGCCATTTGAAATCCTACTGACTCTATCTGACTGACCACTGACCCCCGTTCTCCCAGACATTTATTCCAATTGAATTTACTCAATACTGCCTACTCAGTTACCTGCAGTATCTTCCTTGATTGCAATTGTTTACACCTGTTTACAACGATGACGATCAAGGAAGCTCGGCACTATCTGACGAGTCATTCCTCAGACACTTTTAGATATTTCCTGTCTGGAAAAGTGATGGCTAAACATCTGGGATTTGGAATTCTTCGTACTTTACAAAGATTCTACAGATCGTTACGATATAACATTGCAATATTATGTTTTAAAGGAAATACAAGTCACAACTTAAGTACTTGTCTAACAATTGTGAGGCAAGTATTTAGCATCATTCTCATAAAGGTAGTATTCTATGTACAGGGTGAGTCGAAAATTCCTTAGCAACCCCGATAAAATGTAAAATAAATTGATTAAATCCTTTGAGGGTCATAGAGCAGGTTCGACGGGGATGCCGCCTACATTCTAGGCATGTTATCCTTATGGGAAAAATTATAACGCGTGGGGCACGGTCGGAAAATGTCGCTCGCATCCCAAACTTTGTGTGGGGTGTTTTTAGGTTAATTGGCACCGAACTGGGGGTGACTTAGTAAATTGGCAAATTTTGGAGCAGGCCAATGCAACGCATAGGGGAGAGATTCGTAAAATAAATGACTAAACCGTATAGAAATCATCCTAAAGCATCCAGAAGAAACTTCGTGTGGGATGCACTCGCTTTAGCATGTGCGTACAGTGCGTTCAGAAAGTCTCTCTTGCAGTGAACTACTTGTCTAACAGAGGTTGTTTTGCACATGGAGTAGGACGCTTTCAACTCTTATTTTCGCAATATAAACTGTAGTAGGAACCGCGGAATAACTTTTTGGACGCACTGTATATTTGTAACAAAAAAAAGAACTTACTGCGCCACAAACCTATTGCGAATGAACAACTGCAGTGGCGGATTAAAGACCCTCCATGAATGGGCGGGCAAGGGACCTTTATTTTCAACTGTTGCCTGCAATTGTGTGATGTCGTTTCTTGAGTGAATAAAGAAGGGGAGAAGGGGGAAAGACATAACTTAAACATCACATCTGAGTTCGAGGGAGGGTCATCACCTCAAAGTTCTCGCCCTTAATCCACCCACAGAGCATCCCACAAATATTCTCCTTAATGTCACAAAGCATATTCTTTTTTTAAATTCCATTTTTATAGTGAAACAGATTCGTTGTAAAGACCGACCTCTTCACAGATCTTGAACTAACCTGTCTTCTCTATGAAATATACGAGTCAAAACGTTACACCACCCCCCAACAGCCCAGATCTGGCCCCATGTGATTTTCTATTTTTCCTAAAGAGTCATTCCATGCCAAATCAACACAGATATGTGCAATTTCCAACCTGACCATCTCCGATTTTCATGAAATTTGGGGAATTGAAGCTATGCATGGAACTTGGTAACTATGAAAATTTGAGTTTCGTGCGTCTTGTAATTGTTAAATTATTCAAGGTCAAAGTTCGCATAAATTACCCTTTTTCAGTCCGCTTAGATATACTAAATGTGCTGTAACTCCGCCCCTATTTTGCCTACGAAGCTCAAATAAAGCTTATTGTACAGGGAATTGAACAAGCTTCTCAGTGATACATAACAAACCTACCTTTGAATAAAAATATAATTTTGTCACATGACCTTGACATTTGATCTTGAATATCTCAAAACATGTTATCACCAAAAATCGTGAAAAAAATATATTTTGGTCTCTCATGCCATACTCTATAACAAAAAATCATTCTGGGACTGCAATGGGATCAGAAGATACAAAATAATATGTGTAACTATGTGACTGATAAAAGCCAGAACGAGTCAAATGTTCCTGAAAACCCCTTACAAAATGTAAATAAATTTTCCTGGTCATGAAAGAAATAGGTTAGGCACCGGGAGATCCCTAGCTGTGTGTGTCAAGCGCAGGTCCGGCATATTGTTGACCGCCATATTGAATTCAACGCAAAAGTTTCAAAGGAAAGGGGGTGATGTGATATATCAAATCAGGCTAGAATTTCACGAGAAATGAAGCGGCGAAGGTTTTTCCAACGTATCTTTACCCAGCAAAAAGTTATACGCATATCTTTCACTTACGATATATGCACATTATAATGTTGTCAATATTCCTGTGAGCACACTCGTTGACGTCTCTCACACTCACATAGATCATTTAGCAATGTAGCAGGTGCAACATCATCGCAAGCAGCAACTATGCCTTCTCTCAGATGGTCAATATCACGGACTTTTAGTGCATGCACCATTCTCTTCAAATGTTTCTAAAGGTAAGAGTCCTCTTGAAATGTTAGATCTGGGGAATGTGCAGACCTTTTAATAGATCCCCGTCTGCCCATCAATCTACTTAGAAATTTACCATGAAGAAATTGCCACAATGTCCACATAGTGTGGTCACAATTTGTCCTGTTTCAAAACTCTGGAAAAGTGCCATATCCCGTAAGCAAGGGTTAAAAACCTGTTCACTTAACAAATCCAAGAAACCCTCACCATTTAAGGTTCCGTTGTTGAATATGGACCAACTATTCCCGTTCTCCATACACTAGCTTACCAGCAACAACCATTCGGCTGGGATATGTCTACTGTAGATTATCAGATCACAGGTATTGCATATTCTTTTTATTAACTTCACCGTGAACATAAAAATTAGCTTCGTCACTCAAGAATTCTTCGTTCCAAAGGAAGTGTCACGTAATTGTTTGAGATACTACTTTTCCCAATATTCTTCACTATTCAACTATTTGGTGAATGTCGCTGATTAAAATAATATGCAATGGTGCGTATACTTCTTTCTCTCCCGAGATGTCAGCGTGATCTCGATGAGTTCCTAACACTTTAGGAGCATTCTAATGTTTTGTTTTTAATACCTCGAAAAGGAAAAAATGGTTACAAGCATGCAGTAATAACTTTTTGCTGGCTAAATGTACGTTAGAAAAACCTTCTCTGCTTCATTTCTCGTGAAATTCTAGCCTGATTTGATATATCACATCACTACCCCCTTTCCTTTGAAACTTTTGTGTTAAATTCAATATGGCGGTCAACAATATGCCGGACCTGCGCTTGACACACACAGCTAGGGATCTCCCGGTGCCTAACCTATTTCTTTCATGACCAGGAAAACTCCATTACTCCTTAAGGGACATTTGACTCGTTATAAATAGTTCATGTAATGGGGCTTTTATCAGTCACATAGTTACACATATTATTTTGTATCTTCTGATCCCATTGCAGTCCCAGAATGATTTGTTGATATGTTATAGAGTATGGCATGTGAGACCAAAATATATTTTTTTCACGATTTTTGGTGATGACATGTTTTGAGATAATGAAGATCGTGACAAAATTATATTTTTATCCAAAGGTAGGCTTGTTACATATCACTGGAAAGTTTGTTCAATTCGCTGTACAATAAGCTTTATTTGAGCTTCGTAGGCAAAATAGGGGCGGAGTTACAGCACATTTAGTATATCTAAGCGGACTGAAAAAGGGCAATTTATGCGAACTTTGACCTTGAATAATTTAACAATTACAAGACGCACGAGACTCAAACTTTTCATAGTTACTAAGAACCATGCATAGTTTCAACTCCCCAAATTTCATGAAAATCGGAGTTGGTCAGGTTGTGGGCTGTGTTGATTTCATTTGAAATGACTCTAAAGTGAAAGAAAACATTCGTGGTCGTCGATTTGACTCACCTGAAACTACGGTGGCTGGATATGAACAGAGTCTTTGTAGCATGCCGCATGACGCATAGCGTTCAGCATTCAAAAAGTGGTTTGAAAGGATGACACGTTGTATAGTGTGTGGTGGAGAGTACTTTGAGAAGATGTAATGGAATGAATATATATATTTTTTTTATTTTAAGGCTTCCATTCTCAAAACTTTCAGTGACCCTCGTATGTAGTTTGCGCGATACACCTAGGTGCATTCGGCTAGTTGTGAAATCCATTCACAGACGTAATGTTTTGGAATTTAATGTGGCTGTGTTCAAAAGGGTCCTCGAACAGTTGCTTTTTCAGGTAACTAGTGATGAATATTTTTACTTTTCTTTACGTTTTTGCATGGAAGAACATTTCTTCAGCCAGATTTTTACAGTATCTTGAATCAAAGGCATGTAGGAGTTGATTGTATTAAATTGTGAGAAACATTTTTACTTCTATCGTCACTACAAGTGCCCCGAATGTATTTATTTTATAACAACTATTATATGAGAGCATAAAATTTCCAACAATTACCACTTCTTTGTGAAAGTTGTTCAAAACAAAAATGGTAATCAGAGGTCATTTTATGAAGGAGGTGTTGCATGTAGGGTTGTTAAAGGTTCAGGAACCCATAAATTCTATTGGGTTCCGCAACAGGACCGAAACCTTTTTCCTCGCACAATTTAAATTCGGTCCAGGTTGCGTATTGTTTCATTTCATTGCGGAACTTGAACCCGGAAGAAAAGGTTCCTGGACCATATTTAAAATCGTACGGAAAAAAGGTTCCTGGACAGAATTTGAAATACTTTACAGATGAAAGGTTCTTTACGGTGCAAAACCCATTTACGCTTGCTGAGTTTCTCTGCTGGACCGGAATTGAATTTATTTAAAATTCCTGAATCCCTAACAACCACTTTGGTTTTTCGCGAGTTCTTTACTGTTTCATTTGAAAATTTTGGAATTTCTCAAAAATTTCTCGATTGGGCTGTAGGCCCATTAGTTCCTACATCTGCGTCCACCAGTGACTGGAATGTTCGAGACCAGAGTTGAGCTTGTCGTGTGGTGGGGTGTCTACTAGTCGTGAAAAAGTAAAGAAATCAAGTAGGTTAAGAAGTCAATAAAAAGTCAAGAATTTATACTTGTAGTCAATGATTTTTGCTATCACAATGATGGATTGATTGATTTAGCTATTTTGCTTCTTCGCTTTTCTGCACCTTTTGGATGATCGCGAAGATGAGGATGAATGCTGAGATGGGTGAAGTCACAATCAAACATGTAGGGATGACAGCACTGTGCGTCCAGACGCCAGAGCCTCGTTAGTCTTCCAAATGCAGTCCGAAAAAGGTGTACTACATGGAAGGCAACATTAATTATTACATGCAATAATATATAAAGCAAGACTAATTCTCTTGTTAAAATACAGCTTAAGTTTTCGTCTTAACTGGCCTTTTCGTATAGGTTTTTCATTAAATAAAAAATATGTATTTTGTTAATGGATAATTTCCAACTTTATCTAAGTAGAGGTCGAATAAATAAAGGTTAAGTAAAACGAGAAAAGGTCTTGAAAAAGTCAAGAATTTAGGATTTGTTATTTTGATAGACGTGGGTTTCGCTGTTGGTATATGGACTTATCGAGATATCCAGTGTTCGATTCCCGTTGGTGGTAATTTCAGCAGTAGAGTAAACTTCAAAACGAACTTCATTTGTTTCTGGTAATTGTATCAAACTCACCCCACCGAAATAAATCTGTAAGCGGCCTCCCTCCGGTAATAATTTTGATACGTCGGTGCGTATGTTTTAACGGCGCTTTCAACACTTGTTTTAGTATATGAACTGTCGCACGCAACATTCCACCGTCGGACACTATATATTACCCATTGCTTTCAAAATATTACTGCACGGGTAATAATTGGATTACAGCGTAATGGGAGTCGATATGATTTCTTTCGAGACTGATCGCTGTCACCGGGGGAAGCCAGAATAGTGGCGTGTTGTGTCATAGCTCAGAAGGCGCGGTAACACGAGTGCCGTCACTCGCAAGCACTCGCTAACCCCGCCCCCACATGAAGGGGGTAAAGGGGGGGGGGGCACGCTCATCAGATAAATTTGATAAAATAATATGGTACACCGGGACTGGGGGCGGCTGTACGAAATGAGAGAGAATGTGGAAGGAATGAATTGCGAGCCCCCGAGGTGGGCGTGGCCCCTTCGCCCCGTTTCCATGGCGACGTCGACGGAGATCCGGCGTCCGATTGGACGCGACGCGAGAGCAACAGTTTTTAACGGGTGAATTCGGACTTTAGGAATAATGAGGTGGGCCCATCCCAGCCCCTCGTTTCTGATGAAATGAAATGGAGTGAAGGCTTCGAGAACAGGGGGTGGGGGTGGTGGAAGGGGGCGGTTTGGAATGAAATGTGGACGGGGGAGGGAGGGGGTGACGGGATTGAAAGTTCCAAAAATCTCGAAACAACAGGCGAAAGTACAAAAACGTTTGTTTCGGCAAAGGATATCATTGTAATCGCTTCACCCGCTTGAAAGAAGCCTATTCAGGGATGAGGGATGGAAGGTCCATGTTGTATTGTGCTGTTCCGAAACATTGCATTATGGCTGATAATTTAAAATCGTCTTTTTTTTTTTGCTCCCCTCCCCCTCCCCCAACCACCAGGCCTTTCCTTCGTTCCGTCCGTCAATAGCCATGACATGCAAGGGTATGGTCGTCATAGTTTTTTTAAAAAAAGAACATTTTTATACACTTTTTTTGTGATGACGGAAATGAATTTTGTTGTTCCTAAAAATAATAATAATTTTAATCAAAATGTCAGTGAGTCAGTCTTTCAGGCTGTCAATGAACTACGGTCAGTAGAATGGTGCCTGCAGCGGCGGAAATATGTTTGATATACAAAAGACCTGCTTGAAATATAAGATCCCGCAGTTGTAGCTTCAAGTGCTTATTTATATTACAAGGGTGCACAGTTTAACGTAATCATTATTTCTTGGTTAGCTTTAATTGAAAACTTGGCTGCAAGTGCAAATATTAATTATATTATACGAGGGTTGGTCAATAAGTCCGAGCGGGCTCAGAAGAAACCCCATTCTTTCCTAAGTAACACTTTACCAAACAATATTGTGGCCAATGAGACAGAGTCTGGAATTGTTTTCCATCTTGTTCGAGTTTTATTGTAGTGGAATGTCCACACAAAAATATTTTTCCTTTCAATGAGCAGGTTTGATCTTGTCAATTGGTGAATTTCTGTGTGAATCTTGATAAACCAAACGTGTGAACATTTGTTTCATTTTACATATTATTGGTTCCGGTGGCGTGCGGTAACAGCCCCAGAAAAATTAAGAAACTCAAACATATTTAAGGTCTTTCTACCTTCAAAGCCAAGCCATCTTTCATAGGTGAAAAGTCTGTCTTTGCAAACTCGTGTCATTTCTTGATAAAAATGTAATTAGCTTTCAATGATTGAAAAAGAGTTTTCAAGTTATTCATCTGTGAAAAATCATAGTTTTTGCGCCTCTACTGCGCTTCAAAGCTTTTAATTTTATATATATATATATATATTTAATACTTCCCTGATCTACCTCAAAAGTAAAAAATATACTTAACTGTAGAGTTTGCAACACTACGGTAGCTACTGCAGCAGACCACACTGATGGTGCTGCGATTTCATTTCAGTTTCAGCCCCTGCTGATTGGGGGTAAAGGTATCCTGCATAAAAAACTTGCCTGTTATTGGATGGTTCAAGGTTCAGAGTCCCGTTTTCATTTCTTGCTTCCCCTGGATCCGGAGTGTTGAGCGAAATACACAGTTATGTTAAATTGCCACAAGATGGTGCTAAGGGTACCCATCTCGAAAATGAACTGACCGGGAGGACTACAAGTTCATTCCTTTGAGATGGTAGAAACTAATTATGAAATTAAATTAAAATTAACTGAAAATATAGTATTTTGAAGTTGAAATACTGTGGGTCAACGCAGCTGGCCTTACTGTAGTGCAATGCACCCGCAAGATGAGTTCTGTGTTGAGCTGTTATATTGAATGTATGGGAGAGTATATTTTGAGCCGCAAAGCTAGGACCAATGTGTGTAAGGACAAAGTAGCGCCAAATCTAACACATAAGAAAGGTACTATTTCCAAGAAGTCGTGTGATTCTGTATACATTCACTTCGTTCTTGCAGTGGATGGAGAATAGACGCACAGCTCTGTGGCTCTGTCCGAAAGGTCCAAAAAGCAGTCTTGAAGTATGGTCTTGTCAGAAGTGACGTCACCTAATGCAGTTCGAAAACGCGAAGTAAACGAGCAATCGAGATCCCTGCATGGAGCACGCAAGATTGCAGTCTTCTTTACTAGACTTCTGCACTCGTTATTCATTTGTTTGAAATCATGAAAGTTGAAAGTCAGGCAGATGTTGGTTGTAGTTCTTCTAATGTGTGGGAGGATAAGAACTTTTTAAAATGCTATGTGATTTCTGGGTTGAAAAACAAGTTTTTATAACGCGGAAAAAACAATGCGTTCTTGGGTTAATCGACTGATCGTATTTGGCGCTGCAGTCGAACTGCAATTCGAAAGATTTTCGCTTACAGTCCAAAGATTCAAGACCATTCTGCGAGATCATTCTCTAACAAGGAGAGGGCACGGCTTGGTAAACTGAGTTGTAGGGCAGACTTCATGTAGTGGTAGGGTAGCCGATACAGTACTTATTGATATACCAAGGTACTAGCGCGCACTGCCCAGCCAGTTCCTAGAAAAACTCGAAGCTTTCCAAGTGCGTCTCATGAGTCGAAGATATTGTCGGATTTCCAAGTGTCCTGGTGGCTCCGTGGTAGCGTATAAGTTTAACACCCTGAAGGATTCTGGGTTCGACTCCCATTCGATTGAATACTTTTTTCTATTAGCTCGAGCAACTATTTATTGCATTTTATTTATTGCAAAATTCGTTTTTTTATTTCCTCTGCGAATTGTCGAGAAATTTTGTTTTCCATGCATTTAGGATAATTACCACTCTGGACCGTGTACAAAATATAAAAAAAGTAACTAAAAGCTTTCTCGTTACCCTTCGCTATACATATTATTTTATCGAATGTAACACGTGGATAATTAAATATGCAAAGGTTTGTACAATGATGAGACAATTTTTAAAATGTGTATTGAAAAATCATTTTCGTAAATCAAATTGTAAAATCATTGAAAGGTGCATTTACAAAATGGAATAACATTTTAATTATTAAATAAAACGCAATAAAACGCAATAAATAGTTGAAATAGGGTAGAAAAAAGTAGAGTCAATCGAATAGGAATCGGACCAAGAATCTTCGGCGCTTGAAACTTGGAAATCCGACAATACCTTCTTCTCATGAGACGCACTTGCAAATCTTCGAAACTTTGAAGATTTTTTCTAGGAAGTGGGTGGTTAGTGGGTGGCTACACCTTCGTGTATCATAACTAGGGCTCGGAAGTTGAAGACCTATAAATTGCCAAATAAAGACCTATAAAAAGACCTAAAAATATCAAAAAAGGACCTAAAAACGGGAAAAAGGGCGTATAAATGTGATCCAAATTAATTAATAGCTTCATTTTTAACCTCCCCACCCCCTACCTCTACGCGGCACCTTCAGATCTTTGCAGGCGTGTGCTGTCTGGTCGTATACACCGTGCTGAAAGCTTCAAAACGAGAAAGTTACCACTTACAGCGCGACCTTCCAGACAAGTTACGGTTGAAGGATCTTGTACCGTACCTGCTTCAGTCGTCCAAAAATGTTTTTCTCTCGTTTCAGGGATCGGTTCAAATATATTTATTTCTCTTTTTTTATTTCTTTACTACAGAAAGGATGTTTAAGAGGTGATGAACTGATGATGATTCGAATTCAGAATGGGAAGCAAAAACGTAGTCGAAAGAAGGTGAAGTTGCAAAAAAAGCCGTTAAGACCTAAAAAAAGGCTAAAAAAGGACCAATAAGCCAAAAAACGCCGAAAAAAGCAAAAAAGGACAAATAAAACCCACTTTTTTCTTGCCTACAATGACCCAAAATGAACATATATTATGTTGGACCTCGTCTTCGGACACTAGGGAAGAAAAAAAAGGATTTTTCCTCAACTTCCGAGTCCTAGTCATAACCTATACGCTACCCTACCACCAGAACTCAGTTTCCCAAGTATGCTCGCATCAAGTGAGGTCTTGCACCTTTCGGACGCGGCCTGTGGTGCGAACGAAGCCGAGTCTGCGGCGATACAGACTATCCCACCTCGATCTTGAAGGCATTACCTGCTTCTGCTTACGTCACTCGCCGCGTCGGAGGAAGTGCGCAATTAGCGTAATTATTTAACGACAGGAGGAGAGCCTCGTCATGCACCGGGGCCGTAATGACTCTCCTTCCGAGCGAAAGACAAATCACTTATAATGAACGCTGACCTATAGGTTAAATGGTCCATTCCGGGCTCCGTGGCCACAATTATGTCATTGTCGCGTTGCTATGATCTACCCCCCTTCCTCCCCCCTTTCACTCTGCTTTGGATCTTCGCTTGTTTGCACACTACCTCTTCTGTTTCTTGTTATCTTTAGTCGAGGTTCATTCAAAGTAGATGGCATTATCCCCACGCGTATGCCTAATCGGGACTGAGGCCACAATACGTACTGGAATTTGGAATTCAAACCCTGGTACTGCACAGAGGTGTGACTTGATAAGGTCATATGGAAGCATGGCGTCGGTAGAGGGGGTTGGAAATTGGCATCGTTAATTTCAAGTTACGAGCAGAAATTTTGTTATTTGTATTCTTAATAACCGAAATTCACTTGGTCAGCATTCGAAAGGAATAACAAAAATAAAAGGTGCAATGTATCGAAAAATTTCCATATCATTCAATAAAAAAAATTGCTTCATAGTTTCCAAAATTCAAAAAAAATTTAGTTTTATGTGAATGACACAACATAAACTTTTTGAGTAAAATTCCTCCATAACTTTTAAATCCTTTTCTTGAAAGAAGTTTGTAAATCTTAATAAGTTTGAAGTTATCAGGTTTCTGCAACTGCCTCGCAATAATAAACATTTCATATTACTCTGACTGAAATGAATTATACGCGTATGTGTTAACTTTCATTTTCCAGGAAGACCGTGGTCCTATCTTGCCTGCCTTCCTCTACGAACGTCCATGGGTATTTTTATTAAGTCTCGGCTGGGCCTTTGGTCGACACCAGCGAAACAGTTTTCGAAAATTTCGAAAAGGAAAATACCCTATGGTATTTAAAAGAAAATAACCAACCCGTGGCGCAACAGCCCGTGAGGGCCAGGGACCTACATACCGACTGTCGGCTTCACTCTCACCTGCCGGGGTGGGAGATCACCCAACCAGTTACGGGGTGAAGTGTGGTCAGCACGACATCCCCCCAATCGTTGTTGTTGTTGTTACATCTGCTTAGAATTCAGCATTCACGTAAATCTTCGTATAGTTTGCTTTCGCTATTGTCTAGCGATAATTTGATAGGCTTACAAAGCCACGAACGATTTCACAGCCTGAAGAATTGTTTCTGTACTGCATCATCATAAGTAATGTGATAATTAATAACATTTTAATTTATTTCTAACGCTGGATTCCTGTAACGTTCATGTTAAGGCCGATTGTGTGAAGGATAATCTGTTGTACTTAAGTTAGGCTTACAATACGTCCGGGATTAGCTCGGACAGTCCTGTTTTTTTAGTGCTGTCCAGGGTGATGTCCGAGATTGCAAAATGTCCGGGGTTTTGAGAATCTGAACATGAAAATAGCGGTATAGAGTATTCACGACCAAAATTTATGACCTGCAGGAACGATCTATTATAAGGATCGATTATACCTTTTCTGATTTACAAGAGAGTGCACAAGTTATTAATGCAATTGTAAAAGATGCTGTAAATATGGATGTCCTATTTGATTAACGTACATTGTTGAACAAGGTAATTCAAAACCAAAAGGTGGGTTGTGGTTCAAGTTCTGAAAAAGTACCAGATACTATTGAAGAGAAGTGGCAAGCAATTTTTAAGGTGTTTCATGTACCAACATTTCTAAAATGGTTGTTTGCCATGTTTTTGCCTGGAACATCTGCTCCAGTTGAGAGAGTATTTTCAATTATGGGGAATATTTGGTCTGCAGAAAGCGGTCGACTTCTAGTATCTACTGTTAAACAACTGCTGAATGTTCAAATTCATTCAGAACTTTCATGTTGTGAATTTTATGATGTTATTAAAACAAACAAGCCATTTCTGAAGAAAAAAAAAAGTCATGTCTAGTGAAAAGTGCAACTGAGTCAACTAACAGATAATGCTACCTAGAACAGAGAGACTTCCTAAACATCAGAAAATGTATTATTCAAATAAACATTTGAAAATTAATCGATTGATGTTAGAAAATAATGTTAATATTTTTTCTTGTACAATTTATAGTTTAATGTTCCAATAAAATGTTAAGGCTTTAACTGAAATTCAGCAGTAACGAGTTGATCGCGAATATATCCTGGGTTGGACCCAAAAAAATATGGTAAGCCTAACTCAAGTCTACTTACATGTACCCTCTGCCAAGGACGTATTGAGAGGACCGAATCTTCCCAGAAAGACTTAGCAAGTCATGAAATTAAATAATAAAAATTTTCTCTTTTAGTGTTTGTTGTATAATCTAGGGTTATTTATTTCTTATTGGATGACAAGGATTGTATTGGGAACATATGGTTTTGTAGGGCAGTATCAAAGAAAATTTATGCACACAACTTCTTGAAAAAATAATCAGAAACTTTACTTTTCTTCTATTGAATCTAACATCCTTTTTTTGTTATTGATTAAATATTCAATTCTTTATCAATATGACATTAATTTCATAGCCAGGACAGATGTTTTTATACACATTTTGGCAATCAAAAGTACATGTAATCTAGATAATGTCTTTTTACCTATTCATAAAATAATAACAATACAATATTGATTAATGTTATTAATTTGATTTCATATAATTATTATAATTTAATCATATTATTATTATTATTTCTGAGATACTTGGTTCGGACCTTCCCCCGAAATATATTTCTAGATACCTGCCTGCCCGCTGCGTACGTAGGATTTTTTTTTCTGGAGCGGGCTGGGATTGTAAAGTTGATGAATATTAGATACTTGTGGTCTGGAGGGGGGCTACACTATAAAATATTTCGTAATTCCCATTTTTAACCCTTGTTTAGAAAGTTAACCTATGACAAAAAATGGTAATCAGTGGTCATTTACCACTTTGGTTTTTCCCTAGTTGCTTTAATTTGAAAATTTTAATTTCATCAAAATTTCAGGAGAGGTTGTAGCCCCATCAGCCCTCTCTCTGCGTACTCTAGTGTGCACGTATATATAACATTCCTTTAAATTGAAAATATAGTTACCAAAAATAAGCCCAACAATAAAACTTGTCTTAAAATAACTTCTCTGAATGAATGTCCTCTTTGTCGACTCATTTCTTGCGATGAAATGGTCTTCCCCTGCCATATTACATTTCAATCATGCTTTTACTTTAGAAATTGAAAGTTTCCCAACGTTATTTATTTAATGTATATTTCTCTATACATTTAAAATAAAAATTTACAACTGAGACAGGATATATTGGAAAGGTACTCTGCCTCATTTGGGATGTTTTTGATGCGGGCAGAAAGCACCTGTTTCTGTACATGTGGTTGTTGCAAGAACAGAAATCACATCCAATGTTTTCTATTTTCAGGTGAGTACGTTCAAAGCTTGGCTCTGCTGCGTGGGGTCTTCAGTTCGTAAGTACTTATTTTACTTACCTACAGCTTATTACAAGTTATATTTATTTTTTATTACGATTGGACTGTCTCCAAAGAACGGTTTGAGAGGATAAAGTTTTGTGTTAATCACACAATGCTAAAACGATGTTATGTTGCTAATTGCGGCGTTTAATCTCGAAAAATTCCATTTTTATTTTCGACATTTTTACATGTTAGCTCTTAGCACATACGTTACACATTTGAGTTATGTTTACATAAAATTTCCATATTTTCAGACATTTTCCGGCATATATTCCATACTCATGATATTACTACATTTTCCCTTCTTGTGTTGAATACCAAAGGTTTTCCATACATCCGTATTCTGTTTGTTTTTTACTCTGTTTACTTTAAATATTGACAATAGGCAATGTATCTGTTGTTCTTGTCATCAACGAGAATGCAGGCTCAAGCTTTTGTGATTTCATATTTTATATATACTCCAATTACTTAAAGCGATATTGAACGCAGTTTCAGGTAACATAAATATTTCTTTAGGGACAGCAGGAGGAGATTTACGTTTCAGCACTAAAAGGAAAGTTTGTTACTCCATTGTTTTGTTAACAGAAAATGAAACATATTTTGCATTTGAATTTTGCATTACAATTAATATAATGTAAGCCTAATGCATTTTATTCAGCTAGGTGAGCCGCTTGCTTAATGAGAATTGAAATTTTTCACAATTGTAAGTTCATATTTTATTCCATATACATTAAAATAACAAAATATTAAAATATTTACATATGTAATATTTTTTTGGAACATATTAATCCGTTTCCTAGTAATCCGTTTGATTGTGAGAACAACATGAAGACTTTTTTCTGCAGAAGTATGGCCAAGGATTCTCTATTACAGGATGGGACAGTGAGCATATTCTTTATTGACTTGTGCGAAAACTTTTCTTAGGACTTATAAACTACAAACATGCTATGATACTATACTTAGTACCCACCTGGCGGAGGAAGACAATGTATTCGAACAGTGAGTAATTATCGATTAATACGCATATCGATATTTAAGCTCGGTACTTGAAAAACGAATCGATTATTTCATTGGAATGTAATGAATAAATAGAAAACAATAATTAAAACTGTTTACGTCTTGTGTTGGATTGTGCAAAGGAAATGCCTAGAAAATATTCTAATTTCTTATACATTTACTAAATATATAGGCTATGATATTGGCTCATTTTCTGGTTTTCGTAAAACTTCAAGACAAGAAACAACATTTTAATTCTTACACTAAAAATCTTAATACTTCATTATTGTAATTGATTTTTGGATTATTTTTATTTGCATTGGAGTTTAACGATTAAAATTCAGGTGATATACAGAGGAAGAACATAGACATATAATGTTAAACTGTAAGAACTCGTAACGTAGACCATACACGTGCTTGATTAATTAAAAGTTTACTTTGCACATTGTCTTCGTCCATCTGACATTAAAAATCATTTAGTATTCCAAATATTGTTAATATGTGTAGGTTTTAATTTTTTTTAAAAATAATAACTATTCACGTATACAAGGAATATTTATTTTCCAAGTAAACTGAATTTCATTCTACATGAATTTAAATTACACACCGGAAAAAGAGATGTAGAGGTTTCTACATCTTAGAGCGATCAAACTCAACATGTCTGATTTGAGACTTCTTTGAGGATAGTATTTAATCAATATCAGTGGCGTGGCGTGGATTTTTAAAAGTGTTACCGGTTATCAGTAGGACATTTAAGGGAGACTTGGGCGCCTCCCCACCTCATGCCCCCCCCCCCCCCCCAATGTCTTCCAAGTAGTTCATATAATATTAATCTGGTACGTATGCAATTCAATACTAGATTTTGGTAAAGTTATTAATCAGAAAAAAAAATGTTGACATAAGGACTAAAGTGAAACCGCAAACATTGGTTGTTGACACAATAATACGTAATTTGATACTTACAGAAACATTGAAGGCCACTTATAGAGCAGATCAATCCGAGTTTGAAAATAGTTATATGATGCTGGGATCCCAGGTTCGAAACCTAGCTTGGGCATGGGCGTTTGTGATGTCTATTCATCAATTTAATCATATCATCACTCATCCCCATCTTCGCAAATTAGCCAAAAGTGGCACAAGCGAAGCAAAATCAATCAAATCAAATCAAAAAACTTCTATGATGCTGTCATAAAGAGAAGTTTTTCATTTGAATTTGAATTTTTGGGTGCGTCATGGTCCATGTTATCCACATCTGAATTCGACACGTTTTTTTTTGTTTTTTTCACCCGAAAATAGAGTACATGGCCAACAAAAGAGTTTCGACAACTGCACACATCCACATAACCACGGATAGTGGTTATACCACGAAACATTGAAATGTCGGTCATATCCAGCAGACGACTTGGTTTTTAAATCGTTCAAAATAGGCTTTGGCCTCCCTTTCGCCACAATTTCGATGTTTTCTGCAAAATAACGAACCGAAAGATTGCTTCAAAATATCTTCTATCGCACGATTACACACACTGTCCAGATAGGATGAACCTGCCACCTCGGAACTCGGAGCAAGCTTCATAAATTAATTGACAATGCCCGAAAACAACATAAAGACGAAAGACACCAGTCACAAAACTCCCACTGCACAGTCCCTCCCACAAACCGTTGTTTACTTTTGTAACACGTGAAGCACCCTCCTTGCCCCCTCCCCTCTCAGCATCGGCCCTTCCCCAATATTTCCTTCGGAACCTGCAAGATGTCCAGTTCTACTAATGTTGCCATCTTCGTTCTTTTGAAACCAGATTTGCCCAAATCGCGAAACTTTTCGTTTCAAATAAGACGTATGTAGAGTAGATGTAGTCTTCATCTGTTTCCTAACTACTCCCACTCCCATGTTTCGCTAAATCCACTGAAATCTCATTTCTGACACCACTACTATTTCGTATATTTTACGTCCTTTGCTACCTTTAAGGCTTTCGCTTTATAGTATAATCGTGACGATGACGATGCGTGGTGAATTATTGAAATAAAATTATTATTTCTTTGTGTATGTAATTATTAATTTTTATAATTATGTAAGAAAAATAATAACAACGAACATTGAAATAACCATTTCTTGCTGAGGATTCGAACCTGCGACACCTGACACTTCAGAGCGTGCTAAGATAACAATCGGGAAATTATGCTTGTAAGTATTGTTTTCACCCAAAAACAGTTCTACCACCTCAAAAACATTGCTTCAATCCGAAATTATTGCATTCCTGCGACAACGTATGTCAACGTCAATCTGTATTATCAACAATTATCACAAATTCCTGTAACCGAAATAATATTATATGTGTGAAATATAGAATTTTAGGTTGACATTTTTAGAAGGACAGCGGACCCCTTGACCATACCCATCCCTCTCCTCTCCTTCTCGCCCATGATGTCGAAGAAGGACAAAGAGGACTTTCATAATCGCTTATATTTAGTGTAAATACAAAATATCACTTGGTAGTTTGCTTTTGCCCCAGTGTGATTTGATTTTTTAAAATTTTGATTTGGCGATTTAAGTCCACTTCATGAACAGTAATGCTAATCGGGACAGTTTAAAGTTGGATCCGAACCACTTGTGCCTCCACCGGGTATCGAACCCGGAATCCCTTGATTATAAGGCGGCGACGCTACTAACACTGCGCCATCGTTCCCCAGTGTGACTGGACACCTTCAGAGTAAGATAGACCCGATTAGGCGACTTAGCTCTTTTCTGTCAATTGAATATGGCAACACTGGTATGTTTCCTGTAAGGATCACCGGCAACTGCGCCGGCTAAACAGCCCGCCTCCTTCTCACGCCATAACAGTCTTTACCGCTACGCCAAGTCTTCCTTTGGTGGGCTCAGGGCCCTTCCCTCATGTTGCCTGTGGAGCGTACCGGATCAGTCCTCCTCTTCGCTTTTGCGGTGTCAGAAAAAATGTCAGTCTGCAATGTTTACTTTACGACAATATTACCAGTTTATGTACGTAATAATATTTTAAGACAGGTTCTTCAATTCTTTATATTTTAGTGTTACCTGCGGTAACAGCGGCTACATGCACGCCACGCCTCTGATCAATATAGAAGTTAGAAGGGCAAGCTAGTGTAATCTTACACGATACTCAGTCAACAACGCATGTAAAAGTTTTGTAATGAGATGCCTACGTGAAATACAAATACCCAATTCCTAATATCTTCTATGCTATGCTTGAGATAAGACATAAAACACACCTTTCACATAGTACAAGGCTTAATCACAAAACCAATCACCACTGAATATCAAAACATGCCAGGAATAGCGTAAGGGGAATCACAGAATGGTTCAGAAAGTAAAATACAGACACACCAAATTGAAATGTCCTTATAACAAATACTCTGTCCTTGGTCCCCGGTGCGTTACCACAGGGTAGTCAATAACCAACATTGAGAGTAGTGAAATGCGTCACAATCTTCCATGAAAGTCTAAAATCTTTACAACAGCTTTATTTAAAAGTTCCAAGTGCTTGAATATGCACGACATAACGCAGTACTACACAAATGTAATACAAATATACTTTATAGTGTAAATCTCTTGCATTTATACGATCGTTTTATGAGTTAGCCTCTGGTCATGGACTTATGGTAAACCTTGATAGGGGAGATCCCATTAATTGTCCATCATTTTAGGGCTGTTACTTTTCCTCCAAACGGTTTGAGGGCGCTAGTCACTTCCGTATCCGACGAAAATGTCGTATAGCAACTTCCGTATCCGCCTAGAGATTTCCTTTCTCGCACTGGCTTACATGGATAATAAACCTTTTCTCGAGCAGGCCTCATCTCCAGGAAAATATCAACTCGGGGCAAGCCCCGACACCTATTAACCTGTTGGATGAGATGAGTCTAGGGAAAATGGATAATAAACCTTTTCCTGCTCCCACAAAAATAGGCAATAGCTAGGCTGGAGAGTTCAATGAACTGACTCTAACTACGCACTGGTAATACACTGGCTTACAGTGCTTTCTCATCCTCTTATATATTATCCTTGGTATGGCCCGGATGTACTTCTTATTTCCCAACAAAGCCTTCTCAAGATAACCACCGCCCTTCATATGAGCATTGCAGAAAAAATTAATGAAACCGAGACCTTGCCCTTCAAGACTTTGATCCTATTTGTAAAATATACCTATCCAAATTTTCTTTACTTTACTGCTTCCGACATACCAAGCGCGGATATCTGCTTGTTAGTGATAAGTCACTCATTTTCTTTATTGTAATAATAAAGTTAATCCATTAATGGAAACGACAAAAATGAACGGTGCTGGTTGCATATATTCAGGATAAAATTATTTTTTTTCGGAGATTCGTAACGTCGGAAGAATGTGCAAGACAGAAAAAGACTCTGTTAATGGCCTCTACACGCTGTGAAAGTGTGTGGTGTTTACATACTGTGTGGACTAGAGTATTGCATGCTAGCACTTTCGCTTCAAGGCGAGGAGGGACAATTACGCACCAGTTGTACATTATTTCAACATCGTCGGATTGGGCACTGCGATTTAAGAAAGGGACTAGTGTGCAAAAGAGTATCAATTTCTATCCATGTTGCAAGTGGAAACTGTTTTTCAAGTTGATTAGTGAGCTAGACACGATGTTTGAAAAATATTATTAATAAGTATTTACAGCATCCCATGTATTCCTTATGGGAAATCAACTTCAACTTCAAATTGCGGCTAATCAAATGGGAATTCCGACTTTTCCTACTACTATGACATAATTCAACGTGTCCTTTTTCCGTCCATGTACTTTTCTACGTCATTGGATGTTTGATATTCCCAAGACAACGAATAAAATAATGGTCCAAATGGGAGATAAGAACATACCTGATTATGCCAGAGAGGGGCTCCTCGTCACTCCAACAACTGCCGTCGTTGTCCTCACTGGCCCCAGTGCTTTCGCCCTCTGTGTCGTTCTTCAAATTTATTATAATTGGGTCCAAAATTTCGTCCCGATCTATCTCCCTTACAAAATCGTTTTCCTGTACTTGTGCATGTTTAACACAAGCGGCCCATTGTTCTTGTGTTACATTGTCAAGTTCTTCGTTAACAAGTTAACAACACATTTTAATGTGTGGTTCTGTTTTACCCATGTTTTGTCAAGGTAAGAGATTGGTCTCGAATCATCAGATACTCGAATGTCGTGCATTGCACGAAGGAATTTTACCCTTGACATAACAATGTCACTTCTCTCCATCAGAAATTTACGACCGTCGTTGGTTTTCCTGTACTTGAAGCCTAATTGTTTCAATATTCTCAAGGTGGAAGTTCTAGAGCCTTTGTAAGATATTTTGTCCTGTAAAGAGTACGTTATCTTTTTGGCAGTAGGAAATTCGGCACAATCATAAACTTCAAAGACGGTTCTACGAACTAGCTTTTTCAAAGTCATCTAAGTTTAAGTTCTTTTCGGTACGTTAATGTGCTTTCTAGGTGATTGAAACATTGGAGCAGGCCCCCCCGATCCACATTGTTTTGCCCCCGAACATATCCGAGAAACGGTAGCTTGATTCACACCACACGCTTGAGCTGTTAGAGCCTGGCACTTCTTAAAGTCAATTTTACTTCTCTATTCTTCACTGGAACATTATTTTAAAAAACGGAACGAAGGGAGAGTAAAAATAATACAATGCAAATACATTTATATTAACATTGCTTCTACAGAGGGAACGGTATAACCTACGATCACGCTTGTTTTTCGTACATACTCGCAAATGTATTATCTTTCCATCTGTTGAACTACCGACACTTCAAATAATCTATTTATATCCGAGCGCCAGGTACACGATTTAGTAGCGAGGTGAAACAGGTTCTGAAATAGGCAACGCCGCACGTCTGTGATTCGCTGGTGCTGTTCAGCCGTTCAAGGCCATATGCAGGAGATTTGACTCGCACTCTACCTGTCCTGTAGCTTTGCTTTTCATCTTTTCTATTTCTTTTCCCAATTTTTCTTGCTATTCCACCTAGTTTGTTATGGCCGTTTTTCTCCTCACTTCCCTAATTTCTCACAGACATTTATCTAAACCTACTCGACGATTTTCCAGGAAATGTCTAGGGCCTCCCCGATGACGTTGTGGTGGCGTCGTCGCCTTGTAATCAAGGGGTGTCGGGTTCGATACCCGGTAGAAGCACATAGTGGTTCGGATTCGTGCGCATAAAGTGAACTTAAAATATCAAATCACTCAGTCCATCCAGGAAATGTCCAGAGTTCGAATTCAAGAGGGTCGAAACCAAAGAATCCTCCCCCCCCCCCCAGCCACCCACACATTTCTTTCTCAAGTGTCTTATATTTTTTAAGTTTATTTCTAGTCGGATAAAGGTAGTTTTAATCCTGAAAGACATGTCACATGTGTTTTATGCACTGCTTTTCCAGAAATTAACATTTTGGGGTGTTATCGCGTTTGTGAAAAATGAAGATCCAACGATGAACCATACGGCCGCTTTCATGCAAGGACAGGGTGGGAAAATTTTCCACCCGTACTTAGAGAATCGAACCACAGATTTGATTTTATTTTTCTTCAGAATTTGAGAGGTAGTAGTTTTTCGAGAAGAGTCAAATTTTCGATAAGTTGTTGGCATTGGTCAAAGCTTCAATTGTATCTCAGATCCAGGTCCACTTTCGTACATAAAATTTTTCTCTTGCTAATACGGGTCAATTCGGGATGATAATTCGCAATTCTACTTTTGATCTTCTTCCCAAACCTCCGCTTACGCCAACCTCCGTGGTGTAGTGGTTAGCACAGCGTGCTCGAGTTCGAGTCACGGCCTTGGCATGGGTGTTCTTGGTGGATGTCCCTTCATCAGTTTCATCATACACCACTTATCCTGATAGTCACGATTAGCCAAAAGTGACAGAAAAGAACGTAAAATTTACTAAATCAATCAAACATCTACCTACCTGCCAGGGTAGTTCCCAGTTATTTTAAATATTTTACATAGTCTGTTCCTCCTTTTATCCTGATTGGGCCTGTACCTTCATCTTCTTTTGTGGTAACTGACTTCTGAAATAATGCTGTAAGATGAATCACACCACAGCGAAAGTGTCTAGATGCGTAATGTGAGTATTCTGAAGATCCTGAAACACTGGGAATTCCTTCTTAGGACACAGGAAATAAGTAACTGAAAAGAACGAACTAAGAAGTAATAGGGAAGAGCGGAGTAGTTTTTTTTTTCCATAGTCAAGACGTTGCCGAAATTTCCATGTATTTAGCATATTTCCCTGTCAGGATGTAACCAGTATAGAACATGCGGTGGTCCTTACACGGCCCCGAAACCAGACATAGAACAGTGCGAAACGGTTACGAGCAAGATTTTTTTCAGGGCTCCTTCCAGACAGAAAAATCGTTGGTTGTCTGTCCCTTGCGGTCTAAGGACCTTGTGCGAGAGCGACGTATAAAAAAACAGAACCTTCTGGGCGTTCCTTCATTATGTTCCCCGCGATGTTCATTAGTGCCATATTCTTGCACCAGGGTTGCTTTTGTTGCTCGCCATATCATAGAGGAGTTAAGGAGTAGAGGATTACCCCACATTTAAACCTCGCTGCGCTTTGAAATTGCATTTCCATCGGTGGCCAGTAGATGGCGCGGCCGTCTTCTTTTGCTGTTTCCAGCACAAATTGGGGGGAGAGCTCTTTCGGTGACAGTCACGTGGGTTTCAAACGTCCTTATTGGTCAGATCTCTTGTATCCCAGCAAGGCTGTTACCAATGGCAAGGGCTTTTTCGCTGGTTCCCTTCCAAGCACCGCTGTTAGGGGTGGGGTGAAGAGATGGGATGGGTGATGCCTGCGTTTCCGCCACCGCAAAGTTCTTCGGAATCTTTTACTCGAAAGTAAGGTTGCCTTTCCTATGCAATTAACAGATTCTTTGAGTGTTTATTTGAAGGCGAAATTGGGAATGTAAAATGTAGACATTTTCAACTGGCGCCTGAATTTTCAAATTCAGTTCTCAAAAAATATATCATTTTCGCTTGTTGAAATAACGAGTACAGTGTGTGTTTTTTTGTATATCGTGTATCATTAAATGAGAATAACAACCATACCAATAAATTCTTCAGATTTACTTGAAAGAGGCCTCCCCGATGGCGCAGTGGTAACGTCGCCTTGTAATCAAGGTGTTCGGGGTTCGATACCCGGTGGAGGCACATAGTGGTTCGGGTCCCACTTTAAACTGTAGGTCCTGTCCCGCTTAGCCTTACAGTGCATAAAATGGACTTAAAACACCAAATCAATCAATTAATTTAAAGTAAGACTTCGACCATATCGCTAACACTAAACCCCATGGTTTCAAGTGCCGGACCCAGTGGCCGAGTGGTTGCCAGACCCTGTGGCCGAGTGGTTGTCGGACCCTGTGGCCGAGTGGTTAGCAGAGCGCGCTGCAACACCAGGGGTTCCGGGTTCGAGCCCCGGGTAAGGCATGGGTATTTGTGTCCGTCCAGATAATAAGAAATGAAAATTGAGCTAAAATGAGAAATGAAACACAGTGAATAAAAGTGAAAAACAGCGAAAACTACCGCTTAGGGATATTCCTTCAAAAAAAAAATGGTTATCTCATCGCGCTGCAATGCTAGGGGTCCCGAGTTCGAATCCCGCTCAGGTTTGGATGTTTGTGTTTGTCCGAATAATGAGAACCAATGTGAATACAGTGAAACTTGACATGTGTAAAAGATTGTGAAAAATGTGTGAATGACGGGGGATACTGCCGATTAGGGGCATTCCTTTTTTTAAAAAAAAGAAAATGAATAGCACATCGCGCTGCGACGCCAAGGGTCCCGCGTCCGAATCCCGCTCGGGCATGGTTGTTTGTAAATGTCCATTCATCAATTTCATAATTTTATCCCTCATCCCCATCTTCGTAAATTAGCCAAGAGGCACAAAACGCGAAGTAAAATTAAAAAACAAAACAAATGAATCAAATCAACCATGGTTTAAAGTGCATCGCCATTATTTTAATTTATCAGTCGTGGCGAAGTCTGAAACGTTATTAAAGGTAGTAACAGTTTTTTGAAGACACCCTTCTGACTTTTTAAAACATGTATATTTTTTCCTTTTCTTCTAGCCTTTCGGAATCCCGATTCAAATTTACGAAATGTCCTTCGTTCCCTAGATATTTAATTTCTTCATATAATTCCGATTCTACGCATTCGCACACACTACTGTCTCAAACAAGAATGACTCGAAAATTGTTGGCACTCTGGCATAGTTGTAAAATGTGGCAAAATGCCCCTTCCCCGTCTGCGGGAAACTTCATTCTCCTAACCAAGTAATTTGCACTGGAATTCCAAATGATGAAGGCCCTCAGCAGCACTGAACAAAAGGAAAAAATGACGATAACTCATAACTGAAGTACAAACTGGTGGCGGCCAACTCTTTCACCGGCGGAACAATCATTTATTGACTGCAACAATCTTTACTCGCCTCCGCCGCACAAGAAATGAAAATGAAAAGAATAACGTGATTCACATAATTTTTGTCTCACTTTGCTCGAAATAAAATTATTTCTTTAAGATAGGGTGACCATTCGTCTCGTTTTGACCGGGACAGTCCCGTTTCATAGGCGTGTCCCAGTTGTCCCGTCGATAAAAAAAAACAACACTATTTATCCCGTTTTATAAAAGTCAAGGAGTTAGCTTGAAAACCAAGTTCCTGTGTCTTGACAGAAATTCAAAAGACAAATCCCGCGTTTCGTGTTAGATATTGATAAGTGATGCAACTTTTTCAGGGAGTTCTGCAAATACTTCTGGCACTCGTCTACTTCAGCGTAGGACTAACATCAAAGGTTGATCAGAAGAGTCCAGAAACACTATGTAGTCAAACCGGGATTATAAAAATTAATAGCTCTAGACAACGAGAGCTCATATTTTACATATATATTGTTCATGATGTATCATTTATGTGATACATACTATAATAAATAATAAAAAAGGTAAAGTGCTCCCCTGTGCTTTGCACCATGCCATGAATGCGTATAGGGGGTGTGGAATTAGGGCCCCACACTTTCTTGATCTCGGCCGAAGCTTGGAGTGATGTGATCAGCACCACACCCCTGGCCGCCTTTACCCCCCAGAGTTTCCTCCAGGTTTCCACTCTATACAACGCTGGGTGATCGCCGGAGCCTCATGAACAGGTGGAAAAAGTCCCGGTTATCCCCCACCGGGGATCGACCCCGGGCCTCTCGCATGGTAGTCAGACGCCATACGGACTTTTTTATATATAATAAAGGAATACCCCTATTCGGTAGTCTCCCTCGTCATTCACACACTTTTTCTCAACATTCATACATATCAGTTTTTCCCTTAATTCTCGGTTTCTCTCAAACATGCAAGTCCTAGCCGGGATTCGAACCTGGGACCCATGGCTTCGTGCGTGCTATGCTAACCACTCCGCGAATACCGACTGAGCTACCGCGGCTACTATAATAAATTATAATTATAATGATACGTTAATGACAATTAATGACAATAATTTTATAATTAGTCCTAACCAATTTTTCAGGAGGGGGTAAAGTGACCGCCTTGGAATGTCTCGTTCTTGGGTCAAAATATTACGGTAACCCTACTTTAAGAGCAACATCAAAACGTAGTTGACCATGTTTTTATGTTTAAATTTTTGCAGCTTTTAAAAATTACGATATACCTACTATTGATGAAATCCTATGAGCAATACTTGTAGTTTCCTCGACCACTATAAATTTTTAATTCACCATACTCCTAAAAACGTGTAAAATTATTGCTTTTTTATTTTATGTTATTTTTTTTATTTTCTTGAAGAGTGTCAATTGTCAATTCAACCTGTATGTGGAGTGAGTTGACTATATGTTCAGGGTCGGTTGACAATACTTGTCAACTTACCTTTGAAATGCCTTAAAATTACAGATTGCAAAAATGTGATCTAATGAACAGCATAAATGTTCCAAACCAGGGTTCGAAATCCGGGAGGACGGGGGGGAGGGGAATTTCCCCCACCAACGATCTTGTCCTGAAATTTCCCCCAATTAGTTTGAGATTCGAATATACATGACTGGAATAATATCGAGAACATACAAAAAGAACGGACAACAAAGAGCCTCACCTCTAAGGACACTAAACCCATCAATCCCCAGAACACAGAAATTAGACCGACTTGTTACTTCTTCTCCATTTCTCATCGACTTTCGTTAGCAACCACGAAGTATATAGATATATTAATAAGACACGTATAGCATTTATATGTGAATTTTATACATGAAACTATTATCATCTTAATATATCTTATTTTTTATCCCTCCTCCCTTATGCACATCATTGTTCATCTATTTGCAATTACATTTTGAATGAAAGACAGTATATTTTATAATATAATTTGATTACTTAATAATTGACACACATTTAATGACATTATATAGTATATTGTGTGTGTGTGTCTGTTTGTCTGTCTGCTCCTTCCCCCCCCCCACCAATCTGCAGTGATTTCACACCCTGTTCCAAACTAAAGAAAAAAAATAACGATTACTACTCAATTTTTTACCCAGTGTCTTGACGCATATTCACAGAAATCTGCAATGTTGCCCATTCTCGTCTGGTAGGAAAAGGACACAATTTGGAAACTCACCCCAGTCTCCCCCACCCCCTACCTACTGATTGATTTCATTTTTGATTTGCTTTATTTTTCTTCGCTTTTTGTGCCACTTTTGGCTAATTTGCGAAGATGGAGATGAGTGATGACATGATGAAATTGATGAATGGACACACTGACTTATAGAAAACACTAGAAGTGATAATTAAATGAATGAGCATTTTCTGCAAAGGCAAAACTGTGAAATAATTGGTAATCATTTTTATGAAGTTGTTTCCTGCTATAGCTGTATTTATTACGAGACAAGAAGTATTCTCATCATTGATTATTATAGTGTCAGTTATTAAATAATACCTCGCTGTCGTATCAAAACAACTCACAAAGAAAACATTACAGGAAAAGTTGTTCTCCTTGATGTTGCCTACGAGTTGAGAGAGTTCAGTTATGTTGTATTCTGCATACGTCGCTTAAACGTAACTTTAAAAGTAAACTAAACTTCGCGACGCAACAGCCCTGTACCCGGTGGAGTAACATAGTGGTTCGGATATATCTTTAAACTGTAGGTCCAGTCCCGATTAGCCTACCTGTGTATAAAGTGGAGTTACTCAAACTCAATCAACAGTCCTGCTTGGGCTATGGCTGCCAGAGCGTTCTTCTGTTCATTCGCTGATGCGTGGTCAGCTCATCGAGTCCCATCCCCGCTGTTTTCTGTTATATATTAATAGAAAGCAATAGTTAAATAAAATCTAATTCTTATTAAAAACATTTAACCTATCGTTTGATTTCTTGACATTTTAAACCAGTTGCTAAAGAAATAATATTACTGATTTACATGAATAAATGTACGAAATTAATTTATTTATAAATATTTAATTATTTAATAATTGATGTATTACATGACTATACCTATAATATACATAGTTTCGGGCTTGGCCCACCTCCTAAAAAATCCTGGATACGGGCCTGACGTAACCCCTCCCTTAAGTAAATCCTAGGCACGCCACTATTCTTTACATTATGAAACCAAGATTCCTCAATGACTGCAATACGAAACCAACCATATAAGGGGGGCATTTAGCGTTCCATCCGCACCGCAAGATCTGGTCCCTTTTCGCCACCACTGAGCAGAAGGACAAAAAGACTTTGATTTCTTTCTCCAACATCGGGCTTTTCTGCAACTGATGTAGGTCCAGCCAGTCAATGTCTCAGGCTTAATGAATGTCTTAGGCTATACCCCATAGTTTCAAGTGCCGGACCCTGTGGCCGAGTGGTTGCCGGACCCTGTAATTGTAAACAGGAGAATCCACTTCACAGCAGAATCGTTGCTAGGTCTTTTGCCAAAATATTGCCTGAAGTACTTTTAACAAATAGTGTTATTTGTCCAAAACAATCAAGATTTTTTTTTATTTTGATTTTAAAATTTGGGTGCGTCAGCACTAAGGCTATTTTGCACCCGTCACACTATACGGGGTCCAGCCCCTTACCGTTTCACATAACAACTCTAACGTTGCTTAATTAAAATCATAAAATATTAAAATGTTCTGACTTTCGTTAAAAGCCGAGACTGCAAGGAACACTCAGCACAAATAAGGACAAAACACAGGACAACACAAACAACATTATACTGGCCATGGGGTCAGTCGCCAGAGCCTCGTTAGTCTTCAGTCCAGGGTGTACTAACGTGGAAGTGAGGTTGACATTTGGGTGTACTACGTGGAAGGTCACCCCTTACACACCAAAACACTCAAGAAATTAAGTGTAATATGATTAAAGAGATTCTGTCAATCGGAATATATTTTACTGCTACTTTTCTTCATTTCTATTTGTACTTGTCTTGATCATAAATACACACGGGGTGCGACCGTACAACAGTGACAACTTTCACAGCGTGTAGAGGATATGAAGGTGAAACAATTCTGAAAATGGCATTTTGTATCCCCCATGCATGCAATCCCATTCAATAGCTTCTTGGTTGCCACTGTCATTTATTTTTACTGTAGAATTAGATTCTAAAAGCGAAAATACACCATGAAACGTTATTATGCCAACGCACACACTGCCAGAAAAATTCATTTACAGGGGTCGCACTGGCCTGAAAATCCTGGATAACTGGAGAAGACAGGAAAACAAGGCTAGGAATGAGATGATCATTGGAAACACAGAAAATTTATTATAAGCGTTCGAAACCTGGACTCGGGGGAATTCTTATTGCAATATTTGGTAACCGAAAATACATTTCGTTTTATCTTACATAGTGATTAATATATTTACAACATTAATGAACATAATGTCCTTCTCCAGAGAAAATTTTTAAATTCCACCTATGGGTCTGCCCCCTCCCTCCAAAAAATCTTGGGTACGAGCCTGACCCGTGCCGTACCTACCAACCGACTGCTGGCCTCACTCCCACCAGAAGTTGGATATCATCCAACCAGTTACGGGGTGAGGTGTGAATTGAAATTGAAATCGTAATTTTGGGTGCGTCAGCACTTAGGTTATTTTGCACCTATCACATTATACGAAGCCCAGCCCCTTACCATATATAAAATATAACTAACATAACAGTACTATAATGTCAGAGGACTAAAATATTCTTACTTGAGTCAAAAAAGGGCAACACAGGATTTATACTGGCTGTAGGTCAGCAAAATGCGGTCCAGGGTATATTACGTGAAAGTGAGGTTGGCAATTGGGTGTACTACGTAGAAGGGGTGACGTGTGGTCAGCACGACCAACCCCAGTCATTATCGTAGGTTTTAATGACCAGGTTACACTACTCGTTCGTTCAATTTCCTCACGATTCTGGGTGGGTGACCACCTGCCACGACCGAAGGAGATGCGTCCAGCTCCAGACGCATGCTCGATGGGGAAGGGGGCTTGGTGTTGGTGGATGTCAAAATATAGTGCAGAACTACTAAAAAAATAAGATGAAACACCTTTCGAAAACCCTGGGCACAGTGGCGCAGGAACGGGGGGGGTACAGGGGTACATTGTACCCCCTAAATTTTTGAAGGGGGGTACTGTACCCTCTAAATCCGTAAATCGAGTTGTACCCCTTGTACCCCCCATGTTAAAAGAACCTATTTTCAGTTCGCCCAATAAAAAAGTGTATATTGTTTATAACAAATAAACGTTATCTTCCTTAACACAGAAATTCAAACCATTCTAAACTTATTCTACTATGGTGCGATCACAAGGAAAAAACCCTGGACGAAAAGTCCCCGCTTTCTCTTCTTCCGTTCAGCTCGGGCCATAAGTAAGCATGGTCCATCTCCCCCGCCCCTCCTCGCAGGAGTACGGTGTACAGGAGTCGCGGGTGTGCGCAGGTTGTTTTGCTTATGGTTCCACTATACATTGTGGTTGCTACTAGTTAGTTCATTGACCTAAGTTCTTGGGAACCTCTTTAAGGAGATGAAAATTGTTTAAAATGTGAATGGAACGATGGAATCAGATTTGCTCTCAGAAAATCACGCTGCAGACGAATGCACATTTTCTAAAGAAATCTTCGAAGATAAGATACAAATCTTCATCAGAAGGGTATATGACTGATCCATTTTCTTTTGAATATTTAAAATGGAATTTTCCAAAACGAAATACTTACACGAACGTGACGAGACATTACAGACCAACTTGGGGGGTACAATGTACTGCTGTAACTCACCCATATTTTTGATAACTTTGAAAGAGGGTGTTCGGAAACTATACTTAAACCTATATATTAAGAGATTTTGAAAATAGAGTCCCGATTAGCCTATCTGAGCATGAAGTGAATCTAGAATAAGTTTTAATGACTTCCGGGTGGAAACCGAAACAAAAATTAACACAAACAAGAACAAGAAGGACCTCGCCACACAGGAGACGAGATGAGGCTGTGACAATTTTCTACTCATTTCATCGCGATATCATTCCTAGGTAAAATGAAATTTTTCTCAGACATTCAAACAAGGTGCAATTTGCGATATTATCAGAGGGGGGAATTATTTTTACCTATGTATTAGATATACTTATAATTGGACATTAATTGCTTAAAATCTAATTTTGGTATCAAATGCCACACAAACACAACGCCATTTTAAGTTAAACCCTAAAGTCAATCTGTACGAAAATTACATTAGTCAGATGAATGCACGAGATAAATGAAACGCACTGCAGGTTCTATTGGTAGATTTTGGATTTGATTCGCAAGGTCTTTGAGTGAGATGAGAATGTTTGATTGATTTATTTGGTTTATTTTACTTCGCATTTCTGCCACTTTTCGCTAATCGCAAAGATGAGGATGGGCGATGATATCATGAAATTGATGAACACTCACATGCCCTACCTCTGGCGTCAAAGCGCGCTATGCCAACCCCTCCGCCACGGAGGCTGGAGAGGTGGGAATGTTTTGGATTTTCCTTGTAGATGCGAAAATCTTTAACTCTGACGCGCACATGCTTTTGCTTACATTAAAGTTTACCTTTTCACATAAACGAGAAATTGACATGTCACCCTAAAACACGCATCTGCATTTAATACCACTACATACGAAAAGAGACCTTGGGCGGTTCTTCATATTGTCCACCAAAGATTTAAACTAAAAAAAAAAAAAAAAACATTTTGAGCGTATGATTGTCCTTGCTTCCTCTGACATCTGAAGGATTTCGGTTTTGCATATGTAATGATAGTACTTTCAGTGCTTGAAGAGTGTCATTAGGTACAGCTAATTATATAACAAATAAATACTTTGTCAAATGTTTCACAATATTTTAAAGTTAGACTTCTTACGAGTTGGTCGGGAACCATCTCAACTCAGTTTATTTCTTTTTTTAATACAACGCCCTACAGATGTCTGAGTAAATACCAAATACGTGGCTTCTAAAAGACATTGGCTGTGGTACACATATGCCATAAATTCTTTAAAGATATTTTTATGCGTAGCTATGGGAATTTAAAATTAGAATGGACTGAACTCAAGTGGAACTCTATAGGTATGATATATTCATAATGTGGTTTCTATATTCAGTGGGTGGGAGCTGATTATTCCTGGTTGGGGTGGCTCAAGATCCTCCTCACCCCGTTTAATCTCAACCTGCATTAAAATGAATAGATGTATCTTTGTTCGCAATATTCACATTTCGAACTTCTGATTTTCCGTTCCGTTAAATTCAAATAAGGCCAGAACGAAGTCCAGAGCTTTATATGTTTCAGAATTGTTATCTGGTTTTAAAATCTGTTTAAAAAAAATTCTAAGAAAAACAAAGAAAAAATAGTTATGCAAATTTTGCATTAAATAACAGGACATTCGTGTGTGCTGTTCTAAAATAGAATATTTCCCATGCCTTCACATTATACCTAAGTATCAAAGACTTATTTAGGAGGGGTCCGGACACTCCCCCGAAAGACTTACCAAGAAGTAAAAGTAAATAATCAAAATATAATTGTTTAGCATTTGTTATATAATCGGTGGTTATTTCCGCTGAACTTATGGGAAGGCAAGGAATTTGGCTCATACGGCTTTGAAGGGTTCCAAAAGATTTATGCACACAACTAATGATAATATCCATAAAATATTAATCAGAAACTTTACTTTTCGTTAATTGGATCTAACTCCCTGTTTGTTATTCAATAAATATTCAATTATTTTTCTATTTGACATTAAATTCCTTGCCAGGGCAGTTGTTTTTTATACAAATCTTGGCGATCTTAACTACATGTAACTTAGATAATGAATATATGCTTTTATATCTATATTATTTTACTATCTCTTACCTATTCATGTAATAACAACAATACAATATTAATTAACTTACATATTTAATTAATATTTTTATTTAATTAAATATAATAATTATAATTATTTATTGTTATTATTGCAACACTTGGTTGGACCCCCGAAATGTATTTCTAGGTGCTGAAGCATGTGTGTTTATACAATATATATGGGAGGCTGAATTTTGTACCCCCCCCAAATGAAAAACGTTCCTGCGCCACTGCCTGGGCACACCATTGAATGCGTCCCTCCCAACCAAGACAAAGCCTACATCACGCCGAAAAAGACAGCACGGAGTTTGGGGGTTGTTTTTAAAGAAATCGTTGACGCACGACATCACTATGGTCAATGGATTCGTCTCTCCCCCAACTTTCCCTCGCTCAAGGACGACTGGTCCCATGGGGTTCCTCTATGCTTCGCAAGAAGTCGTCCCTTCTCCCCGCAGGCAAGTTCCGTCCTGTTCTCTGCCTGAGAAAGCACATTTTTGCAAGGCTAAGGCGCTAAGGCTTTTGTTAACCCTCGCGGTCTGAAAATTCGTCATCGTCATCGTCGAAGCTCCAAGAACTTGCCTTCCTGTGATATCGTGTGAACTGTTCACGTGGAAGCACGTACAGGGGATACAAGATCTGTGGCGCATAGAAATATTAATGATTGATTGATTGATTGAATTGCTTTATTTTACTTCGCTTCTTGTGCCACTTTTGGCTAAATTTGCGAAGATGAGGATGAGTGATGATATGATGAAATTGATGAATGGACACTTACAAACATCCATGCCCACGCCAGGATTCGAACCCGGGACCCCTGCATAGAAATATTAACATCAGTGGCGTACGCAAGGGGAGGGTACCGACATTAAACCCCCTCTTGAGTTTTTAAAAGATAATGGAAAATTATGTCGTAAAAATGGCAAGTTTATTATTATCTGCGACAATAATAATAATAATCATTTGAATTATTATTCCCATACAGCACAGCATTCCGTATATTTAAGAGTGAATGCCTTGAAAGTAATCACGAATTTTTGAAAATAAAATATGAGGGCAACTATGAATTAAAAGAGAAAAAAGTTTGTTTTGTATCTTCTGCTGCAACAATGTTTACCGAACATGTATTTTTTTCCTGTGAATAATGAGCATCAAGTAAAGAAAGTTCTTGGTCCATTGTAATCGGCTAATAAAGACAAAGGCTAGGCCGACAAGAATACGCAATAACCAGTCCGGCACCCTATTGTTTACTACAGCACGTTTGAATTTTAGAAATCGGACGACAATAAGCCTAACTATTGTGAAATATTTTGTTGGTAAGAACAGCGAGGCAATCCAGACGTAAATTATTGTACATGTGCATGGTAGATTTTGAGAGCGGTATTGGAGATTTCTCACGAATCTTTACAGTGTCGTTTGAGAACTTTCGATATGAATCCATGTAAGCTACCGCCACCGCAAAATTCAATTTTGTACCCCCCCCCCAAAAAAAAAAGAAATCACTCAGTGACTCACGAAAAAAAGGGGGAATCTAATCAAAATGTCCGAGAGCTATTCATTGATTTCAAAAAAGCATATGATTCGGTCAAAAGAGATAAATTATATAACATATTAGTCGAGTTTGGAATACCTAAGAAGCTTGTTAGTATGATAAAAGTATGCACAAGTGAAACAGAAAATAAAATTCGTGTGGGTATTAATGTGTCTGACAAATTTACAATTCATGATGGGTTAAAAGAAGGAGATACATTATCTCCATTGCTCTTAATTTTGCCTTAGAATATGCTGTTAGGAAGGTAAAAGAAACTAAAGAAGGACTAAAATGAAATAGTGTGACTCAGTTGTTAGCATATGCAGATGATGTAGACTTACTGGGGGATGATGTGAATACAATGAAGAATAATGCTAAAATATTTTTCAAAACTGCTAGAGAGATAGGTTTGGAAGTTAACAAAGAGAAAACTAAATATATGCTTACAGGCCGAAACCAAGTGTTAGGTAATAGTCAAAATCTAATTATTGATAACAACTCGTTTGAACCAGTTTCCAAATTCAAATACTTAGGAGTAATATTAACAAATGAAAATTATATTAAAGAGGAAATAAAAAGTAGGCTTAATTCAGGAAATGCATGTTACTTCTCTCTTCATAAACTTTTGTCTTCTTGTTTAATATCTTAGAAACTAAAAGTTAAACTATACAAACCAGTAATTTTGCCTGTAGTATTATATGGGTGTGAAACTTGGTCCCTTACATTGAAACAGGAACATAAATTGAGAGTATTTGAAAATAAGATCCTTAGGAAAATATTTGGAGCTAAAAGGGATGAGGAGACAGGTGAGTGGGGAAGGTTACATAATTTAGAAGTACATAATTTGTATTCATGTCCAGATATTATTAGAATAATTAAATGAAGAAGCATTACATGGGCAGGCCGTGTAGCACGAATGGAAGGGGAAAGAAAAGTTTACAGGATTCTTGTTGGGAAACCTGATGGTAAGAGACCTGTAGGAAGGCCAAGACGAAGATGGAGGGACAACGTTGAGATGGACCTATAGGAAATCGGTAGGGATGGAAAAGAGTATATAGATCTTGCTCAGGATAGGGACAGATGGAAGGCCTGTGTTGCTGCAGCCATGAACCTTCGGGTTTAAGAAGGCTCGAGACAGGCACGTATCCAGGAATTCCTTTCGGGGCGGGGCTGAACATCATATTTTTAAGGGGTAGTATAGATAGAACCTCACAATTGTATGTTTAAGGCCTGTGGTGGCGATTGGGTTCCAAAACCGGGGGGGGGGGGGGGTGCAAGGAAAGTTTACTTTCTCTTGGTAGACAAGGCCTAGGATTAAGAGGCAAAAAAATGGGGAGCAACTATCCCCTAAATGGTTGCCACTGTTTAAGGCTGCCATTTTAATCAGAACGTGAAATCGGAACGTTTTTTACCACTCGACTCCCCTGCTTCCATGCATTAACATTGTGTGCCAGAACCATCTTAGTGTTTGTGTTTGTCCATTTCTTCTCATCAGGCATCAACACATCTACGGTGTCGGAGTGTGTTTACGAAGCCGTTACACATGCACGGGATGGACAATCCACTCGACAACGCAAGATTCAAACTGTCGGCTACGAGGTGGACGCAGACAGTTCTCGAATATTTCTCTGATTCGAGCCTGAACAACACTACTGTGTCTTGTCCTCCCATGTTTGCAGCTCTTATAAAAGCCGAAACCCACTAAATTGTTCATATTCAGGCCTCTGAAAACCCTTCAGTTCCCAACACATCTAATGTTTCGTCTCGAAATATGATCAAATGCTTACTTATTTATTTCTAGTGACGTGCCCAAGAGAGGATTGGTGGGGTCATAACCCCATTTGATCCAGTATTCCTTAAAAAAGGAACGTCAAAGACAGGAAAAGATGGCAAAATGAGGACTGACTACCAAAATAGTATTCGTAACCCGTCTCCCTACCGATAATCCTGGGTACGCCATTCTTTATCTCGGACACATTTTTTAAAATCAAATCACCAGAAGTTTTTATCATTTCGTATTCGAGACTTAGGTAAAATGCGTTCTTCCTGCAAGTTTGGATATTATCCTTTAGGGTGCTTTCGCCTGCCTTCGCACCTAACCTTAACAAAGCCCTAATTTTACATCCTTGTGACTTGGATCTTGAAGACTTAAGTAGATTTCAGACCGAAGGAATACGCGATACATGACGTATGGAACGAGCCAATCAACAAAAACGTTTCACACCGTAGCGACACAAAAGGCCTCACAAACCGACGTTCGACTTGTGAAATCCTCAGGCGACACGGTGTGAAATCTCCCTTAGTAGGCCACTGTCATCGTCACCTCGAAGCGGTAGCTCGCATTGACCACCGAAGAAAAATGTCTCCTCAACCGATGGGAATGCCCTTCAGATTTCTTCTTTCTCCTTTATTTTCTGTGCTTGTTAATAAAACTGGTAAAATCTTACAATTTGACATACACAGAACATGTACTATGTAGCCTATACATTTTAGCGCAAACTCAGTCGAAGTCAGTGGTGGCTCGGTGGTTCAGTTGGTAGAGCAATGGCATGGGAGCCCTGATTCGGGTCCTGGTAGAGCCTGCAATTTCCCTTAAAATAACTACATAGGCAACATCTTCTTGCTTTCTCTTCTCGACATTCATAAAATTTTCGGCTGTCCCTTCATGGTAGTTACGTGTAGTCATGTGTGCGAACCCAGTAGGCTTAAACAAAATTATTTCTTTTATGCCATGAAATTCTCGGACTGCATACATGAAATTTTGTTCGGGCACAACTAAATCATCACTCAAAACTTTGATTTTCAGTTGCTCTGTGAAGCTTATTTCTGTTTTAATAAACCGCTGAAATATTCACTTTAGAGAGAGAGACCTTCGATCTCTTCGGCTCTCGACCTGAACTAGATGCACTACACTGAGGCTCCGGAACTTCCGCTGTCGTCAATGTCTTCAGCTTTGAACACAAAATAATAGACTTCGTTACTTTACGATATTCAGTCCTTTTTAATTTCGAATCACTAGATCTTACAAAGCAAGCAATGGACACTCACAGATCACTAATCGACTGTATGAATTGCCATACTCTGAAAATTCTGAAGTCTCATTAACCGATTCTGTTGCCCCCTAAAACAGTTTTTTAGCTGAAACACAAAAACACGTACTTCTTCCTTTGGGCCCCACCATACACCTGCCAAATTTCATGGAAAATCGGAGTGCCACACAGGGGTCAGATCCCCTCGTCAATTTGTCTTCATCTTGACCTTTGAGGGGGGTTTTGCCCCCTAAAACAGTTTTTTTTTAGCTGAAACACAAAAACACGTATTTCTTCCTTTGGGCCCCTCTATACGACTGGCAAGTTTCCTGGAAATCGGAGGGGGAGATTTAGACCTCCTTTGTAAGTGTATTAATTAATTACAAATCGCGCACGCGCGCACACACACTATATATATATGTGTGTGTATGTATGTATATTATATATATAGATATGTATATTAGCAGGTAACAATATGTTATAAATACATTCTTACTTTCCAAGGAAGCGCATGTGGGATGGCAAAACGGATCCGGAACCGAAAATTCCGAATCCGGATCCGAAAGTACTGGATCCGGATCCGAAAGTTCTGGATCCTTATCCGAAAGTTCTGGTGCCAGATCCGAAAGTTCTGGTTCCAGATCCGAAAGTTCTGGATCCGGATCTGAAAATCGCGGATCCGGATACGAAAAATTTTAGGATCCGGATCCTAAGGATCCGGAACCAACCGGATCCGGATTTCGGATCCGCTAGGATCCGGATCAGGCCATCCCTAATCCCTTCCCGAAAATTTTCAGACATTTTCGGAAAATTGAGAATTTTCCCCGTCCCGAATGTCGGGATTTAAAGAATTTCCAGTTCCGACCCAAAAAATTCTGTCCCGCACACCCCTACCCTGCAGTATGGTAAACCTTATCTCCAAAGGGAAATAAACTGTCCTTGTTGCCACTGTACTCATAAAAATGGGAACATGGGCGAAAGAGATCAGAGCTAAACTATACGAAATTGGACTGGGATGGATCTGGGAGGGGGGGGACACGTCGACCAGGGGACATTGCAATTAGTGAAACGAAGATTAGAGGATATAGATAGGCAGGAACTAATAGCGGAATGTGAAACCAAGAGATCGCTCGAACTCCAAAGAAGGGGACCGAGGGAATGGGGACAAGTAGCGTACATCAAGAAGGTGAGCATGGTGGCAAGAAAGGGGTTGGCATGGATCAGGCTAGGGGGATGGAGACAAAACACAGTAAAAAATGAGGAAGGGATATATAAATGCGTATTATGTAATGGTGATGATGGGACAGAACATTTATTTTTATGTCAGGACACGCGCGTTCTGCAGGAGGAGAAGCTACGCAACATCAGCTTGGAAACTGTGTTCAAATCAATCGTAGTGCAAAGGAACATGGAACTATTGGAAAAAGTGGGTGTATATTTACAAACAGTTAGGGGGAAAAGAAGTGTTGCACAGAGACGGGATAAAGAAGAGGAATAAGTGTTAGTTTAAGTGAGAACAGTTAAAACGACCAGAACTGCTACTTAACACCTATACGGAATGTAATGGAAAGTGTTGTCTGTAAGAAAAATCATACTTGTGTAATACGAATAGATGCAGTGCGCACACCCGATGGCTCGCACATGAGATGAGCAATAAATACTTACTTACTTAAGCCCCTATCACACGGAACTGGATTTCTAGTTGGAATGCTCTAGTTGACGCTGGACTGGCTACCCATTTGCTAGTTTTCGCCTCACACGGTACTTGTTACACCGTACTTGTCGTTAATCTTTCGTTCCCATAATGGCGGCCGCGCGAGATGTAAACAACGTATCACTTCACACTTTTAAAATACGATAACTATCCAACCGAGAGGAATATCGCATCGCATTAAATGGTTTTAGGTAGAGAAGAACGGCGCTGATAAAATACATACTTTACAACGTTTACTATACACGTATGGAAGAATATTTAAAGCCCCTATCACACGGAACTGGATTTCTAGTAGGAACGCTCTAGTTGACGCTGGACTGGCTACCCATTTGCTAGTTTTCGCCTCACACGGTACTTGTTACACCGTACTTGTCGATAGTCTTCCGTTCACATAATGGCGGCCGCGCGAGATGTAAACAACGTATCACTTCACACTTTTAAAATACGATAACTATTCAACGGAGAGGAATATCGCTTCGTATTAAATGGTTTTAGGTAGAGAAGAACGGCGCTGATAAAATACATACTTTACAACGTTGACTGTACACGTATGGAAGAATATTTTAGGTTTTTCAATTGTAAACATGCCTTTCGTGCTGTATGCACTCGGAAACCACAGACAAAAAAGGCTACTTTGCAAACTCACAGATTATCTTCACATGGCCAAACTTTGCTCTGATTGGCTGTTCCACAGAATCTAGTCGAAGAAGTTAGTAGCAATTAGAACATGTCCTATTCCTCAAAACCAGTCAAGCAGTCAGCCAGGAGGCCATATTTTCTACCTCGACAGTCAGTTCATCGCCAACTAGGGCATTCCAACTAGAAATCCAGTTCCGTCTGATAGGGGCTTAAGACATGTTCTAATTGCTACTAATTCTTCGACTAGATTCTGTGGAACAGCCAATCAGAGCAAAGTTTCGCCATGTGAAGATAATCTGTGAGTTTGCAAAGTAGCGTTTTTTGTCTGTGGTTTCCGAGTGCATACAGCACGAAAGGCATGTCGAGTACCATCTATGGTGACTGAGTGCACGGTGTTTACAATTGAAAAAGCTAAAATATTCTTCCATACGTGTATAGTGAACGTTGTAAAGTATGTATTTTATCAGCGCCATTCTTCTCTACCTAAAACTATTTAATACGACGTCATATTCCTCTCGGTTGAATAGTTATCGTATTTTAAAAGTGTGAAGTGATACGTTGTTTACATCTCGCGCGGCCGCCATTATGGGAACGAAAGACTATCGACAAGTACGGTGTAACAAGTACCGTGTGAGGCGAAAACTAGCAAATGGGTAGCCAGTCCAGCGTCAACTAGAGCATTCCTACTAGAAATCTAGTTCCGTGTGATAGGGGCTTTACTTACATAAAAATGAGTATTTTCTCTTTAACGACTTTAACTATAATTTACTGGGAAAAGGTTGACTTTGTTTTGTTTAAAACGTGTTTTTTTAACTCATGTTTAAAACAAAAAAATGTTTTAAACAAAAAAAGTTTGTTTTGTTCTTTTTAAAACAACACAAATTTTGCCAACCCTGATACGCATTGATGATGTCAGAGGGATGGACAGACGTTTTAACCCAATAGCTTTCATTACGAAAAGGATAGAGAAGAAAATGGGGGGAGAGGAGCTCGCAGCATTGCGTAGAAAGCAAACATGTCTGTAATAGGTTAGAAGATCGATATACTTTTTTGCCAATTAAAACAACGTAGTGTATATACAGCTTTGCTAAGAAATGCTCTTGGTTATCAGGCATTCTGGTAACATATATTAAGAATAGAAAGAAATTAGTGCGGTTACAAACACTGCTTTTGAAGGGCGGAGAACTCATTATGAGGGTTGTCACTGCCTCCGCGGTCAGCTCGAACACTTTCTCCCCAGAGCTCAACTTGTGGCGCGAGACCTATAACAATAGGTCTGGTGTTTTCTTTGTGGTGTTCCTGTGTTACGACTGACTGTTGTATAAAGCTTAAGTATTTCGAAAATTTAATAATTTAAAAATGAAATCAAATTATCGACATTCAACAATTACTGCGTTTTTATCCAAAATTTATTTGTGTGTTTTTATCTCTTTTACAAGTTTAGTATGTGACACTTATAACTGTTTATGTTTAACCCATATGAGTTATTTGTATTTTTGTGTTTGCATTTTGTTCTTTTTATTGTAATCTTACTCCTTTTGTAATATTTAGTATTGTATGACGTTTTCCACACCCATGGATATGGGTCTACGGAAATAAAGAATTTATTATTATTATTATTATTATATAACGACTTTGGGGAGGATGCGTCGACGGCCTTGGGGGAATGGGCACCCCTGGGTCTTCCCGTCAGATTCGCCAATGCTTACAATATGCCTGTTTTTGGAGAAGAATTATCCTAAGAGAAAAACCGCAAACACAAATAATAAACCACTTGACCCCACGGAAGCCTATTCACGCTTTTACCTGGCCATTCCCCGCCCCCTTCCCTCTTCCCAACACGTGTTTGCAGCGACTTGCAACAGGCGGAGCTGTTATTTTTAACTCCCCAAATCGAGGTTAAGGCAAGAAAGGAAAGAGCTTTTTTTGAATGGTCTGAATTGTAAAAGAAGGTATAGACCATCAAAACCTTACATTTCCTCTGATTTTTTGTATATTTATTATTTTCTCTTGGAATGTTAACGACTTTTGTTTCTGACAGAAACACACTTGTTTGGGGGTAGTGATCTCAAAAGTAAAAGCCCATACTTGCCCGCGGGGAAGAAAGGGGAGGGGGATTTCTTCTAGTGATGTAGGGACCACAAGTTGTTCCTGAGCGAGGGAGGGTTGGGGGTGAGACGAATCCCTTGAGCATACTTTGCCGGGTGTCAGATTTCTTTCTAAACAAGCCCCGAAACTCCACGTCGGTTTTCTTGTGGGTGGGACGCATCCAGTAGCGTGCACGTATGTCAAGTGGAAATCGCCACATATTAATAAATTATAAAATTATACCTCAGACGTTTGCACATCGTTAGCACATGAAAACACACTATTTATTTTAATAAGCACACAAATATTAATAAAGACATTACTTAGTTTATTGTGGCGATTCTGGCTTGATATCAAGATAAAATCGTCACAAATCAAAAAAATATTTTTGAGCAACCAAATTGTACTATCTTTTAGGCATTCGTTAGCACAGGAAAGCACACTATTTATTTTAATAAGCACACAAATATTAATAAAGATATTAATGAGTTTATTGTGGCGATTCTGGCTTGATATCAAGATAAAATCGCCACAAATCAAAAAAAATATTTTTGAGCAACCAAATTGTACTATGTTTTAGGCATTCGTTAGCACACGAAAGCACACTATTTATTTTAATAAGCACACAAATATTAATAAAGATATTAATGAGTTTATTGTGGCGATTCTGGCTTGATATCAAGATAAAATCGCCACAAATCAAAAAAATATTTTTGAGCAACCAAATTGTAGGTTTTAGGCATTCGTTAGCACACGAAAGCACACTATTTATTTTATTAACCACACAAATATTAATAAAGATATTAATGAGTTTATTGTGGCGATTCTGGCTTGATATCAAGATAAAATCGCCACAAATCAAAAAAATATTTTTGAGCAACCAAATTGTACTATCTTTTAGGCATTCGTTAGCACACGAAAGCACACTATTTATTTAAATTAGAACACAACTAGTATTCAACATCTTTGACATTAATAACTGAATCTTCAGGATTTTGACTTGATATCAAGGTAAATTTGCTGCAAATCAATTTTTTTAAGCAACAAAACTGTAAATATAGAAATTTTACCTATTTGATAAAATCTACCAATCACGTCAATTCTGGAAAAATAACGTATGGTGAACACTGATCTAAATTAATGCAACGGTACTCGGATATGCTAATCGACACTGGACCTGCAGTTAAAAGTGGAAACAACCCACCTACAGTGAGTTTTTAACTGACAACAAACCTGATACCCTTTTATAACTAAGCCACAGTGTTGCCACGATAACATTGGGTACGTTTCTTTTTTTTTGCTAAGTAAAGTAGGATACACAAGTATTTCTATGTAAATTTCCATAATTCTCCTGTGGCATCCAACTTGATTTTAAAAATTTAATTTCTACTTATGTTGCTCTATAGGCACATAGATCAAGATAAGAACAAAACACAGCTTGTTTTGAATTTTTTACAATACATGAGGCTCGCATTCTATTAAACAAGTAGAACAAACATTGTGATGGACAACATTTGCTGGGTAATACTTATTCATCCCACTTATCAAGCCTGCACAAGAGTTTCTCAATTTTATTAAATAGGAAGAAAAACAAACGCAGTATATTTTAGGTATTTAATATATTCTTTCATTGCGGTTTATGCAACAGATTTAATATGCACAATGAAATTTCAATATATCGAAACCTTACATTTTCATGTTAATTTTAACCATCATAGGCACACATTTTTTTAAAGTTATGGAAGTAACATATTACCTAGGTAAATATGATTGAAGTACAAAAATTCTGAGTGACATTTGACAACGAATGAAAGCATAATTCAACTTCAGAGAATACATTAAAACATTTATAACAAACAATAAATGGACAAATAACACTTTTCTACACACATTTTGTTACCGAAATGAAAGTAGCCATTCTTTAATAATTTGAGAAGATATAATCTTATCCAGGGCCTCGAAATAGGTATGTTTTTACGCCACTTCATGCAAAGAATGCTTACATTGCAAATAATTAAATATATGACACGTGGGAGCTTTCGAAGAATAAACATAAAGGATGCAGCAAGTAGGCCAAAGGCGTATCCATGCATGGGCTCACCGACTCAGGGCACTTTTTGCAAAACTACCCTCCTGACGCAAACACAAGAGGCGTTCTTTATGGATTTGGGAGGGTTGAATTCGAAAGTGAAATTGACTTGTGTTGGTTGGTTCTTGTCATATATCCTTTAAATTTTCCTACATTACGGGCGCACGTAGGATCTTTTTCAGGTAGGACACAATTATCGATGAATAATTTTGAGGAAGGAAGTAGGCAAGTAGACAGCAGAAAAGAATAAAGAAGTAAAGTTATCGCCTGTAAACTGTACCGTGTCATTAAAACGGTGTGTAGAGGTAGGATCCTACACATTCTCGGTTTCGGCCATAGTGGATGTGATGTTATCAGTTAAGCTTCAACAGTCTTTAACCAATTGCTTAGAGGCTGATCTAACTTAAAATCACCGTTATCCCGTGACAGTAAGATACCATAACGATCTGTGTGGTCAGAATGCATACATTATTAAAGATAAAGCATGAAGTTAAACTTCAAGGAATACATTACAAAAAATAAATGTTTTAGTTAAAGTTATAAGTGATCCATTAGACAAAATAAAATATATTGGTGATATATACAAAGTAATAATTAGATGAGATGAAGCATGTAGGTATTCTACAAGGAATACATTGCAAGAAAACTGTCACATAGACAACATTTTAAAAGAAGCTTCAAATAATACTTCACACAGATAAAGCACATAGATAATGTTCAACTCATATAATACAAAAATAAAGCAAATAGGTTACCTTGAAAAGACATTACAATAGATAAAGATCATTGGATAAATTTCAAACAATACATTACAAAGAATAAAACCATTTCCATTCCATTAATTAAAATATTATCTAAAACCTATGCAATAATTAAGGGACAACACATCCTCCATGTTAACACCTTTGTTATCTATATACGTATACAGTATTGTGTGTGCTGCGAGACTATACTCTCACTAGACATCTTCACGACAGACACCCAATTTGATGCATAAATAATGTATCACTACATGATATTAAAATATTGAACAATTACTTATAAATTTTACAAAGTAATAATTTCGTATTAAATTTTTCCATACGAATATTGTTTTCTACGAACTGTTAAAATGATCAATAGTAATAAAAATCAACATGTACATTATTTTTGTAAGTTGATATTTCAAATTAATTTTAAAGCTTAGAGTGAGCTTGTAATTTTGCAAAAGATTATTAGTTTCGAAACACATAATGTGCTTATTAAAATAAATAGTGTGCTTTCGTGTGCTAACGAATGCCTAAACGTAGTACAATTTAGTTGCTCAATTTTTTTTTATTTGTGGCGATTTTATCGATATCAAGCCAGAATAACCACAGTAAACTCATTAATATCTTTATTCATATTTGTGTGCTTATTAAAATAAATAGTGTGCTTTCCTGTGCTAACGAATGCCTAAAAGACAGTACAATTTGGTTGCTCAAAAATATTTTTTTGATTTGTGGCGATTTTATCTTGATATCAAGCCAGAACTGTAGGTGCAGTCCCGATTAGACTTACAGCATAAAGTGGACTTAAAAAACCAACTTAATCAAATCAGCGTGCGTCCCGTAGCCAGAACCCAAGGCCTGGCAGAGACACGTGCTGAGTTTAGTTACGGTAGGGGGCTGGGCCACGTATAATGTGATGGGTGCAAATAACTCAAGTGTTGACGTAGCCAAATCAATCAAAAAAATGAAAGGACAATAGGGTCTCTGCAGCGCCGTCCCTGACCCCGGATACTGTACCAGGGATACAGGGCTCATAGTATCGCCAATTCGATTTCGAAGGTAACAATTTTATTTCAGAATATATTATGCATATAAATACTAATCAAAATTGAATCAGTAGTTTTAGATGTGCTTCAAAAATTAATTTTCTTACACAGAATCTAATTTGTCCACTCTGACGGTACTGCAGAAGTTGTTTTCTAACCTTACAAATGATAATTAATTAACATGTAACTGCGAGCAAGCATATTGATTTTCGCACCTGGGCCTCCCTGATGGTACAGTGGTCGTGTCGTCGCCTTGTAATCAAGGGGTCCCGGGTTCGATACCCGGTAGAGCCACAAGTGGTTCGGATCCCACTTTAAACTGTAGGTCCAATCCCGATTAGCCTTACTGTGCATAAAGTGGACTTAAAACACCAAATCAAATCAAACTCGTGATTTTCGCACCGTATTGCAATGATTAGTTGATTTGATTTGTATTACGGTCCACTATATGCACAGAGGTCCTCCTCCGTGGCCGTGCAGCCTAAGTCGCCGTGCTTTGAACTCCGACTGCGGGACGGCATAGGTTCGAGTCCGCCTGGGTTCTCGGCCTGTCTCGGCCTGTGTATAGGACCGGTGGCAACCCACCATCGCGAGGAAATTGGGGAGCTACGAGTGAGTAGCGTAATCCGGTCTCGGAAATCTCCTATAAGGCTGGGGATTCGACGTGCTGACCCCACGTCATCCCATTACCGGTTAATAAACTCCAGACCCCTAGGGTAGGATTGAGGGAGGGAGACTTGCATTCGGGAGATAGGCCTAGGGCTGTCGAGCCACGGATTATTATTATTAGAGGCTAATCAGGACAAGAGCTAAAACTTCCAGTGGAATCCGAACCACTTCATGAAATGTTACCTCCACAGGGGATAGAAACCGGGACACCTCGATATCAAAATAACCGTTTTATCGCTAGACTATCTGGGCTGGGAGCCCAATTTTAATATTTCGAATTCTTAGCATTTCAAAATTAGGTAGTTGTGTACTCTTTGATTCCTTAACATCGTATTTCTCCCTCTCGAATATTTGCAGCGAAAAGAACAGATATAACGATGAAACCAATGAGGGAGCATCGCTAACACTCATGCAATTGTCAAAACTCGAATGAGGAACTAACGAACAGAAAATGAATACTGTATAACGTTCTTTAGATTTTGAACGTCGTCATAAATATTAATTTTTTATGCTTGTTAGACCTACTTCGAAATATACTGATACGATTTATAGAGGCTAATAATGCCCCAATGGAAGTTTTATAATGGAAAATGTAAACTTCTACTTTTTAAGTTTTCGGTCCGCAGGTTGTTGCCCCAAAGATGTTTTTCCCTGATTGTACATATTATCCGTTTGACAATAAATAACATCATTATAATGTATAATGCATATGTTTAACACACACGCATGTAGGCTATATATACTAATTATATTTTACATTGCAAAGGTTATGTGCAAATGTAACTGTTGATCAGTGTGTGATTGGGTTCCAAAACTAGGGGGGCAAGGTGCAAAAAGTGGGGGAGGGGAGGGCAAGAGCAGTTTATTTTCCCATGGTATGTAAGGTTTGGTATAGTGCTAGGGTAAAAGTGGCAAAAAGTGAGGGGAGGGCAACTGTTCCCCTAATCGCCGCCACTGCTGTTGATACATAAACAAAATGAAAGATCACGAAAAACAAATGGAAGAAGAAAAATCTCTTTTTGTAAAAACTGTGACTGACGACTCATTGCGAAGGTAATTATTTAGCCTTCTCTAGGCCTATTGCGAAAATTGTTTTTCAAATAATTGTTTCATTAAAAATAGCTCAACATTGTTTGTAATAATATAGTATATTACAATTATAGGACAACCTATTGCATTTGCTTTTGTGATGCAAAAATAAAAATAATAAACAATGAGTAAAAAAAATAAGTATATTCTTCCGACTATAATCTTTTTTTCTTTAGTTTGAAACATTTATTTTACATATTATGCTGTTCATTAGATAACATTTTTGTAATCTGTAATTTTAAAGGCAGTGTATTGTTTGTAATAAAATATTCCAAACCATATCAAGGGTAGAACTACAAATATTGTCAACTGACCCCGAACATATGGTCAACTCACTCCACATACGAGGTGAATTTACATTACTGACACTCTTCGAAAATAAAAACAAACTCTTACAAGTTTTAGAAGTATGGTGAATTTTTAATTCATAGTGATCGAAGAAACTAGAGGTATTGTTTGTTCATAGCATGTCGTCAATAGTAGATCTTATTTTTTAAGAACTTCAAAAACAGAAGGGTGCCTTAGAAAAATTGTTAAATGTTCCAAATTTCGCCACGACAGATAAATGGAAATAATGGCGATACACTTGAAATCATGGAGTTTATTGTTAGGAATATAGTCGAAGTCTTACTTTCAAGTAACTTTCAAGAATTATATGGCACGTTTGTTATTCTGATTTAACGATACAAGTGTTGCAGAAAACACATGCTGCACTCATGGCCGTCCGGAAGGGGGGCCGTGTCCCCTTCCTGGAAAATGAAAGTAAAAAAAAAATTATCTATTTTTCACATATAATTTCATTTCAGCCACAGTAATATGTGTTAATTATTGCATGAATATGATAAATTCAAATTTAAACAATATTTTTTGAGGGAGCAACACTATAATTGGGGAAAATGTGCATTGTTTGCCATACCCCCTGTAAAAAACTACTTTCCTTGCCCCTCCCTGGAAAAATACTGTGGACGTCCATGGCTGCACTCCATATTTTAAAAATGATAATGAAAATTTCCATAAATTATAAATTAATATTAAATATATATATATATATATATATATATATATATGTGTGTGTGTGTGTGTGTGTGTGTGTGTGTGTGTGTGTGTGTGTGTGTGTGTATGCATATATATTGAGAACTGAATTTGAAAATTCAGGCGCCAGTTGAAAATCCCTACATTTTACATTACCAATTTCGCCTTAAAATAAGCACTCAGGGAAGCTATTATCAATTACACAGGACAGGCAAAGGCAACCTTATTTTCACGTAAAGATTCGGAAGAGTTTGTGGTGGATGACACGCTTCGCACACCCAAACCCAGAGCTATAGATCGACCACAAGGAAAAAAAACCTTGGGACGGGAAGTCCCCGCGCAGCTTTCCCTTCTTCCCTTCTTCCCTCCACCTCGGGCCATAAGGAAGCATGTTCCACTCTCCCCCTCTCCTCTCGCGGGGGTAGGGTGCACAGGATTCGCGGCTTCGTCGGGTACAAGAGATCTGACCAATAAGGACGTTTGAAACCCACGTGACTGTCACCGAAAGAGCTCTCCCCCCAATTTGTGCTGGAAACAGCAAAAGAAGACGGCCGCGCCATCTACTGGCCACCGATGGAAATGCAATTTCAAAGCGCAGCGAGGTTTAAATGTGGGGTAATCCTCTACTCCTTAACTCCTCTATGGCCATATACATATATATTCAAAAACGGATCCCCCTCCCTTCGCAAGACGCACAAGACTGGGAAGGAAATTGTGTGGAGGTCATAAGAGGGACGAAATTGTATGTAAATACTTCTTCGCTTGTTAGCAGGTCCACTTGTTAGGTTGTTTGCTGGGTATTCGCAAGGCATCTGGCGCAGGTGCCGCGTTGAGCTTGAGGAAAAAGGAGGGGGAGATCGATGTGGAGACTTCCCCTTCCGGCTATTGCTGGGTCGCTCTTGTTTTTTTCTTCTTCTCATTCTCTATCTCCGTTCTTCCCCCCTTCTCTCCCTCTTTCTTCTTCCTTGAGAATGGTCAGGGGACATGGTTCGCCAAACCGGTTCTTCGGACACTTGAAGTCTTGATGCGCATGGTTGCCAGCGGCAGGGAAATTATGTGGTGACTCACTTGTATTGTTGCTGACTCGGATTCAAGTTCAGTGCAAGGTCGCAGACCCCCCCCCCCCAATATCAGGAAAACTTCATATAATTCAGTGGCGAAATTGTAGCGTGAGAACATTTATGAGAGGTACCATGAAATACAACAAATGAATTGGTCTCTCATTATCATCTGTGTATCGTGAATAAGTACAAAAAGACATAGAACTCTTCATCAACAAAGTGATAGATGTACTTGTATATGGAAAGGAAGCAAGTTGAACCCAGCTTCTATATAAATAGTGGACTCATGTCTAAATTTGATAACAACGCCAATATATATTCAATTCGATTTCAATTTTATGATTTGTAAAACAATAATAATAATGACAATAAGAACAGTAAAAGGTAAAATAATATGAGTTTTTATGACTGTAGGGGAAGATATGAAATCTTACTTTGCCTCTCAGTGTTCGAAGTTGAAATGTCTAGCTGGGGAGAATGCTAAGCCAAGGTTGGGGAAAGGTGGAAGGGATGCTTGCATGGAAAATTTGAGAAAGTGCAATGGGGGAATGCTTTATGAGAATTTTCTTAACTGGAATATACAATCCCCCACATCCCCGATTTTGAGCAACCCCCACCTCCCGCGAGAAAAATCCTGTAGGCTCCCGCCCTTGTTTCAGTGTGAAGCAATACGCTTTGGCGTGTATCTGTTTCTTCATGAATTTATCATTCATTCTCATTGTCGCGATGGGAGCAGTTGTCAAACATATTAGCATTATTTATTATATTTCCTTATATATATATATAAACGCGATAATGAATGCACTGAGTTGTCGACGCACGACCGAAAATTCCGGGTTCGAATCCCGGCCTTGATATTCTTTTGTGAGTGTCCATAAATTTCATGTAATTGTATTCACCTATCGTCATGATTATCGGAAATTTGCAGAAAAGTGGCTTAAAATGAGAAAACTACGAACGCAATGAGGTTCATTTATGAATTTTTTATAACGCAACAGGGTAAACAAATGCAAAGGAACATTCATATCATTCCCAGGATTCGAACCTGGCTCCAAAGCATGTTAAAGAAAGTACCTATTGACTAAGGTCACTGTCTCTGATTCTGAGGTAGCGGTTTCAAACCCCTTGACCATCCTGAAGTTTTCCTCGGTTGTCAGGCGTCGGACGATCTTTGGGATCGTGCTTTAATCCAAAACAAAAGATGCTTATTCCCCTCCCATTCTTTGACCGACGTCCGTAGTGGTTAACACATCACACTACCAGAGGTCTCGGGTTTGAATTCTGTCCTGGACATAGAAGTTCTTTGGGAGTGTCCCTTCATCAATTTAATCACTCATTTACATCTTCAGGATTAGCCAAATACGAAAGAAAAGCGAATTAAAATCAATCAACCCTTCCACCCTTCGTGACAGGTAAATTGAAGGTGCAAATATTTTACGTTGGATAATTTTATTCACTGGCAATCCTGCGCGCGCCCCTTCTCCCTATCCACTTCTTCATCTCACTCTTTTCTAAATTCATTTACATAAGACTAAAGCGAAAGGATGAGGAAAAACCTGACAGTTAAAGAAGGACAGAAAGGAGTGATGTCAACCCATCCCCACCCTCTCCCATATTTCGGAAGTCTTCTCTCTCTCTCCCCTTTCCTTTTTTTTTTCTTTCTCCCCTGAAACAAGGGGGATGATATCGCAAGAGGGTCTCTTCCCGTCTCCCTTGATCTCAGACGGCAGAAGGCTTCGAAGGGAGAAGGTTGCATTGTTGCGAATGGATTTCATGCAACTTACGAAGGGTGTCCCGAAAATCGAGGTGCGTGTGTGTCGTATCGTTCGTTTTCCCACAAACTTCAACTTTTTTTTTTCTTATCTTCTTGAGGATTGGTTGTTGTAGAATGAGCGCGCGATATGACGCACTTGTGACGGTTGTAAATGGAACTCTGTGTGTTTAAATGGGTTAATTTTCTGGCCAATGTTTATACTGTCACCGGCAATAGAAATGGTACACCTAGATCCTGAAGTACTCGCTTCTCAGCAAGGCCTTATGTGTGTTGCCTAACTCTACGGCTGTGATAGAAGTTGCCATTGAGCATTTGCTATTAGAACTTCTTCATGAGTCCGAAGTTAGCTGAGGATAGGTTGGGTATGTAAATCAGGGACACTAGTTTCAAAATTTCTTTGAAAAGTTATTTAACATTCAAAATATAATCCCTCAACTCGACTTTCATAAAATTTTCATTTTATCTATTTTTTTTTCAATAGTAAATTGTCTGGTGGTAAATTATCCGGTGGTACATTTTCGCTTTCTCTATTTTGGTGACAAATTGTCGGACACCCTACTGCTATTGTACTACTCTAACAGTGCTGCGGTAAAAACTACCTCCCGGCTAGAAACACTCCCTACCTAAAACACTTCAGACAATCTAAGAGGTCCAGAAATACTACCTAACACATATCTCACCTTGTTAGTCTGTCCTGTTTAATAACATTATTGTATCTGAAATTACAATCATAGTGTCATTCTTTAGTTCATTGAATAGAACATGCGCACGTTTTATTAATATTGAAGACACTAGAGCAATGCTTAAAGTGGTTTCAGTCAATAGTCGGAACGCCAACCACAAATGAATAGACACGAGTACTATTTCTACCTCTACTATTAATAATAATAATAATAATAATAATAATGATAAATGTATATTAAAATAACAATGATATTTATTATTATTATCAGTGGGTTTTTTTCTGGGAAGGATGGTTTCGATATTCTTCAAGTTGTTTTTTATTATTACTTGTTATTGTGTTCATCATACGAACTACTCTAAATATTGTGGTATGTTCATAAATGATCGTTCCTCCATGTAGCCGCACACACATTTCTTTCGTTCAAATATATAGATATATATTTGTTCTTACCTATATAAAGATGCCCGTACGGTGTACCATTTCGTACCCCATGAAAAAGAAAACATTGATTTTTATTATTGGATAAACAAAATATCTCTCACGCTTGTCATTTCAGGAAATTAGGTTCTCATTAACATCTTAGACGAATAGCACTAAATTTTCCGACCGCTCACCGATAGGACACAAATTTGGTACAATGACTTTCTGTTTTCCTTTCCATGTATTGTTTACAAGAATTAATGTAACAAAGGATGGACTTTTGTGTAGTGTATTAAATAAATAAAATGGTTAGCCAATGTTGCAGCAGGAACTGAATCCCGGCACCAAACTGATTTGATGGAACGGACTTCCAATGCGTTTCGGATCACTTTAAGCCTTGCTCTAGAGTATTTTTTCAGGGTAGAATATGCTTAGAGTATGAGTTAATTAATTTTTAATTTTTTGCTGTTGCATAACGTCTCGACTTCTGAGATTGTTGCGTCTCATTGTGAAAAGTGTTACAGCTACATTGAAAATACATACACACAATTCTCATCTATGTGCCCCTCGTTAGGTTGATTTGATTTTGATTATTTGCCGTAGCTTTTCTTCCGATTTTGGTTAATCGCGACGATGAGGATGAATGGTGATATGACGAATGGACGTACACAAAGAACACCCATGTCCAGGCCGGGATTCGAACCCCGGACTACTGGCGTCGTAGCGCACTTTTCTAACCACTGCGCTCATGGTGGTCTGCTCACTAGGCTAGAATCGGCTATGGTTGACCAAGCATGTGTTTCTGTGTGCAAATATTTCACGCCAATTCCAGAAAAAACCGCCGTCCAGTATGTATTGAGCAAAGGTGTCACATGACCAATTGTCACTTTGAATATTTACAATCAAGCAATAATTAAACAAATGCATATAATCACAGTGGTTGTGCTTTCATAACAGTGGAATAAAATGCTTCACGACAGACTTTACGGTGTGAGTGTGTCACTGCATGGCTGTCTAAGATTTTGGGTTTACCACATCTTCAATATAAAATGCATTTTATATTAGTATTGTTATTACGTGGTCCAACTAATTATACAAATTCAAATGTTGCATTGAAAATGTGTCAAAATTTTTAACCACACTTGCATGATCCAAGGGTTAGTAGAGCACGCTTCAAAAACAGAGATCCTGTGACTGGAATCCAAGAATTCTGAACTCACATTTATTTATTTTATTGAGAATATTTCAGATACAGCACAGATGGCCATATTACACTGAAATTGTGAACAATGAAAAAAGCAAGAAAATAAAAATATTTAAAAAAAAATACAAATTAACACAAAAATGAACAAATATTAATAAGTAATATGTAAAAGATGGCATTATTTGATATTACTTACAAGTATTTCTTCTCATAGAAGACTGAAAGGCATACTCCGAGGAAACTATACATATAAATATTTGATGGGAGGTCATAAAATTGTGTGGGAAGTCTGTAGAAGAGAGATCTTTTTTCAATTCCTAGCTAGTCTTGGTTTCTTGCAGTGAATATATGATTCCTATACAGTTCTATATCCCGTCAGGACAATGAAATATAAACAGTTGTTGTTTCCTAATTCAGGTCTTTTAGATTTGATGTTCATAATATAGGGTCCCCTAACTTCACTAATTGGTTTCGGAATAACTAAATAGGATTTTTCACAAGTTGCGTGCGTTTGTTTACATTAATTTTGTTCGTATAGTGGTCGCACACTAATGATAATAACAACAATAATAATATATTTCAGCCTTTTTCGATAAAAAGGGTTAAAATAATCAAAGTGCCGGATTCTTTCTTTCACATACGTAAGCTATTAAAATAGCTTAGTAAATTCGAATTTTAGCGCATAATTTCAACAGTTTTAAATATAATAGGCTACTGCTCTTCTCGCACGAACACTCACAAATTCCTCATAAGGCAAAAGCTGTTATAAATATATGTAACAGTCGACCTCCGAGACAGAGTGGTTAGCACAGCGCGTTACGACGCCAGGGGTCCTGAGTTCGAATACCAGCTTGGGCATGAGTTTTTCTGATTGTCCCTTGATCAATCTCATAGTATAATCACTCATCGTCATCGTCGCGGTAAGCTTAAAGTGGCAGAAAAGGGACGCTAACTAACAAACATCAAATCAAATATACAGTACGTAGCAGGTAAAAATTATACTTACATAAGTTGTTTTTTTAAACGACTTTCAACAACAATAATTCTTGACTTTATTAGTGAATAAAATTACTTAGTAAATAGTTTATTGCGGCATAATAGAATTCCTTTACAATTGTTAAATATCTGTAGGTAACTAATGTAGATTTCTAATAAACTTTTATAAACGTAATCGTAAAATTTCGTACCCTATCTATCCATCTGTCATGATGCCTGTGGCTTGTGACAACAATGCAAAAACTGAACCTGTAGCTGAAGGAGAAATGGCTGCGTCGCTATACAACTGTGGGTCAGTGTCCTCCGATTAAGATTTTATTTGTTACTTTTAGCTGCATATCTCATCCCAGGGTGCCTACCAGTCAAGAATGTCATGAAAAGTCAGGAAAGCAACAGGCAGGTCAAGAAATTATGCTTGTGCTCAAGAATTTTTGCTATTTTTCACAGTATAGTGAATTTACATTGTTATATATTCTGTCAAAAAAGTACCGGGAATTGTTAAATAAATCCAACAATTTTCATTTATTCATCAATATTTATTTTGTCGCATTCAAAGTAGGCCCCATTTGATGCAACACACTTATGCCAGTATTTTTTTCCGTCTTGGAAACACTTTTTATAGGCGCTTTCCGGTATGGCCTTCAGCTCCTTCCACGAATTTTGCTACATGGCTTCAATCGAGTCAAAACGGGTACCCCGGAGCGGCAATTTTAGTTTTGGGAACATAAAGAAGTCACACGGGGCCAGATCTGGTGAATACGGTGGTTGATCGATGGTATTTATTGCGTTTTTGGCCTTAAATTCGGTCACAACTGTCACTCTATGCGATGGCGCATTATCGTCGTGTAAAATCCACGAATTGTTCTTTCACAAATCTGGCCGTTTCTGATATTCTCACGCAAACGCTTCAATACGGCCAAATAGTATTCTCTATTGACCGTCTATCCCTCTGGAACGAACTCATGATGCACCAAACCACGAATATCGAAGAAAACAATAAGCATCACCTTGACTTTTGAGCGACTTTGACGTTGTTATTTCGGTTTCGGCTCGTCTTTTGTCCTCCATTCTGATGACTGTTGACTCGTTTGCATGTCAAACTCGTAGACCCATGTCTCGTCACCAGTTATGATGCGTCCCATAAATGTGGGATCAGAATTGGCGCGATCCAGCATGTCTAAAGAAACCTGCTCACGGTACTGTTTTTGAAGAAAATTCAGCTCTTTTGGAACAAGCCGTGCGGCAACGCGTCTCATGCCCAAAACAAAATATTCACCAAAATCGAACGAACAGACTCGTGAGAGATGTTATGGTCACTAGCTATCTCTCTTAAGCTGAAATGGCGATTCTTCACTTTTTCGATGTTTTCATCGGTTGAAGAGGTCGAAGGTTGTCCAGTACGAGGCATGTCTTCGACGATCTCTCGGCCCTCCTTGAACGCTTTGTACCACTCGTAAGCCCGTGTTTTTGATAAAACTGATTCAGCATAAGTCTTTCCTAACATTTTTAGCGAGTCAGCACACGAAATTTCGTTCGCAACACAAAATTTAAGGGAAACTCTTTGTTCAATAATTTCGTTCATTGTAAAAATCGTGATGCACTACTAGAGTGGACTGATTCAACCAGCTGCTGTAAACAAACTGGTTGACAGATGGCGCTTATGTTCGGCATAGTAATTAAGTACAGTGCTACCAACTTACGGAAAAAAATATTTTAAGAAAATTATTAGCGCGGGCCTTTTAAATTACAAATTCCCGAAATTTTTTTGACAGAATACCTGTATTGGGATTTGGTACGGATTTTTCATTGAATAAAAATACATATTTTCTTCATTTCCCAACTATACTAAGTAGGGGCGATTGAATAAATGTTAAGACAAAGGAAAGAAAGGTCAAGAGAACGTCATGAAAAAAGTCAAGGTTCGCCCTCAGCTTCACGGCTCGACCTCGCCCTTTCCTCCTGCTCGACCTTGCCCTTTCCTGACGACTAGCTCAAGCCCTCCCTTACCTTATGATTCACCCAAGCCCTCAGTCTCACGGTAGGTGGACAATTGCGATGGCAGAGAATTGCGATGACGGACAATTGTGATGAACACAGTTAGAAGTAAAAGGACGGGTGGACAATTGCGATGACATTTTAAATCTTGTATCAAATTGAAGGGTGACTTAACACCCCGTACAATACCTCTTACAAGAGGATTATGTGAAATAATTTTCGGCTGGGAATTTGGTTCAATCAAGTTTTTGAACATGGGCTAGAGCCAACAGACACCTTTTGAAGTCACCTGTTTACTCATATGTACAAATACACTTTCCAACTCTTCTTCCTTTTCTGACCTTCTAGATTAAGTTCCATCCGCATGTACTTCATGTTAGTGTCCTCTGCTTGGCTCTTGAGGCAGGCCAGAACATCATGAATTTTTGTATGCGGTCTTCCAAGCCACCTATTTATTTTGTTGTTCCAACCTTCTACAGCATTATTAGTTCTGTGTTAGGTTAGGTTAGGTCCTGATGGTCGCAATTGTCCTACCATTAATTTGTAAGATGACCTTCACCGTCAAAATCATCGCAATTGTCCGTTATTTTGGCTTCATCGCAATTGTCCGCTATCGCAATTGTCCTAGGTCAGTTACTTTTAAAAAGTAACTTTCCGAACACTAGTTATTTCATGTTGAATTGTTGGAGTATTAACCACTGTTTTCGAGACACTATCAAAGGGAAGGCTCTCATACAACAGGTAAGGGGAGGGATCGGGTTGGGATGGGTATGGAAAGAAGAGAACGTAGATCAGGGCACACTTGAACTCGTTAAACAGCGACTAGAAGATATAGATCGGCAAGAAATAGTGATGGAAATTGCAACGCAAATATATCACTCTAGACCTCCAGGCAAGGGACATCCAGGAATGGGGACAAGCAAACTATATGAAGCAAGGAAGCAAGAGAGGGAGTAGTATGGCTCAGATTGGGTAGTGGAGACAGTGCTGTGAAAAGGGAGGGAGGGACATATGAATGTGTAATATGTAAGGGCAATGACGGGCCGGATCACCTGTGCGGGAAAGCGCGCCCTGCAGGACAAATGGCTGGAGGGTTTGGAAAAGAGTGCAGAAAGTGTGGAAAAGTTGGAGCAAGTGGGAATGCTTTTGGTGAGAGTGAAGGAAAAGAGAAGTGTTGCGAGGCAGGGGACAAACTAAGAGACAGCATAAAATAATACGTAATTCATTGTAACAAAATATTGAAGAAATTTCAAATGCTATGTAGTGCGTGCAGCCTATGGCTCGCACATGAAAGAATATAAATCTAATCTAATCTACTTTTTATTCGTCCTTACGTTTCAGAGACTGCTTCTGTCTCCGTCCTCAGAGTTGTGTATTGGAGGGCTGTGGGCAGATGAGAAGTTAGACACAAATGCATAACCCTGATGACGGAGAGAGAACCAATCTCTGAAACGTACGGACAATAGAAAGTAAAGACAGTGGTTAAAAGTCTAACAATTCAACACGAATCAATCGCCACTGATCAGCTACAAAGAAGGACTGGCTTATTCATTTTTCGTCACTTCGGTCAGATGTCTTTTTCTGTACCATCTCCCCGGAATGATCGATCTACCCTGACGAAGGTTTATACAGAAATTTCCATCTTTTGGGTACACCTTCGTATTTAGAGGGCTGTAATGGTAAGTTTAGAGCTTAAATGATCAAATATTGCGCATTTGTGAAAATTTGTAGGCGAGTGTTGAGGAAATTTTGGGGCTGTGTTATGGAGGTGGTGGGGTCTATGTGGATAAGTCAATGAACCCTGATGAAGGGGCAAGTGCAATTGATGTGGAATAGTAAAATCCAAGTAGGTAAGTAGTTATCCTGGGGTGGGGAAAGAGTTTTTGTTATAACAACAAAAGATAAGCAATTCGTTTTGATTTCAAATATACTTTACTAAGGATAATATTGCAATTACACACAAAGTACTGTGGCTAGGAGTGCTGCATGCTTCTCTCTCTCAGATCTACACCAATAAGAACATACGCACAATAAAAGTAAAACGAAAATTCAGGACAAATATAACTCTGAAATCTGATTCATTTATAGAATAGTACACCCGCCGCAAAATGACTTCGGACCTCATAACAAAAGCACAAAGAATACAGAAAATTCATGTGAAAAGCTATTATTAAGCTATTAGATACAGCAAAAAATGCATACTGAGTCAAGTTGCCTTTACTTTTGAGAACCATTTGGATGCGCTTGGGCATGGAATCACTAAGACTTCGGAAGTAATTTAAGTCCTAAAAAAGATATTAATCTTCCCATTGTTAGAAAGGTTTCCATGGAAACGAAGCCTAAATATTGGACATGGAATGAAATGTTTACGGAATCCGATAGAAGGCATCGAGCTGAATCCATTGCGCGTAAATGTATTTTTCTATGTTAATTAGCAACGGAGATATGGGCGTTTGAAATTAGGTAATTGTTTATTTCAAATCATCTCCATGGAAACAACAACAATGGCTAAAAATGAGATTCAACTTTCCATCGTTAGAAAGGTTTCCATGGAAAACAAGCCTAAATATTGGACATGGAATAAGATTTTTTTACGGAATCTCAAATAATAGCTTTTCACATTAATTTTCTGTATTTTTTGTGCTTTTGTTATGAGGTCCTAAGTCATTTTGCGGAGGGTGTAAAAAACTATATCTTTTAACTATTACATAATAAATCTATTTCAACTATTTTCTTATTTATCGACATCTTTAACCAGTTAGTAAAGGAATTAGTTTGCTTCTGTATAAATATCTGATACATACAAAAGTAACAAGTTAATTCCTTTCTAAGTATTTAATAATAATGAATTTAAATATTTAGTAACTTATATTAAATAACATGTGTGGGCTAGATTAATATCTTTCTCCCCCCACCAGTCTTTAATGATTTCACACCCTGCTTGAACTGTACGTTGCTCGTGATCTTATCTTAAAAAAACAACACACACACAATAGTTGAAATAGTTGTCACAATTCTCCCTCCTTCAGTGTTCGCCTGCTTTAGCCTAGAGTGGAGAATGTCGTTGCACCATGAGAGAGCTTCAACTTTGTAACGAACATTTCGCAGCTCCTTTCACCCAGTACTTGTCTTCTTTGTTTTCCCAACACAAAAAACACTCGTGGTTCCACGCCAAAGACACAGCTGCAGTTTTTCGAGGTCAACCACTTCGACTTTTTTTTCCTCCTAGATTTTTCACTCTGAAACCACTTTTATTTCCACCCCACTTCCCTAGGTGCGGTTCTTCATTGATGCCAGGCGGCAATTCGGAAGAATGCCCCTTGTTTAAATGTTTTGCTCTGAAAATCCTCAAGAAATTCCACCGCTCTGAATGCAAGAGGACGTTGCACCACTTGGGAACTTGCTCATATTCTTCCCCTACCCAAAACTGACTTTTACTTGAAATGACAAATTTTGGCCTATCAGCATTTTCCCTGCATCGTTCAAAGCGAAAGAATGATATGCCAAGTACCTTAAACGCTACAGTTATCATCTATATGCAATGACATCCAGTTTCATTATTCGATATGCCCCCAAATTTGGTATACTGGTATTTAAAAAATGAACACTGATGCTTGTGGAATTTTAATATGATACTTAAACAATTGAATAAGCTTTGATTCCAATAATCTCCAAGCTATTTCGATAGATCATACCACTATTTTTGCAATAATTATAAATTCAGTAATGATTTTCGACAGAACTTTAACAATCTGAGGATTATACTTCGTGACAATTTTTGATAGTCTAGCCAAGACGAACATGAAAGGAAAACGGTGGCGATGTGATTTCCAATAGTAGATTCTTGTTTATATTATACAGGGCGAGTCACCTAAAATTACCACCGGAAATATTTCTTGAACAACAATAAATATTGAAAAACTGCTTTTGCAGATATATAGGTATGAGAGGGGCTCATGAAATTAGTGGACACAATACGTTCAACTACGTAAGGAAGTACGATTTTCAACACAAACTTAGTTTTTTTTAATGGAAACCCCATTTTATTCTTAGCTCATTTAAAAGTACGGAAAACATCATTAAGAATGACGTTTGTTACATTGTAATGCGTCAAGTTCTCAAGTAATTGTAACCTAAAGTTGAGCGTGAAGGCGCATCCTTCACTATGCCTGTCGGCAGAGCCGAGCGCAAAAGCCGTCGCGCATACAGCCTGAACGCATGTGCTGCATTTTTCCTACACTCGCCATAGATAAGTACCATCCCGGCCTTTTCAGAGTCTGAAAATACTGTTTTCTCAGTAACAGTTCTGACGTACGTACACTATCACAAACGTCTTGTTACACTTTGTTACGCCTTTGCTTTATTTGATAAATTTGATAAATCAATTTCAAGAAAAAAAATGTATAAGCTGCAAAGTTTAAAAGTTGAGAACTTACAGATTTGTCATGACCAAACGAGAAGATTTGATTATTCAAATGTACTAAAAATTATGACGTAAATAAATGAACGCCAATTAAAAAGTAGAAAGATGTTAATTTTTTGATTTGTTGTTTTAAGTCCACTTTATGCACAGTAAGGCTAATCGGGACTGGACCTACAGTTTAAAGTGGTATCCGAACTACTTGTGCCTCCACCGGGTATCGAACCCGGGACCCGCTACCACTGCGCTATCGGGGAGAAATATGTTAATGTACTAACATTTATGTATGTAACTGATGGCGGAATGTTTAAAATGTATACTTTTTAATTAACAATTATTTGTTAACTCGGAAAGATGTATCAGAACATTTTAGATAATAATTTGTCAAACCTTACTTACGTACAAACTACACATTTTATTGTAACCCGCAGTTGTTGGAACGTAACAATTTTCCTAAGAACAACGCATAGTATGCATGTAACAGTTTTGTTATGACTAGACCTCGGATTTTAGGTTTTTAACCTATTTTTTTTCCTTTGCAGGTATGTAAGAAATAATAAGTTATGTCAACGTTTGATTAAAAAACGCAACAACTGGTGAATTTTTATAGTGTCTAAAGAAACCTATTTCGCTTGTTAGAACCTATTTTAGGTTTATGCGCCTAAATCAAGCCTTTTTTTTAGGTTTTTATATATTTTTAAAGGTTTTACAGAATTTTTATGTCACACACAGGCATTGGCTTTGTTTGATCACGAAAAAAATCAATGACAAACGTGTTTGAAACGTACTCTCTGTCGATTTCCCTTCCTCCAAGTCCATGGTGATTTTTCAAAGCTCTGAACAAAGCAAAATGTCTGGTGCCACTGTTATCTGCATTCGCGTCACTTCTGTGCTTTGTGGCAAACTAACATTTTTCAGCATTGATGTTTGCACCACTGACTATGCTTTTGTTGAAAGATTATTTTCAGCATATAAGATGATCCTCACAGACAAAATTGCGTAGTTAAACTGTGGATAACATGAAAAAAATTATTGCCTAACTATACGGTGAAGAGTGGATTTTAATAGCAAATGTTTAATGGTATGTTCTGCCAACGCCGTAGGGTTAGGCAACACACATAACGTTATGCAAGATGGTGCGTATTTCAGGATATAGGTGACTATACCTAATCAGCAATTTTTAGGAATTTTGAACCATTTTAAGTTTTTTTGAACCTACTTCAGGATTTTTCGGACCTACGTTAATATTTTTAGGACCTATTTTAGGATTTTCAGAACCTATTTTAAGGTTTCTCGAACCTATTTTAGAATTTTTAGAGCCTATTGTAGGAACCTAAAAGCACACTTTTTGGAACCTAATAATCCGAGGTCTAGTTATGACACACGATTGGCGTCAAAAGGGGAATATGACACACGAATTAACTTGTGAGAAAATTTGTTTCAAGCGTCAACTTCAGGTTACAATTACTTGAGAACTACTTGACGTATTACAATGTAACAAACGTCATTCTTAATGATTTTTTCCGTACTTTCAAATGATCTGAAAATAAAATGAGCTTTCCATAAAAAACTAAGTTTGTGTTGAAAATCGTACTTCCTTACGAAGTTGAAATTATTGTGTCCACTAATTTCAGGAGCCCCTCTCATACCTATATATCTGCGAAAGCACTTTTTCAATATTTGTTGTTGTTCACGAATTATTTCCGGCGGTAATTTTAGGTGACTCACCCAGTATATATACAAGTCGTATATTTATGTCGTTAGGTTTATCGCGGCAGTGTCACCAAATATTGAAATGATGTAGAACTAATATCCATACCTAATCTACACAGAAAACCTAAAAGATGCCAATTGACACAAATGGGGTTACGTATGAGACATTCGCACATAAAATTTAAAGTTCGAGACATGCGATTGGATTAAAATATTCAAAATGAACTATGAATTATGAAGTACGTACTTTTTGGTGTATGCTAGCAAATTTAAAAATAAACAACTTGAGTATGATGACATTGTCTGAATGGAAAAGTATTAACGAAAATCTGTTGCGTGTGTGACGCTTTAAAAATGTAGCAAAGCTTGACTTCATTTGTCTGTGAAGCACATAGGCTACAGATGCTAACAATGTTCGTTGGTGAAATGTGCAAATTATATGCATTCACAAGAATTAAAACCTTAATGAAACTAAAAACAATAACAATTTCCAGATTTGCTATTTATGTGGAGTAGGAGTGCCTTCCTAAAGAAGACTGAACAGGCACCAGCGTAAATAACTATGCAATACATTCTAATACATGGCCGACTCTATCATATCGCAGATTTTAAACGTGGGATACCAACAGTAAAAGAAAATGTATAATGGCATGTTCATTACTCGGTAACAGAAAACACACAAACATTAAAAGAGACATATTGCATTAGTATTTTCTTTAAATAGGCAAGCCGAAGGGAACTCGAAATATTAAAGAAAAAATAGAACTGAATTTGTAAATTCAGGCGCCAGCAGTAGATATAAAACGGGCATTTAAAAACAAACCGGTTATAACTGGTTATACAAGTGTCATGTGCCATCGGGCACTTAACAAGTGCAATCAGGTGACCCTGTGTCGGGATGTGTCATGTGCCCATCTTGCATCTTGGAACATGCATGTTAGAACATGTTATTTCCCAGTAGGGAACAGTGCATCTTGGGTTAAACTGGTTATAACTGATTATACAAGTGTAACTTGTCATCAAGCACTTAAGAAGTGCAATTTAAGGCTATGCCTACCCCTCTGCAAGAAACCACCCCTCTACAAGAAACTACTCCTCTGCAAGAGGCCACTTACACTCACTTCCGATCCACTTCCGGTCTACTTCCGATCCATTTCCGATCCACTTCCCATCTACTTCCGATTATACAATATAACTTAGAATAGACAAGATTAAACAAAACAAGACAAGAATAAACAAAATTGGACAAGACAGGACAAGAATAAACAAGATTGGACAAAACAAGACAAGAATAAACAAGATTAGACAAAACAAAACAAAAATAAACAAGATTCAACAAAACAAGACACAATATTACAAATTAAGACCAATCCAAACAAAATTGGACAAGACAAGACAAGAATAAACAAAATTGGACAAGACAGGACAAGAATAAACAAGATTAGACAAGACAAGACAAGAATATACAAGATTCAACAAAACAAGACACAATATTACAAATTAAGACCAATCCAAACAAGATTGGACAAAACAAGACAAGAATAAACAAGATTGGACAAGACAAGACAAGAATAAACAAGATTAAACAAGACAGGACAAGAATAAACAAGATTCAACAAGACAGGACACAATATTACAGGTTAGGGCCAATCCAGACAAGATTGGACAAGACAGGACAAGAATAGACAAGATTGGACAAGACAGAACAAGAATAAACAAGATTCAACAAAGCAAGACACAATATTACAGGTTAGGACCAATCCAGACAAGATTGGACAAGACAGGACAAGAATAAACAAGATTGGACAAGACAGGACAAGAATAAACAAGATTAGACAAGACAGGACAAGAATAAACAAGATTCAACAAGTCAGGACAAGAATAGACAAGATTCAACAAGGCAGGACACAATATTACAGGTTAGGACCAATCCAAATAAGATTGGACAAGATAGGATAAGAATAAATAAGATTGGACAATTAATAAACAGAAATTTTGATTAGCTAAAACAAAACAAAGTTTTGATTGGCTAAAGCAAGCAAGGTTTTGATTGGTCCGACAAAACTATATAAATCAGTGCACAGTGCTGTTTGTTACCATTGCTGGATCGGCAGTGGAACCCACAAGTGGGGCGCAGAATCTGAACAGGCTCTACCAGATTGTAGGAGACTTGAAGCATACAGTCTGGTGGAATAACCCAAGAAAGATCATAGGGGCAGTATACACTGGTGCAGTAAAAGCCAATTTTTGGCAGGGGGGCCAAAGACCAAAGTGGTTCCTAAATACAAAATAATTAATATCTCAAGAACTAATTGACATAGAGCTATGGAGTTTTTTTTGTCTGTCTGGTACTCAAGTGCTCTATCATTGTAGACTATAGTCGAGAGCCCCAACTCAATTTTCTTCTCTGATTCTTGTTGTTCTATAGCTGGTCTAGGAGGTTTTTTAAGTGCTAAAGGTGTGTGAATATAAAGCTCTGTTCTTAAATATTGTATATTAATAATTTATTGCCTGAAATTATACAATTTGAAAAAGAAACCTATAAAAATAAACATATACCCCAGTATAAACTCTATTTCATGTTATTTGTTGTTTTTTCTATAATTTTTATTAACATAAAATTATAACAATTTTAGTTAAGTGTGAGTTATTCCAACAAATTTTTCTAATTGTATATAAATAAACAATAGGTAAAAAAAATGAGTAACAAAAGAATTAGATCAAACCAAAAACAAGAAATTTTGCATAGAAATGAATATACTACAACAGACATAGATGATGATCTCTCAGATATTCCAAATTTTCTGGCTAAACTGAAGCAAAAAATTATAGATGCAATTCAAAGCATGCTTTTGAAATGTTCCCTGAAAATATACTTCACTCTATCCTCACTGTATATAAATCCTCGTGGTGAACAAGAACAATATTCTCATTGTACCCGTGTGTCAATTTTACACCGTGATGATATCACTTGTTTGAATGATATTTATGATAAAATGTGTGAAACACTTAAACTAAAACAACAAGAATTTGAAGGCAGAGGTTCAGGATGGCGATTGTGTAATACTGATCATAAACTTGAAATTAAATTAGCTCGATATACTCCCCTTGGTGGTGGGTCTAGTTATATTGAGCTGCCCAAAAAGATTAGAAACAAACATGCTGTGTTAAATATTCAAAATGAAGATGATATGTGTTTTCTTTGGTGTATTATAACACATTTTTATCCAGCACCAAATAATAAACATCGTGTCTCTCACTATATGAAATATTTTGATCAGTTTGAACAAATAATGTTTGGTATCCAATATCCAGTAGGTATTTCAGCTATCCAGCAATTTGAAAAACAATATGAACAGCACCACAATCAACCATTAGCTGTGTTTGTTTATGGCTATGATGAAAAATTTCACATTAATGTACTTAGACACCATCCACCAGCTAATGATGCACATATTATTAGATTGTTGTATGTTTCTGAGGGAAATCAAAAGCATTATTGTTTGATACAGGATCTCCCAAAATTAGTGAGAAACCAAATAACATTACATCATAATAGAATTACCATATGTGATTGTTGCCTATCAATATTTCATGGCACAAGTATGAAAACAAGAGAAGAACAATTAAAGGAACATATTGAAAAATGTTACCTCTACCCTTGTGTGACTTATAAGTTTCCACTCAAAACTATAAAATTCAAAAATTTTAAATCACTAGTGCAGCATCCATTTGTGATCTATGCTGATTTTGAGACAATACAGAAACCAATGGCAGTATGCCTCCCAGATTCAAATTCATCATACACAACACATATTGCTAAACATGTCGCTTGTGGTTTTGCTCTGAAATTGGTAAACACATATCACACAAACAGCCCACCCCCTTATATTTATCGAGGTGAAAATGCAGCCCAAAAATTTATCCAAACTCTTCGAGAGTGGGTGGAAACACTTGCTCCAATTTTACATAACACAGAACCGATGAATGATCTTACACCAGAGCAACAAGACCAACATAATAATGCAACACAGTGTGCATACTGTAACAATAAGTTTGATTCACATTGCCCAAAAATTCAACATCACAATCACTATAGTGGGGATTTCATTGCCAGTATTTGCAATCCATGTAACTTGAAAATACAGAGATACAAATTTATTCCAGTATTTATTCACAATTTGCAAAATTTTGATGCACACTTGTTTATCTCAGAATTGGGATATGATGCAGAGGATATTAATATTATACCACGCAGTAAAGACAAATATATCACCATAGAGAAAACTATTAGATTAAAAAATGGAAAAATTGTTTCTCTCAGGTTTCTTGATTCATACCAATTTCTATCTAGTAGCTTGGCAACTCTGGTGAAACAATTAACCGATAGTGAATTTGTTCACACGAAGAAATATTTTGGTGATGATAACATGAAATTGCTGAGAAGAAAGGGTGTCTACCCTTATCAATACATGGATAATTTTGATAAATTTAATGAGACACAGTTACCACCACGAGAACAATTTTATAATCATCTTCAAGATGAGGAGTGTATTGAGGAAGATTATCAATATGCCCAGAAAATTTGGAATACACTAGATTGTAGAACAATGGGAGATTATCATGACAAATATTTGATTCTGGATACCCTCCTATTATCTGATGTGTTCGAGGCTTTTAGAAGTAGGTGTTTCCACATATATCAACTAGATCCTGTATATTATTACACAATACCTGGTCTATCCTGGCAGGCTATGTTTAAGTATACAGGAGTTGAAATTGGTCTTGTTGACAATATTGAGCAGTTCATGTTTATTGAGTCTGGTAAACGTGGTGGTATAGTACAGTGTCCTTTGAGGTATGCAAAAGCCAACAATAAATATCTAACTGATTACAATCCTGGCAAATCTTCTACATACATACTATACATTGACATGAACAATTTATATGGTTATGTCATGACCCAATCACTCCCAATTGGGAACTATCAATGGATGACTAATGCAGAACTTGAAAACCAGGATTTTCTAAATTGGGGTGAAGATCATCCAGTGGGTTGTCTATTAGAAGTTGATTTAGAATATCCATCTGATCTTCATGATGAACACCATGGATTTGCTATGGTTCCAGTTTCTCAGAAGATTCCAGGTACAGGGGAAACAAAATTGGTGTTATCTTTTGAAAACAAATATAATTATGTGCTTCATTATCGACTGTTACAATATTATGTCAAGCATGGTTTGAAACTTACCAAAATCCACAAGGGATTGAAATTTGAGCAACAAAAATGGTTAGCCCCTTATATTCAAGAAAATACAAATCGTCGCATACAGACAAATTCCAAGGTTGAGAAAAATTTGTATAAATTAATAAACAACTCTATTTATGGGAAATGTTTAGAGGATAAAAGAAATAGGGTGAGATGCTCTTTGGTGTCTGATCCTAAAAAAATCCAGAAGCTTATTAATGACCCCACATACAAGAGCTTTAACAGCATCACTGATGATCTAACTCTTATTGAGAGGAACCCTGTCAGTGTAATATGTGATGCACCAATAGCTGTGGGTGTTGCAGTTCTAGAATTAGCTAAATTGGAGATGTATAAGTTCCATTATGATGTTATGAGGCCCAAAAATAATATTCAGATAGCCTACATGGATACTGATGCTTTTGTATATGTAATACAAATAGATGATTTATACAGTGATCTGTTTTCTATGAGACAACATTTTGATTTTAGTAACTATCCAAAAGATCATCCACTGTACAGTGTTGAAAATCAGATGATCCCAGGAAAAATGAAAGATGAGGTGGAAGGGTCCATAATATCATAATTTGCTGGCCTCAGGCCAAAAATGTACTGCTTAAAGATAGATGGCAAAAATGAAATAAAAAAGGCCAAGGGTGTGAGTCTAAGCTGTACTGCTAAACTCACAATAGAAGATTTCAAACAGTACCTATTGAAAAATTAAACCTTATTAATATCAGCTCATCATCTTACTAGTAGATTGGATGGTGTCCATACCACTATAAAAAACAAAATAGCACTCAATGGCAATGATAATAAATTGCAAATATTAGATTGCAATGTTCATACAAGAGAGTATGGACACTATAATACAAGCAAATCTTGCAACAAATGTTCATCATAGATAGATGTAACTTAAAAATTGTTATATCTCCATCCCTAATTGAGCTAGGAGGATGGTTGATAACTTGTTAAACATATATAAATTAAAATTGTTCTATTATTCTTTCATTCTTCACATCATATATGTATGACTTCTCTACAATTAAAATTGCACTGCATGTAGTGTTCTCTGGTAGTGCATCATGAAATTCACATACTATTTTAATATTAGTTCTATCATTTATAACTACTAATTTTCTTTTTGAAGCATTTATTAGAAACATTGGCCTATGAGCTATGAATTCATCTGGATCATAATACATATTCATATTTCCTTCAGCAACTCTCTTAAAAGCAGAGTATCCTTCATACAATTTTAAATAATCTCGATTTGCTATGTTCAAATTGTAATTTTCACGGGGGAACACTTCATTTCTACCATTCTTTAAATATATGTTTTTAATTTTACAGTCATCAAACTGGCTGCTGTCTTTTTCTTGATTGTCATCTCTTGCTGTTTGGAACAGTACAGCTACAAACTCTGGCATGTCATATCTTAAAGATTGAAACTGTGTTGTAATATCATATTCAAAAAACTTGCCTTCCACAGCTTTAGATATGCACTGGTAAGTATAAAAAACTAAAGGAATTTTTGGATTCTTCAAGATGTTGGATTTATACTTGAGAGAATCATTTGCTGTACCATCTGCATTTAAAGTTTTGTACCTCATGATGGCATTGTTATCATTGGGTGCTCTACGAAATATGATGCTAAGACCTCCTTTCCACATGATCTCTTTGTAATCACTAAAGAATCCAAATAGCAATCTCATAGGGAACAACACTGTGTGAGATTTTGTTTGAATTTTTGTACCTGCTTCGAATCCAGCAGCTTTGTAGTAAGCACTTTCTGCTTTAGATAGTTTCAAAGTTCCTATTGTAGTGGGTGTAATACCAGGGTAATCAATTCTGTCTATGACTGTGCCATGCTTCTTAACTTCAACTTGTGAGAACAAGAAGGGTACAAAGTTATTTATAAGTTTCACATTAGCAGTAGGAGGAAATTCTTCACCAGTGCTCTTCTTAACAATATCAAATTTTATATACAAATCTGATCTGTGTGGATGAATAAACCCATCCCCTGCTGTGATTTCAAACTCGATCTCTTTGTTGGGTTCATTGAGGTTTGCAAAGGTCCTCCTGTTTGGAGGGAAGGACTGTAATTCATAACTCTCGATATTTTCCATTTTGGGTATTTATTTATATATTTATTTATTAAATATTTATTTCAATTACTGCAGTGGTATTGGCACCAGCAAAATCAACTATATCATTCTTCTCATTTGTAATTATTATCTCTATGTAATTAACTTTGTCATGTGAAACTGGAAAATAGATTGGTGGGATGGGGGAATAGAAAATTGGCTCCATGAATTCAGAATTTGGTTTGAATGTAGCTATGATACCTGTTTCCTTGTGTCTACCAACTGAATTTTCTTCAGCTTTGATAATCATCCCTTTAGCAATGTTGCAGTGAATGTTCAATGTCTCTATAGCCAAGAATTTTGGTATGAATTTACCTATGTGCCTGATACCTGGTTCTAGTTTGGTGTTGTTGGGAAATCCTAAAATCTCACCCATGCTAGACAGGTCTACCGTTTCTTGTGCAGACACAATCTCCACTCTGTGTGTTACAGAATTCTGAGATAGGAGTACACTGTTGCCAAGTTCTGATTGTAAAGTAGATAAATTATACTGTCCAGGGGGAATAACAATTTTCTCATTGCCCACAACTATAGAATTATTATAATTTGTTACATTTGGAATAAGATACATGCTGTAGAAAGCTCTGAGAGCTATGGATTTTGGATATATGATATCATCATGGAGATGTAGTTTCAAGATCGATGTCTCACTAGAAAGATGAAAAATTCCCATGCTTAATGTACCACACAGCTTTTTGAAAATCTTCTAATTTGATGTTATGTATTTTATTCAAAATTCTGAGCATGGTAACACAAACATGACCACATATAATTTGATTGAAATTTTGTATACGCTCATCATTGTAATAAATGTTTACATGTTTTAAATAATTAATTAATTCTGTAGGGGGTACCCCACCAAAGGAGTCAAATATGTAAGCATTGTTATTCTGTTTATAATAGCATATCCAGTGTGTACCAATATTTTTGGACATATCCAAGTTAACCACACCACATTCTCGAGCCCCCCAAGAGGGGGGAGAACTATTTTTAGGAAGAGCGTCACTCATGAAAACACCTCTGAAATACTTAATTTTAAATATTTTAACTAAAGATTCAATATCTTGGTTGGTGAGTGCTTCTTCTTTTTTTTTTAATTTTCTGAGAGCTTTGGATTTCATACCACTGAGTACCCTAGACTTTACACCACTACCCCCTCGTAGGGGGCTCTCCATAGCTAGATTATGTATTTTCTGTTCTTCTAGTTCTGCTTTATTCTTTTTTGAATCTATTACAGTTTTGGCAATAGCAGCGCTCCCGCCAGCCAAGCTCCCGATAGCCCCTAGAGCAGCTAAGATGGCAGGGATGCTAAATATGAACCCACCACTATGTGATTTTTTTCTTCTATTTTGCAACCTTTTTAATTGTGATGTGCTAAGTAATAATTTTATTCCATTCCCTTTGGCTATACATTGTCTCTTCTTCTCTTGTTGTTTTTTAGTTAAAATTGGATTAATTTTTAAATTTTTAAGATTATGATATGGAATCTGGTAGACAACACCTTTAGGTTTCATGTTGTTTATTATTATTATTATTATTTAAGGGTATTTATATTTATATATATTTATATTACAAACCCCACCCTAACTTTTGTTTTGTATTCATAGCAATTGTTGTACCCAATGCAGTTATTTTTTCACCCAACGAAGCATCTCTGCTGGTTAATCTTCCAAATGCTGCTTCTTCTAATTTTTGATCAGCCACATGTCGAGTATCAAGATCTGCATGTCTATTGTAAGCAATGTCATGTTCCTTGCAGGCTGCATCGAGAGGATTAACTCCCTTGTCTCCCCTCTTCAATCGCTTGTCAAGTTTGGTACCTGGACCACAGTACTGATAGCCAGGAACATGTACCTCAAATGGCAGTTTATTAATAATATCATTAACTAAGCCTTTACCCTCTGCCATGTTCCAGAATTTAGGTGGTAGAGTATTGATAATTTTAATCAAGTATCCTATGCCTTTAGGATCATTTGCAATAAAAGTAGCTAGCTTGTTACTAATCATATCTACAATACCCATCTTCTCATTGTAAAAATTGTTGTTTCCAGCATTCTCTTCCCCTGCTATCACCAACAGCCTGTCTATAAGTTTTCTTACATCATTAATCCACACAAACTCTTTAGCTAAAGTGTTGTATTGCTTGATACCACTTCCAGTCTTGAGTTGGTTCCAGATGGGTTTGATAAGATTCTTGTACTTGTCTCCACTACTTGATTTAACTCTGTTCTGACTAGCATCGTTGTTTTGATACAAGGCATCAGATAGTATCAGAATATCTGAATAACTTTGATAGTCTTCTTCAGTAAAATGTTTTGGTTGCTTCTTGGTTAAGAGCTCCCATAGACCAGGGGTACCAGGGTACCTTGACCAACTGTTTTTATAACCCAAATTGACTTTTATGTTGTCCCCCTCGAATGTCACTTTAGACTTCCCTATTTTCCAAACTGCTCCTTCATTAGGTTTCATAGTAGGGTACAGTCCAAAGACCTCATCTTTCTCAAACTTGCCTGTACTCAAATAATCTCTTGCCAAGGGCCCCAACTCAATTTTCTTCTCTGATTCTTGTTGTATAGCTGGTCTAGGAGGTTCTTTAAGTGCTAAAGGTGTGTGAATGCTAGATAAGGGGGTAGGAGGGAAGTCTGCATAGTTTTTAGCAGTGAGAGGCACCAAATCATTGATGAGATCTTTATTTTGCTCTGTGATGCTTTTAATGTCTTTACCAAGACCACTGATAGCATCTATAATAGGCTGATCTTGATGCTTGCGCTGCTCATAAAAGCCTCTGTTCTCATCCTTCCACCCCTTGAAGCGTTTAGCAAGATACTCATGTAATTTTAAATTATCTTCAATTTTATGTTTTGACATATTTATATTTTTGATTGATAGTTATTTATAATGTTTCGACGTTCCAAAAGTCGTTGATTTTATTTCTAAATTTCCCATTGCTAGGTTTTCTTGTCATGTCGATCGTAGCAAATCCAAAATCATCGGTGTTCCAACATGAAGAGCAGAATTTTGAAAATTGATTATAATTTAAATCTCCCCCAACATAGTCATCGTAAACATGTTTCAGATTAGTATGATCTTGGCGAAATAAACAAATTAAATTTGTATTATCTCTTAATAACTGCTTGGGAATCTTGGAGTAAGTTTGAGCTAAGTAAAAGCAATCTATTTCCCTATGTCTACCCTGTGTAAAGAAATTTCTTATCTCATTCTGATTTTCTAGAATCACATCATCAAAAACAACAACAGAATTCTTCAAACAGTGATCGAGAGGTTTTACTTTTGAATTAAATGTAGATATGTTAAGTCCCTCATACACCTTCATGAGTTGCTGGTATTTTGGTTCTTCTAAACTTCTTGAAAATACATACAAGTGTCTATTTTTCCAGTGTAACCAGTTAGGGGCCAGCAAAAAATTATCTACAAGCAAGGTAGTCTTCCCACAACCTGAAGGCCCTACTATGAGGCATCTTATGTGATCAGGCAGCAACTCACCATTTCTCTTAGTGGTTTTTGCTATGTCTGGCAATCGCTGTACAACATTCCATGTTGGTGTCAAAGAATAACTTTGTCTGCATCTATCCAACTTTTCTCTGCTAATCCAAGCCATTTAACATAAAGTTTATTATTCTTTTTAAGTAATACTTTTTCAATTAGATATGTGTCTGGATATTTTGTTTTACTGAGCTCCTCTTCATAAAATCTCCCTTTTAGTATTTTATTGCTACTATCTTTTAACATATAGGTATTTCTATTCCCTGGCAAAACTTGAACTATAGTGAATAACTCTGTAGACCAATTCTTAGTAAATTTCTTCTCGAATAAATGTTTAAATTTACTAATTCTTACTTGTTCTCCTATTCTGAATTTTGGTTTCTTAATTGTATCGTAGCGTTCCTCTGCCGCGGGTATCTTAAATAGGGATGTACTATTAGAACTAGTTGATGGTAGAGACAGCCCTGAACGGAACGGGGTATGGTACGGTATGTTTATATTTATTACAGTAAACAGTAGAAATCAATCTTGCCTCATCAGCTTTGGTTACCTCAGCTGGTTTCATGTGAATAGTACTGTGTACTGAGTTATTATAATTATGAACTAGGCTAGGTAAAATATCTATCCATTTGTAATTACCCTGTAGAGTAAATTGCCTCCACATTAGATGTTTTAATGTTCTATTGAACCTTTCCACTATACTTGCTTTGAGATCACTATATGTAGAATAATGTTTAATATTATACTGTTCCATTAACTTGCTAAATGTAGAATTATAAAATTCTTTTCCTCTATCTGTCTGTAGATATTTTGGTGTCCTGCCTTTGCTAAATATCAATTTAAAAGCTTCAACAACACAAGCACCTGTTATGGATTTTAGGGGAATTGCCCATGCATACTTACTAAATGTATCGATAACTGTAAGCATGTACTTGTAATTATGATTTATCTTATGTAAATTTTTCAAAGTTCCTGTTGACATTTCTATCAGATCTGCTTGAAACAGATCATCTATACCCTTTGTCACCACACTCAATCGCTTGTAATTGCGACGAGCTGGCTTATGTAATTCATAAACTATATCTTGTCTTGACATCTAATAGTATAAGAGAATATGACATAAAATGGATTATCCTCTGGGTATAATTGTTTCACTTCAAATAGTAATTGATCACCTGCTTCTACATTAAAAACAGATAATTGTTCATCCTCATGTACTTTATATCTTTTTGCAGATTCATCCCAGTATGCAACAGGTATCTGAAGTGCTCTATGAACACCATCTTTTCTTTGTATGGTGAACTGTGGTACTTCAAAATGCTTACCACTCTTCAAGTAACCAAATTTGAGAAATTTAATATTACCATCGAGGAAAAATTCATGAGACTGATTGTAAGGGTACAATTTGTAAACATTTCCTGCATTGACATATGTCCAGCGACCTCTAGTATTTGGAATACTCTGTAGTCTAACAATATCAACAGTAAAAAAATGTTTTAATTCTTGTTCCTCCAACCTGCTTAATATTTGTTCCAGGTGTTCCTCTATGGTTTGTACTACTTCACTGTAGCTAGGTTTGATTCTCACATCAACATACAATCGTTTGAACTCTTCCTTGAGGTTGTGGAGTTGTGTGGTGAAATTAGATAATGCTGATTCTTGAGTAGATTCCAGAGTAGCAAGCTGTAGCTTGATGTTTGATATAATCTCTTGTAAACTCTCTACAAGTTTCAATTTGGTACTCTGGCTTGCAAGATCGTGCACTTGATTTTTGATTTCCGCAAATAATGCATGAAGTTCATTGATTATCTGGTTGGTAGGTAAAGTATTAATAGTATTTTGAATTACACCAATCTCTTCCTGTATGTTTTTGATGTCCTCTGACTTGAGAATTCTATTCACTGCTCTTTTTACAGATCTTAACTCTTGGGAAGTGGGCAAATTAGCTACAGTGTTTTGAAGTGTGGTCAAGGCTTCTTTCACAATATTTAACTCGCTGGCATCTGCAACACTGCTCAAGGCATCCTGAAGGTGCTTTAAGTCATCTTGGGTTGGTGTAGATTGCTGTAATATTTGCAATTTGTTCTGAATGTTATCTATGAGATGGTGAAAATGCGATAATTCAGTTTCGGTATTCAGATTTTCCAATTTGGTGATTTGTTCTTGAATAATGTTTAAAGTTTCGGTTATACTTGGCAACTTGAATTCTAAAGTTTCTTGTACATTTGTTAATTCATTTCTCATAGTAGTCAAAGTATCCTCAATGTGAGCTATGGTACCCTGTATCTTACCAAAATCTTCATAAGTTTCTAACTGTAGCTTGATATTGGCAACGCTGCGTGCGATAGCATTTAATTCTGAAGATGAAGGAAGATTATCGATAAAATTTTCTAATGTTTGTAGTTTAGCTTGAACTTCTGCTATAGCTGTATGCAACTGATCTGTTTGGAGTTCAGTTTTAATATTTTCCAGTGAAGGGGTCTCAAAAGATTGAAACTGCTCTTGTAATTCTGCAATACTAGCATTGAGCTGTTCATATACCCCCTGAGTTTTGATATTTTGAATAATAGAAAGCAGTTCTGTGCGAAGAGTATTCGCTTGATTGTTTAATTCTTGTTTTAATTGCTCTGTAGCAGTTGTTTGTATTTGTCTAAATTTCTCAAGTTCAATTTTCAATTTGCCTATACTCTCCCCCAAGCTTTGAAGGTTGTCTATGGATGCTAAATTTGTATATTTTTCAAGTAGGGATTTGAGTTCACTATCAATTTTCACTATGGGGTTAATCAATTGAGTTTGGAGATTAGTAATCTCTGTTTGTATGTTTAAACTTAGTGAATTCTGTAAGATTAACAAGTCAGCTTTAAGCTTTTTTAATCTTTCATCTAGTCTGGCAATGTCACTTGAATTATCTGGTATTTCTTGTCTTCTTCTGTTTCCAAATATATCCATTATGTATATTAATTTTCGAATATGTGTTATTTAATTTTATTTTTTGTTCACGGTATTTTTATATATTCATGAGAGAATAAATTAATTTAATTTCCATGAAGAAGGGGATTAGCTTGTCATACTCGCCAATAATTTCTGCATAGAGATAATCATCTTTCTCTACATCGTATGTGCTGTCGGGGTTCATATTATTGTGTTTAATTCTATACAGATTTCTACCTGTATGTATATTTACCCCCGCAGGGGGCCTCCCTTCCCCCGTGCTAGAAGAAACAGATATTTGAATTTTACCTGTGACAGGAATTCTGTAAGATGGAAGATTATTATTGAACACAAGCATTTGTTTCCCTGTATCCTCATCAACCTGATACCAGATACTATTCAGATGGATGATAATTATTCCTTTTAATTGGCGATGAATTTATTTAATTACATCCATGTTTACAGCTGTTTTCTCTACAGGTTGAATATGTTTCTTAAATCCAAACAGGTTCATTGGCATTATTTTTCATTGGGTTATTTATTATCATGAAATAAGTATCAGAACTTTATGCCCAAGATGCAAAAATGGGTGTGGGTGACCTTGGACCAAGATGCAAGAGGGATCACGCGACACACCCTTGACACAGGGTCACGTGATTTTTGTCTTAAATTGCACTTGATGTTAAGTACCCCCTCTCCCCCCCGATAGGAGCAAGTTACACTGTATAACCGGAAGTAGAGACCGGAAGTGGGACCGGAAGTAGGTGTGTGTGGGTGGGTGGCCTCTTACAGAGGGATAGGCATAGGTGGATGTAGGTGTGTGTGGGTGGATGTATGTGAGTGTAGGTAGGTGTAGATAGGCATACCCTTAAATTGCACTTCTTAAGTGCTTGATGACAAGTTACACTTGTATAATCAGTTATAACCAGTTTAGCCCAAGATGCACTGTTCCCTACTGGGAAATAACATGTTCTAACATGCATGTTCCAAGATGCAAGATGGGCACATGACACATCCCGACACAGGGTCACCTGATTGCACTTGTTAAGTGCCCGATGGCACATGACACTTGTATAACCAGTTATAACCGGTTTGTTTTTAAATGCCCGTTTTATATCTACTCCAGCCAAGGGCGTAATTGGGCGGAGGGTCCAGGGGGCCCGGACCCCTCCCAGAAAGACTTAACAAGTACAGAAATTAAACAATTAAAATGTAGTTGTTTTGCACTTGTTGTATAATCGATGCTTATTTATTTCCTCTGCTACTACTTATTTGTTTCTATTAATACAAATACTTATTAATACTATTAACACTTATTATTACTACTACTTTATATGCATAAAATATTAATCAGGAACTTTATTTTTCGTCGATTGGATCTAACATCCTTCTTTGTTATTCAATATATCCAATTCTTTATCTGTTTCACATTAATATCTTTGCCAAGACAGTTGTTTTATAAAAATTTTGGCAATCTTGATTTCACGCAATCTGGATAATGAATACGTGCTGTTATATATCTATATCTTATAGCGTATTTTTATTCAATAATATCAATGCAATATGAATTAATTTACATAGTTATCAATATTTTAATTTAAATTATAATTTAACTTAAACATTATATTATTATAATTGTTTTTATTATCATTATTATTTCTGGGACATTAGTTTGGACCCCCTCGGAAATATACTGTATTTCTAGATACGTGCCCGGCGCCAGGTGAAAGGCGCCTTATATTACATTTTTCTACCCATGGTCCAGAGTTCAATACCCGGTGGAGGCACATAGTTGTTCGGATCCCACTTTTTACTACAGGTCAGTCCCAATTAACCTATATGTGCATGAAAGTGTATTTAAAACAAAAACTCACAAAAAAAATCAAGCAACCACCCATGATAGCCTTTGCCAAGAGAACTGAACCGATTTATCTGTCCAGGCAGAGCCGTTGAACCAAGGAGGAATGGCAGAAAATAACGCATGCCAGGAATGTTAGTCTGGAGGAGAAAAAAATGTCGGCTCCTTCAGATGTTCCGGTCCAGGAACTGGATTGAACATCCCGCGACTCCTCATCCAGATAACCCTATCTCCCCGATGCAAGGAAACGTGTCTTCTTGGATCACGAAGTCAAGAAACGTTGTGTTTGAGGACGGTACGAGATAAAGTTGTCTTTTGAGGATGCCGAGGGTGGGACTTCTGTTAGTGGATTGGTGGAATTAGCATTCTGTTATACACCTTGTACAGTCACGGACACGTCTGGGTTGTAACAACCCCATTAACTTTCAATATGATCGTTACAACCCAGAAGTGTCCATGACAGTACGTCTGAGTGTTTTGTCGCCTTTCTTTATAAGTTGCACCGGAGGAAACCTTGCGCTTTAGAGTAACGTTACTTAATTTGTGGTTCGCGCGAAGTCTTGAAGAAATGTTACAAGCTTTTGCAGTGGCGTACCCAAGATTGTCGAGGGGGGAAGAGTTAGGTATACTTGTTTCTTTGTAGTCGGTCCTCATTTTGATATTTTTTTCCTGCCTTTGACGGTTTTTTTTTAGCAATACTGGGCCAGGGGAGGTGGATGTACGTACCCCCACCAACCCCTCCTTGGGCACGTCACTGAGCTTTCGTACTTCTTGGACTATCAATTGAATCGGTCATTGTAACCAACGGTTTTGCCGACAGACACACTAAATTGGAGAAAACTTGATTTTGGCTTCTAGAATATAGTAGTGACACGTTTTATGAACAAATGGAAGAGTTTCCTGCGCATGTGGAATTTCCTTTCATTTGATTTGATTTGCTCTTATTTTACTTCGCTTTTGTGCCACTTTTGGCTATGGGAATGAGTGATGATATGATGAAATTGATGAATGGACACTCACAAACATCCATGCCCAGGCCGGAATTCGAACTCCGGAACCCCTGGCTTCATAGCGCAATGTGCTAACCACTCCGCCACGGGGAACTTCCTGTTTGAGGAAGAACGGATAATATGACTGATTTAATTATTAAACCAAGGAATTTCAAAATTAAGTATCTTACACCGCTTTGACGAGATAGAAACGAACAATTTTAATCGTTTTAAATAATACAATAAATATTCAATTCTTATCTATTTGACATTAATTTCCTTGCCAAGGCACTTGTTTTTATGCAAATTTTGGCGATCTTAAGTCCTACACGCAAGATAGATAATGAATACGTGATGTTGCATCTCTATTCTTATACAGTCTATTTTCCTATTCATGAAATTATAACAATCAATTATAGAAACTGGGGTATTTAGTACCCACACAGTGTTCTGATAACACTGGATTTGCCGACACAATTGCAATATTTAAATTTCAAATTTAGTGACAGCAATAATTATAGAAAAAAAAATAGCAGATCTCACACCTCGATCGCCTCACTCAAGAGGTACGGCAAATACTATCAAGTAAAATGCAATATTTTTCTTTCTATGTGTTATTTTGTCATGTATATTGTATTAATAAATAACCAATAAATAAGATAAATGAAGTGACGGGGAAACCGTTAAATTCAAGCAAATGACGTCCTGGTATATTTTAAGGCACCAAGATATTAAGCGCATACCCTCGAATGTATGTGGGTGGGGCGAGCTTTCTTCCGAAGGGTCCCCCCCCCCATTATTTTTGTACATGGTATATATTAAGTAATAAATTTCTTTTAAGAATACAAATAAAAAAATAACAATTCAACATTAATCAACTTATTATTTTAATAAACATTTATATTATATTATCCGGAATATATTTCTACAAGGGAAATACGGTGAATCTTTTGAGACTCTGAACGAGATCTACCAAGTGTGATATGGATACAGTCTCGAATATTGGAGCCTTCCGATGAAGGAAGACACAACTGAACGTCAATTTTTTTCGTTTGATTTCGGGTCGATAGCTGCAGCAACAGCATTGCAAATGGAGGGGCCGTGCATGCTATGCTTCCCTTTCTCTCTCGCAACTCGCGCCGTGTTGTTCCAGGAGCAACGGCTGGAACGAAATAGTTTCTGCCTCCGTACATCGACGAAATGGCACTGGCCGGACGATTAGCAGTCTCTTCCACATTGTGTTGCTTTTCTATCTAATGAAATATAGCATTAGCATTTAAATACAACGTATCGAATCATCCATTCTTTATTTACGATTCATATCCATCCACCCTGCACGTGAAAAACTGAAAACACAAACAGACGCAAAACTAGAAATGCATCAAGGTTGATTCGCCTTTGATGCATCAATTGACATAACACTAAAATTTTGGGTTATTTGAAATGACCGTGTCTGATCTCACTTCATGCATTGTAATGACTCATACAGAACAGCAGCTGACGAAAGTTTCCTTTGATGCATCAAAAATGAATAATTTTGCACACAAAATGCGGATAACGGATATCCGGATTTCAAATTATCCGATAACCGTTTCGGAAAATTCGAATAATTCTGATATCAGGATAGAGGATAAAGGATAACACTGTCCGGATAATGAACACATACAGGGTGGGAAATAACCTTTTGGTAGGGGTCTGCAGGAAAAAGTGACAACAATTAAGAAATTATGGTAATACCAAATGTTTACTACGACAATTGTGGTTACAAAAACAAAATTAAAAGTTAGTTCACGACAAAGCACCTTGCTTCAAGGCAAATGCTACCTAAGCAAGACCTTCTTCGGCGAAGTAGCATTGACTTCTTCAGTAGTTCGGAATAGCCGGGTGCATCACCGGACCTGAATGCAGTGGAACGCGGACCGGACCGCTATTCCCGGGCAACACTCCTTGCACATCTGGAACAAGTCCTCCGTGACATGGAATGGAATACGGACTTGTTTGCGAATCTTCTGAGCTCCTACCCTGATCGTCTTCGTGCTGTGAGAGAAGCAAACGGCTGACATACTAACTTTTAATTTTGTTTTTGTAACCACAATTGTCGTAGTAAACATTTGGTATTACCATAATTTCTTAATTGTTGTTACTTTTTATTGTAGACCCCTAGCAAAAGGTTATTTCCCACCCTGTACGTATATCCAGACATTTCGGATAATCCGAACATCTGGCTATCAGAATATCCGATATCCAGATAGAAAATTATCCTATATCCGAATAAAATTTTATCCAGATTTGGCCATCTCTAGTTCATACACCTAAATGTATTACTGAAGTGGGAAATCAATAGAGAGAGAGCGAGAGAGAGAGAGAGAGAGAGAGAGAGCAGTGTTTGAAAAGTACTTTTTAAGGTTATGTAGTTAACTTACTTCGAAAAGTAACGCAGGTATATTTATCGTTACTTTATTCAATATAATATATTACAAGGGAGCTGAATTTTTCGTCTTATTTCGTACCAATATCTGGTGATATTATTTGATTGATTTACTTTATTTTACTTAGCTTCTTGTGCCACTATTGGCTAATTTGCGAACATAAGGATGAGTGATGATATGATGAAATTGATGACTGGACACTCACAAACAGGATTCGAACCCGGGACCCCTGGCGTCCTAGCGCGATGTGCTAACCACTCCGCCACGGGGGCTGGCGGTGATATTTATTTATTTATTCATTCATTCACTTTTCGCTTGTTGAGAAAGACAAGTTGGACTCAGCACTAGTATGCTAAAAAATATATGCATTATTATTAACACGCTTATCCTCTCATACTCGCTATAAAACCTGAGTGCAAGAATTCCCACAAATAAGAATAATAGGATGCGATTATCACAAGAGGGCCAAACTACGCTGAGGGGACAATGTTTGGAAATACAGACAAGGGAGGAAAACGTTTACAGCTGGGATCTGGAAGTGAAAAATATCTCATATAATAGCGGAATGGGTTGGGTATGGAAGAGGGAGGAAAAGGGGGGGGGGGGCATTTCAACAGAAAACCAAATCAGAGACAGATTACTGGACATAGACAGACAATATATAACAGCAGACTGCCAAACAAAGACCTCAATCAGGGAACAGCTAAGAGTAAGAGAATGGGGGAAAGCGAAATATATCCAGGTTGTGGGGAAAAAATGCAATAGGCGCGCTGGCATGGTTCAGATTAGGAGGATGGAAACAACTAAGAAAGAAAAACGAAGCAGGGGAAACGATATGTCCTTTGTGCGATGGGGTAGGATACGGACAAGCATATCCTACTGAACTGCCCTTCTACACGTGACCTAAGGGACAAATGGATGAAAAACTCAACAGGGAGGGAGGTGATGTAGACGACAGAATAAAGATAAAGGAAGCGGGGCAGCAAGTGGGGAAATACCTGGGAGAAGTAAGAGAACGGGGGGGGGGGGGGAGTTATTGGAGAAGGCAGCGAAATGAGTGATCATGCTCCAGACGAGCCATCTTTATAGTGTAAGTGGGTGTAAAGTAAAATGTATGCGTTTTTTGTTGAGAGTGCAGGAAAAGAGAAGTGGGGCGAGGAAGAAGGAAGAAAGACTGGAAGAAGAACTGTTGAGGGAGGGGAAGAATGTGTATATAGGGGGCAAAGTAAGATACAGCTTAACTACGTAGTGCGTACAGCCCATGGCTCGCACAAAAAGAACATAAATCTAAAATCTAAAACTAATGCCGAATTGAACGATACACTAATATTGCTTTAATGAGAAAGGTGACCCTGAATTTCAGTTACGAGTCTAGTTATGTGAGGCTCAATAGCAGAGACTTGTGGGGATCTCTCAGACCGAAGCGTCGGTCTGAAATCTTCTGTATTCTGAGTTCTACATCTATGCTTACCAAACGGATTCTGTACTCGTTTTTAAGATAGGCTAAATGACAGAATTTCATTTATTTCACAAACGCTACGAAGGTGACGAAAGACATCTACACATTCAGAGACTTCTGCAATAGTTTCGGAGCCGATCTTCGTGGCAGAGTGGTTAGCATAGGGCGCTACTACGCCAGGCGTCACGGGTTCGAATCCAGACCTGGGTATGGGGGTTCTTTGTGAGTGTCTCTTAAATTTTCAACATTAAAAAAGAAAAAGTGCGCTTTAGATTCGAAGAAATACGCTAGTAAAATTCTATGAGCTGGTATAAGTAACTTACGAATGTTCCCGTCTCCACAGCCTATAGAAGCCATTTAGTCAAAAATGGAATTTTATGTATTATTATTTATTCGAAAAATCTGAATACAGAATAAATACACTTTATATCAGGATATTAACAGTGAAGAAATAAAAATAACACACTGTCTCATGTATATACATATGCAACCACACAGCACAAGATTATTTCCACTAATGATTTGATTTTTGTTTTTTAGCGTCACTTTTCTACCACTTTTGACTAAACGCGACGATAAGGATGAGTGATGATTAGGGAGCGGAAGTTGATGAAATGTAATCTTTTTTCTGACATATCGGACACGATGCCCATTGAATATACACACTATTACACTTCGTCTAGAACCCCCAAAAAGGTAATTTTAAAGTACTCTTTTTGCATTTTTTTTTTGCCAATTTTCAGGTTTTAGGTAATTTTCCCCGATTTTCGGCATTTTCCCGTCATTTTTCGCAATATTCGGTGTATTGTTTCGTCATATTATGTCACTTCTTTCATTTTGGTAATATTCTTGAGTCTTTTCACCAAGGTGATCATAGGCCTATATATATATATATATATATATATATATATATATATATATATATATCGTAGGATTGCAATTTACGAGCAAAAGAAATGCTGAACTGGTGAAAGTCTTTGTTGTGTCGGGGGAAACGACTTCTTCATTAAATTGTTTTAAAATTATTCGGTTGTTTCCATTGGAAATCCTCGTTGCATATTTTAATTGAATGTGTATGTGGTATCATTTGGTACATTTTTTCTTTTAAAGCAAGATTGCATTTTTTTAATTTCCTTTTCATTTCAATTTTTAACCTGAAACTAACAAATTTAATGGTCATTTTTTGCATTTTTTACGTCATTTTTTCCCATTTTTTAGGACATTCTATAGGTCATATACCTATTTCTTTTAGGTCATCAACTTCCGCTCCTTAGTGATGATATAATAACATCGATGAAGGAACACTCACAAGAATACTCGCGCTGTGCTAACCACTCCGCCACGGAGATCGGCAATTTCCATTAATGGAAATTGTAAACACTTATAAACAAACTGTTCGATTTATCTATAAAAAATACAGAAATATTCGCTTGGTATGTGTGAAGAAGTCATGTAGTAATGTAAATTTGATAAGTAAAATGTTCAATATAGCAAAGTTTAGAGCGAAATCTAGTGTCTCAAACACAAGTCTTGGTACTGTGTCGATTCTTTGGAAATACCCTAATCCAGTGGTTTCCAAAGTGTGCGCCGCGGCAAATGTTCCAATATTTTCACTGAAATGATATGATTGTTCCAAATACATGTTTATTTAGTACTTTTTTTTTACACATAAAATATTTCTGAATTTGAAATATATGTTTATTTTTTAACTTAAAGCAAGCAACCTAGCCACACTAACTGAGCGTTGCAAATGTTAGATGGGCCTACATTCTGATTTGGGCGCCGTGGAAAGATCTTCAAACACTAAGGGCGCCGTGAAAGGAAAGAGTTTGGGAACCCCTGCCCTATCCTTTTTCCTCAGTAGGAGGTACTCCCATCTTGTCCAGCGTTTCAGCAAGCTATTGTGGAATGTACGGGTCCAGTAAGGGATGAAACTCTGTAAAGTAAAATTTGATACCCAAAATGGAATATTACATGTGAGGCGAACAGATTGGGTGTCAAGTGCGTAGCCATGTGTGTAACCTAAGGGGGGGGGGGAGATTCAACTTTTGGTATGATTAGGGTTGCTGTATTTCATAAGTGACAATTCGAGACACTGCTGACCAGAAGCTTGTCGGCGAGCGGGGAGGGGGGTGCTGGACAGGACAAAGTTGTATGTATGTACATAACCGTTATCATATTCTTTACACTTCTTAAGAAAAAACAACAGAAATCCACTTCGATGTATATCATTAATCTTGCAATTCCTTTTCGGTACCGTAATGAACTAAGTTGCTATCTCACAATGTCGAAACCTTTATTTGAGAACTGCGGACTGAACAGTGCGAGCACCCAAGCACTGACTGTTTACTGTAAACAGCTTATTATGCAATGGAAGAAATTTGCAACTGAAATTCAGTGATGGTAGCAGACGGTGGCACTGTCGTGAAGTCAAATATCTCTGCAGCATCTCCAGGAACTAGATAACTCTTGTATTATCGAGAAGGAGCGGTGCAATGTAGTTAGATTGTTTAGTAAAATTACCATTTTAATATTACCATTCAAAAATAAATAAAGTTCAGGAAAGTTTAGTCTTAATCATTTCTTCTTTCCCACCCGATTCCAGGACATTTGTGGCGGTCCCCTTGGTGGAGGTTCCGGGTTCGAATCCTGGCCTGGGAGTGGATGTTTGTGAGTGTCTATTCATCAATTTCATCATATCATCACTCATCCCCATCTTCGCAAATTAGCCAAAAGTGTCACAATAAGCGAAGTAAAATAAATGTCAATCCAGGACATTTGTGCATCTCGAAGAAACTATTCCGGACACCAGGACATTCATTCCGGGATTGTCCTGGAAAATCCGGGACGTATAGCAGGCCTAGGTATGATCAGTCTATCAAAATCCAATCTTTCAACGAGGCCATCCAACATTTTGACACAATGTTCCAATGAATGAGGGCTAGCCATTTCATATTTTTGGAATAAGTTGTTGGAAGTTTGAAATGTGCTGACTGTGTTCAGAGAAACGTAAACTTTTTACAATTACACAAGTCACGCAGCTTAGTATTGATACTTTTCTGCCATCTTGTGTCAAACAACTTGAGAATGTTACGGTGTTTCCCTGGTTTTCTTGCACTGCGTTTTAAAAAAACAAAGAAGACTCGAGGGAAAAATATAACTGATTTGACAGTCCCAATGCAGTTTCTTATCGCAGAAATTCCGAAACTATCATGCAGACATATGGTCTCCAGTCCCATCTGGTGTGTGGAGTTAAGTAATTTCCTTCCCATCCGTATGCCTTTCTATACGTCTCCAATTTAGGAGAATAAAATAATTGCGAAGAAATTTGTATGAACAAGCGGATAGAACAGGTAATCTGGTAATTGTACTGAACCAAAGAGGGGAAGGGTCTTGGACCTGTTAAAGCCCCCCTTAAATACGCCCATGTGCGTAGCCAGGACTTTTTTTTTTCGCAGAGTCTAGTTATGCAAAATTTTTAAGTTTCTTTTCATTTTGCACTAATTGTACACATTTTGCACTACTCAAATATTTTAAAGCCAAAAATCTTGATAGATTGATGCATATAATTAAAGTGAAGTACCGAAAGGATTTTGAAAGGGGGGGGGTATGTATTATTTTTAGCAGTCTGTCCAATATTTTGCCATGTATTTTGCAGCATTTAAAGTTATTTATTTTAGAGATACTGAGCCAAAGGGGAGTTTATGACACCCACCACCCCTCTTTTCTCACGCCACTGTATCCGAATACCTGATTTTTCTTTCCGAGTAAACGAATTTCGGTTCCAAATCTGATTACTCGAATTTCAAAATTCCGGACCCTTAAATTTTGGGCCATCTCTTGATGTAGATTATATGATTGTGTGCGTGCAGGAGAAAGAAAGGGGGCTACTTCCCCATTCCCCCATATCCTGTATGACTTCACGGCTCGTTGCAATGTGTAGGAGATAACTTTACCTTACACACACACACACACCGCATGGGGTAGGGTGAGATTCCAACCCTCGCTTAACAACGCATCACAGTACCCCTTGCCCAGTGCTGTAGTCCCAAAATTGTGACAGGGTACCCGCTAAGTTTCGTGAAATCTTTATTGGAGACCATATTTCCAATAATTTTGGATTATGTTTCCATGAAATATACGGATGGAGTCAATTAACTTTTACAAAAAAAATCATTCGTAGTATAGTACTGATGACAGTGGGGCAACCACAACGGGATCACGGGGCATTGCCCCCAACTGTGGACGGAAATCTGTCCGGGGGGGGGGGGGGGGCAAACATTGACGGCCAAGAGCACATGCAGGGGAGGCACAGAGGGGCAATTGCCCCCGTCGATTTCAAATTTTATGCAAATAAAGATACATTTCGTAAAATTTACTTGCTCCCTTCACTGGCAATACCGGCTTTCCTTGGTCTCATCAAGTTCAGCCAGCGGGAGTCGGCCCTGGGCGCCGAATATTCTAAATGAAAAAAGTTGTAAAAGAGAGAATACCATGGCGACCCGTGAAATTATTTGCGCCCTAATAAATCATTCTTGTTTTCAGTTTGCAAAAAAATTAGATCTGAAAATTTTCTTCCTCGCAATATCGTTGTTTTCTGTAATGCATTGTAAAGTATCAGAGAGAGAAGTAAGAATTCTCTTAATTGATTTTGCCTTAAATGGAGGAAAAGGAGCGTGCACATTTGAGATACAATTTATGTAATGTATTTCAATAATATACGTTGCATGTGTATTAAAGAAACTTTGAACACGTGCATAATTTAGTGTTAACATGTTGCATATGTATAAAACATATATGGTACACGAAAGTTGTACGTTATATGTACAAAAAGAATTACACTCGGAATGCATTTATCATGCATTTTCTGCCTTACAAAAATACAGTTTGTGTGCTTGTTTTCCATTATCTGTTAATGTGAAATTGAGCGCTGAAAGATATATCAAAAAGTTTTTCCAACACAAATGCTTTAGCATCGACTTCTACTCACTTTTTGATTAATTTACGAGGATAATAACGTCTTTGATACTACCACTACTATTACTAATAATAATAATAATAATGGTATTATTATTTATTTACTATTATAATACTGTTAACAATTTTAATAATGCTGCTAATTACAGTAAAAGTGAAAATCTTGGAAAAATACTTATGTAAAATAATGGACAGAAAAAGTAACAGTTCTCTTTTCTTTCATTCTCTCAGTGTTTAAAACTGATATGCAACCAGTGGCGAAGCGTAGAGTTCCTAGCAGGGTAGGCACAAAAGTGCGATAATTTCCATTAGTTGCTTAAATCTGTAAAAAGAATGGTAGGGGGGCTATGTCATGGAGAGTGGTTCAATGTCTCTCCAGGCCGCTTCTTTACTTAGCAGTGGCATGACGTTTTCAAAAGTGTTGTTACCGGCCATCAGTACGATAATTATGTCTTAGACGTTCTCCTCCCGCCCACCAGATGTCATCGATCTAGATTTTTGTTCATTTCTTTTTTTTATTTGTTTGTATTTTTTCAACCCCTGATTTATGCACACACCTCCAGAAAGAACTACCAATTATGAGACATCGCGAAAATCCAATGAATAGTGGTCGAGCCCTGTTGTCAATTCTTCATCACTTTTTTACTAAATTTATTTATTTATTTTGCAATCGAGGTGAAAAGGGTTAGAAGAACCCCATAATTTTCGGGTCAGTCTGACGTTTGTGCCGTGAGCAGACGACAAAATTCCGCACTTTCAGCGACTGTCAGTTTGGTACGTTCTACTGCTGCCAACTTAGTTTTTTTTAGCAAGACTTCGTCGCACCGAGGAAAACACCATTGTTAACTGTTGTCTAACTAAAGGAATGGTTGTAGTTAATTCCAGTCGTGGCTTTCTAGATAAATGAATTTCTGACACCTGTATGTGCAAGTAAACATAATTTAAATTTTGAATATTTTCGTCTCATTTGCTAATCGTGACGATGAGAATGTATGGAAAATGAATTAAAGATGATCAGGAAACATTGACATGACCACAATTAGGTCACCTGGCTTCGTAACGTGTTAGGATGACCACTACGGGGCTTTCAAGAAAAAACATAAGTAAAGGTGACCTCTGTCATTCGGTGTGTATACTTCGCATCCTAGTTTGTTCTACCCCTTGTGTTAGTAGACACCTTTACGTGATAATAGAACATAGGATCCTTGTTTGGGACCCGGCAACACGACAGGTTACTATGTAACATATAAACAGGTTATAATAAATGTAGTTGCATGAGAGAATAGAATCCCAATTTTTAGGCGCAATTTAGCTCTTTTCTGCCAATCCAATGTGCCAACACTGGCCTGTTCCGCCAGACCTGAAACAGACATGGCCCGCGCAATAACCCCATAACACTCTTTGTCCTAAACCCAAAAAAGTCTTCCCTTGCATTGTACTCTCATTGACCTCCCTCTTCTTTTGTTATCCCTTCAGGGTAAACGAAACGGCCTACCTCTTCGCTTGTGTCGGCTGCTTGTAATATGTATTCGACGACAGTGTTGGCGCATTAAATAACGTTTCAACAACTTTTATTTTTTGTCACTTGCCACTACTACTTGCAAAGGAATATAGCAAGTAAATATAACATTTTAGAAATGATTGTTATAAGAAGGAAACATGAAAGACCAAAAGTGGGTCCTACCTTACCGATGATTACATCTTCACTCAATTAAGAACTCGATTGTTCTTGCATTTCAGTCCAGCACTTCTTGCATAAATCTGATTGCTGCACACGACACGAATCACAAACAAAGCTCTACCATCACGAACTTTGCGCTCCGAGCCACGCTCCCTTTTAGCGTCCTGAGCAGGAGGCAAGTTTTCACAGACAGGGAACAAACGAGGGAATCCCCGTTCACTATAAAAATAAATTATTCTATTTCCAGTGAAAGTAGAACTACTTTGTAAATATAAGGCGTAACTAGCATTTTAATTTACATAATTTGGTATGAAGACTTACTTTAAAAATATAAATTCTTTAGATTTTCTGTTTACCCTACGGTGTTGGGTGAATCGACAAGACCATCAGCACTCTCACCAGAAAACGAAGTCAAAACTACAGTACTCCGTAATTTTCAATTTCACTTACACTTGTCGATGAAAGGAAGGAAAACCTAAGTTTCGTACAAAATATGGAGAATGTACAATGAAATAGAAATATCTCTGCACGAACACAGGCTATTGTTTATAAAAAAAGCTGGTACACCACAAATTTCCAACCCTGGTGGAAATGCAGTGTTGCTGATATTCTGTTCGTCCTAGTGGGTAACACCGCGAGGCCGGCCTCACGAGCACGTTATATGCATACGTACAGTACTTGTAAGATTAGGCTTCCCGCATATACGACCGTAGGACGGAATGTGAAGAGAAGAGGCCCCAGCAAATGTTTCTCACTCCGTGGAAAGTTCGTATACTGGACAGGGTTAGAGCTTTTTGTAATTATCATAAATGAAAATTCCAAACTTTTCCATTGCATTACATATGTTTTGACGAAATAAGTAAATACACCTTTAAATTAGTAATGGCATGGGTAGGCCCGGCTTCCTGGCCTCATAGGACGCTTCGCCACTGTATGCAACAGACCTCAATTACCACTTGCCCTTATAGTCCGTCGCCATTGTTTCCGGAAAGTGAAAGAACAACATTATTTATGGAGATTTCACACCGAAGCGACAAGCGACACGTGTTGCTTGAGGATTATAAGCTCACTGGAGTAATGGCCAAATTACATAAAAGTATAAACGAAACTTAAGTAGAACGTATACACATTGTAGTAAAAGGTATACGCTATTGAGTACGGTTAACCAGAGATTATACGGCGTATATCGTCATATACCCTCAACTACAGCCCTGCCCTTGCATCACGAAGATTAGTGTCATTGGCCAAATTTTATACTCACCTGTGTATGTATTCCGCACTGCCGCGGTGTCATGTGGGTTGCATAACTTCACGCCCGAACAGCCTGACCCTTGACCACTTTACAAAAATCCGTAATGAACAGAGGCACAATCCGGTAGATGTCCTGTCAATCGCTGCGTTAGGGCACCTGAATGAAGTGCAGTGGCGGATCCAGAAGATGCAGTTGGAGGGGGGGGGGGTGGATTTCCATTACAAATATGGAATATGAAATCTAAATTTTTCGAGTCCATGTGACATGATGAGCTAAGCTAATAGAAAATATAACTGACTCCAGCTTCATACATAAATATGTATTTACATATAAATCCGTTCCCTGATCATAATTCTTCCCATTGCGGCGATTACCTGAACAATATGTTGTAAAGTGAATAATCAAAGGAGGCAAAAACCTATTTTTTCAAGGGGTCTCCGGTTCGATCCCCTTTTGAGGTATCTTGCACAGTGGTTCGGACGGATCCAAATTTAAACTGTAGGCCCAATTACGATCAGCCTATCATGAGTATAAAGTGCACTTTAATGAAACTTTTTTTTAAAAAAAAAAAAAAAAACAAGTTACCTAGTGATAGAACATTTGAGTCTTCAAAAAATATTAGGCATAACAATATATCCAAAAATATGACGGGTGAGAGGGGAGATCACCCGTATCGTCCTCCCCGTGGATCCGCGCCTAATCGTGGAGGGACTCGAACCCGATACCGCTAAGTCCATATTCAGGAATTACACATACGTAGATTGCTATAGGCCTAATCTAGCCTAACCCTTTGGGAAAATGTTTGGACCTACCTTCCCGCCCCCGCCCCTAAACCCCTGCCAAAGTGTGAATCGGTTATGGCCACCGGTTTGGGTTCGGCGGAGGTGGAAGGGGGTCAGGGCATCATGGAGGAGAGGGGTTGGTGGGGCTGATGGAATGGGGAATCCATTCCACGTTAATTTGCAACTCGCTCGGATTCAATTGATACTAATGGGTTCTGTTTATTGACTTTCTCGTAGAGGACAGATACCCGTCGAACAAAGTTAAATGTTTACATTTAAGCAAGCGTAACGGAAGCCCGTCTGCCATACAAATATGCATAGGCAGGCGTACACACACACACGCACACGCACGCAACCAGTCTCGAAACAGGGATAAAAGCAGGTAAGCTGTGTAAGATGTAATTTGTGACATACTCGGAAAACATCCGTATTGTTTTGTTTTTTTATTTCCCTCTCCCTCCCCACCTCGTAATAGGTACGCAGCGTTCCATACGTAGCTTAAAACAAGCCGGAAAATGCTTTCATTTGCAAAATCAACAACGTATGAAGTATTTGTTTATTGAATCGGATCGTTCCTTCATACGTTTCTGTCTACAGAGTAATTCGAGAGCGTTTTCATGAAAAATTAGGGAAGGAGTTTCGTGGAGAGGCAGATTCTACCATGTGCCCGCTCGCAACCGAAAAGTCTGCACTGATTGAATTTACACCAACATGCTTGCTGGTCTCTACAATGTCAACCCTTCTTTACAATATTTAGTTCGGTCGGTATCGCGACCCGTTTCGCTAACGCCAGCGAAGCCATTTTCGAAAAATAGCTATGATTTTTCAGATTCCGAAAAATCACATGTGCTTCGAATTCTTTCCAGAGCATTCATGTAATTTTCTTTCGCTGTTGTCTAGAGATTCCAATAGCTTAATAATCTTACGTGTAATAGGCCGACACACATATCTCTGCCGCGATCGGCGCAGCACAACGCGAGAACCAGTGTTGCTAATCTGTTCTATAGAAAAATCGCTGCAGTGCGCCGAGGCACATCTGTTCCTAGAGCAAGGAAATTAAAGAATTCAGCTCTATCTAAACATTGAGTTTTAAGCGCCATGCATTATAACGAGACCTGGAATTAATATGTACTAGCCCAAGGACGTATTTAGGGAGAGGGTCCAGCGGGTCGGCCCCCCCGCGAAAGAATTATAAATTATAAAAATGATGCATTTGTTGTGTAATTATTTAATTGTAATCGATACTTATTGATTACTTTTGAACTTATTGGAAGGCAAGGATTATGTTGGGATCATATGGCTTTGAAGAAAAGTACCAAAGAAGATTTATGCACACTACTGCTTATGCTATTATGCATAAAATATTAATCAGAAACTTTACTTTTCGTCAACTTGATCAAGTGTTATTCAATAAATATTCAATTATTTTATCTATTTGACATTAATAACCTTGCTTTGTTTTTATACAAATTTTGGTGAGGAATGCACGCCAAGCTAGATAATGAATACGTGCAATAATAACAATAAAATATTAATTAATATAATACTTTATTAATATTTTAATTTAAACATTATTATTATTATTATTTCGAGACATAGGTTCGAACCCCCTCCGAAATATATTTCTAGATAGGTGCGTCGTGTAGCCACGATACCACAGAGAAAGGAAATTTCGAAAACTACTTCGTTGGCGTCCGTCAAAGGTCCAGGGAGCCTTAATCCACTTTCAGGGCGGTTTTCCTTCTGATCCCTTCTGGCAATTTGAAATAAATGTCGGTAATTCTCGGTTGAATGTGACTAAGCTTTAGGAATTTTAAAGAATTATCGTATCCTTATGATAGCCTGGTGCAAATTCTCAGAAATGTGGCTGTAAAAAGTGTAGGAAGCATTTTTGAGGAAAAGCGGACAAACAACATTTTCAAAATGTAATTGATGTGCTGATTACGAATATTTTGTTTGCCACTCTCGATTTTGATGTTATGTGCTTCAAATCGCTAAAAAACAAAATGGCGGCCATACGAAATGAGTTCCTATTAACTTTTGAAGGAGCAGAAACAAAATAGTGATCTTGGTGTCAAACATGTTTTTGGGTATGCTGAATCCAAATATTATGTTTTCTAATCTGAAATTTTAATCTATGTGCTCCAAATCGCTAAAAAACAAAATGCCGGCCATACGAAATGAGCTCCAAATAACGTTTGAAGGAGCAGAAACAAAATAGTGATCTTGGTGTCAAACATTATGTTTTTGGGTATGCTGAATCCAAATATATGTTTTCTAATCTGACATTTTTTAAAATTGTTGTAGTTTTTTTTCCTCTTTTTTAAACAAAAGATCCACAAAAATGACTAAACTTATACTATCTTTTTTTCTTTTTTTACTTTATTTCAGAATGATAGAAACATAGAACCATGGATCCACTTATAAATTTGAAAAGACCTGCACCTGTGAGCCATCATCTTAAGATGTTTCTAATCAGTTCCTCCAGAACATTGCCACAAACAAAGGATTTAGCTATTTCAGATATTCAAGATACTCTCCTCAAAGCTGAAACACTGGGCCAGGTAAAGCTAGACACCTTCGTGAAGGAAAGGATGATGGCCCCTGGTAAAAGTCACACACAAGTCAAGTTAAGTGATCCTCTACATAAGTCAAATGCAAAGACCTGTAAGTCCCTCTATGAAGTTAAATTGGTAGTAAGTGGCAAGGAAACCATTTTGAAAACTGACAGGAATATTCTCTAGCGCTTCGTAACTGCCTATGAGGCAGGTCGTAATGTGGATCTAAATCGCATTTTGTGTCATGAACTAGTGCCAATTCCAATCTCCCTTGCCAACACAAGCGGAAGTCTGAGAACAGGAAACAAAGCCATTCTAGCCGATGTGATGACCAAGGATGTAATTTGTCCACCTGATATATCAATTCCGTCTGCGTCATGCCTTATAATAGATGGTCAAGTATTATTAGTTGTTGCACTTGGAAAGCCTGCAGGAGTTTTTAAACTTTGGTCAACTGGCAGATGTATTTCTTAACCTTGTTCTTTCTATGGGAAGAAGCTTTAAAAGGATTGATATCACCTTTGATCGGTATAACGCAACTTCAATGAACGCTGGAACAAGGGATAGCCGCTTGAAACATGCTCATTTAGTAAGGAGAGTAATAGAAAATAGATACGTACCAATCCCCAACAAATTCAGTGACTTTCTTGCTAACTCAGAGAATAAAAAAGATTTGGCCTGTTTTCTCTCTAATCATTTGATCAACAATGCTTCTGAAGACAAAATATTTGTGGTTTCCGGTGGATTTCACAAGGAGGATGACGTACGAACAAACAATCGTGATTTGTCTATTGAAGGATTGCAGGCAAACCACGAAGAGGCGGACACGCGCATTGTACTTCACTGTCTTCATTCTGGTGCTGATAACATTGTTGTCTCAGCACGAATTGGTAGCGTTATTTCACAAGATTAGATGTACGAAATTGTGGTTGCGAGCAGGAACATAAAAAAAAAAAAATACATTCCAGTACATGAAGTCAGGCAGAAGCTTTCATTTACGGTCCTGTCTTCGAAAGTCTCATCCCATTCCACGCCATAACAGGATGCGACACAGTATCCTACATTGCTGGAATCAGTAATAAGACAGCATGGAAAATATTTAACACTAATAATAATGATCTACTAAATCTTGGTGTTGATGAACTGAAACAAGAAACAGCACACAAGGCAGAGAAGTTCATATGCAAGTTGTATGGTGTACCGCAGGCAAGCAGCTGTGATGAAGCCAGAGTAAAGCTGTTCAGCAAAGGAAAAACACCACAAGCACTGCCCCCCACTACCGATGCTCTACGGGTACATGTACAACGGGTCCACTATCAAGCCATGGAGTGGAGGCAGTCGGTCATACCAAAACCTGTGTTATCTTGGGGTGGAAAATGGTTAATGGACAGCTCGCTCCAAAACTTCAATCGCTGCCACCAGTTCCACAACCCTGCTACGACATTGTCACCTGTGGATGTTTGGGTGGTTGTATATCCGCTACGTGTTCCTGAAGGAAAGGCTAACTTGTATGTTCTGCAGCTTGCAAATGTGCAGATACTGGCACTAAGGAGTGCATGAATATCCGGGACTAGAAAAATGTTATACTATTTTTGTAGGAAAAATAAGGTTGAATAAGGATATCGTGCGGATTTATCATACACTGGTACTGTTAATATTTCAATATGGTCTTATGCTTTGAATAATATTATTATTTTGCATCTTTACTTTAGCAATGTTCTATACTTTTTTCAGTTTTAAAAACCTCTTGTTACACTGTTTTATTCCTAGTTCAAAAGTATGGATACGAAACATTGCATTTATGCACGTAGCCGCCATTTTGTTTTTTAGCGATTTGGAACAAACAGCTTAAAATTTCAGATTAGAAAACATATTATTTGGATTCAGCATACCCAAAAAAATAATGTTTGATACCAAGATCACTACTTTGTTTCTGCTCCTTCAAAAGTTAATAGGAACTCATTTCGTATGGCCGCCATTTTGTTTTTTAGCGATTTGGAGCACATAGCTTAAAATTTCGATTAGAAAACATAATCTTTGGATTCAGCATACCCAAAAACATGATGTTTGACACCAAGATCACTATTTTCTTTCTGCTCCCTCAAAAGTTATTAGGACCTCATTTCGTATTGCCGCCATTTTGTTTCTTAGCGATTTGGAGCAAATAGCTTAAAATTTCAGATTAGAAAACATAATATTTGGATTCAGCATACCCAAAAACATAATGTTTGACACCAAGATCACTATTTTGTTTCTGCTCCTTCAAATGTTAATAGGAATTCATTTCGTATGGCCGCCATTTTGTTTTTTAGCGATTTGAAGCATATAACACCAAAATCGAGAGTGGCAAACAAAATATTCGTAATCAGTACATCAAATACATTCAGAAAATGTTGTTTGCTCTCTTTTCCTGAAAAATGCTTCCTACAGTCAGAATTTTCGAAAATTGTCCCAGTCTATGAGTCTCTCAACTACACTTTCCATCAAATTCTGTGTGGTTTGCAACAAGCATTGAAGGTATATGTGGGGGAGATTGGAGGTGGGGTCGCATACATTCACAATCCCGGCAATTTGCGAAGGTGATGTGGTCAGCACCACGTTCTTATCCCCCTTCCCGCCAAGGCAACCGTTTATTAGAAGATGGGTGAACCTAAGAGCTGCCTTTGAATAGTTTGCAGAAAAATTTCCACCCGAGATACCTGAATTCCACCTTGAATCGAAACCGGGTCTCTTGCGTGGCAGTCGGAAGCCCTAGTGACTGGACCAGACCGATTCTTGAATGTGTGTGTGTGTGTGTGTAATTTTTCACAATGCATAGATATTGAACAGAGACCTCTATCTGGATGGGAAATTTCGAAAATGTCCCATCCCGAAAATTTCCTGACGCAGAATTTTTTTTTATAGGGATGTGGCGAATTTTTTCAGTACCGAACTCCGAGGTTACAAAAATTTTCCTTCGCAATCCAGTTCCGACCAAAAATTTTCAACATGATTTTAATGTCTGTGGTGAAAACGTTCTATTTGTTATTTTGTTGGACATGATAGCTAATTGCTAGTACGTACAGCCTGTAAATCACAGAAAACAATATTATTTCACCATTCAAATTACATGAACTTTTCCTAGATATCTCAGTAAGGGAAAGTGCCCCCTCTGTCCCCTCCTTGCGGGCGCCCCATGTGTGTGTGTGTGTGTGTGTGTGTGTGTGTGTGTGTGTGTGTGTGGGTGTGTGGTGTGTGTGTGTGTGTGTGTGTGTGTGTGTGTGTGTGTGTGTGTGTGTGTGTGTGTGTGAATACATGTTTAAGTTATTTATTCTCTGCTGACTGATGAACTTTCTACTTGGAATATTCAAATTCCCTGAGTAATAAACACAGGGCTACCTACAAATTCCCTGACATGATCAAGCTATTCTAAATTAGATTCGAATTACTTTCGGAACATCTCCAGCGAACTGCGAGAGTCTGTCTAGCGAGCCTAGTGGGCGTATAGAACCTGCGCAAGGGGCTTAGCGATAGGTTCTGGGTTGAGATGACGTCAGCGGCTCGCTTGGTTAATTGGCTGCTTCGATAGTTGTGACTCGTTCCGAAGCTTCAAATGCATAACTGCCAAAGATGTTACGGAAATAATCTCCCTCTACATGCTTCAATTTCCTACAGCACGTATAACAGTGCACTTTTAATGTGCAAACCAATCTGTATTGGTGTTTTCATATTCTACACAGCTTTCCTGTTCCTTTAGGCTAATCGCGACGATGAGTGTGACGGATGATTTTATGAAACTGATGAAGGGAACGGACAAGGGAACACCCGTGCCTAGTCCGGGACTCGAACCTGGAACCATTGGTGTAGGGTCGACAACTCAACGCTCTCGGCCACCGATAGGTGTGTTACCGAGACGAACTTACAGAAAGCGAGACGCGACAAGATCTACAGTACCGACTCTCGTTCTCGTCTGCGACTTTGGTAAACTAGAGTGTGACGTTTGAAAATCTTATGTACACGAAAATTGTTTAGTGTGTTGCATGTGCTGTTTCCGTAATTACAAAGAAAATCTGTCAGTAATAAACGAATTAAATTAATTGAAAAAGGCCGAGAGAAAAACTTTGTACACAAATGTACATGATGGTTGTGTGTCTCCTTCGTTATATCTTGGTAAACTGGAGAGTTCTAAATGCCAAGTGTGAAATCTGCTTTATAATAGAACACCGACAAATATGTTTTGATACTTAACTTCTGAACTAAGAAAGTTTACATCCTCAAACAACTAACAACACGAGAAATCGCACTTTATTTTTATCATGATGACCATATTTTCTCTCTGATTGACATTTACCATGTTATGAGACAAAATAGAATTTCGAGAGCAAGGAAAAATATATGTGAAAGTTTTTTTTGTTTTTATATTTAAGGTAAACCAAGAAAACATAGTCTGATGATCATTTGATAGTTCAATGGTGCTTTCTCTGTCTAATGGTACCAGTTTTACAAATCTGTGTAGCATAGTAACGTTTCTCTAATGAGAAATGGTAATCTACCTGTATTTAGCAAGCAGCCATTTTGAATCCAATATGGCGGTCACCGTCCCAGGTTGCAAAGCTTACAACATCACAACATGATGACCTCTTTCAGAAAAATATTGTTGCCGCTTATAACGGTGACGTTCCCACGAGGTGACAAGTTTCGGTCAGATTGTCGCCCTACTACAGGGGTTGAACAGTTTGCGTATTTACAAACCCTAGAGTGCTGCAGAATCAGAGGTACATAACGCTGTCTTATTGACTGTGCGCACCGGAAGAATTTATGTTCCCTGTCCGTCGTTCCTTGTTTGTCTGTTTACAGGATAAGTATGAAAAGATCAGACTCGTGATTATTTAGAAATAAAATTTGTAATCGAATTGTCGAAATTATATTAAGAAATATATATTTGTATGGAAAAAAAAGTTAAAATGTTTTTGAATCGTTTTCAGGTGATAAAAATCAATATGAAGCCATCGTGAATAATAATGTTGATATCTCTGAAAGAGCTTGTAACTTATACAAAGTGATTACTGCATTAAAGGAGGAATTTCATTTCTTGGAATATACTAAATAAATCCATTTCTGTATAATCATGGACGTGACATAGAAAATATATGCATAAGTAGTTACAATGTTTGCACTGATGTGACTTTAAATAAGAAAACCATTAACTTCTAGAAGAGTTCTGATTTTCTGTCTTTCAAAAACCTTAATATAAAAAAAATGTGCTCAAAATTAATCTCAGTTTGAAGGGCTTTCTTATCTTGTTGGGATGGATCTCTTAAATCAACATTGTCAATTTCAACCCTGCCATCTAGCGTTACCTTGAGGGAACACTGGATTAACTTCCGGAATGAGAGCCAATCAGAAGCCACATATCGCTGGAGGTTCTGCAGCACTATAGGGTTTGTAAATACGCGAACCGTTCTCACGAGAAACTTCAGGAGAAGTTGCCATGCTCATATCCTTCCAGAATTCGAAGTTTTTTGTATTTATGTTTCTTATTTAGCGTCACTTTTCTGCCACCTGCCAATTTCGGCTAATCGCGATGATGAGGATAAGTGATGATGTGATGAAATTGATGAAGGAACACTCACAAAAAACACCCAAGCCAGCATTCGATCCCGGGACCTCCTGGGATTTAGCATCAATTTGTAATATACTCTCATCGTTCCAGTCCCGATTCCGTTTTTTTACCTTTCATAAATCATAACCCACTCACAATCTCGTCTCGGTTAACTGAAAGAAACAAGTGAGTGACGCTACCTAACCAATCATGAATTTATTATTTATCTTCACTGCTCATTGTATTTGTCTCGTCATCCAGTGGCGTATCCAGGATTTTCGAAAGGGTGAGGTACGTATACTACACTTTTTCTGGTAGTCAGTCCTCATTTTGCTATCTTTTCCCGCCGTTGACGTTCTTTTTTAGGAATACTGGGCCAAAATTGGGGGGTTATGACCCCCAACAACCCCCATTGGGCACACCACTGCCGTCATCCTCATAGTTGCGATTAACCTAAGAGATACAACGTAACACGTGCTGTGCTAACCTCTACGCCACGAAGCTAAAGCCAACCGCGCCACAGCGACAAAGCAAGAGGTAAAAAAAATAGTAAAATTACACATAATTCCTCTTTTTCCATTTTCGTACCACGGCAGTAAATAAGAAAAAACTCGGGCCATATCCTTGCCTTCCTCTTTTTCATGGCGCCATTTTGTTCCCGTCTTCCTCCATTTTGCGAGGCAATAGCATGTGGCGGGAACTGTACCGAACTCCTGCACGGTTCCTCGATAATTATACATGTGTTCTCGAGTTCGGGTTCGGATTAACTTGATTTATCCCCGTATAAACTCAACAGGAATGCCCCCCCTCACACACACACACACACACACACATTGGTCTCGCCAACAGGTGCGCAGTAAGCTCTGTGCAGGTTGCTGGAGCGCAGTAATAATAATAATAATAATAATAATGTGACGTAGATAAGGGCGTTTTAACAGCCCTTTCCTTGCACGGGGCTCAGGATATTACGGGCTACAATAGCAACGAAGAGGCTGCTTGGAACATATAATCTTTTGTAGTTCGGTGCTGTAGTAGGATTTTTTTGGGTGTTTCCGTTGGGGGGGGGGAATCGCAAACTTTTATTTCCTGTCAAATTCTTCACTGGAACGCTCGTAATTTTTCCCTTTTTTGGGAGGAGGGGGTGGGGGGAGCGTCGTATTGAAAGGTGGGATAGGTATCGTGTGGGTAAAGAGGGGAGGGTAAAAATGAACATCTTTTGTGCGTTTCGGTGCGCATTATATGGTTCGTTTCTTTTTTTTTCCTTTTTTTAGCGGTTTACGGTCCCCAAGCTAGGCAGTTCCGTCCGTGCCGGGGCCTGGAACTGTTTTCGGGGATGGCCGTTTGAGACTGGTTTGTTTGTATTTATTAAAGTCGGGCAGGAATTGCTTGAAACAATTTCCGACGGTTATTGTCATCATTGTCGAGGATCAAGATCCTTGCAGCTAAAACCAGGCTGACTTCATAGTCGTCGAACTGGTCAGTCGACCCCCAACCACCACCCTCCGGGAAAATTGCAGCTTTAAGTTCAAATTAGGAATAAAACGTAGGTACTGTAGTGTAAGCACATGAGATGTAACACTGTATACATAATGTGGAGTTTTTTGACATTAAAAACACTCATCTCTCTGTAATACATAGACCTACCAGTACATACAGGGTGATTGGCAATTCGACCTATTCCTGGAAAGGGGTAATACTAGAGCACATTTGCAACAAATTTGACCCTATGCACCGGGGGTCGGAAATCAATGGGTTTCGAGGTATTGCAGATTGTAGATTTTCGTGATATATTCCGACTAAAAATCTGAATAAAAAGCGGAGAAGGCGTGTTGTAGAGTAAAAAGAAGTTGTCGTTTGTGAGAAATAAATGAACGAAAATGAGTGAAGTAATAATGTTATTTACCATTCTCATGATTCCAGGTTGTCAGAATTAACTGTTACAAAAACTACAAATCCTGTTCAAATTGCCTCCCCCGGTTACGTATGTAAGCACGCAGCCTGCAGCGTACTTCAGACACAGTCATTCGCGTTGACACTCAGTCTCTTATGTATTGGGCGGCTGTCACAATTCTCTCTCTCAACTCTTCTTGGTGTACTGTAGTCCAAGTCTTTCATGTGTATATTGATTGTTCAATACTGTATCAATATCATTACACGCCAGTGCATGTTATTGAGGAGGGATATCCTGTCAGAAGGATGGATTTTTGTCAATTTTTACTAAATACCGACACTGAAGACCCCCATCATCTGACAATAATTCTGTGGACGGACGAATCCAAATTCGACCGCGATGGTATCACGAATTTTCTTAATGCGCATTTTTGGGCCCCTAAGGGTCATAACCAAGATAATCTAAAGAAAAAGCTCACCAGAGAAAACTCTCACTAAATGTGTGTATGGAAATCATCCACAATCATGTGATCGGGCCATTCTTTCTGCCACAAAACGAAAACGGCATTACCTACGAAAACTTCCTAGGGAAGAATTGACGACGATGCTGGATGATGTGCCGCTCGCCACAAGAAGAGGTATGATTTACCAACATGATGGCTGCCCAACCCACTATTTCCGGGTGTGCGCCAGTGGCTGGACGACATGTATCCCATGCGATGGATTGGTCGAGGCGGCCCGACCCCCTGGCCGGCGAGGAGCCCGGATTTGATGCCATGCGACTTTTACATTTGGGTTCACATGAAAGAGTTAGACTACAGTCCACAAGTGGATTCCCAAGAAGAGTTGAGAGAGAGAATTGTGACAGCCGCCCAATACATAAGAGACGAGAGTGTCAACGCGAGTGACTGTCTGAAGTACGCTGCAGGCTGCGTGCTTACATACGTAACCGGGGGGAGGCAATTTCAACGGGATTTGTAGTTTTTGTAACAGTTAATTCTGACAACCTGGAATCATGAGAATGGTAAATAACATTATTACTTCACTCATTTTCGTTCATTTATTTCTCACAAACGACAACTTCTTTTTACTCTACAACACGCCTTCTCCGCTTTTTATTCAGATTTTCCCCCCAACCCGTGTGTCAGTTGACAACATTTGTATCTTTTTGGAGAGCTTATGAAATGAGGAAGTTTTTTCCGTAATTTTTACGCTAAGTGTGTTACCATTTTTTTGAGTTATCCTCTTCGATTTAAACGATAATTTCAAAATTTCTTCATGACGTGTGCTCCAATGACTGTTTCTTTCTGTGGGTATGGGAATTTTGGGCATGATCTTTTTTCCCAGTAGTCACTCATTCATCAGCTGTTAGCAACGTGTCGATTAAGTGCCCAGGGTGTAGTATTTTTTTTTCACAATTAGTAGTTTTTTGGTCGCAAGTCGGATTATGTCACGAAAATCTACAATCAGCAATATCTCGAAACCCATTGATTTCCGACCCCCGGTGCATAGGGTCAAATTTCCAGGAATAGGTCGAATTACCAATCACCCTGTATATATAATAACATAACCCGTTGCGCAACAGCCCATTGAGGGCCTGGGCCTACCTACACCTCACTCTCACCTGATTCTACTCACTCACTCACCCGAGGTGGGAGATCATCCAACCAGTTACGGATGACGTGTGGTCAGCAAGCCGAACCCCCAGTCGTTGTAGGTTTTCATACCGGGTTACGCTACTCATTCGTAGCTCAAAAATTTTCTCACGATGGTGTGTGGCCACCGGTCCCATGCACAGGCCGAAATCTCAGTAGAAAAGTTGTTCCGCTTCCCCCAGGAGATTCAAAATTGTGCGCGTCCTTTAGCTGGAACCCAAAGCATGAAGCCTTAGACCGCACGGCCAAGGTGTAGGGGCGTATATTCGGGGCTATCTAGGCTATCTGCGAAGCCCAGACTCAATGACCAAAATACAGAAAAAAATATCTATCAGAAAATTTGCATAAATTGTCCATTTCAATTAGAAGATGAATCTGATTTCTTAGGAGTTGGCACCTTCATTTTTATGAGTTGGAAACATTGCCGCTTTCATTGAATTCGCGAGGCGGCTGGAGCCAGCCGGCAACTCCAGGTGGGGGGGGGGGGGTGACGGGCTATCTTATAGTGCTTATAGTGCGATAGCCCAGGTTTTTAACCCGTATACGCCACTGGTATAGGCATACACACACATATATGTAGATTCTTTATAGATCCAATTTGTGATCAGGTAATCTTATTGGGACTTGTGTTGTGTCATCCTTATCCGTTTGTGGCTTTCCTTTATCCCATACGCGTAACTTGTCGGGGGCAAGGGGGGCTATTGCCCCCCCCCCCCCAAATCAGGTTTATTAAAGTGTACAACTTAGGGGACCTGAGGAACAAAGTAATAAAGAGTAATATTTGTGAATTCGCAAACGTCACAGTTATTTCGATTGTAATCCTGGACGCTGTTTTTATTGGATGGAAAACTTTTCTAATCTCTTCCCCCAAACTTAAGTCCCAGGTTTGATTCTGCCCTTCTCAAAATTAGGCCCAGTTTGATTCTGCCCTTCTCAAAATTAGGCCCAGTTTGATTCTGCCCCCTCAAAAATAGGCCGTTTGATTCTACCCCCTTAAAATTAGTCCCAGTTTGATTCTGCCCCTCTCAAAATTAGTCCCAGTTTGATTCTGCCCCTCTCAAAATTAGGCCCAGTTTGATTCTGCCCCTCAAAATTAGGCCCAGTTTGAATCTGCCCCTTAAAATTAGGCCCAATTTGATTCTGCCCCTCTCAAAAATAGGCCCAGTTTGATTCTGCCCCTCTCAAAATTAGGCCCAGTTTGATTCTGCCCCTCTCAAAATTAGGCCCAGTTTGATTCTGCCCCTCAAAATTAGGCCCAGTTTGAATCTGCCCCCTTCAAATTAGGCCCAGTTAGATTCTAACCCCTTAAAATTATGCCCAGTTTGATTCTGCCCCTTTAAAATTTGGCCCAGTTTGACTCTGCCCCCTTAAAATTATGCCCAGTTTGATTCTGCCCCCTTAAAATTAGGCCCAGTTTGACTCTGCCCCTCAAAATTATGACCAGTTTGAATCTGCCCCCTTAAAATTAGGCCCAGTTTGATTCTGCCCCTCTCAAAAATAGGCCCAGTTTGATTCTACCCCCTTAAAATTGGGTCCAGTTTGATTCTGCCCCTCTCAAAATTAGGCCCAGTTTGATTGTGCCCCCTCAAAATTATGCCCAGTTTGATTCTACAGCCTTAAAATTATGCCCAGTTTAATTCTGCCCCCCTTAAAATTAGGCCCAGTTTGACTCTGCCCCCTTAAAATTAGGCCCAGTTTGATTCTGCCCCTCTCAAAATTAGGCCCAGTTTGATTCTGCAGTATTACCACAGACAAGTTAATTTTATTAAGTTACTAACTTTTCTGTCTTATTACTGTTCATTTTTGTAACACAACCTGCGACCTGCGTTGCGAAAGAAGAGGGGACACTTTCTACTGAATCCTCCAGTCATTTCGCAGGGCAATGCTCGGGCGCATGTAGCGCAACCTGTGGCTGATTTGTTACCTCGATGGGGCTAAGATGAAGGGAATTCGCTTCCGAACTGTTCCAGAGATTCTTCAGCCAACATACCGCTCCATTCAAACCATCAACAGAATGCTACAGAAATACTATGTCTTCCACATCGCTGGTAACAGTTGTACACAATGCTGGTGACTACATCGAAGAGCTGTAGAAGTTTCACAGAGGCATCTCTTTCGTATCATTTGTAAATTAATAGTTGCCACTATTAAATTTCCAACCCACGTATATGAACCACACGGTCCAGGCTCACAATTGCACCCACCTCCGACACTGCCCATGCATAACGCATATCTCTTCTTTTTTTTTTTTTGCACGTACGTGACAAGATCTAAGAAAAAAATAATTCCTCTGTTTTCTTGAATGAAGTTCATGATGGGGATATTCTATAAAAATTGTTTTATTGTTTTTGTTGATTTGTTGCTAACAATGCTGAATAAGCTTGATTCTCTTTGGTCGCAAGTGAAGTTTAACACTTGTTTGGTTATTAGCATGTTAAAACGCCAGAAAATGATTTGGAATATTATTTTAATTGCATGGGAAAACCTGGAAAAAACGCAGAGGTCTTTGTTTTTTCAAAATGAGTGCCTACCTGTTTAAAATAATGAACATCACAAAAAGTATAGACATGTTTATTCATCCATTTTCTGTAGTAACACATTCTTCCTGAAATAAAATAAAAACAACAGCATGGCACACACATACAATACTGATCTTGAAAATCCAACTTTGTTGTTTAGGCTTTGAAGTTTGGAAGCGAAAGCTGGGATAAGTTACGAATTATTATGAAACGGTTTTTGGCCAAAAATCTGTGGATTGCTGCAGCTCCTTCTATCACGTAAAGAACCTTTCACATCGAAGCGACAAACAACACAGGAGCCCTTCCAGTCTGAAGAAAGCATTCACTGCGAATGTGCAACAACTGGACCGAAGCAACACAATGTACGATATTGAGGAAACGGCCCAAGCTACATTTGCAGCTTGTCGTGTCGCTTCAATGAGAAGAGTTGATTCCTTTCCGAAGATTCGTTTCCATGTGATAGGTGTCGCTTGTCTCTTCAGTCTGAAAACTGCTGAAGAGATCGTTCTCTACATTTAGTTGGGGTGTAAGATCCAACCTTTCTTCCACGTCGTACACCCTGAACTGCATTCTTACAGGTCAAGAGGCTCTGACTCCAGGACCCACAGCCACTATAACAATCTTTTATTTTATTTATTTGCTTGTTCATTGAGGAAATTTCAGATACACAAATGGCAATTTTATGCTGAAATTGTCAACAATGAAAAGAACGAAATTAAAAATAACATGTGTGTTTGTGAACGTCCTTTCATCTATTCTCATATCATGTAATCACCATTTATCTTCATCGTCACGATTAGAGATGTAGTGAAGAACACCGTAATGAGCTAACAATGACAACTGTGCACAGGGACTTAGAAGTTCCACCAGACGAAGTGTTAAATGTGCTCTCAAGAAACATGAAACATGATTTTGAACATCCAAAATTTTCAATTGAAAATATATCGAATAGTGTTAATGGTTAGTTCAAGAGTAGTATTTTATGAATACATTAGTCACAATTAATTCACATGGTGACAGATATATTGCAAGTTGATATGTGTCTAACAATAATTTTTCCAACGGTGTTTTTTTTTTTTTTTTTAGTATTGTTATTAATTGCATTTAGGGTTCCACCAGGGAAAATATTTCGCTACGTCTCCTTATGACAACAAACTATGTTGCCAATCTGAGAGATCGTATTTAGGCTACACTATAAATTCACAAAATATTTTTTTAGAAAGCACCGTCGATACAACATTCTAGTAGCCCCAGTGGCGGTTAGTCCTAAGTTCGAATCCTGAGTAAGGCCTGGACGTGTGTTTGTCCAATAAATCTGTTTTCACATGTGCATCATCCATCCTGCTGCATAGGTGGACGGCAAATCTAGATCCTGTAGAAGTTGAACCTTTCTGAATTTCCACTGTAGGCTTTACTGTGCAAAATAGGTTTGTGTTACGTGTTGTGCGCATAGGCACTCGAAAGCAGGGTTGTTAAAGGTTCCTGGACCTGAAATTGATCCGGAAGAAAGGTTTCTGGACCGTATTTAAATTGAGAAAAATGTATCTGGACCGAATTGAAATACTTTACACAGATAAAAAGGTTCTTTACGGTCCAGAACTCATTTACCCTTCCTAATTTTCTCTTTGAACCGAAATTTGATATAATTAAAATTCCTGGAATTTTAACAACTCTGCTCGAAAGTGGAATTCCTGAAGGAGTGTGTTGCAGCGGATTTTGCCATTGACAATTTTGTAGAGATAATTGAAATGATTCAGAAACGGCCCTGATAGGGAGCCTGTAAGTTTAAAAGGTCAAGAGATGCATTGCTGAAGGAAACTTGAAAGGGTTTAAATGATTCAATGAATAAAAGTGGCCTAATGAGCATATCGTCATTAAATACCAATTTATACACAATGGAATACAAGAATGTCTTAGAATAGAAATTCCACTGCATGTTAAAAGAAGAAGTACTGTCCCTAACTATTATGGAATATTATGGAGAATAGAATAAAAATGACACTACACGTTAAGAAACAAGTACTGTCCCTACTCCCTAACTATTAGGGAATATTAGGTAGAATAGAATAGAAATGCCACTGCATGTTAAGAAAGAAGTTCTGTCCGTAACTATTAGGGAGAATAGAATAGAAATGCCACTGGATATTAAGAAGGAAGTACTCTCCTTAACTATTAGGGAGATTAGAATAGAGATGCCACTGCATGTCAAGAAATAATTTCTGTCCATAACTATTAGGGAATATTATAGGAAGCATGTAAAAAAATATTACATAATTATGTTTGTATTGGGAGTCAAGTATTATGTCTATGTATAATGTATGAAGATGACACATTACACCAGATATCCGAAATTTCTATGCAGTACTTCCATGTGAACCAAATCGTAACGAATATGTATGTGAACACTTATAAGCTCACACGGAAGTATTGACAATATATATATGTTTAATTATCCCCCTCCACAATTATGACAGGTGAGAGCAATGAGGTAGAATAAGTAATATAGTTAGAAGGGGCTCATTTCCATAGGAAGAATATGAAGGAGCGTATAAGAATACTTTCTCTTTGTATAATGTATATCGACGGAATCCTTTGCAATAATAATGTATTTAGTAGCTAAAATGGAATCAAAAAATAAATTTTGTGGGGGGAGGAAATTTGCATAAAGCGAATGCAATACAATAACAATGTGATCAAATTGACTTGAAGAACTTATGCATTGTGATAAATGGACATTATCACCTGCAAGAAAATATTCTGGTTATTGTCGAAATAACGTTCCATGCCAAGAAAGAACTATTTTCAGTACTATTAGGGAATATTATGACGACGTAATGATAATATGAACAAGTTCAGAATTACGTTTGCTTTTGGGATGAAGTATTATGTAAATATAAATGTAAAAACTGCAGGGAAGCGCAAAATACTATATTTTATAATATTACACGGCTGTCGTAATCATGAGTAGAACAAACAGGATACTCCTGCAATATGCATAATACCAAAAACATTAATAAATAAATAACGTGTATAATTATATATTTTAAAGTCAACATTTTGTATTTTCATCTTATTATAATATAATCACTACTATATTCAACTTCTCTTAATGTAAAATGAAAGGTGACGCTCACACACCTTAATCACTTAATTGTTTACTTTCTTTTTTATCACTACACCCCGGATTTTTATATAATATCAAAGTACAAAACACGTACATAAATATGTATTATGAAAAGGATATGTAGCAAAAAATGTAGTATCAAAGTATAAGTTATATTAATAATAATATAATATCCACTCAATTTCAAGAATTCTGCTGAATATTTATTTTATTTCTTTTATTTTATATTACACATAATTTTAAGGACATATGTTGTTCAAATTAAAACTTGTATCAAATTTGTAAACCCAAAAAATCACAGCACTACATATTTAAGAAACCAATTTTATCAACTAATAATTACTTTTCACCTTGCAAATTATTGTAGAATATGTAAATGTAGGGGCAGATTCAAGATGAATTAAGGTAGATTTCTTGTCCACCGATGCCAAGTTTCCAGGTGCTTTGCCTAAACCTAAAAGTGGAACGAGAATATGTAACCAGAAAGGTGGGGGGGGGGAGTACTCCAGAATATTTCGATAAATAACAGTCTCTGTTGTTTTTTTTTTCATCAGTCTGTCTTTCGACTTGGCAGTCAATTTTAGGTGACCGTAAGCACTATGCATCTCATTGATTAGAAAATATGACATCACATGAGCTACAAATTTTCTTCATCATGTTTCAGGGATCGAAAATATAGGAAGAAGGATCAAGATAGGAAAAAACTGCAGAAAAATGTTGATTTATGTAAAGTAAATTAGCAAATATGTAAAAATATGTAACATAAAACTTCTGCAAAATCATGTCAGTTATATGATTCGTTGACATTTTCTTCTTCAAGGTATGTATCTAGAAAGGAATGGAATATGTAATTACATACGAATCCGTTTTCTATTTATCACCATGCCTTAACTTAGTAAAGTTTCTATCTACTCTAACATATTTTAAATACAATGTAAATCTGTGTAATCTTCGTGTTGTTTAGGCATCATTTATACATTAGTAACCATAGTACATAGAGGAGGCATATTGTATATATAATCATGTAATCACAGAGTTCTGTATGAATTTTACTTATAATCGTGTAATCAGAGAGTAATGTATCGATTATATGTTTGTTCCAATTATCATTATGTGTACAACACTATGGAGATTTGCTTGCCTATAGTGTGAAGTTTTATAAATAAATAAATGTCTATGTACAACGTATGAAGGCGGACAAAATGTAATGACAATAATAATAATATTGTATTAACAAATAAAGGAGGGAATCGCTTAGTGCTTGCAGCTTATGGCTCGCACAACCCAAACAAATCACTATTATTAGATTTTGAGACCCCCGCTTGGAATTTGACACCGAGGAAAAACTTTTTTCTTTGCCTAACTGTAAGTAAACCGTTCATTCTTTGCCATGATGGCCTCCGCTTTTGTGAAGAACGTTGTTTCGTCCCAACGGTGTTCCACAGCCTGTCGCTTGGATGAGGGTTGGTTACCTGAGCCCAGGTTCTTTAGGGTGAATGCCCTTTTTGCTGGAGGTATTTCGCCTCCCCCCCCCCCCCGCCCTTCCCGTAGAACTAGTGTTGTCAACCTCCCCAAGGAGAAAAGTGCTGTTCTGGACTTGAAATATCATCCGAAGTTATTGAATTCCACTGTGGGTATGGAACACTTTTCACATTTATTTTTTAAATTTTAGGTATTAACTTCTTTACTTGAAAAAATACTGGCAATATCTATTGAAGATTTCTTTACAACTTCCTGTTTGTATTGTGCTGTTTTACAGTCCTATTAAGGATAAAGTAAATAAAATGTAATGATATGTAAAGTGTTCCATGGTACAACATGGTCATGTACAGTCATGTTCAAAAAATTTGTCGCATGGATTTTTTCTAAGTCCAACGTCTTACGAAATTTTGTTGGTAGCTCTGAAACAAGGAAGTGTTGTGAAATATACGATCCTCCAATCAGAGTGAAGTTCGATTCGGAGGAGCAGGAGGCGTGACTCACGGTCTTGTGCACAGGAAGTTCAACCAATGCAGCATTTCCAAATATGAGATAACGTCCCCATTGGTTAAATATTCTTTCAATAATACGAATCGGCAGAAAGATTGCGCAAAAGTTTACTTTGTCGTTTTAATTGCCTTTAATCGTATCAAATTAGTATTAAATTGTCCCAATTATAGTTCACGAGCTTAATATAATGTATTCATGTATGTGTTTGACAATCATATATCACTCATTAGAACAATTTTCACATTGTTTTCACTACGTGAGATGACATTTCATTTACATTTACGATAAAATAGTGGTTTGGGTGTAATAACAGTTTTCATTAATTAATTTAGAGATGCATTTTTATTTTTTGAGTTAATGATTAGGTTAATTCGTTATTTCTCGCGAAAAGAGGGAACCACAGCTGAAAGAAAATACACAAATTGTATTATTGAGGTCAAGAGTTCGTTTTAACATCACTTTTTGCACACATAGGCTAATCACGACTCGGGATACATTTAAATTAGAATCTGAAACATTATGCGACCCGACTGGAACCACTTGGTCTGGCGAACGCTAATAATAATGAGGAGTTGTGGGAGTGGGAGATGGGTGACGGAAAGTAGAAAATAAATAGTATTTTGGGGGGTATTTAATGTTATATTTATACACATACAAACCTAAGAAAATATTTATTTTGATACATGTGTGTGGGGGGTGGGGAAGGGGAAAAGAGAGGGACAGAAAGATATTGGGAGAGATGGGACGAAGAGGTGATTGTGGAAAATATTTTATTTGACGTTCAGTAATAAAAACAATCAAATCAATGATGATTATCTTATAAATACCATATTTAATGTAAATTTGTTTTAAAAATGGGGGCGGGGAGCTGTTTGTTTTACGTTCAGTGCAGGATAACAAGTGGAGACACATAGTGGTTCGTATCTCACTTTAAACTGGAGGTCCAGGCCCCATTAGCCTATCTGTGTATAACGTGGATTTAGAATTCAGTAGAAAATAACGTCGATCTAGTATTTTGGATTTTAGATGCGTTGAGACCACTAAAATTTCCAATTCTTATAATAAGAAACCTGTCCTCATATTACCATTTTGAAAGAGAGAGAGTTAATTGTATAATCTTTCGTTGTTAGTTTTAAAGAAGACTAATTCAAATAGTAACAATGGGAACGAGTAAAGTATACGAAAAGTTCTTGCCACCGTGGGGATTTGAACCTACGACCATTAGAGTGACAACCCAGTGCGATAACCACTACCCCACGAGTTCGTTCCTTCTTACGGCATGATTATGAGTTAAAAACAATTCGTTTAATATGCATTAGAAATAGTATAATCCCCACCCGCCTCTTCATAAACAACGCACCCAAACGCTCCTTTGTAGCAAATGAAGTAAAGGTGGTATGAATGTCACAAAACATTTAAGCAAAGTCTACTATATTTACGACGCAATCGTTTTACATGGAGAGGCTACAGCTTCGAAAATTGAGGTTGTGACGTGGCTTCTTGTAGTAGTAGGGTAGATATTCGTATGGCAAGGTAGGCTGTCAGTATTACACGCCGAAGATTATAGGCTTGACTTCTGTTCGATTGCCCCTATTATTATATATAGCAACTAAGTATTGTATTTAATTAATAATTTAAAGAAATAGAAATGTTATATATTTTTTTAAAAAATAACACTCCTTTCTAATGATTTTTCAATGTTATTTTTGAAAATAATTTTTCAGAATATGTTTTTGAATTTCTCATCATTTTACTAGGATTTGCATAAAAATTATCCATGTGTCATATTCGACGAAATGTCATGTACAGTGGAATCCATGAGTATTACCCTGCAAATTGTCCATCCCCATGTTCGTGCACTTTATTTGACCCAATAAGAGCTTCAAGAATTAAAAGAGAATTCAAAACAAGCTGTTGACAACTTCTGCACGAGCGTACATAAAAATCCATCACTTAAAGACAGACAGGATGTAAGAGAAAAAAGAATGAAAATAGTCATGGACAATTTGCACGGTAATACTCATGGATCCCACTGTACAGCGAAAGTTATATATTCCTCCGAATCGAACTTCACTCTGATTGGAGGATCGTATATTTCACAACACTTCCTTGTTTCAGAGCTACCAACTTAATTTCGTAAGACGTTGGACTTAGAAAAAATCCATGCGACAGATTTTTTGAACATGACTGTACCATGGAGCCAAGGACGTATTTTAGCCTTTGTTGTATAATTTCCTCCAAACTTATTGGAAGACAAGGATTATATTGGAATCATACGGCTTTAAAGGACAGGAAGGACGTATTTAGGGGGTCCGGACCCCTCCCCCACCCGAAAGACTTATTAAGTACGAAAATTAAATGACAATATACTCGTTTAGCATTTGTGTATAATTTCCTTTGAACTTTTTAGAAGGCAAGGATTATATTCGGATCATACGGCTTTGAATGACATAACAAAGAAGATTTATGTACACTACTACTCAATAAGCATAAAATATTAATCAGAAACTTACTTTTTCCCAACTACATGTAACATCATTTTTGTTATTCGATAAATATTCAATTATTCATCTATTTAACAATAATTTCATTGCCAGGGCACTTGTTTTTATGTAAATTATTTAGATCTTAACTACAAGTAAGCTACGTAATGAATATGCACTGTTATATCTCTATTCTTATACAGTCCTTTTACCTATTCGTGAATTAATAATATAATGTTAATTTATGTATTGTATTTAGTATTAATTTTATTTAATATAATTATTTTAATTTAAAGGCGGTCAGGGGCGTGATGCTGATCACATCACCCCCACTCATGACCGGATCGAGAAAGTGTGGGGCGTTACCCTCACACCCCCTATACGCCTTCATGGCGTGGTGCTAAGCACAGGGGAGCACTTTACCTTTTTTACTTTATTGTTATGATCATTTTTTTCGTCACGTAATTACTTCAACGATAAGGTTTACTTTGCAACTATTCGTTACACTAATATTCTAATTTACACGACATGCATATGATGAGACTACACAATTAATTTAAAGTTTAATTTCAAGTTCTTAGCACTGAACTGGGATTTTATGATATTTCACAAGTTCCGTTGCAAGAATTAAAATCATAGTTATACTTCTTAAGATATTATTTCACTTGAAATAATCCGTTACAAAATGCAATTTCCATTTAAACTCAATACATCACTTTTAAATAAATCTTCCTACAAATCGAAATCAACAACTTTAAAACATTGTCATTTATGCAACGTTCTTGAACTCGGTGAGTCCCAGTTAATTTATAAACTTATGTACAATAGAAATAAATAAATACTTGTGAGTGTAGAAGAGAGTCACAACTTTCTTGCGTCTTCATATCTAAAACATGTGAGGTTTGTTACAATTTAGTGGAATATTAAATGGTCATAAGCAGGCACATATCTAGAAATATATTTCGAGGGGGAGGTCCGAACCAAGTGTTTCAAAATAATAATAATAAATAATAGTTTAAATTAAAATAATTATAATCATATTAAATTAATTAAACAATTATAATTAATAATAGTATGGATTAAAATAATTATAATTAATAATAATATTAATTAATTCATACATTTTTATTACATGAATAGGTAACACGACGGTACAAGGATAGTGATATAACCACGGATTCATTATCTAGCTTACGTATATCTAAGGTCGGTAGATTTTGTAAAAAAAAACGACTGCCTTGGTAAGGAAATTAATGTCAAATAGATAATGAACTGTATATTTATTGAATATCAAAAAAAGGATGTTAGTTCCAGTTGATTAAAAGTAAAGTTCCTGGTAATATTTTGTGCATATTATTATAAGTGGTAATAGATCTCGCATTGGTACTCTAACGTCATTCAAAGTCGTATTAACCCAATATAATGCTTGCCTTCCAATTATTTCTGCAGAAATAAATAACCTTCGATTAAACAACGTTACAAGTATATTTTCATTATTTAATTTTAGTTATTTAATTATTTCATTTTAGTAAAGTCTTTCGGGAGGGGTCCGGACCCCCCCCCCCTTACGTCCTTGGTCATAAGTTCATTGATTGATTTGATTTCTTTTACTTAGCTTTTCTGCCACTTTTGGCTAATCGCGAAGGTGAGCATGAGTGGTGATAACATGAAATAGATTAAGGAACGTCCAAAATTTACAAAAAATATTTGGTGGGAGGTAAAGAAAGTCACCTCTCAGTTGTATGCTAATGGACCTAAAACACCCCACACGAAGTTTGGGACCTGAGCGACATTTTCCGTCCGTACCCCACGCGTTTTTATTTTCCCAAGAATAAGACGCCTAGAATGTAGGCACCCCCGATATTTAGATTAGTATTTTGTACGATAACTTTCAACTTTTTTTATTTGATCTGGGAATTGATTGAATAATATAGCCAGATGTCGGGTACACCTGCTACTGTCCTCCGACACGACCAACGTTGCCAGTACACCTAGTAATTAAAACAAAAACATGAATATGCCAGAATTAAATCCATAAACCGTCTTTAATGCCTGAAATGTGTAATAATTTATCGTTATTTTATCTCGATAAATATCCACAGATACTATCGACGCATAATGAAAATTATTGCAAACGACTCCTTATCTGTCGTTTATTCGCGTATCTTTTTACTTGGTACAGTCAACGTCAAAGATAATGGTAGGCAAAGTGTCCACCGCTATTTTCACTACTTTCTTATTCTACATCCTGTTTAAGGAATGAAACTATGTTGGTTCGAACCAGGCATTGTTTTCTGCTTATTGACGTCATTATTTCAATTCATTGTCATCACATTGTGTAATACAGACCGAATTAAAATGGTGGTGGACAATTCGCCTACTGTTTCTTTCGCCGTTTGGCGTGCAAGAACTGTTTTACAACTAAGTAACTTTTTCAGCATATGGAACGTTCATGTAGACAATCATTTTATTGTTTAATGTTTAGAAAGATATCTACATTGACAAAGTTAATACCCAGTGCAAGGTTCATGTCCCTATTGCTTTTAATACAAAAGTTGCGTACGTTCAAAGTCTCGGTTGCGCGACTTTTCAATCACCCTGTATCAGTGGCGGCGATTAGGGGGGCAGTTGCCCCCCCCCCAGTTTTCGCCACTTTTGCCCCCGCACTATGCTAAATCTTATCTACAAAAGAAAATATACTTTCTTTGCCCCCCTAGTTTGGGACCCATTCGCCATTCCTGCCTGTATAAGTCAAGCAAAGCAATCTCAATAATATCATATCGAATTCGGTATCGATGTTCCGATATGGATATAGATATAGGTTTTGTGCTGTCCAATGTCCATATGTTCTGTGATTATCCCTTCACCTATTTCATCTTATCATCATCATTCATCCTCATCTTTGCAATTAGCCAAAACTAGCAGAAACATAGTAAAATAAATCAAAGAATTCACATTCGATATGGATATATCGCACAGCCTTAGTTATGCGTCAATCTTCTCATTGTTCTAGAACAGAGACCCTCCCCCCTTCGGTCAGTGGCGTGTCCAGGATTTTCGAAAGGGGGCGCGGGTTACGTATACCTTTTTTTCAGTAGTCAGCCCTCATTTTCCAATCTTTTCCTGCCATTGGCGTTTTTTTTAGGAATACTGAACCAAATGGAGGTGGGTGTTATGTCTTCCTCCAACATCCTCCTTCGGTACGCCACTGCCTGCGGTTCAATAACACAGTTTGGGTGATATTATGCTCAGGTTGGAACCACTGCTGAAGACAAGGTCTTCCAGAAGAACCATGACAAGAAATTTCGAGGAGATGAGGGGGTGGGGGAGGTGCGGATCCTCATCAGGAACCAAGAAACGCCCGTCTCATGTAACAAATTCCACAATAGCCGTAAAAACCGCGCGGTCAACAGCTCAGGTTCAGAAATGGGTAGAGAAGGGACGTCTTAGCAGGTAGGCAAAGGAAATAAGCAGCTTATCTGGGTGGACTTCCCTACCAGGGCCGGAATGCAAATGCAATTTTAATTTAAATGAACTTCCTCCTATGATTTACGTCCAGCAGCTTTGTTTTCGTAATAGCCAATCTCATGATTTTTTTCACTATTATATATATAAATATTTCTGAACTCAGCTTTAACGATTTGCCACATAAATTATACAAAATGTGATGGGTTCGTCGTAAAAAATGTCAAGACATCCTAGTTTTCCTTCTTTAGATATATTAGAGGGTTTCATCATCCTGGAGTGTTCGGGGCGTTGTCATCAAGTGCTTGTGGTTTACGGTGGTGAATTGTGAGCATGAATTTGAACCATAGGCAAGCTTGTTTGTTCGAAGTTATTGGTGTAAGTTTTTTCTAGAAGGTTCATGTTCGCAGCCATAAGAGATCACACTTGTATGCATAGGCGTGCGTAGACCCTCTGATTAGGGGGGCCAAAGCCCTGATGAAAGTTCAATCGGAGAAAGAACCTCATTTCATATCACAATATTGTATTGATATGGGACAGGGCGAGCGTATATAGTGTGTCCGGACCTGCCGAAAATCACTGTATTAGAAGAATTCAAACGTACGTGGTACCAATGCCCCCCCCCCCCCCATCTTTATTTCCTCTCTGTGGTTCAGACACTATTTTACATGCTACACATAGTTTATTCATTTGAAACAGTGACGTCGAATAGGGTGATGTGAGGGTGGGGCCAGTTGCCGCCCCACACTTTTTACCCCAGCACTTTGGCCTCTTAATGCTATGCTTTGTGTACAAAGAAAAGTAAACTACCTTTGCTCCCACTTTAATCACCCAATAGCCGCTACTGATTTCCAATCTATGGCCAATTTCTTCTACAAAAACATAGCGGCAACACAACGAACGAATAAAGTATGTCGGAGTGTTAATAACAAGAAATTTGCAGAGAACGAAGTTGTATATCATAGGAAATGCACCTTGCTTCCCTCTCCGTAGTTGCTTGGAACTTTCGTCGGCTTAAAAATACTTTTTTTTATGTATCATAATATTGTTTAATAACGGTGGTAAAATTCCTCTAAACTAAATTTCTGAGTGAGAGTATTAGAAGAGGGGCCATCTGCCCCCTCTTGCCCCCCGTGCGCACGCCTATGCTTGTACGTACATCAGTTTTCAATAATAATAATAATAATTCTACATGTTTTATTTACTACCCCGCAACCTTTCTTCTTACACTGGCCCGTGGTTGTGTGTAAATATCAAAAGAGTGTGACGTCACACAACGCCAAATCACCTCTTTATTTGAGCAAATATATTTACTCGAGGCATGTATTAAAAGTGGAAAAAGAAGGTGTCGGAAGTTTTTGACACGGCTACATTCAGAATATTCTTCTTATAAGATTACGTCAAGCCGGCTTTGGACGAAAGCATTTCCTTTAACATTTTTGCTAGCATAAATGCTACGTAAATGCTTCCAAAAAATCTTATAGCAGATACTACTTTACAGGCAAGATTTCATGTAATTTTTCGGCTAGCTTTTGCGATTACAATGTATAACCTATACAGCATGAAGGGCACGTCGAGTTACACCATCTATGGTGAGTGCACGGTGTTTACATTTGAAACAACTAAAGTATTACGTGTACAGTAAACGTTGTAAAGTATGTGTTTAAGCAGCGCTATTGTTTTGTACCTAATAACGTTTTATACGAAACGTTATTCCTCTCGGTTGAATAGTTATCGGCTTTTAAACATGTGAAGTGATACATTGTTTACATCTCACGCGGCCGCCATTGCATATGCACTCGTGACCTAGAGTTCGCTTCTAATTGGTTATGCTAGGGAAATAGGACGGGTTCTATCCTTGAGAAATGCCATAAGATATTTCTTATTGAATATGCCGATTGTACTTTCCTCAGACAAACTTTTAATTTCCCCAATGTTTATCATTCATGTTTGGAGATGATGGCGGTGTTTTAACAAATGTTTTTAGTTTTTTGAGAAGAGTGGGCCTCTTACACTGTTTCTGAGGACGTTTTTAGACTGTATTTCGCTATTTTAATGTCTAGTGTTTGTCCTGTAGAGGTCCCTTCACAATATTACACTTTAAACCTTTCTCAAGGGAGTCTTTATCTTTAACCCCCTTTTTATCATCAAAGTAGGGGTTTTAGATAATGGAATTTTTCCTCGTACAGTTAGAAGCATAGTCGCACCCAGGAATTATGTATTAAGTGTTCAACCATTGGAAAAATATGAGGCTGCCAGAACATGCGTCTCGTAAAAAAATAAAACAAACTGGCGTGGTTCTTATTCTCAAGCAACAACTTTTGTGTGGGATGAATGAAGAGTCTTACGAAAGGGTGGAACGATTGATAAATGCTGCTGTGTCGTTCCAAACAGTGATTTAACTTGTTGTTTTAAGTCCACTATATGCACAGAAAAGCTAATCGGGTCCGGACCTACAGTTTAAAGTTGGATCGGAACCACTGTGCCTTCAACGAGTATCAAACCCGGGACCCCTTGCTTACAAGGCGACGACGCTACCACTGCGCTATCGGGAAGGCCCTCCTGTAATTTGAAAATAATGGGGGTTTGACCCCACTAACCCCTCTCCGTCGGTGCGCCCATGCTTATAAGGGTGTAAATGGATGTCTTGCTTGAGACTGCGCTAGGTCGTTGGCCCGCCTCAGCAAAAGTCATTTTCGAAAATCGGCCATGATGTTCCAAATTCTTTTTAAAAAAATGCATCTGATTCGAATTCCTTCTATGGCATCTATGGATTCTTGAATGAATCGTCGTGTGGTTTGCTTTCAGTGTTGTGTCTGTATTCCACATTAACAAGTACGAAACACATGTTTTTAATCATCGGTAAGAAAAATTATAAGAGATATTCTGCATTCCAAATCGTTATCTAACTGTTAATACTTTTGAAGCTGTTGATTTCGATTGGTTGAGTTAGAAATGGATTTCATATAACTTGGAGACTGTGGTGCGAACGGTCCCGGATCCCAAAATTTCGACGTTGTCTCAGAATCGTGAAGACAATTGGGATAGATACTTGAATACATTTGTAGTATACTCTGTCCCGGGAATCTGTTGAGCAAGCCCGCGCATAACGGTATAGAAGGGGAGAAAGCGAGTGGGCGGAGCGAAGCAGGTTCACATCTTTTTCTTACTTTTGACTTTTTTATATATGTAGGGGAGAGTTGCCGAAATTAGATCGTTGCCTAAGTTGGACCGCCTTTGTTTTTGCCCATAGACGAGTATTTGAAACAGGTGAGTTGGCACTACTGGTTGGAGTCAGTGCAATGTACAAATGACTGAATGGTCAGTCAATTAGAGACGTTCGAAGAAGTACGAGTGCTGTTATTGTGTTTCCATTGTTCGTGTTGTAATTATTGTGCTTCGGATCTTAAGCTCTTCTGTAGACTAGGTGTAAGTAATCAAATGTCCTGTAGTATATTATAAAAGTGTCATTCATTAACCACTAACTACATGTGGCAAAACTATGGATTAGTTGCGTACGTTCGTGTAGCGTCATATTCTTATTAACGGGGTATAATTGCTTAAGTTGGGCCACCACGTGTTTCCCAAATTGGACCGGGGAAAGTATGGGCTGTGGACAGAGATGGAATTGCAAATGGCTATAGCAGCATAATAATAATGTGGACTATGGCTTGAACGAGTGTACTACAAGGGATGGTTTGTTTGGTTTTACAGCTGACCGAATATTCAACGCGGATGAGTCAGGTTTCACCACAGTCTAGAAACGTCCACAAAAAATTGTAGCAAAGAAAGGAAAATCACAGGTAGGTGCTGTTACAAGCGGCGAACGTGGAGTAAATACCACAATGGTGTGTGCAGTGAGTGCTCCAGGTGTCTAGATACCGTAGACATACACACGTACATGCCTTTTGTGAGCGGTCCAACCTAAGCAACCTGTGGTCCAAGTTAGGAAACTAGTTGCCTATAATGGACCGATGTCACTACTTTGGTTTATGTACCCTATTATATTGGTTCCTGCATTTTTTGTTGAAATACATATATGAAGTAAAAGCTTCTCATACATACAATTTCGTTCTTTTTCTGTGTCTTGTTTTTGATGCAGAAGCAAAATAGTACCAACTGGTCCAATTTCGGCAACTCACTCCTGTATATAAGGAATACTGGGCCAAAAAGAGAGCAGCGTGCCACACAATGAGATCTGCTTGCCACGCCCTGGCCCTCAGAGATCGACTGTCACATCACAGAGTTTATTTAGTTTAGTGGTGTTTAAATATAAATTGCATTTTATAAAAGCTTATTTCAAATAAATAATACTGCAAGAAGTCTAAACGGCGTTTAATTTGCAACGTAACGTGCATAATATCGTCGCACCAATGTGAAAACCACGAATGTGCAAATTTTTACTTTTTCACCTACACTCTATCTCGGGGCTCTCTGGAGCGAGCGAAATAAAGCAAGTCTGTGCGCAAGTAGTGACTCGAGAGGGCACGACCAAAGATAAGGATATATAAGCAGATCTTCATTGAAGGCAGGGAAACCGCTGCACGGACCTCCCGCTGGGATCGCCTCCTCACAAGAAGCTTCGGAATAATACGTTGGGAGGCACCACTCGAAATCTTGCTTCTACAAAACGATAATAGATGGCACTAGTAAATTTCAACAGCTCTCAAGCCTCACTTCACCGGAACCATTGCCCTGAAGCGATGGATTCGGAGAAAACCTTCCACCTGCGAAGCCTCAGTTCTGCCTCAGTGCTTCCACATTGAAAACTGACAGCGAAGGCGTTGCTTTTCTTTTACTAGCGGTTAGGAAATCATAGTATGATGTACAAAAAAAAAAGACTAGATTTTGGAAAATAACTGACTATTATACTCATTCCTAACAGATAAGATGTTTCTGAAGAAACAACGTTATAAAAACGAGTACTTTTTCAAGGAACACCCAAGCAATTTACCACAGATATTCTGTACGTAGCAACGAGATAAATCGTTTATATGTGGTTTTATTTATCTTGCGTTTCTCTTGCATTTTTGACATAAATACCACATCAATAGATATAAAAGACGTTACTGAGTGAATTCAATAATCGCAGCAATATCTCTGGACGGCAGTCTTACACCCTTTTCGTAAAACTGCATGGCGACAAACTAAAAAAAAAAATTGTTTGAATTTTTTTGAATGACGAACTGTAACTTTCGAATACCTTGTCGGTCAGTATTCAAGGAGAAGATAAAGTCAGGGTTTTATCTAGATTTTTCCATTGCGGTGGGAGTTCAAGAACATTATATATCCTTATCTGTGGCACGACCAATGAACTCTTACCAGCCTTTGCAGCAGCATGTATTGCTTCGCTACTGTGATCCACGACCTTGCTCTAGAGATTCCCGGAATAGAGTACAGTGCATTTTATGACAACTTTTTGCTGATTGATTCCTGCTAACTCGTATGACCTAATCAACAGTCATAAGTGTTCCTAACATAAACAGAAATACACATATCGAAAGTGGAACTTCATAAATAACATATTTTAACTGATAACAAAGTGGATTTACATCTTAAACACTTAAATACTCCGTAGAGATTACACATAAACAAGGTGCATAATAGTTGCTGTGCACAGACTATTACAATTGGCCATAGCTGCCAGTTCACCACGCATAATAATCAGGGTGCGAAATCATTGAAGACTGCTGGGGGGAGAAATATCTTAATTTAGATACTTACCCTCCCACATATATAGGGTGTCATTTTAATGGCGCCCACGGACCACGGAAACGTATAGAGGACATCTAAACAAACAAAAAATTTTCAGTACCGTCGTTTCGGCGCTACAGTCGTTCAAAAAAGCCCGTTTTGCCGCCTGAATGCTGGCAACCACACACAACATTTGATTGCAGTTGTGACGTCATATCCCGTCGTGAAGCGATGCGTTACAGGTTGCCAGGAACACACATATTCTGTGAAAAATGACATAGCTACAATCAGCCACATTATGTACCGTAAAACAAAACGAGAAAACACGTTCTCTAACCTAACAGGAAATAAACAAACGATACGAAAAATGGTAGAAAGAAAATAGAATTCAAGTGGAAGTGGTCATATCGAATTTTGTATCAGCTTGCATGTCAAATATTTGCAAATCTAGTTACCAAGTTGGCATCTACAATTTAGTCTATCCACTTCGTCCTTCTGATACTAGTTGTCTGTGATACACTGAACAGATGACAAAATAGAAATGAAAGAACTCAAAATTCCAAAGGTAAGCAACACATAATATAATGTATATTCAGGACATTATGAGGCAAGTGACAAAAATGGTTGAAAATACAGGGATATAAATAGTAGTAAAACAAACTCTCCGACGACTGTGTTTATCTAGGCACCGGATACACATGTAATAGTTTGCAATTCTGAACAGGGCAGTATGTTTGCTACTGATTCATCATTACATTGCTACTGTGGTTGTACGTGTATTAGCCGTAATGTAACAACGTGAACCTCAGACACTTCCGTTATCAGCACAAAGTACCACAAGGCATATGGACACAAACCTGTAGATATCAACCTTGCAACGAGATTTGCAAATATAATTGACATGTAGCTAGGAGTAAACAGCCACATGTAAGTTGTAAGTACAATAAAAGTTATTGTTGTTGATATTTGACATGTAGGCAGAGACAAAATCCGATATTGACTCTTCATTTTGAATACGTTTTTACCATTTCTCATATCGTTGGTTCACTTCCCCCTTCCCCTGAGATGACTGCTGATCTTCTGGCTGGTAGGCTATGATGTTCGGTTTACTGGACGCGTTTCTCGCTTCGTTTTACAGCTAATAATGTGGTTGGTAGTTTGTCATTTTTCACAAAATTTGTGTGTTCCTTGCAACCCTACCGTGCGCTGTTTCGCTGCAGAAAATGATGTCACAGATACGATCAAATGTTGTGTTGGGTTGCCAGCATCCAGGCGGCAAAACGGTCTTTTTTGAACGGCTGTAGCATCGAATTGACGCACCAACGTGAAAAATGTTACTGAGAAAAGTTGTTTGTTTTGATGTCCTCTACACGAATCTGTGGTCCGTGTGCGCCATTAAAATGACACCCTGTGTATATATATCTTTATAATGTTATTAAATATAAAAATTACTAAATAATACATATATAAATTAATTTGTTACGTTTATATATATCAGGTATCTAAATGCAGCAAACCAATTCCTATACCAACTGATTATTATAGATTTTAATAAATTAGGAAATAATTGAAGTGGTTTTATTATGTGCAGGTTTTTATTTACTTTTTTAATATAAATGAATTAGATTTCATAGTTATTATTGTCTTGCATTCTTGTTTTACTTTAATTGTGCGTATTGATGTAGATTTGTTAATGATCTCTTGAGAAAGAGCGAGAGGCGGGATAGCATTCAACACTCACAACCACACTACTTTAGTGTGGTTTACTTAATAAAGTGTACTTGAAATCAAAAGTAATTGCTTATATTTTGTTTGATATAACAAAAACTCTCTCCCCCTCGGAATTTTTGGTTGGGGGAAATCCCCCTGTTCCCCCAGAATTTCGCACCCTGATAATAATGTATATACTAATATGGTATATAACAATAAGTACATACATATTTTACCGATGACAACTTTTATCCAAATGTGATATCTGTTTTTGTTTTTTTAATATTATTATTGAATATTGAAATGCTTTTATCTCAAGGTAAGATTTAACACGGTCGTGATTTTGGCATTGGTGTGACGGTATTATCTACAATCCAGACGAGCGCTAAAAGGACTTGGTCTATATTTTATGTATGCTAGTTCGTTGGCACCATAAATCTAGACAACAGCGGAGGCATACACACGAAGGTTCACTTTTTCAGAATTTTAAGGACCTTGTAATCAAGGGATCCCGGGTTCTATACCCTGTGGAGGTACAAGTGGTTCGGATCCAACTTTAAACTGTAGGTCCAGTTCCGATTAGCCTTACTGTGCATAAAGTGAACTTAAAAACCAAAACTCACTTTTTCAGAATTTGGAATATGTGTATTTGTATTTTACGTTGCTTTTCTGCCACTTTTGGCTAATCATGACGATGAAAATTGAGTTTTATGAGAGGGCACCTAAGAGAACACCCATGCACAAACTGGGAATCGAACCGGGGAAGTTCGGTAACGTCAGACTTTGAAATATCATAGTGATTTTTCGAAAATGACCCATGAAACTAATTGTAATTCCATGGAAATAGGACTGAATAGAAATGTTCTCATCTTCCTCTTCTTGCATTAGCTATTTTAATATTCGTAGTGTTTGTTCCTTCATCAATCAAATAATCCCATAATTGCAATACGATTAGAAGAAAATAGCATGCTATGTATGTACCTACCTGTGGCTGTTCAGTCTGTGAACAGCTGCATCATGCAGTATTTCATCTCCCACATTCCTGCGTCTTCGATAATACCACCGTAGTTTCCAAAATTTCCAGCTGATAAATAGTGGAAAGCTGTAAAAAAAACACTACGTATGCTGACCAAGGCAGTCAGCATTAAAAAGAAACTTAACAATGTGACGTTTCAACCCTATATCATAGTCTTTTATGTGTATGTCTGCGTGTATCTATATTTTCCTGTTTGAATTTTAATATTTAATTTTAGTCTGGTTTCAAGTCTGAGGAAGACCCTGATAGAGGACTGATACGTCACGTTTTGTTTTATAATTGTTATTTTTTTTTTACTTACTTACTGCGAACAACACATTATGTTCATAGATTATATTGGCACGGAGAATGTTTGTTTTTACGTCGAGCCATTTTAAGCAAATTTTCGTAGTAATTGATTCATTCAGTTGATTGATTGATTGATTGATTTAGTTTATTTTACTTCTCGTTTTGTGCCTCTTGGCTAATTTGCGAAGATGGGGATGAGTGATGAAATGATGAAATTGATGAATGGACATTCACAAACAACCAAGCCCGACCGAGATTCGAACCCGGGACCCTTGGCGTCGCAGCGCGATGTGCTAACCACTCGGCCACAGGGTCGGGCTCATTCAGTTGTGTATTGCTAAGATATATTTTGGGAAATTTAGTCTCTAGTCAACGGATATGTCTGAAATTTCTTGCGAAGTGTTTGCATGGAAGGCAAAATGTACAGCAAGAATGTTAGGAAATCGAAACAATGAGTCAATGTCCGGTTGATTGTGCTAAAACTCTTGTAAAATATACATTTTGGTTTCTCTGTTTTATTATTATACTTTTTAAGTATAGCCGGGTCTTACTAGTGCTGTATTCTCATTTTTCACTACAGTTAATCAAGTTCACATTTAATACTAGTAAATACAGACTTAAATTTGAGAGGGGTTTCTGTTTGAAAGCAGTGAAGTTAATGTTGTAGCGAGGATTGAATCCAGTAGAGTAAAGAGTATTCACGTCCGGGAAAATAGTTGTTAACTATTTTTTTTGAAACTTTAAACATACATGTTTGCGATAAAATTAAACTCATTCGTTGTGAAATATTCTTCTTCTAAACCAATTGAAATTTATTTTTTAATCGCTTTTGGACACAGCGCTGTACAGTATGTGTTGCGTTACTTAATCATTATTGGTCAGCTTCTCCATATATTTGCCTCGTGCTCAAATTTACTTTCTGTGTAGCACATCTGTATAACATCCACATTGTCGTAACTGTGGGATCCATTAGTTAAGTGGTTACTGAATTTACAGATAGGAGTATTAATGTATTTACAGAAGATCTACCGTGGGATATATTTTGATTTGAATTTCCATGAAAATTGAGTCTTTTTAATTCTACCGTGAAGCGATTATTGTCTCTGCATATACAAATTACTGGGTGTTCCAATTTCCACTTGTTTTAGATTTCCAAAAGAAATACTGAATATCTTTTTGTCATGGGAAAACCTGACGCAACAGTCGACAAATGTTCAATAATGTTTAAAAGCTTGTCGATGCTATTAGAGAGATTACATACACCGAGTGTCTAATATTTGCCCATTAATGCTACCGGCAATACTGTTTCCTCTAATCTCTTCCTCTTCTCCATCCTCAGGTAAGCAAACACTCGCCGCAAAAGAAGATGGACCGGGTCAGCCTGGAACAATAGTTGTAAGTACAAGAATCCTCTCGCCATCTGTTTAATGTTCATTTGGTGCCTGTTTGTACCCGGAGTGATCTAAGTGCGCCGTGTCCATATTTGTTCCTCATCCTCCGGGCAGGAAGGAAGACTTTGCCAGATGGACGCTCGGACGGCGTAGCAGGAATCGAAGTAATTACACGTTTTCTCAGGTTGTAAACTCTTGGGATGTTTACACGGTACTTTCCCCTTTGAAAGCGTGCCATTTTGTCGGTCGTCGGTAAGCGTTTCGGGGTTTGCTCTCCAATTAGGTGTCTCGGACGGTTCAGGTGCACGATTGGCGGACACGGTGCTCGGTTTCTTTCAGTTCGTGGGCGTTGGACTTTGACTCACATTGAACTCGGAGTTTCGAGGTGTTCTGTTCTGAAGGAAGTCGTCTACTGCGAGTTCTGAAGCCTAGAGAGTGAAATGCAGAAGAAAAATCGATTAGAAATTGTGAATAAAATTATTCATTGCAATAAGATGATGATGGTGATTCTGGAGTTGGCAACCCGATTTATTAGGAGTTGGCAACCTGATTTCTTAGGAGTTGGCAACCTGGCTTTCTTGAGGACGCTTATAACGAGCAAAATGGGTGTGGTGTGTTTCACCTATGTCACAAACTGTTGTATTGTGGGATCGAGCAGCCATGATTGTGGCGGGTTCTTGTAAACATTCGTAATTCAAACGGTTCAGGCGGCGGGGTGGTTTGAACCTTGTTTACGATGGTATACTTTGTGCAATATTAGGTTGATTAGGTCCAATAGGCACTTACGTTTATCCTAGAATTTTCCGAGAAAGAACAGAAGGTGCAATTCACGGCACGTTTTCCGATTGTTGATTAGAATACACCGTCATGGCGAGAATAAATCATGCCAACATTAATGAACAAAACAAACAGTACAGAGCGGTGGGGTGAACATATCTTTTCACCTAAGTTCATAGATCGCATTTCTCTGTGACTTTTAGTACGTTCACGGACACTTCTGGGTTGTAATAAATACATTGATTTTCAATGGAATCATTACAAGCCAGCAGTGTCCGTGACTGTACAAATGGATTGAACTGGTGATTTTTATCATACTTGCAAGTAGCGTTTCCTTGTTATTGTTTTATTTGGTAGAAAGGTGTTGATAAATTTGACAATAAAATAACATTCAAAGTTAAATTCATCTTGATAATTGCACGCTTGTACTTGATTATTTATATTTCATTCATTAACACAACCTGTTATTGTTTGTTACCTATTCATGAGAAAGGTGCCGGTAGTAGGTTTGCGTACTGTCAGAAAAAGCACTGCTTGGTTAAAACATGTTAATGATATATCAAAGTATCTGAAATTGATTAATTTTTTTGGTTCATCTTAATTCGTTTTTCTGCTATATTTGGCTAGTCGGTAAGATCAGTCATGCCCAGGCCGAGATTCGAATCCGGGACCCCTAGCATCGTAGTGCGTTGTGCTAACCACTCCGTCCCTGAGTCAAGCATATCCCAAATTGTTAAACGCCAGGAGTGAAATTACTGTTTTTGAACAACCCAACATTTCAAATTACTGCGCTTGAACAAACGTTAAAAGGAAACATAGAAGATAATGGCTGAGTCTTGGAATTTTCAGTTAATCTGTACTCAAGGTCGTCGATGACCACTTTCTCCCACCCCGAGTGGCAAACACTTAGTGGATGTAAATATTTCAAGCGGAATCCGAACCACTAATAAATACGAAAGCAAACTGATTCCATGTAGCTGGTTCAAGTAAATAAACACAGGTGAACTAGAGTTGGCTTTTTCCTTGCATTTTCATGAAATGTTACCGACATTTTACACAGTACTAACAGCAAACGTGCTCTTGGCGCAGGTGTAACGAACCCTGCGTGGTGGGTATTTCCTTGCAGACGACAAACATCTTTGCCGCAAACATGGCGGCGGTGCGAATCCTGACGTCACATGAAACCCACCTATAAACGGCATTTACGAGGTCCGTAGCGTAGGACCACGTGTCATACATATTCAGCTAGTCCAGATCTTGTGCTCATGATATGCCACACTCGGTGGAGGCACAAGTGGTTCGGATCCCACTTTAAGCTGCAAGTCCAGTCCCAATTAGCCTTCCTGTGCATAAAGTGGACTTGAAACCAAAAGTCTCACCATACGCCACTGACATCAACGGTATTAGGAATGTACCGAGAACAATACGGCCTTGTAAAAATCGAGATAAAACCCGGACTGGGTGTCCTAGACACACTTTTTCGTTCGACTCCTTGGTATGCTATTTGAAAAAGAAGAAGAAGAAAAAAGGCACTTTACTATGAGACTTCTCCAGACATACCAAGCGGATTTGTAAATCATTATTCAAAACTTTGCCTTCGTGATCTCTACCCTGTAAAATTTCGTGAATTGTTACATACACTTCAAGGCTGTTATAGATGAAAACGAGATCCGAGACTGGAGTGACCATCTCGGACAGCACGGAAAACTCAATCTCTCTTCCACGTGTTACACTCTGGACTGTATTCTAAAACGACATCAACTTTTGTTGATTGGCTCTTGTGTGCGTCGCAGGACCCAATTCTTGAAGTTGGTTGTAAATGGATAAAACGTCACGCTAAACACATTTTGCAAGAAATAATGTAAATTTACCATGATACCTGATTTCATCCCACCGTTCTACGGTGGCGGAGTGGTTAGCACATGGCTCTATTATGCCAGGCGTCCCGGGTTCGAATCCCGCCCTGGGCATGGGTGTTCTTTGCGAGCGTCCCTACGTCAGTTTCATCACTCATCCTCATCTTCGCGAGTGGCAGGAAAGCGAAGTAAAATAAACAAAATCAATCATCACATTTGGCATATATATATTCTGTGAAAATTACCACAAAAATCGCACATTTTCTGATCTGAGAGTTTATGTGTTTATAACATCCTGGCAAAACCAATATTTTATGAATATGGTGGTTATAATTGATAGCAAATCGATATTTCAGTACTATTTCGACTCCACCCGAAAAAATCCTTGGTACGCCCCTGTCAGTGGACCAGAACGTTGAGCATTCTTCGTCGAATGTTCCAGGTTCGAATCCCTTCATCTGTGTTGCCTAATAATCGCTCATCCTCATTGTCCAAAAGTGGCAGAAAGCGACCTCAAAAGAGGAAAAAAAAACAACTGCGATGAGAAGGGTACGATATATATTGCATTTATTATTAACTAGCTCATTGCCCTGTGTTGCCCGGGTATTTATTTATCCAAATTTTCTATTAAAGTTGTCCGTGGGAGAAACATGACTATCTTAAATCCACTCCGCAGCTGTGACTAGTTGATCGCGATCGAGTAAGCAAGTCTCTCTCTCTCTCTCTTGGAGTTGAACGTTGTGTCACTGTTCGTTGTGTCACTATTCATCTTAGCGACCCCGAAAACTATAGATTCCACACTAATATCGGTCGTTTTCGCTTATTTTTACATGTCACCCCTTCCCACCCCACCCCTAGGGGTGCCAGGGGTATCTTACCCCCACAGTATTTATTTCCAGATTGCAAGTGATATGTGTACCAAGATTGGTTGAAATCACTCCAGGCGTTCGAGAGTTAGGCCGGAACAAACATACATACATACATTTATATATATATATATATATATATATATATATTAAATTACATGCAGAAATAAACCTAATGCGACACCACTCAATAACTTTTAATTATAAAATTGCACATGGCGAATGTAAATACAGTTTATATACAATCTCCTGAAAATATGAGCGTGTACCTCCTGGAAGAAATGGGTGTAAGATACTAGAACTGGATATGCATTATCAGTTGGCTGTCTGTGGAGAAAGTTTAGGCAAATCAATCAGTGATATTAGTGTACAGCAACCTGCTCGGTTCTGGGCGTTCTACTTCACATGGCTATAAATTCTGAACTATCAAATAACTATTATTGCTTCAGTGTTCTATTTTTCACATTCATGCCACGAACAGCTAGTGCGATTTACACTTATGTTCACACACATACATCTTTATACTCCCGTTTTCTTTTCATCTAAATTATATATCACACCCTAATTTTTTACTATTGCTAGTGCACAGTGTATAAAATATTATATTTGTCCTACATTTTCCTTAGTGACAAGGTTTATTGCATATACTTTCTTTTTACTATATAGGTATCAGATCATTATTTACATTAACCCGTTAACTGAGGCGTAAAAATGGGACTTTTTTGCGGAGTGTCTACATATAGACGGTATTTCAAAATTAACGGTTCTTGTATTCCGGCAAGTCATTTTTATAGACACCAAATTTTTATGCGTTCAGTAGTCTACATATGGACTATTGGCAATCAAGCAATCCATTGTTGATGCTTTGTCAGCCTGAAAAATATTTTTTTGCAATATTGACTTACTTCTTAGAGCCTTGGTGGTCTAGTTGGTAGGGTGTTTGACTGCCATTCGGGAAACTCGGACTCGATTCTTTGGGTGGGTGTTCTAAGGTCGGAAAGTGGCTCTGGGTGTCACCCAGCCTCAAATGAATGGATGCCTGGGGCAACACTGGAGTGTATAGGCGATCGGAGGACGATGCTGATAATACCACCTCCAATTTGGCCGAGATCGAGAATATGTTGCGGGACTCTACCCCCAAATACCCTAAATTTGCCTTTATGGTAGGTATCGTGCTGTATGCAGGCGGAACTTTACCATTAACCGTACCTATTATGGAATATTTATTTGCGGCAGAGTCTGTATATAGGTTGTTTACCTTAGCTTAATTTTGCGGAAAGTCTTTTTATAGGCCCCCCCCCCCCCCATTATTTACGATGAAGAGAGTTTGCGGTTGCATCTATATATAGATTATTTTTTAGATGCACTTCCCTTCAAGGTCGCCGCAGGGATTAATATTGTGAGGTTAAGAAGAGGCCCTTTCAAACTAACGAGCCTGACGAGAAGGAACATATCGAGGACTACATACAAATCAAGTCATAATAGGGCTACGATGAGGAATAATTATATTTATAATTTCAGAAGTATTCTTCGTATCACTTCTTTGAGCATTTTTCCATAGAAAGTCTCTCATCAACATTTGAATTAGGAATAATATGACCACCAAAACGAATTTCACCATTTTATCCATTGGCGTCTGGGCGCACAGCCAGTATGATCGTTTCTGGGGGTTGTGTTGTGTCGTAACATGTGTGTTTCTGCTTGTCCTATCGCCAATTTCCACACCTTACACTGGACTTAATTTGAGGAAATTTTAGAGCATTTTTTAAATTTTGCACATTTTTAGATCATAAAAATCGTGTTCCCGGTCATCATTCTCCACGTGACGTCTTGAAACTTCGGAAGTCCCTACTGCCATGGAAAATGGGGGGTGGGGGAGCATGCCCCAAAGTGGTTTAGCGAAACGTCAGGTTTTGCCACACAAACTGCGGGCTGGCAATGAACTGCCCTGTTGGTCCTTTAAAATATATATATCATAGCCGGGCGTGTGAAGAAATATGTCGTCGCTGATACAGTTCGCATAAATGTTCACCCTCCCCCCCCCCCTCCACACCTACCTGCATCAAGTCCCATCACGGCGAGGCCAAAAAGGTCTTCCTCATTGGATATTGCAAGCCCGGTGCGCACTGCCCGCCCCCCTTCGACCATTACGTATTTCCGGGTCGTAATGTGGCACTTCCGGTCGGTCAATCTACGGAGCGAGGAAGGCCAAAAGGTTGGCTGTGCCGCAAGGGACGTGGGGGTTGGGGGGGGGGGGTGTCCGAGAGCACGATGGCGTATGGAAAATGGGGGAGGGGACCGAGCGTATCGGCTTCACATTATCAAAATGTCATCGTGAAATCCGAACGTTTCGCAGCAATGCATATGCATCTGCGAACACGACATCCGCAGAGTTAAGAGGGGATTCGGGGAATGGGGGGTTAGATGGGGGCGTTTTCCGCTACTTTGGAAAGTTTTTCAACTGGTTTCAAGTGCACGGAACTCCAAACGGGCGAAAAACTTCCCTTTTCGATTTCGAGTTCGGCCTACAGGTGAATAAGTGTGTTAACCCATGATTAAGTGGCAGGATTGTTCCATGGGAAGGGTGGAAGGGGGTTACGGGAGACACATGCACTGGTGATTCCAGAACAGGTTCTAATTTTTTTTTAAATTTCAGTTCAATAATATTGGGTACTCCAAAATAAAAAAGTGAACAATAATAAAGAACAACAGACGATGCACAGTTAGTTATTATTATTATTGTTTTATCATCATCATCATCAGTGACCTTTCTTTCTTGGAAGAAAGGCACTCTTCAAGTTGGTTTATTGTTGTGCTCATCATAGGAACTACTCAAAATATTGTGGTATGTTCACATATGATCGTGCATGCATGTATAGCTACATGCAGACACTCTCACACAAACATTTCATTCGTTAAAATAAAATGTTATTAGTTTTATTCTCACCTGTAAAAAGGCGTCGGTACCGTTCGTGTACCCAAGAGGGGTTGGTGTGAGTCATGGCCCCCTTTAGCCCAATATTCCTAAGAAAAGAACGCCAGAGGTAGTAAAAAATGGCAAAATGAGGGCTAAAAAAAATCCGTACCGCAGATGGCGAGTTGTCTGTAAAATCTCAACAACAATAGGCAATAGGTAGAAGAGGGTCCGAATAAGTAAGTAACTTCTTTTTTTGTCTCATCTCTTAATGCTTAACATTCTATATGACCAAAGTGTTTATTTAAAAGAGAAATAAAACACACAATCACAGTACCTAACAGTTTATTTCCTATAAAACTAATCAACTACCGAAAAATTAGTTCCACATAAATGTCCCATATTACGTAGGGAGAACAAGCAATTGTCATATAAAAACTTCCTTAACACACAGGTATAGATTTATTTATGTGTGGAGGGAGTCCTCTCTACAAACTTTTTTCCAAATCTCACTCTCAAAGATGTCGCCATGTGCATCAACGCGTTGAGAAATTTTAGCAAAAATAGAATCGGACATATGGACGTGTTAAAAGTTATAGTGGTGTAAGTCACTTTTTGTTTTAGAAAAAAGAGCACTTTTCTGATCAACACAACAGCTGATCACTAGACCTTAAACTGTCATCTGTTGACAGTTGAATGAATCTCTGACTTACTTCACGTTTTCTGTTTACAGATTGACTTATCTCGATATGGTTTCTGTATCTAAGTCTCTTTTTTTTTTTAAAAAAAAAAAAAAAAGTGACTTACACCACTGTAAATTTAACCCGTCCACTGTTGTTGGCTGCAAAATTTAAACTTTTTTTTTTGTTGTATGCATCTTGAATTTGAAAACGCATAGGATTCTCGTGCAATTCTCTTGCACATAATATTTGTATAGGTTTACCTGGAAAATACAGTTTATTGTTATTTGTGACAGAGTGTTTATGTAGTTTACACATTTCTGTTCAATTTTACATTTGTTACTCTGCCACAAATCACTGCATATATATGCGATAACATTGTGTAGTTTGTTAGGCAACTCCGTGTAAATTTTCATTACCAGTTTGATAAGAAGTCTAGTTTTGCTTCGAACTTACAAATATATTTATTTTATTTTACTAGAAGCTGGCGCAGAAATAGCGCCATTAAGTGATCATGAAATGTTTAATTTTTTTTCGTCTGTACACTCAGGGTTGAGACATCAGTACTCCTCTTCTATCTCCACTCCTCGTTCATATTCTGCACATGTAGGATGTGAGTATTTTTCCACTATTATCTTCGTAGCAGCTTAAATCAGGCAGTAGCCTGGTACCCACTGCATTCATCAATGCTTATGGATTATCGAAAACTACCTCTACCTTACAGCCTGTAAAAGAAGAGAGAAAAAAAGAAATGTGTGTCTTTTTTTCTTAACTAATAATTACACATAACAAATTAGTATTATTTAGAAACTTTTACCCTCCAAAAAACTGCTGTCAATATTTTTTCCTTGTACTAGATCTAGCAATTATGGTCTAAGCCAACATCACTCTGATTGTTTATTATTTGTTTATTGAGAACATTTCAGATACAGCACGTGACCATATTACACTGAAAGCATCAACAATGAAAAGAACAAAAGTAAATATTATTTAGCAACATATGTTCTGATGGTAGACCGAAAGGCGTACTCTGTGGAATAATTTACTGTTTAATTTTTTCCCTCCTGAATTTCAGCTGGGTTTTTTTCGTCAAGACTATGTGAATTATACATAAAGAAGTGACATTTTCGTGCGCCCCATTATATATCGGGACTGGACCTACAGTTTAAAGTGGGATCCGAACCACTAGGTGCCTCCACCAGGCATCGAACCCCTTCATTACAAGGCCACGGGAAGGAAAAAAATTACATTGATTATAGTATCAAATGAAGATACGCATGTACATGTAAATCCATTCCCCGATTTCTGTTGACATTGAATTTGAAGGAACATTTGCTTTAGGACAGTATGGAGGTAACAGTCGCAAAGTACGCCAATTTTAACAACGGCTAACTGTGTAGATTTATGCACATGAAGTTGTTACCCAAATTAGCGTATATATCTGAGAATGACCACCCCTATATAAAACAAGGAACATTCCTGGCTTACATAGAGAAATGACACACTTTCTAACGGTGTTTTTCTAGAACACCTGTTCTAAATGCACTACTACCACCGGTAAAAAAAAAAAAGGTAAGGTGCTCCCCTGTGCATAGCACCACGCCATGAAGGCGTATAGGGGGAGTGGGGGTAACGCCCCACACTTTCTTGATCCGGTCGTGAGTGGGGGTGATGTGATCAGCATCACGCCCCTGACCGCCTTTACCCCCCAGGGTTTCCCCCAGGTACCCATGTTATTCGACGCTGGGTGGGCGCCGGGGCCGCTTCCATCGTTAGAAAAGTTCCCGGATTTGAACCGGCCGGGGATCGAACCCGGAATATTCTCAAATAATAATACGAGGGCCACTATTTATATTTTGAGCCTTGGCAACACTGATTGAAGTTAGGCGCGATTTGACGTTTGCACGGAATCGTCTGGCATTAATGACCATAACGTACTTCAAATGTTTTGTCAATAGCTTGATTTGTGTTGTTTATGTTGCCTTGGAGATTGCGCGACAACAATAAAATGGGATTAACTCGTGAACATTTTCGTGCGATGATTTTTTACGATTTTCGACGTGGATTATCAAGACAAGAGTTCATCGATCAACTTACTTCCACATTTGGCGATGAAGCCCCATCCTTTGCCACTGTGAAACGCTGGTATAACGAATTTAATCGTGGCCGCCATTCGCTCACCGACGAGATTCGCGAAGGTCGTCCAAAATCAGTTGTTGTTCAAGAAAACATTGATGCTGTGCAAAACCTAATACTGCAAGATCGTCATGTGACATACTGTGAGATTGAGACAACCATAGGCATTAGTTCCACCAGCATATATAAAATATTACATGATCATTTAGCTGTGAGAAAGGTATGTTCTCGTTGGATCCCACACAATTTGACAAAAACTCAAAAAGACGCTTGCGTCAATTGGTGCAAACAAATGATCAATAAATACAATCGTGGTGCTTCAAAATACTTATATAAGATTGTAACAGGTGACGAATCATGGATATATGCATATGAGCCGGAACGTAAACAGCAGTCGACTGTATGGGTGTTTCAAGATGAACCCAATCCAACAAAAGTTGTTCGCGCTCGAAGCACATCGAAACAAATGGTCGCCTGTTTTTTCGGGAAAACTGGTCATGTGGCAACTGTGCCTTTAGAGGAACGTAGAACGGTCAACTCTGAATGGTACACAACAATTTGTTTTCCAGAGGTCTTTGGTCAAATACGGAAAACAAACAAACGCCGTCGGATCATTCTTCATCAAGACAATGCCAGCTGTCACACATCTCTTCTAACAACCGACTTTATGAACAGTCAAAAAATCGAATTGATGGGTCATCCGCCGTACAGTCCTGATTTGGCACCCAATGACTTCTTCTTGTTCCCGAATGTCAAGAATAAATTGCGTGGACAACGATTTTCGTCGGCGGAAGACGCCGTTGATGCGTTCAAAAACCATAATATGGAGGTGTCTCAAGAAGATTGGAAAAAGTGTATTGACCATAAAGGAGAATACTTCGAAAAACAATAAAGCAGTTTTCAATGCCAAATTCCTGTTTTTTCATTCTTAGGCTCAAAATATAAATAGTGACCCTCGTAATGTAACCAAACTGTCAATAATAAACACAGTTTGCAAATAAGAACACATCACGAGCTCCACTAGAAACAAGCGCATTTCGAAATCCAGCCAATAGCATTGCGTTAATTGATTACAAAGCCCTCTAGAGGAAATTCCAATCACTAGACAAACAAGGGAATAACACTCCACGACCCTATAACACTAGACAAATGCCTCAATCTATCGATTTCAAGTTGTGCAGGAAAGACAAATAGAAGCGAATCCAAAACATTTCAACATTCGTAATAAGAAGATATTGATGCTATTTTTTCTTTACAGAGTGCACTTGAGTAAGTACTCGCAGATCAACTTACATTAATCACTAAAGACAGTGCCTCAAAGTAAAGTTTATTGATTCATTGTTTTGGTTTATTTTACTTCGCATTTCTGCCACTTTCGGCAAATCACGATTGATTGATTGATTGACTTGCTTTATTTTACTTCACCTTTTGTGCCACTTTTGTCTAAGTTGCGAAGATGTGAGTGATGAAATGTTGAAATTGATGATTACACTCACAAACACCCATGCCCAGGCCACGATTCGATCCCGGGACCCCTGGCGTAGTAGCGCGATGTGCTAACCACTCCGACACTGGGGCCGGTTAAAAACAAAGTTATACGTTTGTGTAAGTACTAAGGCGGGGTACATAAAAAGCACAGCGGCCATGCTCCAGAAGTAATTCTAAACAGATGTAATGCTAGAATTTGGAACATCGTAGTTGTTTTTCGAAAAAGAAAAAATATTGAATAGTCTCTGCTGTCGCAAGACAAAGACCAGCGGCACCTTAAGTTACAAACCGTGATGTAGTCATGAAGTGCACGAGTGTCAAAGAACGAAATAAAATCTTAAACACGAGCCTGGCTGTAGTTCTTGGAACAAGCCTCAACTTATCATGTTCGAGTTCGGAGGAAGAGAGTTGTATTTACGTAATTAATTTTGAAATTCACACACCTTATGAGAGAAAACTGTCGAGAAAACTTCGCGGCAAAGAGCAACTACTTTCCCCCTCTTTTTGTTACATACGGTAGCAAGTTGTACATTTTAGAGATTGCCTCTTTCTTCAAAGTTAGAGATTTTATGAAACCCCATGGTCCCTTGCCTTTGAATTCAGATTTCGGAAACTGTGCAATTTAAGCACAAAGGATGTTCAGGTGGCGCATGGACGTCCGAGCAGAGAGAGCAAAGAAATTTACCTTTTCTGGTACACGTCCCACTGCTGGCATCTATCGTGCGAATTCTGAACTAAACGGGAAGAAGGTTCACCTTAATACATGGAAGTTTCAACGGCTGAAGAAACGAAATGCATATTAAGAATCAACAAGTAAAGAATGTGTAAAATGAATCCCATTCATTGTTCTATATGGAGTCTTACGAGTCTCATATATCGTATATCTTAATTCAGTCTGTAGTTTACCCTAGAATTTCAGATTTGATGGATTTTGTAATCAAATAATTCCAGGTACTATTCGCGTGGGGAGAAACGTCAGTAGTTTTGAACCCACTTTAAACTAATTTCCTTGCCCATCATAGAAGCGGACTTGTGTATATATATATATATATATATATATATATATATATATATATATATATATATATATATATATATATACACACAAGTCCGCTTCTATGATGGGCAAGGAAATTAGTTTAAAGTGGGTTCAAAACTACTGACGTTTCTCCCCACACGAATAGTACCTGGAATTATTTGATTACAAAATCCATCAAATCTGAAATTCTAGGGTAAACTACAGACTGAATTAAGATATACGATATATGAGACTCGTAAGACTCCATATAGAACAATGAATGGGATTCATTTTACACATTCTTTACTTGTTGATTCTTAATATGCATTTCGTTTCTTCAGCCGTTGAAACTTCCATGTATTAAGGTGAACCTTCTTCCCGTTTAGTTCAGAATTCGCACGATAGATGCCAGCAGTGGGACGTGTACCAGAAAAGGTAAATTTCTTTGCTCTCTCTGCTCGGACGTCCATGCGCCACCTGAACATCCTTTGTGCTTAAATTGCACAGTTTCCGAAATCTGAATTCAAAGGCAAGGGACCATGGGGTTTCATAAAATCTCTAACTTTGAAGAAAGAGGCAATCTCTAAAATGTACAACTTGCTACCGTATGTAACAAAAAGAGGGGGAAAGTAGTTGCTCTTTGCCGCGAAGTTTTCTCGACAGTTTTCTCTCATAAGGTGTGTGAATTTCAAAATTAATTACGTAAATACAACTCTCTTCCTCCGAACTCGAACATGATAAGTTGAGGCTTGTTCCAAGAACTACAGCCAGGCTCGTGTTTAAGATTTTATTTCGTTCTTTGACACTCGTGCACTTCATGACTACATCACGGTTTGTAACTTAAGGTGCCGCTGGTCTTTGTCTTGCGACAGCAGAGACTATTCAATATTTTTTCTTTTTCGAAAAACAACTACGATGTTCCAAATTCTAGCATTACATCTGTTTAGAATTACTTCTGGAGCATGGCCGCTGTGCTTTTTATGTACCCCGCCTTAGTACTTACACAAACGTATAACTTTGTTTTTAACCGGCCCCAGTGTCGGAGTGGTTAGCACATCGCGCTACTACGCCAGGGGTCCCGGGATCGAATCGTGGCCTGGGCATGGGTGTTTGTGAGTGTAATCATCAATTTCAACATTTCATCACTCACATCTTCGCAACTTAGACAAAAGTGGCACAAAAGGTGAAGTAAAATAAAGCAAGTCAATCAATCAATCAATCGTGATTTGCCGAAAGTGGCAGAAATGCGAAGTAAAATAAACCAAAACAATGAATCAATAAACTTTACTTTGAGGCACTGTCTTTAGTGATTAATGTAAGTTGATCTGCGAGTACTTACTCAAGTGCACTCTGTAAAGAAAAAATAGCATCAATATCTTCTTATTACGAATGTTGAAATGTTTTGGATTCGCTTCTATTTGTCTTTCCTGCACAACTTGAAATCGATAGATTGAGGCATTTGTCTAGTGTTATAGGGTCGTGGAGTGTTATTCCCTTGTTTGTCTAGTGATTGGAATTTCCTCTAGAGGGCTTTGTAATCAATTAACGCAATGCTATTGGCTGGATTTCGAAATGCGCTTGTTTCTAGTGGAGCTCGTGATGTGTTCTTATTTGCAAACTGTGTTTATTATTGACAGTTTGGTTACATTACGAGGGTCACTATTTATATTTTGAGCCTAAGAATGAAAAAACAGGAATTTGGCATTGAAAACTGCTTTATTGTTTTTCGAAGTATTCTCCTTTATGGTCAATACACTTTTTCCAATCTTCTTGAGACACCTCCATATTATGGTTTTTGAACGCATCAACGGCGTCTTCCGCCGACGAAAATCGTTGTCCACGCAATTTATTCTTGACATTCGGGAAAAAGAAGAAGTCATTGGGTGCCAAATCAGGACTGTACGGCGGATGACCCATCAATTCGATTTTTTGACTGTTCATAAAGTCGGTTGTTAGAAGAGATGTGTGACAGCTGGCATTGTCTTGATGAAGAATGATCCGACGGCGTTTGTTTGTTTTCCGTATTTGACCAAAGACCTCTGGAAAACAAATTGTTGTGTACCATTCAGAGTTGACCGTTCTACGTTCCTCTAAAGGCACAGTTGCCACATGACCAGTTTTCCCGAAAAAACAGGCGACCATTTGTTTCGATGTGCTTCGAGCGCGAACAACTTTTGTTGGATTGGGTTCATCTTGAAACACCCATACAGTCGACTGCTGTTTACGTTCCGGCTCATATGCATATATCCATGATTCGTCACCTGTTACAATCTTATATAAGTATTTTGAAGCACCACGATTGTATTTATTGACCATTTGTTTGCACCAATTGACGCAAGCGTCTTTTTGAGTTTTTGTCAAATTGTGTGGGATCCAACGAGAACATACCTTTCTCACAGCTAAATGATCATGTAATATTTTATATATGCTGGTGGAACTAATGCCTATGGTTGTCTCAATCTCACAGTATGTCACATGACGATCTTGCAGTATTAGGTTTTGCACAGCATCAATGTTTTCTTGAACAACAACTGATTTTGGACGACCTTCGCGAATCTCGTCGGTGAGCGAATGGCGGCCACGATTAAATTCGTTATACCAGCGTTTCACAGTGGCAAAGGATGGGGCTTCATCGCCAAATGTGGAAGTAAGTTGATCGATGAACTCTTGTCTTGATAATCCACGTCGAAAATCGTAAAAAATCATCGCACGAAAATGTTCACGAGTTAATCCCATTTTATTGTTGTCGCGCAATCTCCAAGGCAACATAAACAACACAAATCAAGCTATTGACAAAACATTTGAAGTACGTTATGGTCATTAATGCCAGACGATTCCGTGCAAACGTCAAATCGCGCCTAACTTCAATCAGTGTTGCCAAGGCTCAAAATATAAATAGTGGCCCTCGTATTATTATTTGAGAATATTCCGGGTTCGATCCCCGGCCGGTTCAAATCCGGGAACTTTTCTAACGATGGAAGCGGCCCCGGCGCCCACCCAGCGTCGAATAACATGGGTACCTGGGGGAAACCCTGGGGGGTAAAGGCGGTCAGGGGCGTGATGCTGATCACATCACCCCCACTCACGACCGGATCAAGAAAGTGTGGGGCGTTACCCCCACTCCCCCTATACGCCTTCATGGCGTGGTGCTATGCACAGGGGAGCACCTTACCTTTTTTTTTTACCGGTGGTAGTAGTGCATTTAGAACAGGTGTTCTAGAAAAACACCGTTAGAAAGTGTGTCATTTCTCTATGTAAGCCAGGAATGTTCCTTGTTTTATATAGGGGTGGTCATTCTCAGATATATACGCTAATTTGGGTAACAACTTCATGTGCATAAATCTACACAGTTAGCCGTTGTTAAAATTGGCGTACTTTGCGACTGTTACCTCCATACTGTCCTAAAGCAAATGTTCCTTCAAATTCAATGTCAACAGAAATCGGGGAATGGATTTACATGTACATGCGTATCTTCATTTGATACTATAATCAATGTAATTTTTTTCCTTCCCGTGGCCTTGTAATGAAGGGGTTCGATGCCTGGTGGAGGCACCTAGTGGTTCGGATCCCACTTTAAACTGTAGGTCCAGTCCCGATTAGCCTTTCTGTGCATGAAGGGGACTTAAAAATAAGCTCAAAGTTATTTTTATGTTCCATATTTTTACATAATTAGCTTTCACCACATATTTTAGTTATTTTTATAATAGTTTCGATATTTTCAAACATTCGACATTTTTGCCACATTCATGTTATTACTACATTTCAGGTTCCCCTTCTTGTGTTAAATTCCTAAGTTTTTCGTTCACGTGTATTCTATTTTGTACTCGCTGTTTATTTTAAATCTTGACAATAGACAGCCGGTTCGCGTGGCGTAGTGGTTAGCATACCGCGCTATGGGTTTGAATCCTGGCCTGGGCATGTAGGCCTAGAATGTAGGCCTATCTAACACTTGCAAAGCTCTGATAATGTGGTTAGGTTGCTTGACTTAAGTTAAAAAATAAACATACATTTTGTGTGTAAAAAGTACTAAATAAGCACATATTTCGAACAATCATATCATTGATTGAATTTCAGTGAAAATATTGGAAAATTTCACTTTGGGAATTACTGCCCTATGCAACAGTCAATTTCTGTTCAAATTTCCTTCTCGTTTTTACTTTTAACATGAAGTGAATGTTCTAAAAACTTGGGGTTCTAAATGTGGTGTAAAAATAGAGTAGTAACCTTCCCACAAATATGTTTAAATTCAGCCCTAATGACTAGGGAAAAATTTTCGGTCTGGAAAACCTGGAGAAGTTAGTGAATTTCGTTTTTACAAATTTGTAGACACACTGTCGCATGGTCTTCCAGTAATATTTATGAATTACCCCCCATACGTAATAAATTCTAATAATTCTCTGAATGCTAGTGGCAATGGTATACATTAGCGTGCTATCTAAATTGGACATTATCCATTGCCTAGTGCTTTTAACTATACTTATTCTAAGTTTCGAGACAAGTGTACAAATTTATTTTTGCCGGTGTTGGAGATCGAGTTATGTAGTTATTCGCGTTGTAATTCTTAGTAGGTTTCAAGGATAGTAATAAGCATTAGATAATTTAATTTTTGTTACCTTAGACATACTACGAGTTTTTCCCTAGAAGAAATGGCTCCGCGGAATTTCCTGTTTCCTTTCTTTAAGGCACAGTATTTTCAGTATGCTTTTCAAAGTTGCAAGTGACTTTCGAAAATTCTTTAGAAGCTTTCTACCGTTGGCCACCAAACAAAGGTACAGGGTATAAGACTCACCTTCTGTTTTGCGGCTTGACTAATTGGATGGACCCAAAGCCTTTTCTGTTTTATCATTTTCTTCTAACGCCAATACTACCAAGTCCGTCGTTGAAAAACTCTTAAACATTGTAGTTAGAACAATAGACAGGCGCTTTGTACCAGAAAAATTGGCGTATACTGCCAAGCATCCAACACCTGACTGACAATGATCGTACCTTGACCAGAGAGAAGCCTGAGCGCTAGTGTGAATGAAAGGACACGTATTTAGGGTGGGTGGGGGTTCAAGGGATCCAGACCCCCTCCTCAAAAGACTTACCAAGTACTAAAATTAAATAATCAAAATATAATTGTGCAGCATTTGTTATGTAATCGGTGGTTATTTGCAAGGCAAGGAATTGGGATCATTCGGCGTTGAAGGACAGATTATGCACACTCCTACTTATGATAATATCCATAAAATATTAATCAGGAACTTTACTTCTCGTCATTTGAGTCCAACTCCTTTTTGTCATTCAATAAATATTCAATTCTTTATCTATTTGACATTAATTTCCTTGCCAGGGCGGTTGTTTTCATACAAATTTTGGCAATCTTCACTACACGTAAGCTTGATAATGGATAAGTATTGTTACGTATCTGTTCTTTTGCCATCTTCTTTCCTATTCATGTAATAATAATACAATATTAGTTAATGTACATATCTAGTTAATATTATTTAATTTTAATTATATATAATTATTCTATTATTATTATTATTGAGACACTTGGTCGAACACCCCCCCCCCTCCCCCCGAAATGTATTTCTAGATACGTGTCTGACTCTGAGTGTGACCTGAGCGTTGATGTGAATCAGACCTTACTCTGCATGTTAATAAATTCTATGCAAATGTTCCAAACAGTGCAAAGATGTGGCAAAACCATTCAGTTTATTTGGGTCAAATGTCAAATCACATGTTAATATTCCAGGCAATTCTTATGTTGATGTAAGTGAGAGTGGGGGTAATGGTGCACACTCAAAGGGAGATGCGCGTATTGAGTTACTTGTTAACAACTAAAAAGTTTGAAATTACGCTTCACTTATTCAGTATCTTGTGATGAATTATTGCTCACAGCAGTGACGTGTACAATGTAAGCTACCGAAGCATTGCTTCGGAATGCAATAACGTAACAAATTATGTCATTATAATCACACGATTATTCAATAATATCTAGATAAAACTGTTCCATTTCTTCGCTACACATAGAACAAATACCAGTCCCTGCAGGCCTGCACTGAGGTTGAGCTGAAGCGATTTCCCTCTCGCATCAGTTCGGCAGTGGCAGACAGTTGCGCGCGCACCTCAAGGTCACAGGCCGTGTGCGTGTATTTCTGCTACAAACGAAGCTAGCATCGGACACGGAGTTATTTTACTCTGTACAGAGACAGAGAGAATGAGCCTCATAGACAATGTTACATTGAATTCTGGTTTAGGAATATTAATTATAGGTACATTATGTGAAATGTGGCAATGTTCGCAATTACCCAGCATACAGTGGTAATGGTGAACACATTTGATATTACATAAAAAAATATGCTATGTATCAAGTTTGGTTACTTCTTAAGAGGTGGACTTAACTTAAAGACCAAGAAAACCTACATACCATTTGGAAACAACAGTATTGTATACTTGAAGATGATATGAATAATAAAAAAAAGGCAAAATATAAACCTTGTCGGGCAATAAAACATAAGACTAACAGTTCAAACAATCACAGTTTATACATCTCATTATCTTTACATTATCGTTAATGTCAATCAATATACTTGCTACATAATTATTGTATATTTTTAATAGAGAAAATAAGGGAGAACTTTCATTTAACATCGCGAGATAATGGCGAACACGAGGATGACAACTTTTCGCCATTGCCCCAAAACTCGAAATTTATTTTATCCAGCAATTCTGAAGTTACAACCGTCCGTATTCAATGCAAAAAATACAGAAACTACCTTCTGATTTCCTACTTTTTAATTTATATGTGAATGAAGTTAATGTATCTTCTACTTGTAACAAATCGCAGAATCACAAAAAAAACCTCTTTCACTACTGAACAACGGCTTCTACAGTAATAACTATACAAGAGAAGTATATCCAGTAGTATACGAAACATAGTAGCACCAATCAAGCCTTCTTGAAGTTTGACGGAAGCTTCATACTTGTGTGTTCAAGAATACCCTGCGTTCACCATTAACCCACTCTCCCTTATGTGCAATGAAACCAGAGTTTCTTCCAAATATTACAGAGGTACCCTTTTTCTATACGGATCTTCTGCCCTGGTTTCATTGGTGTCGACATGAACTAATGAATCATGAAGGTCCATGGAAAACCACAGAAACCATAGTTTCATTATTATGCCAGTGGTACAAGAAATGTAATTGTGTTAATAAACAGACTGAGATCGGAACATTTGTGTACTAAACAACATTTATGGAAAATTAAAATTACGAACAGCAACAAGAGATGTGAATGTGTCTGGGAAAAGTGCAGACGTAATTTGCACAAAGCACTACATAAATCAAAGCTGCAGTTTACAATAAATTTGGCAAGTTTGGTTGTGAATGCAGATGTTCGACTGTTTGTAAAAATACGATTGTAAAGTAGCAGCGGGAAAATAGATGGAAACAGTGCTTTCTTTCTAGGAAGAAAGATTCCGGTTCTGTCCAAGTGGGTTTGTTATTGTTATTGTGTTCATCGCAAGAACTACTCAAAATATTGTGGTGTGTTTAATAAATGATTGTGCATGCATTCAGGTAACGGCACACATTTAATTGATTGATTGATTTGGTTTATTTTACTTTGCTTTTCTGCCACTTTTTGCTAATCGCGAATATGAGGATGAGTGATGATATGATGAAAGAGATAAATGGACACTTGCCCAGGCCGAGATTCGAACCTGCACACCCTGGCGTCGTAGAGCGCTGTGCTAACCACTCCGCTACGGATTTTAAGGTGCAGGACATTTCCAAAAATATAGCTCTTTTGATACCGATCGTTTGAGATACGTATTTTAGAACATGAAATCAAGCAAAGTCCACACACTTTGTTGCACTTTTTCGTGAGATTAGCACATTTATCTCCTTTTTACCCCCTCTTTGATGCTTCATCATCTTTTCTCTTCCTTATCTTTCATGTTTTGTTAAAAAAAAAAATGGACAGAAAAATAAAGGATTTTCACTCTTCTTGAGCAGCTACATAATATCCTATAGTGTCATTTTGTAGAGCAGACGGAGAGCTATGAAATGGTATAATATAATCATTGCAGCCCCAATAGTTTCCAAGATAATGTAGTTCCTCGTATAAGGATCTCATGAGCTCAAAACGTCAGCGACTTACATTCGAAAACATAGAAATGTTAAACGTAATCCAGTACAGCAAGTTGTTTGAAACCCAGTATTTCCTAAACATTGGTGACTTTATCTAATTATTACTTATTGAATAAAGAATGTATGTCAATGTCATTGGTTTAGACCTGAATAAAGGCATTTATCAGCACCTTTTTTTTGCATCTTTTTCAAAACATTTTTAGAACCTTTTTTCCCTTTTTCTGACCATAATTTGCACCTTAAAATCCCGTCCCTAGTTTATTCTCACGTACAAAAAGGTGCCGTTGCGGCGTGTCCATGGGTACCGCCAGAATAAAGGCACTGGTTGTAAATATATATATATATATATATATATATATATATATATATATATATATATATATAATATATATATACGTGTGTGTGTGTGTGTGTAAAACAATAATGTACATACGCTGAAATAAGAGGGGAATTCGTGGACAAACAGGGTTAGAAAGTCGTTAGGTTCAAACAAATTGATTGATGTGGTTTTGTTTTACTTCGCTTTTCTGCCACTTTTGGCTAATCGCGAAGATGAGGATGAGTGATGATACGAGGAACACTCACAGAGAACACCCATGCCCAGGCCGAGATTCGAACCTGTAAACCCTGGTATCGTAGCGCACTGTGCTGACCATTCCACCACTGTCGGCACGAAACAAATGTCTGAATGAATATTTATTATGAATAGAATTAGATTGTTCTGTGAAATGCCACAATCAAATTTACTAAATAGCTATAGGTCTTTTCCACTCTTACGGCGGCCGGTCCTAGTTCTGGCAAGGGAAGCGGGGAGCGGGAAATACGCCGCAGACCAACCAGACAACAGCAGTGGCGCAGAGAGACGACGCGGGGGGAAAAAGTACTACGTGAACCTCAATCTACTGGCTGCTGGATTGGTCGCTTCCCCGCTCCCCACTTTCCTTCATAGCACTAGGATCGGCCGCCGTTAGAGTGGAAAATACCTTTAACATCTACTTGTAGCAGATCTCTTTCAAGAACGTACGAAGAGAATGAAGACGGAGGCAGAAGTCCGACAATATCGGACAACAAGAATGCATAGAGGATCGTTGCGGATTTAAGCGTTGACTAGAAAGGCAAAGAGAAAATTAAAGGTTGTTGGGTCAATATAACCTACATTTATTTGTCGATTATGTTGAACTACCCATATGACATAACTACGCTGCCCCGGGCCACTAAATAAATAAATCCGGGCTTATGGGCAAAAAATTGTGGTTTCAAAAATATTTCACTTTGCATGGAATCAGGCTTATACGTAGATTTGTTTGGAAATCCTAGTAGAAAATTCTTGGGCATAATTCGAACCTAGGACCTAGAGGCGTAGCCAGAATTCATTTTCGGACATGGCCCATCATTGGATAATAACAAAAATAAGTGTGTTGCAAAAATTTGAAAGTAGTAGGGAAATAGCCTAACAAGTTCCTGTCACTATGTATATCAATTGTGCCTACTACGTACACAATATACCACTTCACTTAATGAATCTATTGTACACATTGAACTGGCGCAGCAGAAAATTTCACAACCCAATAGACACTATCTATTTGCCTCATTTTCGAAATTGTAAATCGGAAGATTTCGTTGCAGAATGATTACTGAATAATAATGCATAATGATAACAGTTTTGGATTCAGCATCCCAAAATTTCTGGAAAAAAAAAGAACCGACGCAGACATTACAGTAATCATTTTGGTCGCATACCTGCGTAATTTAATTACACGTCGGCCTATGTGACAAAGTCGTTAGCTTATCGCGCTACGAAGCCACTGTCCTTTGCATTGCTTTTCTGTCACTTATGGCAGGATCAATGTTTGCCTGTTGTAACAGTTCTCAGTTCAATAAATAACATTCGGCGCCCAATATGAAGATAAAATATAACATTGTCAAAGTTAGTCTTTCGGTCGAACATGGCTTTTGAAAGAGGTGGGAGCTCCTGGCGCGGTCCCTGCAAGTAGCGAACTAAGTTTTTTCGAAACTAGAGCTAGGAATAGAAAACTATTTTCGGACAACCATGTCTGAAACACGCTTGAATGGTCTATCGATGATACCTATAGAGCACCAGCTGGCTGAGACATAGAATTCGCTAGTGCCAAAGGAAAAAGTTTCCTTCAATTAATTATGTTTAACAACTATAGTTATTTATTGAATAAATTAGAAGAGGATACAAACCTACGTTTTTGTAGTTTTATTATTTTAATGGCTGTATTAGCAATCAAAATTGTTTCCATTTTAAATTTTTCCATACTAAAAAGAACATTGCATGTAAATTAAAAAAAAATCATATATCACAGACCTACAAAGGTACAAAATATGAGGTCAAATCTTCAAAGCATTTCTTTCCTAATACTTATTATATTTAAGATACGGCAGTGGCGGCGATTAGGGGGTGCATGGGGGCAGTTGCCCTCCCACGTTTTGCCAGTTTTTGCACCCGCACAGTAACGGCGATCTAGGAAGGCAAAGACAGTTTACTTTCTGTTGGTGTTGGTCTAAGATACTAAGCGCACGAGTAAGAAATGGCAAAAAGTTTAGGGACAACTACCCTCCCTAATCGCAGCCACTGCCCCTCTTAATGCTAAGCTTTGTCTACAAGAGAAAGTAATATGTCTTTCCTCCCAGTTTTGGCACACAATTTGCCGCTACTGGTTTCACGATATGAATGTAATTTAGTGTCGTATTTTTTAAAGGTTTGCTGTGATCGAGTTAGCTTGAAAGATCCCATTGTTTATTTTATAATTTCATGTTTTACTTAGGATCATACTGATTTTAATTTCCCGTTTCTGCGTAATGACGAGGTAGGAGGCGTTCGAAAGAAAGCGGCAACCGCCCAGGGTGGCAAAATGACTAGCGCCGGCCCTGAATACATGCTCTACCATATCACCCCAGATTTTACAATTAGGCTAGCATCGATTTAAAAAAATATATAATGGGTTGGTTATTATATGCACGTGATACAGAAAACACACAAACATTAAAAAAAACCACAATGTAATCGTTATTTTAAAAGAATTGAAATTTCCAATAAGCGAACTCCAAATAATAAAAAGGACGTAAGGGGGTCACCCTTTCTCAAGACACCAAAATGTCAACGTCACTTCCACGTAGTACACCCTGGACTGTATTTTACAGACTATTGAGGGGCTGGGTCTGAACCCGTGTGTTGTGCTGTCCATATGTGTTTGTGATTGTCCCTTCCTTTATTCCATGTTATCATTCAGCCTCATCTTCGCGATTAGCCAAAATTAGCACGAAGAAAAATAAATCAAATCAATCTAAATATTAATAAAATATTTTTTGCATTGAATTTGAAAATTCAGGAGCCAGGTGAAAATTTTCAGGCGGCAGGGCGACCTGTATTTTTCTACCCTGAGGGGGGCCTATCGGTGAGTTGAAATTTTCCGTTACTTTGGACTACAAGGTTGCAACTCTACAGTTGTACTTCTAGCTGTAGCTGTAATAATATCATAGCGTTGTTGCTTACAACTAATATCTCAATAGCATTTCTGATCTTCTCTTTGTTCCACATTTTCGGATCTGCCCTTTCCGCTCAAAAAACCTAAGGTACGGACCTGATCGAGACCGATCCTAGGTTCGATTCCTTGGCGAGACATCAATGTGCCTTTGACTACTTGTCCACTCCATTATCCATCTTCATCGTCACGATCAACCCAGAGAATTAACCCTAGCTTTTACCCGTGCTTACTTACTTACCTCACAGGCCCATACTAAAATCAACAAACCATTTTCTTATCGAATCACTGTTTTCTTTGTTATTTATATAAGTATAGTTATGTATTAATTATAATCATTAGAAGAATTAGAATAATAACCAATTATTGCATGAGTGTCACGTAACATTCACTTAACCTAAAAAAAAATATTAATTTTTCATCAATACTTTTCTTGTTTATTTAGATACAGTTATAAATTATAATAGTAACAAAAATGGCAATCATTACCAACCAATTGTACACTTACACTGGCAGAAGCGTCATGAAGAACACATCCAAAAGGGGTATCAAGTGAATTTTGCCTCCTACCTTTATGTTTTTATGAACAAAGTAATACAGAAACATTTCAAACACCCTAGGGAACAATGTAATTTATTTTCAATTTTTTATAAAAAAAAATGTTGACAGTTCAAAAATCGAAAAACAAGAAGTTGTGGGCCTGATACTTCCCCGTCGGGTAAGCTAGAGTTAAGAAAGCGACGTTAAATCATTAAACCACAGTTTCATGTTGCTTCCGATGGTCTCAAAGGAGAATTCAAAGCAAATTTAACTTTTAATGAGTTATAAACACCAGTATATAGGGTGTCTCATAAGTAATAGCGCAAACTGACACAGGTGAAAGTGCACAATAATAGAAGCAAAAAGTCTCAGTAAACATGGGTCTGCAAAAGAGCAGTTTTCGAGATAATCGCGAATGTGTGATTACAAGCCGCCACTGACTTCATTGTTTGTAAACGTCGTTCTAGTTGGTAAAATGCTAATAATGTGTGGGTACAAGCCGTCATTGATTGCATTTTGTAAACACCGAGTGCTTTACTCCTTGCGCGTTCCGAGGTTTGCTCTTTGTTTACAAAACAGAACATTTCCGAGAGGTGGCTTTGTTATCAAACAGGATGGATACAATCAGTACACAGTCTAATCGTACTGTGGGAGTCACTTTTCTTACTGTATTATTAGCATTTTACCAACTAGGACGACGTTTACAAACAATGAAGTCAGTGGCGCCTTGTAACCACACATTCGCGAATATCTCGAAAATGGCTCGTTTGCAGACCCATGTTTACTGAGACTTTCTTTGCTTCTATTATCGTGTATTTTCACCTGTGTCAGTTTGCGCTATTACTTTCGAGACACCCTGTATAGTTCATCGAAAGGCTCATCTTCCAAACATACCAAACCAGCAGAAGAGAATACAACCCTTCTACTGGAGAGAATAGAAGGGGTAAGTTGTAGGGATGAAGGGTGAGACAAAAACGGATAGACGAAGCTAAGGGAGAAGACACAAAAGAGGGGAATAAGGACTACTAAAAAACTCTCAGGTAAGAATTTTTTTATGCCTACAACGGCATCTTATACGAGGGGACCTTGGAGGTAAGATTGCCCGTTAGATGCGTTTCACGGAGGGGTCAGGGACGTTTGCCCATTTGTAAAGCCCGAAAACAAGTTCTCTCGGGAGGGACAAAAGCGTTTTCTTCATCAGAAAAGAATCCATTAGCAACGGTTTGCTAAAGTAAATGTTTTTTATGCTCATTTCGCTTCCTGGCAACGACCATAGCTGTAGCCACGGGGGAGGCGTCCAAGGTTGATGCCGAGGACCTGCCCGAATGCATTTTTGGGTATGTTTCACTAGGTGGAAAATTGGGACTTGCTCTTGGTTGATTTTCACTCAAGACCTGCATGTGTGTATGGTGAATTTAACATGGGTTTTTAATGAAGTTTCTGCACAAACGTGGAAAAAAAAATTCAGCACTATCCACAAACCAACACCACCGTAAAATACACGCTTTGGTATATTTTATAGTAACTACTTTCTACTAGGGATAGCCACAAAATCCGGAAAGCGGATATCTGGATTCCAAATTATCGTATATCCGTTTCGAATGCAACGGATAATCCGAATAGAACAGATTTGATGAAGGATTAGTAGGGAAAACGTACAGTGAAATACGAAAATTACGAGTAAAAGAATATGTGGATGGTAAAACGGATAAAATATAAAACTGTCAGGATAATGCACACATTCTATATGCGTAAAATTCGGATAATTCGAATATCGGACATCAGAATATCCGGATAAAATTTTATCCGAATTTGGCTATCCCTACTTTATACGTCATATTGTCTACAATTACAAAAGAAAGAAACAGGGAAAATACTAAAAGTATTCCAGACGTTTTGCAGAACTGTACTCCTGATTACTTTTGAATACTTTGACCTGAAAATCCCGAAAAAAAATGCAAAACCAATGAAATCAAACTACGAGTGAAGGTATTGAAAATTTTGGGAATTTTGAAAATATGTTTAAAAACCTGAAAGGGCAGGGAAATATCCTATGTCTTTTTTTTTGTTCTTGCCAGAATTTGAGAATGAAAATAAATTCCAGCTTGTTGGTGCGAAATATTCTGTACAAAAATATTTTTGTAATTTGTGTTTCTACATTTATTGTGCACAAGGTTGAATAAATATTGAATGAATGGTAATTGCAGTTTACAACATTTAATGCGAGGCACCACTATGTGCCTCCACCTGGTATCTGACCCGGGAATTTAGCATTTGGAACTTGCCTGTTAACATGTTGAAGCATCACAGAATAATCTGGAAATTTATTTTTACAATTTGCCTGGAAAAGTTAAGTAATTTGTTTTGGCATAATGAGTGGGAATCCTGTTTCAGTACATATTCGCTGCATACTAAAAGTGTTCTTTTATGTACACCGCACGTATGAATCGAAGAAGCACGTGGTGCAATTGTTCATTCTCTAGGTATTTTGTATCAGTTGATTACTACAGGATCAGATTTAGCTGTAACTAAATTTTCAAAAAGAGTTTTAAGTTTCGTATTTGTTTCCGACATAGTCCAAAACAACGGAAGCTAATTATTCATAAACAAGGAACGGATTTATATGTACCTAACATATTAGATATGTAAATATATACATATACAGTGCCGGCGATTAGGGGGCCAGTTGTCCCCCTAAACCTTATGTACCAAGGAAAAGTTCTTGCCCCCCCCCCCCCCACTTCCCCCCATAGTTTTGGAACCCAATCGCCGCAATTGTACATATAATTAATTATCTTAATAAAAAATATGGACTTATAATTGTGGAAAATGACAATTTCCATTAATCAAGCTGCTCACGTAGCTAAATACAATGCGTTCAATATCGCATGAAGTAATGCAAGGATATTAAAAACATGCAATGGATTTCATCACGAAAGCTTGAGCTTGCATCCTCTATTGTTGACAACAATGTTAGAATAACTGGTGTGTTGAGTATTGTCAAGATTTGAAGTAAACGGAGAGTACAAAACAGAATACAGATGAACGGAAAACCTTTGGCATTTAACTCAAGAAGGTAATGTGTAGTAACAACATGAATATGAATTCATGTCGGAAAATGTTCGAAATTATGGTAATTACTGATCGGCCACTGCCTTGTCAAGTGCTGAACGAATGTCCAAAAGCAAATTTAGGGATTCTGTTCTACTTGCGATAGCTGTGGATTTGCCTACTTCCGAAATTCAGTGTTTCTTACAGTGACGATTCTTGCACATATAGGGGCACCAATGTGTGGGTGGAAAAGGCGGAACATTGGTGCTGAATTCTACCCAGAATTCAAAACTAGTGTTTACCAATCTCTAAGAAACTAACGAGACTCTTTATTTCGAGCCATTTATCTTTTGCATAATAGTGCAAAGTGTTCCATAGTCTTTGTTTGCGAAATGTCATTATTCATGAAAGGGTATCAACCAGTACAAATTTAATGGCGGATCGCATTGGCCCATGTCTGGCTCTCGAAAAGCGCAACAGTGAGCAAGCACATTGCTTCTATTTTGAAGTGACATTCTCTGTGTGTAGAGACTAGAGTGTTACAGTGAGAGGATTTTGCTCGAGCTCCAAATGGTTCGCACGAACGACGCTAGATAGCGTACTGAATTGAGAACTTCTCCGCTCGAGCGAATAACGCTCGAACAGGCAAAGCGAGCGGTATACACTCGAAACCCAGTAGCACAAGCATAAGCGTAATTTGTGTGTGGTAGTGGGCCCTCATGTATGGATCATCATCATGAAGTAAAAGACTCAGTGAAATTGAAACATAAGTAAACATAGTCATTATCTCCATGCTAAAATGTAGTTTAGTCTGTCTTACCAATATAGTGAGTGATACATGAAAATGAAATAAATGATTGTGGACCGAAACTATATCGTACAAGGACGGATATTTTGCATGTATGTGTCTACGATTATTGTCGCATTAAAATGATATTCCATTGTATAAGCTCGAACAAGTACGAGCGAGCGAAAGTGGTCCCATGCAGTTCTCTAGTAGAGACTTTAAGAGCACCCTGTGGCCTGTGTTTCTGGCCCTGTATAGGAAAAATAGTTTGGTTGCCTCAATTTTAAGCAGTTTCTTTAAAGAATATAGTTTCACATAAGGACTTTGTAAATACAGATATGGTCTAGTTATTAATGATAAGTTTCAAGTCAAATGATGTTTTGGTGGGATGTAACTTGGATGCAGATTATATTAGATTTTAAGGGAAAAGAGGGCTGCAGTTAGAAACCCATGAAATTCACCCGCGAGAAAGAATCCTCGCTGCGCCAGTCTGCACGTGAGACTCGGTGTCGTTGTCGACCGGGAAAACCGTCCCGTCGAAACGGTTGCCGGTGACACCGGGATCGGTTCAAACGTTTCGGGGTTTCGAAATCTGCAGCATTTCCGTGTACCATGTGAAGCTACTGTGCATACACACCAGATACCACTACTATGAGTGGAAACAGCGGAACTTTGCTTTTACGTAGAATTCCCACTACTAGAATAACAGTAGGTGGATAAGGTGGTACTTTGCTTTTACGTAGATTTCCTCACCAAAATAACAGAGGGTGGGGATAACGGGGCTTTGCTTTTACGTAGATTTCCCCACCAGAATAACAGTGGGTGGAAAAAGCGGAACTTTGCTTTTACGAATAATTCGCACTAATAGAATAACAGTGAGTGGAAAAAAACGGGACTTTGCTTTTACGTAGAATTCCTACTACTAGAATAACAGTGGATGGAAGAAACGGGATTGCTTTTACGTAGAATTCCTACTACTAGAATAACAGTGAATGGAAGAAACGGGACTTTGCTTTTACGTAGAATTCCCACTACTAGAATAACAGTCGGTAGAAAGGACGTAATTTTGCTTTTACGTAAAATTCCCACAACTAGAATAACAGTGGCTGGAAAATCCCACTACTAGAATAACAGTGGGTGGAAAAGGCGGAATCTTGCTTTTACGTAGAATTCCCACAAGTAGAATAAGAGTAGGTTGAAAAGACGGGACTTTGCTTTTACGTAGAATTCTCACAAGTAGAATAACAGTAGGTTGAAAAGACGGAACTTTGCTTTTACGTAGAATTCCTACAACTAGAATAACAGTGAGTGAAAAACGGGACTTTGCTTTTACGTAGAATACCTACTAATAGAATAACAGTGGGTGGAAATGGCGGGACTTTTCTTTTACGTAGAATTTTCACTACTAGAATAACAGTTGGTGTAAAAAAAGAAAAGGACTTTGCTTTTGCGTAGAATTCCCACCTGGCCAAATGGTTACCGGTCTCGTCTTTGATGTAAGTGAACCCCGGCTTCGATCTCCGGTGGGAGCTCTGAAACTTCGGTGTTGGGCCAGTATGGTGAGACGCCACTTCAAAGATGAAGGAGCGGTCTACAAAGCGCTAACCACACGTCACTCAAAGGAGAACCGTTTTGACAGACCTTAGTCAGCAAAGAGTTATCACATCACCAGCTGTCTCAAGCTTCGATCATAAGTGAAATTTGGGAGAGTCAATGAGACGAGAGTAAAGATCAAATAAGAGAGAACCTATACAAACAGCTGCGTAGCAACTTAAAAAGAGATGTTTCCGAAATATCATAAGTATAAATTTTCCTTTCATTTTTTTTTTTAAAGTTGTGTTAATACCATAATTATTTTGTAGCCTCCCCTCATAATTTCGGTTTTTCATTATTTCGAGTTTCCCATGTTTTGCTGTGGTTTTGCAATATTTACGTGTTTCACTGTTTTCTATCCAAATATTCTCTCCTACAAGATTTCGGTTCCTTTATCAGTGTACTTCAAATATCAGCAAATTTCTAATGGAACAAGATTACTTCGGCATAAATTATTTTAAATATGGAGATAACAGGAAACGCAGTGCATGTCTCAGGGCCCGACTGGGAGCACGATAGGGTGCTTCGATTTTTACTTATGGAGCGCCTTGAATAAAATAAGGTGCTCCAAAAAAAAGGTAAGCCACACTGGGCTCAATTCCGTGTATCGTGTCGCCTCTGTTGTTCGCACATGCGCAATGAATGCTTCACCCCAACGAGCTATATTTGAACTCTAGAAAGAGCCCAACCGGCGGCCTTACAAAATTTGTGAATCTCTAATTTGTTGATACAATAAAGTATCAATGTTTCAAGATTTAGACACAACGTTCTTTTGGCTTTATCAAGTTTGTTGGTGCAGTTATCGACTGTAATTTGCCTTCAACATCATGTAAAGGGCATTAGGCCAGTCAATAAGGGGGTCCAATAAGTAAAAAAATTAGGGAAAGGTGGAACAAATTTTATTATTTTTCTAAAAGGGTTCTTAACAGCATATTAATTTTGGACACCTGTACCACCCAGGACTTGGCCGCCATCTTTGAAAAATGGCGCCCAAAGTCAGTTTTTTGCAAATATCTCGCTTGGAAAGCACTTTACAGCAAAATAGGTTATGATGAAAAATAATCTACATAAAATTCGCTACAAAAAATATTCTGTTCATTTTTCTTATAGGATGCTTCGTTTGGGTGGTAGATGAGCGAGAAAGTTTAGTTATTTTCCCGCTCCGTTTTGCAAGGGCGGAACTCAAGGAAGCACCTGTTACATGATGTTTTGCAGTATATCTCTTCTATAAAACTGGACTTATTACATTTGTTCTTTCTTTAAGAATGTCATTTATGGTTCAATTGCTTTTATCATTGCATGCAGTACTTTATAGGAAATAGTTTAGTGTGCAAAAGGGTAAAAAAAGGTAAAGTGCTCCCCTGTGCTTTGCACCATGCCAGTTTAGTGTGTGCGGGAGATAATATGTTTGGTTGGAAAGTCAAGGTATCTCCAAAGGAACATGTTGACTTTGTCCAAAAGGGCTATTTAACAATAAAAAGTCAATCTAATCGAGGAGTCCCAGGTTCAATACCCGGTGGAGGCACATTTGGTGGTTCGGAGTCCATTTTGACCTGTGGGTCCAGTCTCGATTAGCCTATTCGTGCATAAAGTAGACTTAAAACAATAATTCAAACCACAATAACACGATCACAAAAGTTCTGGTCTCTGATCTGGTCAGATATGACGACTGAGCCGTGATGTGCCCCATGAAGAGTTTTTGGGGACGGCAGAGAAGTGACTGACCCAATGCTAACCAAGTGGATTTTTGACATGCCTACTAGTTCACAGATAAAATAGATGAGCTGCATGTCGGTGAACGAAAGTCTCTTATATCAAGGGATAAGCATAGACTTCCAGTTCTTTTGTCAGCGATTCTCTCTCACCCATCATTCCGTGGTTTTGATAGTATAAAGTCAATAATTACAGGATTAACAGGAAACAAGAAAACCAATCCTTCGGCCGCTCATGATGTTAGAATGTCTTCAATGCTGAGTATTTGGCAAATGCCAAGTTTGAACGAAATAAGAGAGATAATCACTGGATCAGTCACTTCTGAAGTGAAAATCAGAGATGTATTGTACCCAATTGATCCAGAGTTTTTATTTAAAATAATATTTTACTAAAAAATCACAAGACCTATTCAGAATGCATACTGTCCCATACCCGTTGTAGCTGATGAGGTAGGGATGTGGAAAACCAAAAAGCCTTCTCTTTATGATCCTCTGTGAACCACTCTCATGAAAGTTTCACAGATGGTATCAACAGACAAGGAAGCTGCACCACCAGAGTTTCTTCGCATTATATTCTGTGTACGCCTTCAAAGTTCCACAAGGGGCCTTGTAGCTGTATAAAATTGGGCTCAAGTGTTCAAGATTTACCTGTTCAAAACCTGACACTGTTCTATACTCTGTCCGGGGAATATCTGGAGCAAGGCCGCGCGCATTATAGTAGAGAAGGGGATAAAGCTAGTGGGCGGCGCGAAGCATAGAAGCTCATGTTTTATAGCTAGGGTAGTTTTTCCCCCACCACGCAATTTTGTTCCGTCTCACGGAGAGGTTAGGTTTGGGGTTGGGGGATGTGGAGTTAGGGCCCCACACTTTCTTGAGCACGGTCGAAGGTGGGGGTGATGTGATCAGCACCATGCCGCCTTAACCCCCAGTTTCCCCCAGGTACCCACTTTATACGATGATGTGGGTGCTGGAGCCGCTTGAACAGGTGGAAAAAATCTCCGTTCTTCCCCGCTGGGGATCGAACCCAGGTCTCAGGGGTGAGATGCCCTACGGACTTTCTTTCCAAGGAATACTCCTATGCGGTAGTATTCCCGTCATTCACCATTTTCTCACATTTCACACATATCACTTTTTACTAATATTCTAGGTTTTTCTCATTACGGACATACACAAGTATCCATGTCCTAGCCGGGATTCGAACCCGGGATCCCTGGCATTGCAGCCTGCTGTGAAAACCACTCCGCCACGGAGGTCGACAGGACTGAGCTACAGCGGCTCATGCATTTAGAATAGGTATTTTAAAAAGAAATAAGCCCTCAAGTTACCTTGTAAGAAAGTTTCCTTGTCTTTCGCTCTTGCAAAATACTAGAGTGGAGAAAAATAAGTGAAATTACTCGCTCCTCTAGCACGCTAACGGTGCTTCTTAGAACAAAAATGCACATAACCTTTTTTGTAGAGAATTTTATGTAGATTATTTTTCATGATAACCTCTTTTACTGTAAAGTGCTTTCCAAGCGAGATATTTTAAAAAAACTGATTTTGGGCTCCATTTTTCAAATATGGCGGCCAAATCCTGGGTGGTACAGGGGTGTAAAGAACCCTTTTAGGAAAATAATAAAATTTGTTGCAGCTTTCCCTAATTTTTTCCTTATTGGACCCCAAAATCATCCCTTGTTGACTGGCCTACATGTGTTTTGGCCATCTAGGACGTGACTGCAGTGTTTCTCAACCGCCGGGCCCTGATATCAATTGTACTTACTGGGCCGCGAGAGGTTCCGCTGAAAATGATTGACAAGTAACATAATTCTAATTTCATTTTTGAGTTGTGAGTTTTGTTTTTTAAGTTCACTTTATGTACACATAGACTAATAAAGTCTGAACATACAGTTTAAAGTGGGATCAGCACCACTATGTGCATCGAACCCGGGATCACTTGTTTACAAGGAGATGACGTTACTGTTACGCCATCCATATTTTTATGTGTCAACAAACCTAGACGTATTCGAACTATTACTCTATGAATGTACCAGAATTTATTTATCAATATTTAATTTCAAGAGGACATGTTGATTCATGTGCAAAATTTTAAATACCGGAGTGGTACTTGTATTTACAATGAATATTCTTGGGATTGAGGCATCGACTTTTTTAAAAAAAGGAATTTATCGGGCCACCGTCTCAAGAAGGTTGAGAACCACTGCTCTGGTGTTTATGTCTTTACTTTTTTCAGGCTGGAAAGGAAAGGGAAAAGTCTAGCGCATACAGTTTGAGATTACAAAGTACATATTATTTTTTCGTTTTCTCATGGACAATCTGTTTCTCTCGAGTTTCAATAACTTGCACAAATTTTACATGATTTGCATGTAACAGTATATCTTCTTACGTTTTCTTCTGGTGACTAATAAACTGATTAGTGCAATTATCAGGGCCGGATTTACCTCTTTGCCGCCCCTAGGTCAAACAAGCTCTGCAGCCCCCCCCCCCCCCATACCGTTTATCAAGAATGAAAAAAAAATATTATTTTCTGTATTACTATTTTTACTATTAACGGCATACAGTATTAATTAAATGATAGTTACATACAAAAAATGTCACAAAGCGATATGACATAAATTATATAAATTACATTTTAACATTTACCTTGTTTTTCAGAGAAGACACACCACCTACTTCTTGAATAACCTCGAGCAACTAACAGTAGAATAGCACAATGCGAAACCCCTTTAATAATGCTTGCGCAGACAGTTTAATTCTCAACAATTCAACGCGAATCACATTTTGATATGCGGCCAATGCCGGCAGTAACAAGGAACGGCGTTCCTGGAACGCATCCACGCCGGTGTTGTCTTTCAAAAGCAAGCGGCAGGTTCCTCGTTCTTTCCGCAATCGCCGACCCGGCTCAGCACAATACTGTACATTCGAAACAACAACATCCAAATTAGTAAACTAGTTCCGAGCTCTGCTAGCCTATCTCTCTTAAGAAATATTCTTCGTTAACTTATATTTACAATACAACTACATTAAGCCATTCCATTCGTGTGTCCGGAGAAAAAAAGGCAATCCGAGAATTAGGTATTCCTTATAAATTTAAAACAAACAATCGTGCCGCTCTAGGCCCGGGCCTATGAGGCCTATTGGGAAATCCGGGCATGGCAATTATATCGGTATCATCACCGAACTGAGCAGAGAAACAAGTGTCGCTTGTAGCTTCGGTGTGAAACTCTTGTGTCGCCTGTCGCTTCGGTGTGAAAAACTTCCTTAAGGCTCGTGCCTTGAAGGCAATATATCACATGGAGGAAACGAACGTGTTCTCTAACTATGCCAGATCTACCTTAAACATCGGTCGCACACTCCGAAGAGTACTTTCTCCCAATTCCCAGCACCTGATGGGAGATCTGACACCAGAATGATGTCAAGTTGTTGCTAATGCATCATGTTCCTGAAGTTTACAAAAAAAAATATGCAGCAAGCCGTTTTAACACTCACAAAAAAAGTATTCGTGTACGTCATCGTTCATTCTATATTAAAGAATGTATGAAAATTTCATTTGCGGTCGGAAGAAAGGCGGATGTCGCAACTTTGACGGATGAAGAGCTGATCTAAGTTCGCATAACTTGTGTCTCTGCTTGTTATACATATTTCGTACGAGCAGAAACTACGTTTTCCCTTGCATTTGCCACCATATGGGAACAAGGGTTGAAATTTTATGTCACACTGGTTGCATACGCCCAGGGATGAAACCAAAAGTTTATGATCACATATCTTGGTCTCAGTGTGTGCTTTTTTGTTGTTGTTGCTGGCTATAAAAAATATGTTCTGCGATATCTTCGTGTATCAGACCAAGGGTGGATATGAATCATGATTTTTATTTAAAAAAAACATTTTTGATGATTTTATTTTATTTAAATCGATTTTTAAAAAAACACGCTTAAAATTGCTTGTGTGGTTTTTGGCACCATACATATCTGGGTTGTTAAAGGTCCAGGAATTTTAAATAAATTTAATTCCGGTCCAGGAGAGAAAATCAGTAAGCGTAAATGGGTTCTGGACCTGGAAGAACCTTTTTATCTGTAAGGTATTTCAATTCGGTCCAGGAACCTTTTTTCCGGATAAATTTAAATACGGTACAGGAACATTTTTTTCTGGTTCAATTTAAATTCTGTCCAGGAACCTTTTTTCATTGAAACAATACACAACTTGGACCGAATTTAGATTGTGCGAGAAAAAAGGTTCCGGTCCTGCACCTATTAGAATTTATGGGTTCCTGGACTTTTGACAACCCTGGGAAAGTTTTTTTTTTAACGGCTCTGTAAAATATTTGAACAGTTCGATTAAAGCAAATGAAAAATTATATGTAAATGTACATTTTTCTGTTTCTGATACTGTACATATGAACCTACTATGGAACTGTTTGTTGAGTGTGTTAATGAAACTATTACAATTTCAGTAACTTTCTTCCAGTGAAAATAAAACATTCTGGATGTACTATATAATTGTAACTTAAAATATTTTTTAGCTTAATTTTGGCAATTGTTTTAATGATAGTTTGCAAACTACCAGCCGCCATGTTTATTTACAGTTTAATGATAATGACACTATTTACGGTTTAACATGATTAGTATTTTGTATATTATTCTACATTGAATTATTGAATTTTAAATCAATAGAAATTTAAGTGTGTTTACAGTTTATATGTAACATTTCCTTTTATATGAGCTTCACCCCATCAGTACATATATTTTGTTTCCTTTATTTCCTTTCTTAGAGCCTAATAAACACCATTAAATGATTACGAGATTAATGTACTTTCACCAAAAGTGATTATGATATCTACAAAATCATTATGTTCATTATTCTATAAATGATTGCTTTAAAGTGATTTAAATGAATCCACCCTGATCAGATTTTAGATCTGCTGTAAATATCCAATCACCACATAGTGAAGGCATGAAATTTGACTCCTTCAGATGAAACCGGGTACCCAGTTTTTACCAGTTTTTAGGAGTTTAACATTAGAACAATAGAGAACAGCTAGCATTCGGTTCGGAAGTTGTGTGTGTGTGTGTGTGTTTGTGTGTATGTTTATATATATAGAATCTATTCTAGAATCGATTCAGTTTTTCACTTCTTCCTAGCTATAGTTCGATACAGGGTTCCCTCATTACGCAATTTTTCATCTCCGCATCTCTTCGTCTTTTCTAAACCTACAAACTGCTTATAAGCGACGTTTGCAGAATGATTTCAGTAATTTATACAAAATTGTGAATGGCAAAATCCGCTGCAACACACCCCTTGAGGAATTCCACTTTCGAGTACCTATGCGCACAACTCGCAACACAAGATTATTTTATACAAAGAAACCTAGACTAGAAATTCAAAAAAGATCCCTCTTTTACAGACTTGCTACACAATGCAATGACCTCCCATCAAGAATCGATATATTTTGCTCCGAGTTTGCCTTTCCGTCTTCTATTAGAAGAAATGTTTGTGAATAATATCAAATAGTGCCATCTTTTGCTTATTTTTTTGTCAATTATCCTCTTTGTGTTATTTTGTTACTTTTAATTATTATTTTTTAATATGTTTGCTTATTATTATTATTCTTATTATTGCGTTTTCATTGTTGACAATTTCAGTGTAAAATGTCCACCTGTGCTGTATCTGGAATTTTCTCAATAAATAAATATATATATATATATATATATATATATATATATATATATATATATATATATATATATATAAAAATGCGTTGTAGAAATCCATGTGCCTAAGCGCATACTGCACATTTAATGTTCGAACAGCTTAAGCGATTTCATAGTATACATATCATATGTAGACCTCGGATTTTAGGTTTTTAACCTATTTTTTCCTGTGCAGGTAAATAAGAAATAAGTTATATCGGCGTTTCATAAAAAAACGAAACAACTGACTAAGTTTTATAGTGCCTAAATTAAACCTTTTTTTTAGGTTTTTATATATTTTTTTAGGTTTTACAGGATTTTTATATCTCACAGAGGTACTTACTAGGTTTGGTGGCGTAATAATTCAATGACTGGCGTGTTTGAAACATGTCTTCTGTCGATTTCCCTCCCTCCAAGTATAGGACCATGATAAATTTCAAGTATAATTCCTGGTTTTCAAGGTGAAAAATTCAAGGATACAAACAGATGTTTTCTCTATTCCAACCTTACGTATTACCGACTCTCACCCTCCCTTCCATACACAAAAATATTTGCAATATAAAGGGTTTGTATGATTCCAATGTAACAAAACATTTACCTAATCAACTTCAAGATATATTATTTTGTATTAATCTTCCGTTTGTCAGATAGATTGTTCTGTAAAAGACACTATAGTCCCGGGGCATATGTCAATATATCTATAGTCCGTGGGTTTTTGAATGAAGGGAATATATTAATACCGGTAATACGTTGCTAGTGTGGTACACAATCATGTACTACCAGGTGTTTTACCCGCAATTGTGGCAGAAGGCCTGTGTGACGTCATTAATCCAAGATGACTACCGCTTCATGCACTAACTAAGAAATTCCATCATAACTCCTTTAATGGTGGTTTTGAAAACATTTTTATAGTTACATGTTTGATTCAGAATTGAAAATGGAACAAAATTGATTCTTATAGTGTTTTTCATGTCTCGCACTGTTATGGAGATATATCCAGTGAAACTATTTCGTGCCCTTTTCTGCAAGGATTCTATGCATATTTTACACTTTACTTGACATTCTGGCATATAAAGGGGGAAAATTACTGTCTGTGATATTTTGATGATGCCTACTATTGTGCCGTATTGCCTGTGTGACATCATACATCCAAGATGGCTGCCTCTGCAGACATTAAGAAACAAAAACGACATATCTTTAACTCCTTTAGGAGTAATTTTGACCATTGTAAAGTTTGTTGGGTTTTTACACAAAGGGAAGACATGTGTATTGAGGATGCTTTCATCAGGAGGCATGCAATCATGTATTACTACATGTGTTTTGCTGGATAATGTGTCAGAGGCCATACATGGCTTCCCAAATCCAAGATGGCCGCCTTGGAAGTTCTGCACATGAAATACTGTCCATAACCTGATTTAGAGTTCGTTTATCAGATTTTTCCAGAGGCATTTTCTGTTAATAAGTAACAAGTGAAAAATATTAATTACTATTATTATAAATATTACAGTAAAGGTGTAATAACATCGTCTGTGAATTCCGCATTCTTTGGAAATGTAAGCAGCTCACCTGTTATCAAGATTGAGAGTGGTTGTAATCATTTGGGAAATATCATGTCATCAGTACAGTCACTTTATTCAAAATCCTCGTCACTCTGATCTGAGTCTCTGTCCTGTAAGTAATTGTTTTCACACTTTTCTTCATCTGCACTACAAAGAGACAGTTCAGTACGTCGCAGGAACTGATCGCGGCACATGCATCAACATTTCCTCTTTCCGCAACCACATGTCAATTGAAATCGTCTCTGAAGTTCTAGATAGTGTAAATATGACAAGAATGTTTTTTTGTCATCCTCATTTTCTTCTTTCTCCACTAAACAGCCTATTGGGCTGGGTAGATTTGAATGTTTCTTTTCTGCTTTTATTTCACTCCAATACTTGGAAGAAACTCCTCCTGGTAAAAGGCGTGAGGGTCACTTTGGTGGCAGCGTTCACACTATCTATTAATGGTACACCAGTTTGTGTTTGTACTTGAAAACAAGGCAAAAAAGTGGTTGTTGAATGCATTTGATGGCGCAGAAGATGATGTACTTGAATCTCTTGCAAATCATGGTTCTCCTGGATTCGATGAACAAGATGACAGAATGAAAGAATGAATTGATTTATTTTACTTCTCGTTTCTGCTACTTTTGGCTAATTTCAAAGATGAAAATGAATTATAAGATGAAATAGATGAAAGGACAATCACAAACACATATGGGCAGCACACAACTCAAGTCCCATGGGTCCAGACGCCAGAGCATGATTGATTGATTGATTGAGTTGGTGTTTTAAGTCCACTTTATGCCCAGTAAGGCTAATTGTGATTGGATCTTCAGTTTAAAGTGTGATCCGAACCGCTATATGTGTCTCCACCGGATATCGAACCCGGGACCGCTTGATTACAAAGCGACGACGTTACCACTGTGCCATCGGAGAGGCCCTAGACGTCAGAGCAATGTTAGCCTGCAAAATGAATTCCAGGGTGTACTTCGTGGAAGTGAGGTTGATATTTGGGTGTCTCTTACACCCCGAATATGATTACAAGATTTTTAAGATGACAGGATTTTGCCTGACACCAAAATCAAATATTTCGGCAAATTACGATGGTATCTGTTCGCAAAAAGGGATGTTCAAGGCTCACGTCTTTCTCCAACCAAAGTTCCCCTCACACCTTTTATCAGAAGGTGTTATTTCCAAGTATTAGAGTCAAATAAAAGCAGAAAAGGATCATCCAAATATATCCATCCCAATAGGCTGTGGATGGAAAACAAGAATATATTTCTTGTCATACTCGTATTGACACTACCTAGAGCTGCAGAGAATGTTGAATGAGGAAGTCACAGCCGACGTCATTACTCCTTTTCCATAATACGGTAGTGTCCAAAAAGTAGAAAAATGGAAAGAATAATCATCAAGGAGTGCATAGGCAACAGTACTGCTAGTGTCAAATAAGCCCGTGATTGAAAGGTAAACAAAACACAACATATTAGAACATGAGTGACTCATTCTGTATCGAACGCTCATTGTGATCGGAGAACAATCTCTTGGTAAAGTGTTCAATGTACAGTAAGAACACGGCACAAAGACGTCAGCGAAGAATCATCGGACGTCTGGAAGCAGGTCAAACACGGACTGAAGAAACGGGAGCGTTGACTGCCACAGTCATTTCCAGGCTTTCGCGACGGTTTCAAGACACAGTAGATGTTCATGGTAGGCCATAACAAGGGTGTCAACGAGTAGCAAAGCCACAACAGGGCCGATATATGGCTTTAACTGCACGACGAAACCGGACGATGCCTGCAAGACAACTGTCCTCAAAGCTTGCAGCCACCTCAGGGGTTAGAGTTTCTCTCGCCAAACTCTGTACGGGAGAATCAGGACAGCTGGTCTCTATGGCAGATGTCCAGTAGTGTGTGTCCTGCTTGATCCAGTGCACAGAAGGGCCCGCTTACAGTGGAGTCAGCATCATCGAAATGACCCTGAAGGAACGGAGGAACGTGCTCTTTCACAGATCAGTTCAGATTCAGTTTGCAAAATGATTTCCGTCGCACATTCATCTGGAGATCACGATTTAAGCCAAGGAATATCGTGGAAAGGGATCAGTTTGGTCGAAATGGAATACTGGTATAGGAACACATCATGCTCAATGGACGTACGAAGCTGCACGTCTCTGCTGGAGGTACTCTTACTGCCCAGAGGCACAGAAACGAGGTACTTCAACAACATGTGCGACTTTTCAGAGGCGCAGTCGGATTAGACTTCCAACTTCAAGGCTGAAAAGATGATAATACATGTGCGCATCGAACCAAATTGGTGGATGACTTTGTTGAAGGTGAATAAATCCACCGCATGGACTGGCCACCAAGATCCCCAGACATAAATCCTGTAGTGTCTTAAGGAGATGAGTTAGCATGCGATCTCCCATGAAAGACATTTCCAGAGCTCTGCACTCCTCTTCATGGGAAATGGAACCAGCTGCCTGCAGAACTCTTGAACCACCTTGTAAATAGCATGCTACGTCGTTTCAAGGTTGTGTAGCTGTTAGGGGTAACTTCACTCCATACAAGCCTCTTTTTTTCGTCAAGGAAATATCTTCTAGTTTCTTATTTTTTGCAAGTGTGTCATTGCACTAAAAAATACAATTGTTAATTTCAAGCATTCTACTCTATTGTATACCATATAACGTTTTGATAAATTTTCACGATGTTTTATGCAGTTCTGGAAAAAATCTGATAATCGAACTCTAAATCAGGATATGGACAGTACACAGATCATGTGCAGAACCTCCACGACGGCCATCTTGGATTTCTGACGCCATGTATGGTCTCTGACACATTGTAATACATGATTGCATGCCTCCAAATGAAAGCATCCTCCATACACACGTCTTCCCCTTGTATAAAAACCCAACAAACTTACCAATGGTCAAAATTACTCCTAAAGGAGTTAAGGAGATACGGTCGTTTTTGTCTGTTAATGTCTGCAGAGGCAGCCATCTTGGATGTGTATCGTCACACAGGTAATACGCCACAATAGTAGGCATCAACAAAATATCACAGACAGTAATTTTCCCCCTTTATATGCCAGAATGTCAAGTAAAATGTAAAATATGCATAGAATCCTTGCAGAAAAGGGCACGAAATAGTTTCACTGAATATATCTCCATAACAGTGCGAGATATGAAATAAATGGTAAGAATAAATGTTGTTCCTTTTTCAATTCTGAACCAAACATGTATCTATAAAAATGTTTCCAAAACCACTATTAAAGGAGTTATGATGGATTTTCTTAGTTAGTGCATGAAGCAGTAGCCATCTTGGATTTATGACGTCACATAGACCTTCTGCCACAATTGCGGGTACAACACCTTGTAGTACATGATTGTGTACCACACTAGCAACGTATTGCCGGTAGTCATACATTCCCTTCATTCAAAAACCTACGGGATTACAAATGCCCCTGGACTACTAACGAAGTAAACGGATTGAGAAAATTTTGTTTTATTTTCTGTGTAGCTTTATTTTTCATTCTCAAAAAAATGAATGAAATAAAAGCTAAACTGAGAGAAACTTGCCTCAGGGCATTAATAAACATGTATAAATTTAATGGGATATGGATTAATAAAAGTTGCAATTTTTGACGTCTACGGAGAAAAAAAGGAATAGAGAAAACATCCGCTTGTGCCTTATTTCATGTCTTGCCAAAATTCATGAATAATTTCCAGAGCCAATAACTCACGTGTAATTCCCGGAATTCAAGGAATTCCAAGTGAGTAGCCACCCTGATATTGTACAGCAAATTATACATACGTGATTCATTTTTCATATCAACAAGTAACTTTTTCTAACAGCACAAGTGCAGTATTATAATAATTTGTTGATAATTTTGAAAATGATATAAAGAAATGAAAATTTGTTTAGAAAATTAATATTTGATTATTACGGTTCTTGTGAAATTTTGTTTTTAACGATTGTATCTAATCAGTATTTTTCAGGAATTTTGTACCAAATTAAGTCTTTTTGCAACCTATTTCAGGATTTTTCGAGACTAACTTAAAGTTTTTAGAACCTATTTTAAGGTTTTTAGAACCTATTTTAGGATTTTTAGAACCTATTTTAGGATTTTTAGAGCCTATTTTAAGAACCTAAATGCACATTTTTTAGAACCTAAAAATTCGAGGTCTAATCATATGTCTTTGGAGGGGCAAGACAGTTTCTGCCCCTCCCCCCAATTCACTTAGAGGGACAGATTTTATATATATTTACACATACAAAATATTGTTATGCCAACCTTGCTTTCCCCAAAATTTTCCTTCCTCCCTCCAAAATATATATATCTTAAGTTGGCACCTCTGGTACATATGAAATATTAATGCATGGTTCAGCTGTAGGGTCATGCAACTGTCTACATACATGAGTTATTTTGACTCAAGGATTTAAGTAGAAAACATCCTTTGATCTTTCTTGCTTTTCGATAGATACCGTTTCACTCCTGTGTACTAGTTACCTAAGGCGAACGGCAAGGGCATTCACTCCAGGCTATGCCCCACATGTAAATTAATTGTTTATAAATTTCAATACTGTTTCTTATGGTTATATATGACATCCAAGCTTCTGACTAAGGATGTCCAATATTTTCGTACAGCTTCAATTAATCTTGTTTTTAGGCCCCTCGTCTGTTACATTCATCATACCCTACACCCACCTAGGACAACGACAGTTGAAAGTGACATTTCAAAATGTAAGACGTTTGCAGGGATTGTTTTTGATGAAAGGCCTTTCCTGGGTGTAGTGTACGATTCAGGTCCATTTATGAATAAAAAATTAAGCAAACTGTAACTCTGAGCCTACGAACTGTGTGGTTCAAATTCTAAATCATATTGTGAGGACGCTGTAGCGTACCGAGCATTTTATGTTTTTAGGTCAGTGAACCTTGAGGCGGGTAAAATTAAAAGTTCGTACAAATGGATTTTACACCCTCGTGTGTAGCTATGTTCTGGGCTCTAGAAATCTTCGTAGGAGTGGCAGGAAAAAGTTTCGAAAAGACAGGATATCAAATGTATCAGAGGTTGTGAGAATGGTGCTATATTACTTGAAATCAAATTACCACACACACACGTTGGCTTCCATAATCACAATTCAGCTCTGAGTGGTTCTTTAGACTGATTTTTTGAAATTTTCCCGCAAACATATATTTCTGTAAATTACATGTACGTAGCTTCCACCCAAATTGTTTTCTGAAAATTTTATCTTTTTTATCGTGCATTTGGGATAGGCTGTATTCCTCTCCTTTCGGCACTCCCTTTATAAGAACATGATATTTAGTGTTCTTTCTTTATCTGTGTGTGTTTACCTAATTTCTGTTGTCATGGAAGGGCTCAACATTCGGATGCAAGTTTCTAGTAACTAATTAAAAATTGATTCGCGTTATCCCTGCCCGCTTTCACTATTTCAAATTTAGTAGTTCACGTTTTATTGAAAATTATTTTCTCTCAAATTTTTCATTTTGGTTTACCCACACAGACATGTTTCTTCGATTCTGATGAAACACCCAGTTAAAATGAAATGGTATCCTTCCTATGCCCGTTACGGAATGTTACATTCCAACAGAAATAAATAGTCATAGAATAACGACAGCTTCTCCGTGAAGTGAATGAAGAATTAGTTTTTCCATCTCAGGGAGCTTTCACTCCGAAGTGTCAAGCGGCAAGTGACATGCCGTCTTGCACCCGAGTGGCATATCACTGGAGAACGAACCTTTTAATTGAATGGAAATGTGACAAGCGACACAGGCACCTCGAGTCTAAAAAGACATTCAAAGCGCATGAGCGATCAACAGACCGAACCGACACAATGGACAACGGCCCAGTCCGAAGACACGGCAAGCGACTTTTGCGGCTTTCCGTGTCACTTCGGCATTTACTTCAGAAGGTTCGTTTCCAAGTAGCACGTGTCGCTTGTCCGGTTTGTTTTGTTGCGGGTGCGCAATGATGCATTTTCCAAACTGGAGGAAATAGTGTGTATTCCCAAGCATGTAGTTTGTGGTGGTGTCGCTTGTCGCTTCACTGTGAAATTCCCGTACATCATCACTTGTCATTTCGAAGCCTACTCTTCTCATAGTACAAAGTTTCCTTCCCTAGATCATTTTGTATTCATTTGCTGCCTTGCAAGTTTCTACAACATACAACCTTTATTCATATTTATTTAATTCTTTTCATTTTCGGAGGAGCTTCATACGAAATATAAATACAGCAGGGTAGAGTACTGCATCGAATCACTCGTTCGAATCTCCCACGCTCGAGAGTGCTACTCTCGAACGTACCGCACTCGTAGCGGAATGATTGACAGCGTCCCGTATTTCAGAGCCTAATAAGCAGCACTGTCAACCTAAAACTCATTCATGGAAGGAAACCACCCAATGCAATTACAGTTCTAAATAATATTTTCGTATATTATGTAAGACTCAAATTCAGCACATATGAAAGTATGCAATATCTACAGACCAAAACGTAAAATGGATCCACATGCTGATAGACCTGCCTAAGCAATTACAAATATCGTATCACAGTGCAAGAAGTACGTGTACCGTACATGATTGTCCACTTACCGAAAAGGAAATTCATATTCTGCTAATAATAAAATGCAGTTATAACATTCAATCGAACATCATTTCAATGTGAAAATAATCGTAGAAACATAAAATGTCAGTCTAGCTAGTTTCAGCTCATAATCATCTATTTCATTTTCACTTATCTCGGTAAAATACACAAAACTGCATTTTAACACGGAGATGATGACTACGTTCACTTATTTCTCAATTTCACTTCGTTTTTTACTTCATGATCCATATTTGAGGGCCCACTACCATAGACAAATTACGGAAATACGTCTACTAATAGAGTCCGAGAGTTCGAGTGTATTTCGCTCGTTCGGTTGTTTTTCGCTCGAGCGGAAGAACTATCAATTCTGTGAGCCATCTAGCGTTGCCCGTGCGAACTATTTGCCGCTCGAGCGAAAAACGCTCATTGCAGCACTCTAAAGCAGGGAGTCTGTAAGTTCTGATTTCAGTGAAAGTTTCCAACAATGCTTCAAATCATTTTCTCGCCATTGAGTGTGAAAAATTATGTTTAGGAAAATCTCCAACTGAAAGCAACATTCTACTTGTTGTGTTACATTTCGGTAGGAGGTGAACAGATTTTTTAAAAAATATCAAAATTGAAGGGTCGGCTGTTTTGGAAAACTAACTCCGAATGCTCTTTATGGTATCTGGTCACAATACAAGCATGGTCTGTTCCCCGCATTACGGCTCAGCTGGATCTTTGGCCTACGTCAGCGAAGCCGTTTTCGAAATTGCCTCACCTTTTTAAAAACCGCTACGATATTCCAAAATCTGAAAAAAAATAATACATATGCTTAAAATTTCTTTTAGAGCATTCACGTGGAGCTTCGCGTTGTTCGCTCTTGCTGTTATCTAGATATTTGCAATAATTTCGTGTCTACGAAACCTATTTAACTATGAAAATATCGACACAACACCGAAAGAAAACCATACGAAGATTTACGGGTTTTTTAAAAAAGGAAATGAAATTTCCAAAATGGCTTCGTCGGCGTCGGACAAAGAGGTTCACTAACTAACTCTCTAGCCTTCTTAAACTCGAAGGCGTATGGCTGCAGCAACACAAGCCTTCCGTCTGTCCCTATCCTGGACAAGATCAAATCAATCTTTACCGATTTCCTTTAGGTCCATCTCAACATTATCCCTCCATCTTCGTCTTGGCCTTCCTACAGGGCTCTTACCATCAGGTGCAGCCGAGTCTCAAGTCAAATAGTCCTCGATTTTTAGAAAATATATCCAGTGCGCCCTGCAACTGTATTTCTCTTGACAATTTGGCCCTCCATCGACTGGCGATGCCGGGATATTTTGGTAGGGGAGACGAAGCAGTGGCTGGTGGAGGAACACATAAACATTATGTTGTAAGAAATCACTTGATTCTTATACAAGGGCGAATCAAAAAGTAAAGACAACTTTCAAATCACGGTTGACCAGAATGTAGCGAAGCTGAGGAAATGCTACACATTTGTAAATAGCTTAGTAGTTTGACCGTGCACTGTGACGCACCAAGTCGTTAGACAATTGGGAGCCATGAGGACAGAAACATGAACGATTCGTTGTGGCATTGCACCATACGAAAAACCTGGTACTTTCTTCGGGCGTAGGAGTGGGGCCTGTGACCCAAAATTTACAATCGATATTGGCTCTGTACAGATTTGAAAGCAATCCACAAAAGGTTTACAACTGAGTAGAATGAATGAATGATTTGCTTTATTTACAGGGTGGCTACTCACAGGGAATTCTGCATGAATTTTTCTTCGTAGAAGTGAAAAATTTGCAACTTTTATTAATACAAATCCCAATGAATTTATACTCCGAGGCAAGTTTTTCACAGTCTTGCTTTTATTTTTATCGAGGAAGGTAAAGAAAGTTGCGTGGGAAATAAAACAGAATTCCCTCAGTACGTTTATTTTGTTAATGTCCTTTGCAGAACAATCTATCTGACAGACAGAAGATTATTGCAAGGAAAGATATATTGAAGTTGATCAGTTAAATGTAAGTTTGAAATTCTTATAAACTTAATAATAAATAAGAAATCAGGCTAGATTTAGGTGGTTAAATAACTCTGATGATACAAATCTCAACAATTGTAATAGAATAAAGAGAGAAGTTAACCACACGTTTAGAACTAAAAAGAGAGATTACTTGAAAAGCAAAATTAACAAAATTGAAACAAACAGCAAAAACAAAAATATCAGAGATTTGTATAATAATTTAGAAAGGGGTGGCAACCTAAAGTAAACATGATAAAAGATAAAGACGGTGATTTTTTGGCTGACCCAAGCGATATTCTAAATAGATGGAAGAACTACTTTAATGACCTTTTAAATGTTCATATAGGAGATAAATCAGAAGTAAATGAAGTACACAGAGCAGAACCTTTAGTTCCAAAACCTAACTCGACTGAAGTTAAGGATGCTATTAAAAGGCTAAAGAATAACAATGCACCTGGCATTGATTTAATACCAGCTGAGTTAATTAAATATGGTGGAAATTCGTTAATATGTCAAATTCATAAATTAATTTGTTTAATATGGAATAAAGAAGAAATCCCTCAACAATGGAAAGAATCCATAATTGTTCCTGTGTTTAAAAAAGGTGATAAAATGAACTGTAATAATTACCGTGGAATTTCTTTACTCTCAACAACATATAAAATATTATCTAACATTCTTTTAACAAGACTAACCCCATATGCTAATGAAATTATAGGTGAGTATCAATAAGGATTTAAACGTAACAGATCAAATTTTTCACATCAGACAGACACTTGAGAAATAGTGGGAATATAATCAAAATGTCCATCATTCATTGATCATCCATCATCATTCATTGATTTCATTAAAGCATATGATTCGGACAATAGAGATAAATTATATAATATATTAGTGGAGTTTGGAATACCTAAGAAGCTTGTTAATATGATAAAAGTATGCACCAGTGAAACAGAAAGTAAAATTCGTGTGGGTATAAATTTGTCTGACAAATTTACAATTCATGAGGGGTTAAAACAAGGAGATGCATTATCTCCTTTGCTCTTTGATTTTGCCTTAGAATACGCTGTTAAGAGGTTAAAAGAAACTAACGAAGGACTAAAATTAAGCAGTGTAACTCAGTTGTTAGCATATGCAGATGATGTAGACTTATTAGGGGATGATATAAATACAATTAAGAATAATGCTAAAATATTTTTCAAAACTGCTAAAGAGATACGTAGGTTTGGAAGTTAGCAAAGAGAAAACTAAATATATGCTTACAGGCCGAAACCAAGAGTTAGGTAATAATCAAAATCTAATTATTGATAACAAGTCATTTGAACTAGTTTCCAAATTCAAATACTTAGGAGTAATATTAACAACTTAATTCAGGAAATGCATGTTACTTTTCTATTCATAAACTTTTGTCTTCTCGTTTAATATCTAAGAAACTAAAAGTTAAAATATACAAAACAGTAATTTTGCCTGTAGTATTATATAGGTGTGAAACTTGGTCCCTTACATTGAAAGAGGAACATAAATTGAGAGTATTTGAAAATAAGATCCTTAGGAAAATATTTGGACCTGAAAGGGATGAGGAGACAGGTGAGTGGAGAAAGTTACATAATTTAATCAAGAAGACTTAGGTGGGCAGGCCATGTGGCACGAATGGGAGAGGAAAGAGGAGTTTACATGATTCTTGTTGGGAAACCTGATGGTAAGAGACCTGTAGGAAGGCCAAGACGAAGATGGAGGGACAACGTTGAGATGGACCTAAAGGAAATCGGTAGGGATGGAAAAGAGTATATAGATCTTGCTCAGGATAGGGACAGATGGAAGGCCTGTGTTGCTGCAGCCATGAACCTTCGGGTTTAAGAAGGCTAGAGAGTTGGTTAGTTAGTTATAGACTTAACTATTTTTCATAGATTAATATATCCCATAGCATTTGTGACTTGTGTTTGTAGATGTATTTCGAGCCTGATATATATATATATATATATATATATATATATATATATATATATATATATATATACACACACACACGTGGACAGAACATAACCCAAGCCCCACATAGGGTTATACTGACTTTCAGTCCAGATGTCAGAATCTCGTTAGTCTGCATATGTAGTCCGGAGTGCACTACGTGGAAGAGAATTTGACATTTGTATGTCTTCGGAAAGGGCCACTCCTTAGGGAGATTACACATCGAAGCGACACGTGTCACTTGAGGATTTCGCCAATCGAACGCAGGCTTGTGCGGACTGTCATGCCGCTACGATGTGAAACTTTGCTGCTGATTGGTTCGTTCCCAAGTGACACGTGTCGCTTGTCGCTTCGGTCTGAAATCTTCCTTACACCGCTCACAGTCTTAGCAGTTGCTTATCTTTGAAATGCAACCAGCTTTTCTTGGAGGAAAAAATAACCTAACACTGGAAAAATATATTTAATGCAATATAATCGAAATCTAGTAAATTTCTCCACAACACTTGCCAATTCTCCCACCGAATTCGGAGGAATTTATGTGCAACATTTTACCCCATTCCAGTAAGACGGAAATTAACTAAGAATCTGACGGAGGTAACAGTTTGATATTATTAGGTCCCACATGAACACGAACCTTCCTTATTTTGTGAGTTATTAATTATTATTTTACCGGCTTCGTTTTGTTATGCTGGATAATTCTGCAGGACTTCCATAACTTTTTTATTTTGTATTTTAAGTGCACGTTACGTCATGTAAAGCAGTGATGCATTTGCTGAATATGACTGGCATTAATTGCTACTTACTATTCTGATTTCTGTTTTAATTTTACGAATTGCCAGGCACAAATATTGTTTTCTTTTCTAAAAGAAGACATGGGGAAGTCCGGGAAAATTAAATATAATTGATGTACTTACATGAATTTGGATTTGTTTTGTGTTCTTAAACATTTATTAGAGAAAAGAGGCGTCCATATGGGAAAGAGATACCTTTTAAAATGTTTTTTCTTCGTCCAACTGGTACCAATGCTCTGTTATTTCCATCCTAATTTTTTTTACTGTAGACATGTCCAGTGGCGTATTCTCTCATGTTACTTTTTTTATGGCCGTAAACCTACTATTTTCATGACGGAAAATTTTAATTTGTCGTACTTCTGGTTTTATTTTACTTGTATACCTGCATTGTTGTTGTATTTCTATTACATCTAATTAATATGTAATAAATATATGCAATAAATAAGAATTGTTGCGGTAAACAAGGTCAAATTTACAGAATACGTTCGTTTGGCATCTTGATGACCGATTTCGCCTAAATGCAATAACATACTTGTGGTCATAGGTATCTGGCAACTTTGAAATTTTAAACTCAAGAGCTTTAAATATACAGAAGTTAATGTTGTCACAAAATGCTGACTTGCCTCTCTACCACTCGCAAACCACTCACGCCGACCTCCGTGGCAGAGTTGTTAGCACAGCGCGCTACGACGCTAGGGGTCCAGGGTTCAAATCCAGACCTGGGCATGGGTGTTCTTTGTGAGTGTTCCTTCATCAATTTATTCATATTATCACTCATCCTCATCTTCGTGATTAGCCAAAAGTAACAGAACAGTAAAATAAACCAAATCAATCAAAGAAAGCCAAACCACACACAGTATTTCAAAAAGTCCTGACAGGCTAGAATTTTGTTCCCTAGACTCCAAAAATGTACTGTACGAGGATGTGTGTAAGTGTGTGTGTTTGTGTGTGTCTTTGTGCACAAGTGCGCTAGAATACACATCCATAGCAGGGTATCAGATCAGCTCTGGGGAAAAAATGTATCGAAAATTCAGCAGAAAATTATGAAATAATGCCCTGGTATTTTTTCGATTTAGATCAAGAAAGTTCCCCAAACAGTAGATAATTTTCACAAACAGTGTGTGAATTAGTTCCTATCAAGCATTCCAGGTGGCAACACAAATGCAAAAGTGTGTAAGCCCAGCTTGTTATGAAATTTCAAGGATGTATTTACTCGTGGATGGCCAGAAAACTACGTAGATCTCAAAATAAGAGGGGGTCCTCATAATAAGGTGCCCTGCCAAGTCCTATTTAAAATTCTCAAATGCATAGTGTGTGTGTGGTTAGTGAGGACTTTTGAACAGATCATACAGTATATTCTTGTTCAAAGAGATGGATGAACATAAGTTGGTCAGGGTTCTGGGATATCAGCATCAGGGCGTATACACTAACGGCATGTAATAATGAAGATTTAACACTATTTTATTAGAGAGATAAGAATGCCCGGAGATGTTAGGGAATTTATCGAGAGAAATTGGAAAATGAGTTGGAATGGGGACTGCTTGTCGATAGTTGCTTACCACTGCAAACACATCTCGTTTTGTTTTAATTGAAATTACCAGCAAGGTTTATCGGAGGAAAAATAATATTAATAACAATAGAAAAAAACATATTTCATTACCGACGGAAGGACGGACCGCAATCGTTCTGGTATTTACCTAAGGAACAGGGTTTTTACATATCGATAAGCTATTTTCATTACTATTTTGGAGAAATTTAATGTTTTCTTCTCAGCTATCGACGGGAGGTGGGGAAAGGGGGGAGAGGGGGTTGGATCGGCACTGCGGCTCCCGTAGAATCTGATTGGTACCGAATTCATGCTAATCATAGCGCACTGCTGCTAGCGGACACGAAGAGGGGGGGGGGGGGGGGTGAGGGGTGTCCGAAAAAAGAGGAGTCCATGGCACGGGCGACAGGTATTGTGGATCCGTATTCGATATTCATTGTTCATTTTAAATTATCGGAGAGGTGGAGAGGCAAGGGAACGTCAACAGCATAACGAAGAAATGCTGCAAATAAACAGCGGCGCATCGGACAGGCGTCCTCGCAGCCAATCACAGTCGAGTTTCGCCTATTCCTCTCCCCCTCCCCCCACCTTCCCCCTTTTTCTCTCGCTGTCTCTGTTTTTGTGTGTACTCGTGTGCGTGAGCCCTGTAAAAAAATACGCACATCGCACATGCGTTACGTTCATGTGATATTTTCCATGATTTCAAAAAAGAAAAAAAAAAGGAGGAATGCTTAAGTATATGAATGCAGCTTTCTATACTGGGTGTATATGCGCTGGGTGGGGGTTGGTTGGGGGGGGGATGTTTAATTACAAATATTTTTTTAATGTTTTTTTTTTAAAAAAAACTTCCATTCCTACATGCGCCTAACAAGCACACGCGCGCGCGCATTGATAATAATCAAAATGGACATATGTATATCGGGTGTCACAATGTTTGCAATAACGATTCCCCTCTCCAAAACCAGTCTTTGCTTTCAGTGTTAGGTCCGCATTATTTTTGCGAAATGGAATGAAATTCTATCCGTAACGTCCTGTGCAAGTTTTTTTGTGCCTATTTATCTCACGGGACCGGCTAGGGAGGAAAATATCACAGCCCTGTTTCTCCATACAACAAGTGTCGGCACGGTTCCTTCCCCCCTTTCAATCTTACTGTTACCAGAAAAGAATTGTAAATTTTCGTCACGGTTTTCGAATTTCGAAAAATATGTCAAAATATTGGGATTTCAGGGATTTTTCGGGATAGGGGAAGGAGGGGGGCATTATGCAATTTCATTGCGAAGCCCGTAGCGAGGGTAGGTTAGGGTGGCTAAAGCCTAGGGCGCCACTCAAAGCGTTTTTTTAAGCCACCCAAATCAGAATATGCGACTGACAAATTTGCACTTTTCAGAGGTACAGCACATACTGGCAACACACTGCTGGAATTTTGTTTCCCAAAGTAGTGGTAATAGTACGTTTTTAAAGACGTTCTTCAGACACTAAGACACAACTTAAATATTCTTGAATATGCTAAACGTCTTAAGATCACACATGCAAACTACGAATCTTTAAATACAATCTATATTATTTTGTAACGACTTTTTTTCCTTTTGTTTCCTCATTTCAAAATTTTAAGGACGTAAATACCACTAACCATGAGATAAGAAGAAAATATGGAGGGACGCACATACCGGGTGGCCAGAATTAAAGTTACCCAACTCAGAGCCCTCTGTAGCCTGTGTGAGGTATCGTAGAACTCTGAAATTTGGTGAATCCACCATGCAGACCATATGGAAGAGGATGGCGATAAAAAAGTTCAATTTTCCGCCACCAGGTTGAAATGTGGCGCTGTCCTTCCATGATGGGTTGTACAAATAATCACGTTAAGCGATTTAGCTGAGTTATTAATTAGAAAGACATTTTTTAGTGGCTGGAAGTTGTGAGAAAATAATCTCTCGTTTATTGCAAGATTGCAACGTAAAGGCAAATCCATAACCAATTGGAGCAGTTTACGTCATTATCACAACCCATTATGGAAGTACAGCGCCACACTTCAACCTGGTGGCAGAAAATTGAACTATTTTTTATCGCCATCCTCTTCCCCATGATCTGCATAGTGGATTCACCAAATTTCAGAGTTCTACGATGCCTCAAACAGGCTACAGAGGGCTCTGAGTTGGGTAACTTTAATTCTGGCCACCCGGTACAATGTCGGTACTTGTTAGTGGCGTGGGCGCCAAGCCCCCAAAATATGCAGTTATAGCGTTGTTCACTGCTAACATCCTCTTAGACACACTATGCCCTAGGCCTGTCTCTGTTTGGAGGACCATACTGAACAGTCAGAAGGGGGCCAAATGACCCTGCTCCATTCAGGACTTGTTCTGCAGAAGATGGTTTTGAAAGGGACTCAAACATGTGGGGCCCTTGCGATGTTATTAGCGCATCGGTCCTCCAAATATGTAAATCTTGGCGTAACTGTTAAGGTGACCATTGTGGTGAAACTTGAACCGTACAATTATAGTTCAATCTCACTGTGTAGATACGAATATACGTGCCGTTCAAAATTGAACGGAATTTTCTATAACAGATTTATAATCATTCATATTGCTGGTCAAGATTTTGATTTCAGCCATATGGATCGACAACATGGACAGAAAGTTTTGCAAGAGAGGGTTGACAAATCATTGAATAGCAAATAATAATACGTATTGTCAAATTATTATTATTATTATATCCGTGGAAGGCTGCTTTATTCGATCCACCAGATGTGTACAACTGTTTCTTTATACTACATGCAGTTAATATGTTGAAATACATAGTTATTCTGTTATTAACTTTCTCACATCTCATTCAAGAAAGATTTTTGAACGTTAGGCGTGAAAGTTTAGTCGCAAAGTTTGCGTTATTTCGCACATAAAAATCTCATTTTTGGAATTTTAGAAAGTCGTGGAACTATTTATTCCTTCATTTAGTGGTAGGAAGAAAAGCAGCAGCAGACTAACGAGGCTCTGGCGTCTGAACCTAAGGCCAGGATGATCCTCTGTAGTGCTGCGTGTGTGTTGTCCTTATGTGTGCTGAGTGCTCCTTCACAGCCTCAGCTTTTTACCCAAAGTAAGAATATTTTAGTCTTCTTACATTACAGGTATGTTATTTAGTTATATTTTAGTTATGGTAAAGGGCTGAACCCCGTATAATATGACGGGTGCAAAATAGCCTATGAGCTGACGCACCCAAAATTTCAACTTCAGTCAATTTAAGGAATCAAATTCAGACTTGGTTCCTGCATTTTACACTTAATTTTTCAATCTAATCCATTTTAACTGTTGCTAATTCTGCTGAAATGCTAAATAACTGAACACTGCTTCTGCCATCAACTATACATGCCTTATGGTATTTATATTTGTTAATAATAAAACACATAGATTGCACTTATCGTAAGTGCGAAAAACTGGCAACACCTATCCTATATCTCTGAGGGTGGTTATACCAGGAGTTAAATGGGTTAGGAGGCCCATATTTAGAATTCATTCCTTGAACACAGAAGTGCATTATAATTATTTCACTCGACGTTCCTATTCATAGTCTTATTCAAAATGTGTTTTCGGCAGTTGAAGACCCCTCCCTGAGAAATTCCTGGGCATGTGAAGGGTGGCTTTAAACGGAAGCATTTTTCTTAAACATTTCTGCTATAATCCAATTCTGCCGTGTAAAGTGAAGAAATCTTATGGCATTTTGATGCCATGGCACATTCCATGGAATTTTTCACGAATAGGATAGGGGAGGTCCTAATTTCCTTAGCATTTCGCGTGGCATAACCAATCAGAAAGGAGCTCTAGGTCACGAGTGAAGATGTAATGGCGGCCGCGTGAGATGTAAACAACGTATCACTTCACATTTTTAAAAGCCAATAACTATTCAACCGAGAGGAATAACGTTTCGTGTAAAACGTTATTAGGTACAAATCAATGACGCTGATTAAATACATACTTTACAACGAATATAGTGCACGTACGGAAGTTTACTTTATTTTTGTTTCAATTGTAAGCACGAACCATAGATGGTGTAACTCGGTGTGCCTTTCGTGCTGTATACATGTGTATATTATCTAACGTTCTCTGCACGCTTCGCATCGCAATCGCAAATGCTAACCGGAATGTTACGTGAAATGCTTCCATGTAATGTACTGTCTGCTGCAAAAATGTCTATAAGATTTTTGGAAGCATTTATGCTAGCAAAAATGTTAAGGTATAAATGCTTCCGTTTGAAGCGGGCATAAGTGCTAAACAATCCAAATTCACCATTCTGCCGTATAAACAAAAAATTTTAATCTAAAACGTAGGCGTGTGCACTGGGCCAAAGGGGTTCAGTACCCTCCCCCTAATATTTTCGTTAGAAATTTAGAGTAGAGGGATGTTATCACCGTTTTTAAACAATTTTAAACCCCTAAAACAAAGCTAAGTATTTTCAAGCCGATCAAAGTTCTAAGCATTATTTCTTATGTAATTGGACTATCCCTCTTCGTTCCGTAGCAAATTCCTTGTAAACATGCTCCAATACTTTCTTCGTTAGTTGTGCTACCAGTATCTGGTTACAGAATAAACTGCTCATACATTGGAAACGAATAAATTATATGTAGTTATGTTGAATTCAGCTTTCCTTTTCTTACAGTAAATATGTGTTCTATTTCCCCATCAAAAGTTTGACATGTATATGTAACTACTCTAATTTGTATAAATTGCACCAATTTTGCACACGCCTGTGTCCTAGAATTGACTTGATGAATAATGCACAGTACAGCTATTTGTATGGATTTAAAGCCAGTAACTTCTATTGTATTTCGTACACCCCACACACAATGATTTGTAATTTATTTTCATACACATGAATCAGCTATCTTCATTTATTAGTATTATTTCACAACTTATAATGAACGGTACAGAACATTTGCTGCTAATAGAATTAGCCTAATCACCAGGGAAGGATTTATATGTACTAAGAATGTTGGATATTTATATACACTTATATATTTTAATCTAAATATGATAAGAAGTGTGGACCCACAATTGTGAAAAATGGCAATGTTCATTAACCAAGTGGGTCACCTAGCTAAATAAAATGCATTAGCGTTACATGGCATTAATTGTGATGTAAAATTAAAATGCCATATGTGCTTTAACTTTCTGTTACCAAAACAATGGATTACCAATCTTTCTTTTAAGTACTAAAACGTGCATGTTCTCCTATTGTCCCTAAAGACAGATTTGTATTTACTGAAACTGCGTTCAATCTCACATGAAGTAATGCGAGTATATTTAAAATATGCAAAAGATTTCACCGCGAAATTTTTTGTTTGCTGGCAAGAATGTTACTCGTAGAATAACAGATGCGTTGTCTATTGTCAAGATTTAAAATAAACAGAGTATATAACGAACAGAATACGGATGCCTTTGGCATTTAACACAAGTAGAGAAAATGCAGTAATGGCATGAACATGGAATGTATGTCGGAAAATGTTTGAAAATATGGAAGTTAAATGCAAAAATAACTGAAATATGTGCCAAAAGCTGATGTATGTAAAAATATGGAAAATAAAAAAATAGCATTTTTCGAGCTTACATGCCCCAATTTGCAAATTTAATGTAAAATAACATTGATTTTTAGCATCATATGAAGATATGTATTTACATATAAATCCGTCCCCAGCTAATCACAAAAAAGAAATTCTTACCTTCACAGTTCATTGTTACTCGTTTATCTCATGGCCTCATTCACGGGATCTGAAAAAGAAAACAGGGGAGATTGTACTTCAAGCTTGCTATCTAGGCTAGTTATTGAGGTGATGTGATCAGCACCACACCTCGAACGCCTTTACCCCCCCCCCCCCCGGTACACATTTATTATAATATGTTGGGTGAACGAACACCTGAAGACATTGCTGGAAAATTTTGCACCTGAAATCACACACACTGGGAATCGTACCCGCGTCTCTCACGTGGCAGTAAGGCGCCCTAGTCACACACACACACACACACACGCACATACACACACATACACATACACATATGGGCAGGCCCGTACCCAAGTACCCCCCTTCGAGCCACGAAAATTTTTAATTTGAACGTATAAAAACCTATGAAAATAAGGTTGATGATTTTTCAAATTTTGCAAGAATTTCGATTTTGTTCTTGCACCTATGAATGGGCTCCAGAATTCTGCAGTCTGCAATATTTGGCAATTTTAGTTTTATAACCATTGATGCAAGGCTATCAGACATACCGATTTAGTCGGGAAAGTCCATCCCTTTCAAACCATGTTCCGACTTTTTCCGTCTTCGCTCTGACACTACTTGCTATAAAGAAGACTCTTGCAACACTGCAGACATTGTACTGGTTCTGTAGAATATACTGTGTACATTTTAAAAATTGTTTGATTTTTTTTATGAGTCAAAAACAGTTGTTTGACCAGGCCCGTACCCAGGGGGGTGAGGGGCAAGGGGGCCAGCATGGAAGAATATTATTTGTTCTGTTAATGGGGATGATTTATCTTGTAATCCAATTTGGTTTCAGGTTACCATTTTTAAGAAAGGATATTTGAAGTATATCGAGCAATGAAATATTCTGATGCAAACCTATAAAAATAACATGGATAATTTTTAAGATTTTGCAAGAATTTAGATTTTCTTCTTGTAGAAATGAATGGGTTGTCTCTGGAGAGAGTCAGACTCCAGAAGTCTGCAGTCTACAATATTTAGTAATTTTAGTTTTATAACCATTTCTGCGAAGCTACTAAATGTTCCAATTTGGTCCGGACAGTTCACCATATTTACTCCCTGTTTTGACTTTCTTCGAACTGCAGTCTTGATGAGAAAATGTCCTCTTTTTGTGGTTAATTCACATTCAGACATGTTCTTCATTATAAGGATAATTCCATAGCGTTGGTGGTCACATTCAGGATACGAATTCCCATGGTGGAAGGGGGATCTCCCACCTTCCACCAATGATCTTGTTCTATTACAATTTTCCCCCATTAAAATTTTCCGATGGTATGAGTTTGTGTTATAACAACAAAGATAAGCAATTGGTTTGGACTTCAAACATACCTTACTAAGAATAACATCATAAACACATACAAAGAAGGAATAACACAGAATGATGTCTGCATGTATGTGAATGTTGCATACATCTTTTGTTCTCTCTCTCTCTCTCTCTCTCTCTCTCTCTTTAGGGCTGGTAACAGCATGGGGTAAAAACGTACTGCTACAGTCATAGATAAGATTTTAAAATTATATCAAATTGGACTAGTAAGAAATGGAGCCGTAGCTGCGAAGGTGGTTGTCATTGTCATCCTAGGCCACTGGAACATAGACATTAGACCGACCTGTTATTTCTCCTTCATTTCTCACCTCCTTTCGTCGTGAATAAAACATAGCACTTACATGTTAATTTAATAGAAAACAAATGTCTTCTTAAAGTTTCTCATTTTTTATCCCTCCACCTACGTAGTTATCTTTAATTTGCAATCGATTTTGCAGATGTGAACAATAACACACACTGCTTCAATGAAGATGGTGTGGGATGCACAACCGATTGTCCTTTAATTAGCCACATTTCTTGAATGCTAAGTTTTCTTTTCGTCGGATTCAACGGAAACGAGTAAATACTTAAAATTTCTACCATGTGTAGGGGGGGGGGGTGCAAATTCGGTGCAGGGGATTCGAAAATTATTCTCGTCCTGAGTGCTGAAATCTCTAGCTACAACTCTGATAAGGAAATATTTCCTTTCGAGAAACCATTAATAGATTTACACCATTATAAAAACATAACACAATAAAGGTATGAAAATTTAGTTATCATTTTTAATAAAAAGCAATAGTATCTAACACTTATTAAGAACATTTCAGCTATCTTCTAATTTTTTGACATTTTGAACCAGTCTTTAAAGGAATTAATTTGCTAGTTTATGAATGTAGCAAATTAATTCGTTTATATATGTTTATAAATATATATATATATATATATATATATATATATATATATATATATATATATATATATATATATAAATTAATTAATTAATTAATGATATTAATTATTTCATAATTGTATATTTCATGACAATTATATATATATAACCAAGGTTTCGGGCTTGGCTCCCCCCTCAAAAAACTCCTGGGTACGGGCCTGCATATGGGGTATTCCATTGACAAGAATGGGACACACAGACTACATTTTTTATATTAAAGTAACTATTCTACTGATAGTTAAGCAACATTTTTCTTATAGTTTCTGTGCAGTGAAATACGAAACGTTGTTGATTAAACATAAATACCCTTAAAATACTCTCCCACATTTATAGCAGCTATAAGTGAACAATTTTGTGTTAAGGGTTAAACAGATAGAACACTGCCTCTTTACTTAATAAGAAATTAATTTTAATTTCTGGGAATTTTCAAATTATGCAAAATAAATTATTTAAGACAAAGAGAGAAGGTAATATTTGAAAATTCTAATGGAGTTGAAGTGGAAATTTAACTGTTAAAGGAGAAAATAATTGTTTTTTTTTTTTTTTTGGTATCACGGGTGGGACATACTAGAAAATAAACTAACAATATGTAATATCCCTTCTACTGTCTAACATAATTATGTATACTTAAATTTTTATTCTTATTTTTTGGACTTTTAACCACTGTGTTAATTTTAAAATACCAACGTTTCGGAGGCTGAATCTGCCTTCGTCTTCAGGGTAGCGTGTAGTCTACTAAATCATACGATGTCTATATAGAGAGCGAGAATAAATGGTTGCCTGGAGGATTATTCTGTGGCCAAGGCTCCACCTCGTCTGTCGGTCACAAGAACCTCTTGTATAAAAGTTGCCAGGAAGGATTGTCAGTGGCCCAGGCTCCACTTCGTCTGGTGGCCACGTCAAGACCTATTTCTGTATGTAGGTTGCCAGGGAGGATTATGTGCGGTTGCCCAGGCTCCACCTTGTCAAAGAATTGATACTCGCTCTCTATATAGACACCGTATGATTTAATAGACTACACACTACCCTGAAGACGGAGGCAGATTCAGCCTCCGAAACGTTGGTATTTTAAAATTAACACAGTGGTTAAAAGTCCAAAAAATAAGAATGAATGAATCACCACTGATCAGCTACCAAGAAGAATTGAATATTTATGCAAATGACAATTTTAGATTGTCCACTCATAAGATAGGATAAAGTTACAGCATTGCATTTAATTTTAAAAATTGAGATTCAAAGGTTATTTCACGTGGAAGGCCAAATATATGCAATGAACACACTGGGAGTTTTTTTTTCGACTCAAATTTGAACAAGATAATTTTTTCTCTAACAACTAAGATTTCTCATGCAGAAGATTTGATGCACTTATTCAGTATTTCTGCATATCACGGTAATAGGAATGAATAGCTTATTCTACATTTCTGAGGGCACGAAAACAACGTAAAAATCATTCAGTAGTTTTACACCATTATTCAAGCATTCACTTATTTTCACTCTTTGTCTTGTCACAAGGTACGTCTTATTTGTTGAAAGACAAAAAGGTAAAAAGGCTCCTCCTGGTCTGGTCATTAATGCATTCTTTTACGTAATTTGTCGTTTCGAATAAAATGCAATATTCATTTGACAATAACAAAATGAAAGCTGGCAGTAACCGCAAGTTTACAGCGCGTATCGAGAAGCAGTAATGAAAGTGACAAGTTGAGATGTAGCTCTGAGGCAACTACAATTAAAGAAAAGTAGGAAGAGAGTTAATCATGCAGCGTATTGGAACCGTAATGAATTAATATTAATGTTAGTTTGCAAAGATTTAGTAAAACAAATGTTTTTCTAGGAGTCACCTCGAGTATACACTTATTGCTTAAAAAATAGGTATTGTACTTACTTACAGGGGTAGAGAAATACAGGACGACCAGTCGCCATGGTGCCTGAATTTCAAATCGATTTCTGAAAATTTTTCTTTAATAATTCAAGTTCACTTATGGAAATTTCCAATATTTTATTTAATAACGGGTTCAATATACATTTAAAAAAATGTTTGTGTGTTTTCTGAATCACGTGTGTCATTAAATTAGAATAATGAACATGCCTTTGCACATTTTTGCAATATTGCTAGCCGAATTTAACCGATATGGTACAGTCTACCATATATTTGATTGTATTGCATAGTTATTTATGATAGCCTTCTATAGGAAGGTCACTCAGATCGAAGAATGTTTTACTTTAATCCAATATAGTATTAGTATTAATTAATAATTGTATGTTGTAAGATCACATTTGGAAATGTGCGGCTTTATCTTAGTTGGATTCATGATTTCATCTTTGAAAGTTCTCAGTAGCATTTGTGAGAACAAGGTGTGGTGAACAAGGTATAACCATGAACTGAACGAAGTGTACAGAAGAAGTGAATTAAATTAGCAAGACTAGGACACATGTCGAATGACCAAGAACTCAGAATGTAAGAAGATGATATTTACAAGAGCTAAAGTAAAATGAAGTTGGATACACTGTTGAGGAAGACCTAAAAGTGTTTCAAGCTGGAGGAGGAAAGCTCATGACAGAAAATGATGGCTGGGGGTTCTGAAGGAAGCGAAGATCAACAGTGGACTGTAGCGGTACAAAAGATGAAGAGAATATGATATATATGAGAAATCAGATTATGGTTAATTGTTTATGCAGGCGCGTTTTGAAAGAAGGAGATAAAATCTGAAATACCCGTTCGACTTATTGAGCCAATGATCAGGAATGAATGAATTGAAATTTTGGGGTGCGTCGCCACATATGGACATTTTGCACCCTTCGAAGTGTACAAGGAAAGAGCCACTTTGACGATGTTAAAAGTGCAAGGTTGCACAGGGACCTGCACAGGACGTACACAACACATCAAATAGGTAATGATACTAAAAACTTCCTCAGAAGGAGTGTAATAGACCCGCTATTCTCAAAAGGTTAAACTACCTTTGCGGCCAATTGTTGTTTCTCACGCGGGTATTAAAAACAAGGTACAATAATAACACCTGAGTACATCAAACGGCCTCCCCTGCATTCTATTCTCGCCCAGGCTACAATTCTGGTGTTAAGCAAGAAACAGTGGCTGACAGAATTTCCAAACTTCTGGTATTCCAGATCTTTGTAATAAGTGATCATTAGAGTTCAGGCATTTATTTAGGTTAAAATAAGCAGGCAAAAAAGGCATTTATAATTCGAAAAATAGGCACCAAAAAGCAAAAGAAATAGGCACAATAATCCGAAAAAAGTGGCAAATTCCAAGTCATATCTATAATTCCATTCAAAAAGTTAAAATCTACATGTAAACAACATTTTTACTTTCCTTTCTTGCCTTGATTGCACATAATCACAAGGTTTTTTTTCCCTCGACATTCATAGATAACAGTCTGTCAGAAAGAGTGCTTTTCATCAGAGAAAATTATCTCTAGTTCGACAGAAGTAATTGGGCCATAAATGAAACAGGCTATTGTAACCGGATTCATATCGTCAAGAAAAGAATTTCCACCTTTAAGGATATCACAAAATGTTTCCAATTCCACATGTGCGCCCATTACACGTTTGCACTTTTCTGCAACAGCTAACGTTTCTCCCTAGCACTTCATCCAGCTGCCGCACCAATTCCTCGAAGACTTTCATGGATGCTATAAGAGTTTCACTCCATTTTTCCAGATTTGTAATTGTCTCTAGCAACACTATAACGTGCTAATAAATAAAGTTTTAGAAAGAAAAATAAGTAATATACAATTTCTAAAAAAGACATTCTAAGATTTCATTGAAAATGGTAAAAAAGGCATTAAAATTTAAATTAGGCAAAATGGAAAAAAAATAGCAACAACCTAAAACAGATATATCAAGAAAATTTTTATCAATAAATGCAGCAGTAAAAAAAAATCAGGCATTTTGCCAAACTTCCGGTCTCTAGTGATGACTGACTGGGACAAAAAATTCATAAGATGTAAGTAATCTCCTATCTGAATGAAGCAAATGGATTCTCCGGGTGGACTGGAAAAACATCTCCAGCGCGGAGATGCACCTGCAACAGGGAAGTTGGTGCAGAGCATCTTGCTGGCTCGCAAGGAACCGGATTGGAAACCTGTTCCTGATGGATCTTCTGGACAAGTGGAAGACGGCTCTTCCTGGAAGAAGATGTGCAGGTTCAATGACGCGGAGAGAAGGAGAAGTAAGAGGACGTTGTACATAAGAAGACATAGGGTAGCGGCTTACCGCCTGGAACGCTGGAAAAAGGACACGAACAGCGTGGACTGTATGGAAGATCCTGGAATCGTCGTGGACATGATCCTAAGTCACAGAATGCGGTCATACCTTTCTTTTAGTCCCGTCTCAAGCTACTAGATCGCCAGTTTTCCGGGGTCATCATCATCATATGAATTTGTTGGACTTACGTTTCGCTGACTTTATTCAACAGACATTTTGAGTCATTTGTCTATCCACACATCCCAAATCTCCTCAATATCTCCTAAAATGTTTCACAAATGCCCAATTTATGGTCATTTTGGCTTAAAACTTGCCCTTCTAAAAACGAATTTTCACACCCCAGATGAAAAATTGGGCACAAACCCCTGCTCGTGAGCATGTAACTGGAGTCTCCATTTTTTTCTATTCATAGCTTTGTCTTCAATATTCCGTGCTCCCTTCTTTCCAATTCCAACTCGCCCAAAAATGCTGTTCCCCTTCGTTTTATCTTCCACAGAGCCGTGCTTTAGCGGTCTCGGTATTTGTTTCTTTCTTTTGTTCTCAAACATACCAATCCATTTCCAATTTCTTTCTTTCATTACAGACCCTATAGGTTGCACATTTTGAAAATACAAATATTGTTTATAACATTCAACACTTAAAATTCAAATACATACATACATATTTTGTTTACATACGCGCGCACGCACACACATTTGCTCATTTCGTCGTCGTGGTGTTCCGGGTTTGGCACCCAGTGGAAGCCCATAGTGGTTCGGATCCCACTTTAAACTGTAGGTCCTGACCGAGTAGCTTGTGCATAAACTGGACATTATAAAACTTTTTTAAAAAACTTAAACATTTGATCATTCATCGTACACTATACACATAAACTTGTTATTTATATTTATCACTGTTCTTAACTTTTATGCATATAATTTCGTCTGTTTTCAGCGCAAATCATCGACCCCATCATAAAGAATCGTATCATACATTTTGCAAATTTTTCAGGAGAAACGTTTCACACATTTTAAAACTATTACTACAGAAATAATGTTTCATTTCTGATGAAGATTAAAGTTTTTTTCTTCCAAAGAACATTCTCAAAAATTGCGTTATAGCTAGTGGTATAAAAAGGGACATAAATGAGATACGATCGTTTGTGACGTGTGCGGTATTTCCAAACGCTAGAGATAACACATTTTTTAAGTGCGTTATAACTTGATTGAGCAACTTCTTGCATTAAGTTTTGTGTAATTAACTTGTTGTTACTATTATTATAATGCTGTATCATTGTGGTAGTTTATCACTGTATCTTTCCTTGCTTTCCCATGAAAAAAAATAACACAAAATTGTTACAACGTACTTGAAGAAAAGTATTTTCACTAATTTTTCGATGGAAAGAAAGTACTATGAAAATAGAACTTTAATAATGTGCTACAACACTTTCATTTCTCTACTTTTTTCTGATTTAGGTGAGAAAGGGGAAATGTAGAACCTATTGGTAGCGAACACAGTGATTGTTTCGTAAACACTTCTGTCAAATTTTGACGAGGTAATAATGGTTTCATTTAGCAGCAATTACAGCCTTTAGTACTTGTATACCGTGAAATCGTAGTTAGCAAATCGTCGATTATAACATAGTGCAGTCTCCTGGCATTTGGACACGTAAATAACTTGCAATGCATCTCACATTGGTACTTGACAGGGAAAGAATTATTTTATCAATCGCACCCTGATGATCTGTAAATTTTCCATATAGGTTAGATTTAATTTTTATTTTCAGCTTCTCAGCTTCGTTACAAAGAGACGTAACTAAAGATTCTAAAAAAATATGCTTCATCACTCCCAAAATGGCCACACTCACAAATTTGAGATCGTGGAACGGGCGTGGCTCGCATGGACACCCTTGTCAGTGTTCACGAATAAAATTAATAAAATACAAAATAGAAAAAACATTGTTGCAAAGTACAAGATAACTTGAAAAGAAAAAAAACGATAAATGTCAAGTGGCTACGAATTCCTGATGGTAGTTGCAAATGAATTTTAGTACTACAATTTATGTTACTCTGTATAATGGAGAAAGACGAATGGTGTTAATAACATTACACCTCAAGCTGAGATATGTCCGCCAAGCCTCTTATTTGTAAAGACCATTTTTCTCAATGGAAAGTTAAAATGTTTGACATTGACCAAATTGTTGGGCATATTGTTGGCAGTAAAAGATACTTACTTTGTTGGAAACCGAAAAAGAAACATCAAAAGGCTTTACATTCATTAACAGTGGTACTTATGTACAACGATGTACTCGTATGTACAATGTTTACAGTCTATTTACGACATATATTGTATACTTGCTTTGCTTAGCTCTAATATTTTGTTTTTTGAAAAGGAGCAAGATGGATATTTCAGTTTAGACGCAAGACGGTACTTGTCAAGAATGTTGTATCTACTGAAGACTTAAAACACTTTAAAACAAGTAATCAAGTTCAAATGTAATTAAAACCAGATCAAAAGTAGTATCACAGATAAAGGTACGTTAGTATACAGGGATCGTGATCGCTATTGACAAGGGGAACAACGAGCATTCCTCATCTGGTAGTGGTGTTCCTTTGTCGCAGATACAACGTCAAACGAAGAAACCTTACCTGCCTTTGAGAATTTCAAGCTGAACTCATATGGTGACTTATACTATCAATCCCACTTGCACGTAGCCGTCATGCAAGGTTTGTGGTTGTACTCGTAAGAAGGAAATCTTTAGTGGGCGTAACAAGTATTTAATGTGCTGGGACCATTTCAAAACAATAAGCTGCAAAAATAATTATACAATAAATAGTTACGATATTGAATAAAACAACCACTACCATTGAAATCAGCAAAAGATTGATTAATTGATTGATTTAGTTTATTTTACTTCGCGTTTTGTGCCTCTTGGCTAATTTGCGAAGATGGGATGAGTGATGAAATGATGAAAGTGATGAATGGACATGCACAAACAACCAAGACCGAGCAGGATTCGAACCCGGGACCCTTGGCGTTGAAGCGCGATGTGCTAAACACTCGGCCACAGGGCCCGGCAGGGGGGAATCAGCAAAAGAATCCACAATATTTTTTAGTTATGCATTTGCCATAAAAAGTCAGCACAAGATTGGTACACAAGATTAACAAATATAAAGAAGCTGATAGACTAAGAAGACAAGGTTTGTAATCTTAGAACGAAGAAGTTTGTTTTACAGCAGCGTCTGGGATAACGATGTAATGAACTTTAGCGTAAAAATATTGGGAAAATGGAAATGCGTTGCCTAATATTTGGTGAAGAAGGGAAAATATTTTATATTATGAAACCTCTGATCTTCAGTTGAAAAGGGATTTTTATTGCAAGGTTTGTTTCTGTTCAAGACACAATCAACGAAGTCTCTCGTCGTTAGAAAACTATCAATATTTTCTCCCTTCCTCAACTAATGAAAAACTGGTCGTATGCAAAACTATTTTTTTCTAAATACTTTTAACATACCAAGAAGAGTTATTATTTTTGGAAACAAAGAGAGTCGGTCCTTACAGAAGCCTTCAAAACAGAGATGAGCGTGTACAGGTGAATTCACCGGGATAGTTTCACAAAATACGCAAATAATTTAACAGTGTGAATTGAACTCTACATATCAGCCCAAAAAAATACTGTGCACTCTCTGCAGAATCTTTAATGATTGAAAATAAAAATTAAATCTGACCTACATGGAAAATTTACAGATCATCAAAGTGCGATTGATAAAATAATTCTTTCCCTGTCAAGTACCAATGTGAGATGCATTGCAAGTTATTTACGTGTCCAAATGCCAGGAGACTGCACTATGTTATAATCGACGATTTGCTAACTACGATTTCACGGTATACAAGTACTAAAGGCTGTAATTGCTGCTAAATGAAACCATTATTACCTCGTCAAAATTTGACAGAAGTGTTTACGAAACAATCACTGTGTTCGCTACCAATAGGTTCTACATTTCCCCTTTCTCACCTAAATCAGAAAAAAGTAGAGAAATGAAAGTGTCGTAGCACATTATTAAAGTTCTATTTTCATAGTACTTTCTTTCCATCGAAAAATTAGTGAAAATACTTTTCTTCAAGTACGTTGTAACAATTTTGTGTTATTTTTTTTCATGGGAAAGCAAGGAAAGATACAGTGATAAACTACCACAATGATACAGCATTATAATAATAGTAACAACAAGTTAATTACACAAAAACATAATGCAGGAAGTTGCTCAATCAAGTTAAGTTCCTGATTGATATGGTTTACATTCGTAAACCAAGTCAATAAACATTTTGTTGTCCACTATTGAAAGCAAAGCAAGAAGTCAAGTGTAAAGAGAGAACGGTACTATATTTCATGACAAAGTTGGCCGGGGAAAAAAAAACGGTGGTCGGTGAGACACGGCCCTTCACTAGGGTGACCATCCGTACTGATTTTCGCAGTACAGTCCTTTTTTTTGATGGGCTGTCCTGCAGAATGCGAAGCCATGTATAAAATTAAGATGTGTTTCTTTCTTTCGTATGTCCTGCGAAATGTCCTGATTTCTACTCCGGCCTCCGAAGTCCAAATATTTATTTTCTATTTATATTTTCTTTTGTTTTTTCCATGTCAACAGTTTATGCAGTACCTACTTTTCTGTTGTATTCGGGCTGGAGAGAATGAACATCCGGTTAGAACAATGCGTAGTTAGTTACCACGGCAGAGAGCAGGTTGTAGACAGTTGCGAACAAAAGGGTCAGGTGGCGCCGATCTGTCCAGTTGTTGCGGGGTGCGCAGAGTGGAAGTCTCGTTCCTGAACTGCACGTCTCGTATTTCAACACTGTCGGGTGAAGATGCCTCCTAGGAGGAAATGTGCATTTAATTCAGAACTGAAATCTCCTTATCCATTTCTTAAGAGAGGCAAAAGCGATAGTGATGTTCACTGTGAAAAATGTTCAGGTGAGTTTTCAATCGCAAACAGTGGAAGGTCTGAAATAACACGACATCTGCAAACGGCAAAACACAAATCTGCCGACGCTGCTGCTGCATCTAGTGCTACTCTTTCTACATTTTTCGAAACAAGAATGTTGGGCCTAAAGAACAAAAATTGGCAGCAGCAAAAGCGTGTTTTGCATTTCATACAGTGCAACATAATCAATCGTTTCATTCTACAGACTGCAGTTCGAAACTTGTTAAGAAGTGCTTCGAACCACAATATGCTTGTGCAAGAACAAAATGTGAAGCGATCGTGACAAATGTGATAAGCCCCTATGCAATTGCAGGGCTTCAGAAAGAGTTGGATCAGGTAAATTACATTACAGTTTACACAGATTCGTCGAACCATAAAGCTACGAAATTGTTTCCATTGTTGGTGCGCTACTTCCTTCCTTTGAGCGGAGTGCACGTTAGAGTTCTGGATTTTCAAGATCAGTGTGGTGAAACGTCCGATATTGTGTCTTCGTATATCCTGAAGACATTAAATGAATACAACATTGAAACTAAAGTTGTTGGATTATGTGCTGACAACACCAACTGCAACTTTGGAGGAGCAGCAAGAAAAGGTAAAAAAAATGTTTACAGTATTGTTCAGGAATGCTTAAACAAACCAATTGTAGGTGTAGGTTGTTCTGCACATATAGTGAATAATTGTGTACAAACTGCGATTGACTGTTTACCGATTTGCAGAGAAAGTGTGGTGCACAAAATATACTAATATTTTTACATATATACATTACGTGAACACGCTTTACGTGAATTTTGTGACTTCGTGGAGATAAGAGTTCTCAAAGCTTCTTTCTTATAGCAAAACTAGGTGGTTTTCTTTGTTGCCAGCCGTAGAGCGCATACTTAAACTCTATCCAGCATTGAAATCATACTTTCTATCACAGGACAAGTGTCTCACAATCATTAAAATGTTCTTTGAGGACCCCCTATCTGAAATATGGCTTCATTTTATCCATTCCAATGCAGCACTTTTTAATGACTTTGTTCACTTTCTAGAGGGTCAATATGTTTATATGATAGAAGGTTCTGCATTGGTTGCAGAACTTAAACAAAAAATAGTTGACAGATATAACTGCCTTTTTTTTTTGCCTCTTATAGTGTAGTCGAAACTGAAAAGTCTGGAGAAAAATGGGTTTGTGTGTATGTCAAGTTTTAAGGAACATATGCGTTCATTTTATTCAACTTGTATTGAATATATTAAGCAGTGGTCCTCTTCCTTTTCTGAAATGACTGTGTTGGATTGGGTAAAACTGGATTCGATGATCGAATGGGACAGGGTGCAAAATAGCGTACAATTTTTCAACAAATGGTCAGGAAAGCAACTTAATGATTCTTATCTCTCTGATGAAATTTCAAATGTAAGAGCGTATGCTACTCTTGAAAAACTGAAAGCATGGAACACTGCTCAAATGAGAGTAGATTTAAGATGGGTTGAGATATTCAAATATTTTCAGGAAAAATGTATTTCCTTTTATCGGTATTTGATATTGTAGAGTTCAGTTTGTGCCTTCCAGCCACAAATGCACCCACTGAGAGAGTTTTCTCATTAATGAATAACATGTGGACTGCTGAGAAATCTCAATTGAAAACTGAAACTCTGAAACACCTGATAATAACTAAATATAATTTCAGTTGTACCTATAGTGAATTCCATGATATGGTTATGGAAAATACAAAGTTATTACATGCTATTCACTCGAAGCAAAAGTACAGAACCATTAAGGATGATACTTAAATATTGGTACATTTGATTATGAAATATTTGTTAATTTCAAGTTATTGGAATTATTTTAAAGACTTAAAGTGTAAGTGACATGTTCTCAACAAAATTTTGCTCACAACTGTAGTTTGTTTAATATGTCAAATTTTAAATACATTTAGTTTTCATTTTTGTTTTATGTCACTCATATACTTTGGGGATTCATCAAATAAAAGAATAATTATTTTTAAAACTTTTGTCCTTTATGTCTTTCCTTTTTTGAAGAAAGTTTGTCATGGTATGTGTGTGTACTGTTTTTGCTGGTAAGGATCTGGTCACCCTACCCTTCACGCAAAAGTAGTTCGGAGCCATTGTGACTGCTCACATTTATTTACGTTGATACATATTTTTGTGACGTCACCACTTGAAAATATGTCACTGATATATTCTTTTGTGAAAGAAAGCGTAATTTTTTTGTTATTACGTGTAAATTGCACCCTGTTTGTAATGCATATCTCCTGTTTAATATTTATTGCATTTTATGTTCTATTTTGAGTGATTCAATGTATCTATATATTTGAGAATATGCATTGTGAATTTGGAATGTAAACTTGTGTAGATGTCAGTATTGTTTCTAGCATTATTTTGTAATTAGTAAGTGACTCATCTGTGTTCAATCTGTGATATTGAAAAGGTATAAAGCGAGGATTTCGTATGGGAAATGAACATTCGCCGCAGATCATCTACTGAATTTAAACAGAAAGGAACTGCTCGGTGTTGTACATACATCTTGGTGTCGTAGTTCGGGGCGCAAGCTAGGCCTATGCGACCACCATAGGTACGCCGACAGCCACGCATTGAGGCGATGTGTTATAGTTGATCCAAGACACCGATCGATACGGCGAAATCCTCACATTCATTTGAAGTATATTTGCATTGTAACTGTAATAAATAAATAATAAACCCTGTCATTTAATTACGTCAGTAATGTGTTTTCATTCCTCTGTGCCGTGAAATATTGTCGTTGCCTAACACTACCCCTGTACCTGAGAGGAGTCTGTGTACTTCAGCAAGTCTCATAGTTCACCGCCGAGCATTATTCAGTTGTTATTATTAAATATAATACAACCACTGAATACCTCGTTCATAACCAAATATAATACACTTAAACGTATCACAATATGACCATTAGGGAGCGGACACTATACTATTTTCTTATGAAACAAATATATCAGCATGGGTAACTAACTATTGCAAAGAAGTTCTGAATTGAAATTAGTCACTGCAAAGTAAGCATAATGAAATAATGTTGCATGTAATTTTGGTTAAACAAAGCACATTGACCATTCATACACAATTGGAAATTACCCCTTCACGAGAGGACTGTTCACTAGTCGCAGACAGTTCTCATAGTAGCCTTTGGTGCATAGTGTAGTGTGCGGTATTAGTGTTGTTTGGCGAGAAGCGAAATGCATAGTGCAAGTGGCGCATATAAATGAAAACGAAGTTTAATTACTAATTTTTAATCAGATGTATCTATCTGAACAATTATCTATCCAATTAATGGAAGTACCATGATAACAAACTGAAGAGCACAAGGAAAGAACGTGCTTTGTCCATTTTTAATCAAATTGAGGTAAAGGTGCTTCAAATAGGTCTGTGAATAGTCTTTCTAGCTAGGAATTGTACAAGAAAAGAATGTGCTTCTTCCATCCATGGGAAAGGGGTTTTGGTTGCGTATACAGGGAAAGAACATGCTCATAACATGGAAATAACATGCTCTCCTGTAAAATCAAGAAAATGTGCTTTACGTTCTTTCCTTGTGGTCATCAACTGTTAATAATAATAACGTCGGCAGGGCCCAAAACAAAGTATAGCCTAGGGGTCCAAATTTTATAACCCCCCTTTTTGGAAAATTTTAAGTAACTTTGAATTTGCTATGGAACTCCAGTTAGAATCCGCAGATCACAGTTCAGGACAGACAAACAAGGTTCATACAAAACTCGAAACGCATCAAACCAGCTTTCATGCGCTTTTGGTGTATCAACTCACACAGTTAAACGCGGAATTTTAGTTTGATAGTGTCTGCTCTTTTCAATTGATGCACTTTTAGTGGATCGCACGGAACAGAAGCAGATAAAAGTATCATATAATTTACAACTAACAGTTTATGCACGTTAATGTGTTACTGTAGTAAAAAAAAAAATAACATATTTGTGTCAACACGTGTGTTTTGTGTTTTTATATCACTTAAAGAATACCGTAGGCACAGAGGTAAAGAAAAAATATGTGAATACACGGGCGCCCGCAGGATTTTTTCTCAGAGGAGGGAGGGCAGTCACAGAAACTTTTTATTATTACTATTATAAATATTGATATTATTACTGCTATTATTGTTTTTATTTTTGTTGTTATTAATATTACTTTACAATTACTACCTACTACTACTAATGTTTTTTTTAAAGAATTACATACATTTGTCATTTCCATATTCTGAATATCCATATAAAATTTACATAACTGTATGCTCAACATTAATTCATATAGAACAAAAAGCTGTTTTTATAGTTAGATAATCAGTGTAAAATAGACTGTAAGCTTAAATATAACCCTATTTCAAATTATATTAACAGTTCCTGTAACTTATGGCCTGCAAGTCACAGAAAACAATACTTCTTGTTATAAAATATCTCTACAATATCACCATTCGAATTCCAATGTGTGAATCTCTAGTTTCGTCGAGATTAGTTCATGGATCTATACCTAGGTAGTTGCTTCTAGCGGAAGTATTTACTTAAGTAATTACTCACAAGCCACAAAATGCGTCCATAAGGTTTAATTGCACGCTTAAAAGAAGAAACCGCATCCCTAAAAATATATACACATTGCACAGCGTTTGGCTTGGGGGGGGGGGGGTGCCCATTCAGTGGCCTATTTGCGTTTTCATTTCGGGGGTAGCTTTTTTTTGGGGTATGCAAATTCCCATATGTTACCAGTTAGTAAACTAAACTATCGCCTTGCAGTGCCAAAATGTCTTAGAATATTGGTTCTAACCTAGGTCATTAAATCTTACAACGTTTGCACGTAATTTAGAAACAGTATAGCTATTTACATTGTTAGAACACCCAAACTTAAAATACACACAGAAAGAGCTATCGAACTAGTAACACCGAAAATTTGACCAAATTTATATTGCAAAGTACAAACTTATTGTCCATCTAATTTACCTCCAAGTTTCTTCTGGATGCTTTAATATAGTAAAATAGCAGCACTATGCCATGAAAACTTAGTGGAAAAGAGTCTGCTGTTGTCTCGCACAATCTGCAGTCAGGACACTATGGCTTAAAATAATTTTTCGTTATAAAAATCCTCGAGGTGTTCGGGACGGGAATACTTCACCAATTCCAGACTAAGTCGGGAAATTTTGATGACGGCGAATGTTCTAAATTTCCTGTCAGTGAAAATTTCGAATTCTACATACTATCCGCCCCTAAACATGGACTACCGGACGGAGGGTTGGTTTCAAGCCTGAGGAACACTGATAGAGGGTTTGAAACTAAGTGTGTTTTTCTTTACTGGAATATAGACTGCCTTAGTCAGCGTATGTAGTGGTTTTTTTTCGTATTATCATATGATTTTAACAAATCAATTTCCTGGATCCAATTGTCATTAAATATAACAGCATGGTTGTAAACCGCAAAGTTTAAGGCAACTGTTGTGACTTAAAGAAACAAGTGACTTCCTTTGAATGGAATTGCACAATTCATGTTTATCATGTAACTGCTTGTAAGTTTGTAATTTAAATTACTGGAGACCTAGCGGCCTAGAGCAAAAGAAACCGGTAGTTACAAAGTAATGGAAACCTCGCACGAGGAAAACAATGGAAGCCAGGCTTTCGGGCAAGAACAATTAAACAACATCTGCTTCGTCACACGAAGGAAAATTATGATGTCAAAAGATACCACTGAAAACAAGAAGTCATCTTCCTGTTAATTTGGTATATGAAAATAAACTCTTAGGGGCAAATGAGACTGCAAATTGTGCATATTATGGTGAGGAGTGTGTGGCACGATATGTGAAGCGTGAGGAAATACAAAAGGGGGAGGGGGCACTACTGGAGGTATCTTTGGAGCTGCCGCTTGCTGGGTGCAAGTTCGATTTTGAGATGTACGAACCCACATGTGCCTGCCTGTGCGGTGACTACACCTGGACAAAACACCGAAAAGATTTTTTACGTTTCCAGAGTTGTACATCATTAGAAGAGCATTACCTATGTAAAACCTTATACATTCACTTTGTATGTAAAACCTTATACGTTCAATTTGTATGTAAAACCTTATGTTCACTTTGTATGTAAAACCTTATACGTTCACTTTGTATGTAAAAACCTTATACGTTCACTTTGTCTGTAAAACCTTATACGTTCACTTTGTAAAATCTTATACTTTCAATTTGTATGTAAAACCTTATGTTCACTTTGTATGTAAAACCTTATACGTTCACTTTGTATGTAAAAACCTTATACGTTCACTTTGTCTGTAAAACCTTATACGTTCACTTTGTAAAATCTTATACGTTCAATTTGTATGTAAAACCTTATGTTCACTTTGTATGTAAAACCTTATACGTTCACTTTGTATGTAAAAACCTTATACGTTCACTTTGTCTGTAAAACCTTATACGTTCACTTTGTAAAATCTTATACGTTCAATTTGTATGTAAAACCTTATGTTCACTTTGTGTGTAAAACCTTATACGTTCACTTTGTATGTAAAAACCTTATACGTTCAATTTGTATGTAAAACCTTATACGTTCACTTTGTCTGTAAAACCTTATACGTTCACTTTGTAAAACCTTATACTTTCAATTTGTATGTAAAACCTTATAAGTTCAATTTGTGTAGTTGTTTATTTCAGTCAAAAAGGAACAATGAGAGAAATACATTCATTTAACCAGTAATTAGTCACTCTCCAAAGGGTCTTGTTGTTTTCAAGTAGTTTCCAAATTGTCCTCATGATGCTAGGTCGACAGTTTTTGAGTTCCTACTAAGGTCGATCCCAAAATCGCTTGCACCAAACCATTTGACTAAATAGGAGCAAAAATTGATATGATTGAAAAAATTATTAATAATTCAAGTAGCTGGTCATTCGTACATATTTCGGTTGACTCTGCATTGAATTGATGTTGGGTCCTTTCGTTGCCAAAGCTCAAGGACACCCGAAGGTTTTTTTCTCAAGAGAGGGGTATTATTATTGTTTGATTGATTGATTGATTTGTTGTTTTAAGTCCACTTTATGTACAGTAAGGCTAATCGGGACTGGACCTACAGTTTAAAGTGGGATCCGAACCACTTGTGCCTCCACCGGTTATCGAACCCGGGACCCCTTGATTACAAGGCGACGACGCTACCACTGGGCCATCGGGAAGCCTTTATTATTATTGTTGTTATTATTATTATTACTTTATAAATCATAAAATTAAAATTGAATTGAAAATACTTTGACGTTGTATACAAATTCAGACTCGAGTCTACTACAGTAAAATCTCGTTAATCAGGACTAATGGGGGGATAAGTTGACCGGTTTAACGAAAGTTCAGATTAACTGAAATAACCTAGAGAACAGCAGAAAGATCATGAAAACTCCGTTTATAGCAACAAAACACGTTTATTATGGTGTATTTAAAAGACATAGGCATAAATACACTATACAGTACAGTACAAAGTCTGCGGGAAACAGAATTTCATCAGTGCTTGACTGTCTTTTTTTTGGGAGTTCTCTTGTCGACTTCTAGCCACATTTAAAACCTTGCATTCTGTTGCTTTTTTTTTTTTGCCTGTCCGGATTAAGCGCAGTCCGGTTATCGGGGTCCGGATTAACGAGGTTTTACTGTATTTAAATGGAAACTGGAATCGCCTTAACATCCATCACTTTGTTGATGAACAATTCTTTGTCTGATCCACAGATATCAAACAGACACCACTTAATCTGATCTCGTTCATGGCACTTCTGATTTATGTTTTTAAGCGCCGAAGGGTACCGTAAATAAGTAAATTCAAAATGAATTGACAAGGTCAAATCCAAATTTCGGGAAATGATTTTCCGTCTCTTCGGCAACTGGAAGAGTAGAGAAGTTCCAAAGAATCGTATTTAAAAGACGTTCATTCTTGGTATTGTCTGTGCTTTAAATGTCTGAAATTTATTGAAATTAAGAGTTTTCTTCCAGAAGTTCCAAAGGAATGACTTGAAGAGGAAATGATGTGCAGAATTCGAAATTTTCACGGCGTCCGGAAATTTCGAAAGTTAACCGTGCAGAAAATTTCTCAACCTGGTTGGGAAATAGCTAACTTTTGTGAGTACCGAACATCGGGATTATAAAAATTTCCCTTCCCAGTCCCGTCCCAACCGAAGACAAACTAGTTTCGGCAGTCAACGCGACTGATGCCTTTGGTGAAAATGTTCTCTCATTATTTTATTCGACATTACAGTAATGCTGTAACTTACAGCTTGTAAGTAACAGAAAAAAAATATTATTTATAATAAAATATCGCTACAATGTTAACATTCGAATTATACGAACTTATCTCAGGTATCTCAGGGGGGGGGGGGGGGCAAGTGACCCTGACGGCCCCTTTATCTAAGCCACCTTGTATATATGTGTGCATTGATGTTGTGTGTTTTTATGACAGGGAGATGCATTATCTCCATTGCTCTTTAATTTTGGCTTAGAATATGGTGTTAGGAAGATAAAAGAAACTAATGAATGACCACAATTAAACGTTCTAACTCAGTTGTTAGCTTATGCAGATGATATAGACTAGGGGATGATATAAATACAATTAAGAATAATGATAAAATATTTTTTAAAAGCAGCTAAAGAGAACAAACAGCTAAGTTTGGAAGTTAGCAAAGAGAAAACTAAATATATGCTTACAGGCCGAAACCAAGTGTTAGGCAATAATCAAAATCTATTTATTATTGATAAGAACTTGCTTGAACCAGTTTCCAAATTCAAGTAGTTACTTAGGAGTAATACTAACAAATGAAAATTATATTAAAGAGGAAATAAAAAGCAGGCTTAATTCAGGAAATGCATGTTACTTTTCTGTCCATAAACTTTTATCTTCTCGTATAATATCTAAGAAACTAAAAGTAAAAATATACAAAACAGTAATTTTGCCTGGATTGGCAAACTTGGCCCCTTACATTCAAAGAGGAACATAAATTGAGAGTAATTGAAAATAAAATCCTTAGAAAAGTATTTGAACCTAAAAGGGTTGAGGAGACAGGTGAGTGGAGAAGGTTAAATAATTTAGAACTGCATAATATGTATTCATGTCCAGATATTATTAGAATAATTAAATCAAGAAGACTTAGATGGGCCATGTGGCACAAATGGGAGAGGAAAGAAGAGTTTACAGAATTCTTGTTGGGAAACCTGATGGCAAGAGACGTGTAGGAAGGCCAAGACGAAGATGAAGGGATAACGTTGAGATGCGCCTAAAGGAAATCGGTAGGGATGGAAAAGATTGGATTGATGTTGCCCAGGAGAGGGACAGATGGAAGGCTTGTGTTGCTGCAGCCATAAACTTTCAGGTTTGAGGATGCTAGAGAATTAGTTAGTTAGTTTTTATGTAAATAATAGGTGTTTTCTCACCAGTGGCTGGTCCAGATGTTACAGTTGAGAGGGGCGGGGTACCTCACCTCACAAAGAATCTATTCTAACCTACAACTTGCACTTGTCTATGTAAACAATACCCGTATATCACATTGTAAACAGGAACCAAGCTGACTTTTATGTTCTAGAGATTAGAGTCTTGTTTGCAGAAATATTGGCTCAGTGCTTGAACAGATGGGTACTGTTGTATGCCATTATCTAAATTCCTTCCATTTCTACGGTAAACTGAACGATGGAGATATGAGTAGTAAAGTGAATAAACAAAGAACACAAAAACCTATTCTCTCAAGGGATCTCGGGTTCGATCCCCATTTGAGGCAGTGCAGTTCAGATTAGCCTATCTTGAAGTGGAGTGAAATAAAACTTTATTCTCGATCCCTTTAAACTTAGAAATAAAAGACAATACATTTCAGTCCTCAAAAGTATTAGGCATTATAATTTATCCAAAATCCTGACAATTTTGAGGGGCAATCACCTCTATCGCCCTCCCCGTGGATCCGCGCCTGGTTCTCACCGAGTTACAATCATGAAAAAGGTTATATTGGCGAGAACGGTAATAAGAGTCCCAAGGACTTTAATAGGGATTTTAACAACCCTTGCAATTGTGATGTGCCTCTGAAGAGAAGAGTGCGTTGTAGGAGCACGCGAATTGACAAATCATAAGTAAGAAGTCGCAGGGTCGGCTCCCTATTGGGGAACGACTGTTTCCTGCTGTTCGAATCCCACGTAGACTCTCGGCTTAACTTGCAGCGTCACATTCTATCGTGAACGTCGCAAAAGAGTGGTTCTGTAAGGCCATTTTTACATGGAAACTAGCTCGAATGGCGATATTTTATTAGTATTACGATCCTGGCGTTCGAGTCCAGGGACACCTTCTGTCCTCCATGTGTCCAGTTTATACTCGTGCGTTGGTTCTTTATTGGCGAAATAATGTTCTCATCATCGTCAATAAAACTCGGATGGTTCGTCCAGAGTGGATCAACTACCGCGCGAAGAGCCAGTTTTGTTCTTGCTGCCTTTTACCATAAGCTGGTGGCTTGAAGCTAGTGGCTGATCCAGGAAGTCCATTCTAACGAATATTTACATTAGTCTGTCTACAATTTCATAAAAAACAAAGGCCCCGGACTTTTCCAGAGAAAGAACCAAAATTTTCCAAGCCAAATCATTAGACCAATTCATGTATTTAAACATGTGTCTAAGAAGGTCATAGACTTGGAATCCAACTTAAGCAAGTTTTTAGAATATTCACTTCATACAGTGTATACACAAAGGAATGGTGCGGTTATAAATGTCAATATTATTTTTCAACTTACGTGGTTGCAGCAAACACTGTTAGAGGTGGAAACTGTCCCAGTTTTTCATATGTGAGTTAAAATTACAATCCTTCAATGTGGGCTCCTCTGGTCACACGACACACATCAACCCGGTAATCAAACTCGTTCCAGACACGGTGTAACATGTCCTGCTTTGCATGCATTATCCGATCACGAAGTTGCTGAATGGAAGTTGGCATTGGTTGCGCATAAACCCTGTCTTTAATATACCCCAATAGAAAGAAATTGCACAGCGTATGATCCGGAGAACGAGGGGGCCAAGGGAGAACGTGGAAAATCCTTACGTGATAAGATAAAAATGGAGGCCATATTTGGAATCAGCGTATCAAAAAAATTGTAATTTGAACTTGGATATCAAAAACTGGGACAGTTTCCGCCTCTAACAGTATTTGCTGCAACCACGTAAGTTGAAAAATATTTTTTTTTCATTGACGTTTATAACCGCACCATGCATTTGTGTATACCCATGTTAAAAGTACTAACAAGAAGGAAAATTGAAGACAAATTAACTGTTTGATAGGGGCTTAAGGGGTGAGCTTTTACGTACTGACTAATAGTAAACAAAGAACTCTTTTTATGTAAAGATTATAACAATTATAACATTAGATAATGCACAATTATTGTAAAATGTAGTAACAGATGTATTAATCTTAATATCAACAAAAAAAATGCAACAAGAAAGTGGTAAATGTCAATAGCTACTTACTGTTTTCTACTTGAAAATAGTTCAAACATGACCATTTTCCTAGAGCATTTAATGTGCAACTTCTACTGTAACTACGGCCCATACTTCGTGTACCAAACCGAAGTGTAGTTTGAACATAACTAATTTAAAATTTCTTGCTTGTCTTTTCTTTCCTTGTTCAAAAACCTACTTCTTGTGCACTACTACAAAAATGTTGATTTTTCCAGAAAATGAGTAAATTTCTCTGATATTTTCATGACTTTTCAAAAAAAAAAAGTAAACTCCGTGTCTTTTCCAGGTTTTCCAGACTGGTAGATCCTGCTACAAAGTCCACATATGTAGCACTCCTCCGTGGTATGTAGGTGTACGGATTAATGTGCACTGGGTTTGAATCCCGGATAAGTAAAGGATATTTATTATTTTCGTACATCGTTATTATATCTTTCCAGTGTCGTGATAAACCTAACGATATAAAGACGCGACCAAAGGTAGGGAAACATTACGAAGGAAAAGGGACCTTTTCTCTCATGTCGTCCATGTTGAACAAGAAGTATATCAAAATATACATAACTCATTAGGAACATTCTCGTCTGTATTTATTTAATCACAATTGTACAACAAAGAATGATGTACATTTCTATAGCAGTGAGTAATGTCATAATAAAATATATTCGACAACTAATCGTAAAACATAATATTTTGCATTGATCTTAAATAAATATACACAATGAAAAACAACTATGTGTATATCTGTGGGAATGTGATTTTTATAAAATTACTAGCTGATTACCAAGCGTTGTCCGGGTATTTATTTATCCCAATCTTCTATTAGACAGGAAAATAATAAATTCTAACTAAAGTGTAAAATGTAACTAATTTTATTTACAGATATTTAAAAGTATAAGTACAGTATACAAATTATAAATTAAAATCTTTTACAAATTCACTATAATATTTAGGGTGACCAGACACATACATTCAAAAAAAAGGACAGAGCATGGCGAAAAAGGAGGACCAAGCCATAAGAAAGAGGACACCGCAAGAAAAAAGATTGCAACCCATTTGTGATTACTCTTACTTTAATAAAATAATCTTATCTTACCGACACTTTGCTCACAGATACTTCTCCGATGATATTTTCCAATAATCTCCTCTACTCCTCTATTCTTTAACACCTGACAATAATAACTAAGAATGTCTATAATTTGAGATTGATTTTTGGTATGTAGTTCACTTTATGCACACAACGGCTAATCGGGACTGGACCTACAGTTTAAAGTGCGATCCGAACCACTATGTGCCTCCAGTCTATAATTAAGTTTTCCTTCTTTTCAAATTTTTCGATTTTAGAATGAAATAGGTGAATGCAAAGCTTTGCTTAATTACTTCCAGAACACTGAATTAAAATTTTAAGTAGTTTAGATTGAAATAAGAAATATGATTTTAATGCCAAGAATATTTCTAACACTCTTTCAACAGCAGGGAAGAATGACAACAACTTTACACTCTTCCTCATATTCGTTTCTTCCATTCTTAGAAGCTACAAATTTTCTTACGAGATCATTGTTGAATTTACACTTTCGCTTCGTTATTTCACAAAAGTAAATATTACTTAAGAATCAACAGAGAGCTATGCAACGAGTTAGATTAATACTAATGACTCATTCGGGCAAAGTGATCGTAGTTCAGCTCTCAAATGCCCAGTGAGCATTGTTCGAATACTTAACGCGCCCAAAGTGATATACTTCAGACGTAAAGTAACAAGTGATGATTATTAGGTGTGCAAGCATTCTCTATGCAGCATGTTTTCTATGATGGATGCTATACTCTTTCCAAAAAGGAGGACATTTACAGATTTCTACAAAATCCGCCCGGACGCCGGACAGACACCTAAAAAGCAGGACATGTCCGGATAAAAGAGGACGTCTGGTCACCCTAATAATATTAATTTAACTCAAAACCTGATTATAAACAACATTCTTAGTTTCACCTCCATGAGCAAGAATAAATAAATTGAGCCGCATTGGGTGTGTCATTATTCATCTCACCGATCCAGAAGCTATGGATTCAACACTAATATCCGTCGTTTTCGATTCTTTTTACGTTACCCTCTTCCCACCCAACCCCTAGGGGTGTCTTACCCCCACAGTATTTCTTTCCAGATTGTAAGTCATATGTGTACCAAGTTTGGTTGAAATTGCTCCAGGCGTTCGAGAGTTATGCCGGAACAAACATACATACATATACGAGTATATACACACATACATCCATTTTTATATATATAGAAGATTTTGTGGTGTTCACATTGTTTTTTCTCGTGTCACAGATTACATGCTGAGAAATTACATGAACATCACACTACTTTCGAGTTTCTGATATGCCCTACATCTTCCTTTGGAAAGACAATTATTATCTTTGCTACGGCTAATCTCTAGTCTATTTATTTCTTTTCGTGCCGTACACTGCCACGTTTTGGTAAAATGTGAACTTGTCCAATGTTTCTTTGATCGTGTACATGTGCAATTTCAGACCATTCAAGCGTTCAATTCAACGACTTGTTCGTGATTCATTTGATCTTGTACAAACAGCTTTAAATTTGCTGGGTCCTTGTTGGTATTTGTCTGCGTGCTTTTGTTGTTACTAATCTCCAACACCTGTTGTAGTTATAGCTGTGTGCTTGTTGTTGTTGGATCCGCTCCAGTGCGCTGCTTGAAACGTTTTAAGTCATGTTGATCGGGACTGTAAAGCAGCCGTCCCGTGTTCGATTTCCTGTAGGGTGTATTTCCCTGGATTAGATCCTATACTCAGTCTCGGGAAACTCTGGACCGAGCGAACGAAAGCAAGTCTCGGCGCAAATAGTGACTCGAGAGGGCTCGACCAATGCGAGGGAAAGCGACTTCTGCTCCCAGCTGTTTGTATCAGCATGTCCTACTTCGCACCGCCCAACTTCCTAGCCTTCTGTGCGACCTTGCTCCAGAGATTCCCGGGATAGAGTATACCAGAGTGCGAAATCATGGGGGGGGGGGCACAGTGGGATTTACCCCACCAACAATCTTAACCTCAAAAATCCCCCCAAAAAAAATTTTCCGGGGGGGATTTTTCGTTGTAACAACAAAATATAAGCAATTACGAGTAGGTTTGACTTCAAATATACTTTACTAAGGATAATATCGAAAGCACACACCAAATACTGTGGGTGTGAGTGCAGAATAACCCTCACCCCCCCCCCCCCCGAAGAGAACATTAACAGATCTACTCTAAATCAATAACAATATGCGTACGAGAAAAGTGTAAAACAAGAATGCAAGTGACATATAATTATAAATTCTAATTGATTTGTTATAATAGAGAAGAAGAACTAGACAATAGCCTGTACATAAAACAATTTCAATTGTAATTTATTGACAATTTTAACGAGTTAGTAAAGGAATTAGTTTGCTACTTTAAATTTATGTATTATATATTTAAAAGTAACAAATTAATTCCTTTATGTGTATTTAATAATAATAATAATTTTAATAATTTAGTAATTGTATTTTATATATAATAATAACATTATAAATATCCATATATATATATATATATATATATATATATATATATATATATTGTGTATGTAGATTAAGATCTTCCTCCCCCCCCCCCCGGCCTTCGAAGATGAGGTGACTGACTTGTACGGTGTCGGGAAAAATGCGCCCGGGAAAATTGCGCTCTCGCAATAAAAGTGGGAAAAATGCGCCCTCTCAAGAGTAACCACAATGAAAAGTGGGAAAAATGCGCCCAGCACACAAGTCCTTCACCAATATGATAATATGTTGATTAAAACAACCTTTACGCAGCTTCCCCTCACACTTAACACAGGCTTGGGACTGTCAGGAAAGATAATTTTGTTTTTAAAGTACTGTAAAAATATTAATTTTTTCTGGCGTGTTTAGAAGCTGGAGATGATGTCCGTTGTCATAATTTTTTTTAAATTTTACTTTTGTAATTTTTATTTAATATGTTGTAATTTTAATTTTATTTCATCAAAGTTTTTATTTACATTTGTATTTCCATTTCTTGTGACCTCCGTTGACGATCTTTTACTCCATTTTTTGGGTGTACGCCAGACTTCTCAGGCACTTGGTAAGGTCCTTGGGTGTGCTTGTTTTGTAAGTATGTAAAATTTTGCTAATCTGTTCATCCAGTTTTATGTACGTTCGTTTCCTCTTCGTTCCTTTCAAACCGATGCTAGCCCTGTCATATTTGTATCCGCTGTATTCCGCTTCCTGCTTCAGCGTCTTCACAAGGGTGTAGAAGTTGGGATGAAGTCGAACTTTCTCCTGCAGCTTACTGTTCCACCCTTCGACAGCATTGTTCGTGCGGTGCTTTGCATCTCCTCAGTGCCACACATCAACTGGTAGATTTGGATTTTGCAGCCATTGTTGCACAAAGTAGTCAAGAAACGCTGTCAGTTTCTCTCCTGCTGACTGGTCATGTGTGCTGGGCGCATTTTTCTCACTTTCTAATGTGGTTACTCTTGGGAGGGCGCATTTTTCCCACTTTTATTGCGAGAGCGCATTTTTCCCGGGCGCATTTTTCCCTGATTCACTTGTACATTACGTTCTCAATCGAAGCCTGAACACCACCTTGAGTACAAGATGAAAGCTGCCCACGGCGCTATCAAATCAAGGTAGCCCACCTCCTATGACAGTAAAGCGACCCCCCCCCCCCCCCCACACGCACACAATCACTGACACTTAACTCAAAATGAGAAGTTTTGGAATTCAGCTTCCCAAGAAGTGCGAAGAAAGTTTATAATGTCATTTCGAAGTTCTTGTTTGAGATTTTTTTTAAAAAAATATGCCCATCTTCATTAATGTAATTATCTGAACTCTATAATTTATAAGGATTATTTTTGAAGCTTCAGTTAATATTACAAGAGACTTACGACGCTCTGAGCACGTGGTGTGTGTTTGTTTGTTGTGCGTATTTAGAGGGAGTTCGACACCCGAGACTTACCAAGTGTAAAATTAAGTATCGAAATATATTACTTGTTTAGCATTTGTTGCGTAGTAAAGGCTTATTTATTTCCGTAGAACTTACTGGAAGACAAGGATTAGATTGGTATCATACGGCTTTGCATGACAGTACCACTAATATTTATTATAAAATGCACAAAATAGTAAGCAGAAACTTTACTTTTCATCATGGATCTAATATCCTTTTTTGTTATTCAATAAACATTCAATTTTTTATCTCTTTGACATTAATTTCATGGCCAGGACAGTTCTTTTTGTACAAATTTTGGCGATCTTAACTACACGTAAGGTATGCTCTGTCCAGGCAATCTGGAGCAAGGTCACACATAGCAACAGAGAAGGGGGAAATCGAGTGGGCAGAGCAAAACAGTATACGTTGCTGCGAAGACTGGCAACTAAAGTCGCTTTCCTCATTTCCTCTCACGTGTTCATTCGTGAAGCCGTCTCGCGTCACTGCTTGCGCAGAGACTTGCTTTCGTTCGCCTACTCCAGAGATACCTGAGACGGAGTATAGTGATATTATGTCTATATTCTTATACCATCTTTTTACCTATTCATGTAATAATAATAATACAATATTAATTACCGGTAAAATACATATTATGAATAGACCTATAAATTATACTAACATATTAATTTAAGTACTTAATTATTATTAATAATAACAATATTATTTCTGAGAGTCTTAGTTCGGAACCCCTCCCCCCGAATAAGATTTCTAGTTGCTTACCTAGTTCGAATGAAACCTTTTCTGCTTTTTCGAGAATGCCGTTGTTAGAATCGGGTATAGCCAGTGCTCGAAAAATTTTCTTCAAAACTAGGCGCCAGCTCTGAAAATCAGGCGCCAGGAAACTACCTAATACTAGCAATTGTGCATACTACAGTGTGTTTCAAAAGTCGCACAACACAAACTTTGAAAATGTATATCATGAAAACCGTAAGAGGTATTTACACCAGGTTTTCTGCACTAAACTAATCATGTACGCTATCACTAGGTTAATAAATTTATGTTAGCATGTATCCAAATAAAAGCAATTACATTATTTTAATAAATATAGTTAATTTGCTGAAAACATCTGAGAATTGATTTTCAACAATATATACCAACGTAGAAATTTTCAGCGAAAAATGCAGGTTCGAACAGGACTCGAACACGGGTCTCTGATATACCGTGCCATTGCTCTAACCACTGAGCTACTGTGTCGGCCTGGCCTGGCCTGATTTTCGCTGTCGCTGTGCTAGCGCAATGGGATCTGTTGCCTTTGAAATACAGTAGACTTCGACGTTGCCTGGTTCCTCCCAGAGTAGAGATGTTAATTATTGAAGATCAGACACACACAGGAAATGTACTACGTAGAAATTTTCAGCGAAAAATGCATTAACATCTCTACGCTGAAAGGAACCAGGCAATGTCGAAGTCTACTGTGTTTCAAAGGTAGCACTTGCAGAGACGATTCCACACAGGTAAAACAACGACAGCGAGAAATCAGGCGAGACCAAGCCGACTTACTAGCTCAGTGGTTATCTAGCTCCTGTGTGTGCCTAATCTTCAATAATAATACCAACTCTTAACAATTTGTGGGATCATTTCTTGGCGTTTGACTAGTCGTAAAGCAAGTGCTTTGTGAGGTACCGCAGAAGCAGGGGATTTTTCTTGGAAAAACCTCTTGCACATGAGTGTAAGAATGAGTAGTAAAATACTCTTCAGAAATGCACACGCGCTGCTCCAAAGAATATGCCATGCTGAATCAATTAAAAGAACAGGCATAGTAGCGTCGAAAATGAGCGACGAGAATTCAGTGTAACCAGAGGCAGACTAGGATTCTCTCAAGAGTCCAATTTCGGCACAAAATCTTGGTTTATGATTTTTCACGTAAATGTATAGCCAATACTTAGGCACATGTGGCGTGCGTCTGTTGACAATTTTCGACCTGCTAGCATTGCCATATATGTCCGAAAAATGGCACTTTTTCACTCAACCCATAAAATCGCCATTAAAAAAATCCATCAAATGTTGCACATGACCAATATTGGTCGCAAATGACAGATTGACATGGCATCAGTCATCAGACATCTAATTATGACCCTTCCATAATTTCTTACGTAATTTTCTCATTCAAAAGTACATTTCTAGAAAAAATTTAACGCTGCCTTCCGTCAGTTATTAATTTATGTAAATTTTCTGTATGGAGAAAACTGATAATTTTAAGCATTGAAAAATACCTCAATGGATGAAACTTTATAATGCAGAAAACCCGGTGTAAATATCTCTTACGGTTTTCATGATAAACCTACATTTTCAAAGTTTGGGTTGTGCTACTTTTGAAACACTCTGTATATGAAGCTGAGCATCACGGTATTCAAAACATCGCTAAATCATCCGAGAAAAAAGGAAATGGGGTGTTGGGGACAAAGAGTAAGAAATTATTACTGACTCTCTGGAATGTTCACAACGTTGATTTTAAAAAAAATCATTTGCTAACTTACGCTGTACTGTAATTTGAACTTAGAATCATCAAAATTTCGTACATATTACAGCATAAGATCACAGTCACCAGGCTGAAATATTTAGTCGCCATGGGGACCTGGTATAACTATCAAATGCTTACATTTTCAAGGAAATGTATTCATTATTTTTTGGAGGAGATAAATGCGCATAGTTACCACTCTATCACATTAACAATAATTACATTAAAACATTCAAATATTATAAAAACTACATAATGAATCATTTTCTGTTCTACTGATTTTGCACATTTGTTATTTATTCTTGAAACACGTACATAAGTCAATTTTTCATTGTGGAACACATTTAATTGTTGTGTTCATTGAACCAAAACTATTGTTGAGTGTCTGTATATACGAACTTCCGAAAACAGTTCATCAAAACCGTCTTCTTGTGCAGTGATTTAATGCGTGAGCAACGAAACGATTGATTTACTCTTCCTGTGAACTCCTTGTATCTATTAATGTGCTGCTTTGGCCAACCGTAACGATAACATAAAATATTGTTAATTATTTCTCAATAATGATAATCTATAAATCTAGTCCACATTTCACATCGGTCGGTTTTGTTGTCAGCGACTGTCTTGGTGACGTTTGAAAGCACGAAACAAGTTACATTTTCAGCAATAAGTTTATTTTTGCAAATCCAGTAGTCGAAAGCTGAAACCTTGTGGAATGTGTTATCTTCTCATTAACCACTACAAAGTCTGGATGATCTAAATTTATCATAGCTTCCTTGACTTCCACGAAAATGCTTTCACTTTAGCATCCAGAGAAGACAGAGCTTTTCCCTATCATTACAAATTTTCAAGTTAACAATTTAAGTGTCATAAGGTAACTGTAAAAATAAATGTTCATAACGTTACTTCTGTTGCGAAAAATTAACTCTGTTACAGTTAGGTACAACTTTCAAAAGTAGCAAGTTACAGTTGGAATTTCTCAAAAGATGTAACTGTTACTTCCAAACTCTGCTTTAGAATAAGTTGATAGACGGTGACGTTTTGCTAATTTCTTTGGATTGGAAAGGAGTGTCACTTGGCTTTATATTTTCCATACAGCAGATGAGGGGAAAGCAGTTTTAATTTGGTTTATTTATTGTGTAAAGTGGTCGTTATAGAGCGTACATTCTTTATACAGGGTGTATCATAATACAGTAAAACCTTGTTAATCCGGACTAATGGGGGGATAAGTTGACCGGTTTAACGAAAGTCCGGATTAACTGAAATAACCTAAAAGAACAGTAGAAAGTGCATTAAAACTCCGTTTATAGCAACAAGACACGTTTATTATGGTGTATGTAAAGGGCATAGGCCTAAATACACTATACAGTACAGTAAAATGTAAAGCAATACTGTGCATAAAATGTAGTAGGTATAACTGTCCGTGACTGGCTGCCTGGCTGTGCATTACTCGAAACTCTTGCTGTGGAAGTTGGTTTGAAGTACATGTTTATATTCTGTTGGAACAGTTCGTAATGTATTTTTTTCCTTTTATCTGTCCGGATTAAGCGAAGTCCTGCTTATCGGGGTGCGGATTAGCGAGGTTTTACTGAGAGTACAGAACTTTAAGAATTTATTTCAACTAAACCATATGGAATACAACAATGATATTTGTTATGTATCAATCAATAACACTTCCAAGTTTCTATGAATGTCTACAAATGGCTACAAATATTCAATCTGGCTTCCACCAGTTATGCGACACTCATCCCATCGAAATTCTATTCTTGCCACACTTGTCCCAAGAACTCGTCGTCCATCAAAGCAAGGGCGTTTCTTATTCTCTCCTTTAGCTGGTGCACATTCTGCGGCATTGGTGGCACATAGACTTTGTCTCTCACAAAGCCACAAATGCAGAAGTTTAGGAGTATAAGGTCTGGGGACCTGTGAAAGTAGCCATTTTCTTTAACACTAAGCCAGCGCCACAATGACCGTGTTTAGAAAGGTCTTGTGCATGAAAACAAAACTTGAAGATTTTCTCAGTGTTATACAACAAACTCCATTGTTGTGTTTCAGATAATTTTTTAACAATTAACCTGATAAGATGTTTACTCTATTATGATACACGATGTACAGTGGGATCCACTAGTATTGCTCGGCAAATTGTCCATGACTATTTTCATTAATTTGTCTCTTACATCCCATGTGTTTTTAAGAGAAGGATTTTTATGTATGCTGGTGCAGAAGTTATCAACAGCTTGTTTTGAATTTTCTTTTAATTCTTAAAGCTCTTATTGGGTAAATCACGAACATGGTGATGGACAATTTGCATGGTAATATTCTTGGCGCCTCCGATAGCGGAGTGGTAGCGTTGTCGCCTTGTAATCAAGAGGTCCCGGGTTCGATACCCGATGGAGGCACACAGTGGTTCGGATCCCACTTTAAACTGTAGGTCCAGTCCCGATTAGCCTTTCTGAGCATAAAGTGGACTTAAAACACCAACTCAATCAATCAATCAAGCATGGTAATACTCATGGATCCTACTGTACATCTTATATTTCACCTTTGAAATGTGAAATTTGAAATATCTAATCAAAATAGAATTACTACGCTTCATTTTTCGATTGTGAGGATTCTGACCACAATTTCCCTAAAATCCCAGTGCAGAAAAGAAAAATTTCAGATTCAGTTTTATCCAGTGCCTTCGCCACTATATTTCCATTACATACAGCATTTTTTCACGGACATCTCGAATAATCAGCCTTTACCACCCATACTTATGCAATCATTATAGACCCAGTAAATGGAAGCAGGTTCATTCAGAGCTAACAAGGATGTTTCGTTAAACCATAATTGTTTGGTCGGTTTTTTAATTCATACTTAATGAACAAACAATGACCATTGTACGTCCACTAGAAAGGCAACGGAATATTTTGTGTGTGCACGTGGCAAAAAAAAATGGATAACTTTTTTTTTCATATTCAATCCTCATGAAATTATTATGTTGCATTAACACTTGAACAATGTCTAATCACTTTGCACTTTTGCTCGCTAAAATTTAGGATGCGGATGCCTCGAACAATACCAATAATTGCGTGCGTTTGTATTTAATTAGATTCTACCCCTCCCCCACAGCATTCCCTCCTCATCTCCCGTGTTGCCTCACCTTCGCTCGCTCATTTTCATATGCTTTTCATAACATTTTGTCTGGATTGCAGAAATAGTTGTCTACCATTTTTGAACGTACAGTGGGATCCATGAGTATTACCTTGCAAATTGTCCATCACCATGTTCGTGCACTTTATTTGACCCAATAAGAGCTTCAAGAATTAAAGGAAAACTCAAAACAGGCTGCTGACAACTTCTGCACCAGCATACATAAAAAACTCATCGCTTAAAAACATATAGGATGTAAGAGACAAATTAATGAAGATAGTCATGGACAATTTGCACGGTAATACTCATGGATCCCACTCTACATGTCCGTTTTACCACTACAGCACGAATGGTTGAAGTCCAATTGCTACACCTATTAGGTCCTAGCGGTTCTCCATATCAATGTTGAAACCTGTTAAACAGTTTGGTGGGCACTCCTGCTATTTTACCTGGTGTACTTCTTTGGTTAGTCTGTCTAATGACTACATGAATTTCAAAATATATTGAACCTCCCCGATGGCGTAGTGGTAACGTCGTCTGCTTGTAAGCAAGGGGTCCCTGGTTCGATGCCGTTGGAGACGCATAGTGGTATGGTGTAAGTCCAATGGCGATTAGCGGATTTGAAACATTAACTCAACAACAACGTTTCAAAATATATTTTTGTTTGAAGACGTGATCCACCCCCATCAAACATCCTGTCGCCGCTATTGGACAACATGAATGCAATATAGGTTGTACTGTGTTCGAATTTGAAATTCTTAGGTGGGCAGAAGGTTGGTCGAGTTTGGGGATAGGAAGTAAATGCTTATGTAAATTATCCTAGCAGAAGTGAAGCACTATGAAAAAATTCTTTACTAGGGGATAATTTTCCCTGTGTCCCACCCCCTCTCCGACACATACTTCGATCTCTGCTTGTAGGTATAGTGGGATCCATGAGTCTTAGAGTGCAAATTGTCTATGACTATTTTCATTAATTTGTCTCTTACATCCTGTGTATTTTAAAGCGATGGATTTTTAAGTATGCTGGTGCAGAAGTTGTCAACAGCTTGTTTTGAGTTTTCTTTTAATTCTTGAAGCTCTTCTTGGGTCAAATAAAGTCCACTAACATGATGGTCAATTTGTACGGTAATACTCATGGATCCCACTGTACTCATAGCATGTACACCATTATAGGATATAAGGTCCACAAGAAACTTTTACTGAATGTTCTAAGATGATCTATGAACAAATGTAATTCTTAATTCTTCGGGGGGTGTAAGGGGGTGACCTTCCACGTAGTACACCCAATCAACCTCACTTCCACGTAGTACACCCTGGATTGCTTTTTGCAGACTAACAAGGCTCTGGCGACTGGCCCTACGGCCAGTATAATTATGTTTTTGTTCTTACGTGTGCTGAGTGCTCCTTTACAGCCTTGACTTTTAACCGAAGTCAGAATATTTTAATATTTAGTTACACGACATTACAGTTATGTTATTTTATTTATGGTAAGGGGCTGGACCCCGTATAGCGTGACGGGTGAAAAATAGCCTAAGTGCTGACGCACCCAAAATTTTAAATTCAAATTCAAATTAATTCTTCGGAACAGAATAGTTGATCAAGACAGAAGATATATTTGAAAAAAAGAAATGTTCGGTACGGGTTCAGTATTTCAAGATAAAATGGACGCTCCAGATTTTTCCAAAGCAAGGGATTGTGTAGGAAACTAGCTCAATCCCGGAAAAAAATGCCTTACGTATATGCTTGGCCGTATAGAAGGGAGGGTTCAACGGATACAAACCTCTCTCATTGTTTTACTAAACATTTTGCACTAATTGTGTAATCAAATAAACAATATCTCAGAACTGATGAAGACACTACTACAATGGTTGAAAAGATTTTGGATATTCTATTAATATCAAACGCACATAACTGAGTTTTAAAAAATAAAGGCCTTACTCTAACAAAGTTTAAAAACTACACTGTTATGGTTAATACCTATAATTAATACATATCAAGTTAATATTTGTATGTAAATTGTTTAGAGAGAAAATGTTATTATTACAAACAAGTCTGAATTATAATCAATAAGTAAATAGTGCTACTATTAAAATTGTACCACTTTGGGCTACAATAGGTTGAAGCCCATCCATTATTTCTGTATATATACAGCCATGCACATATGAATTCAAAGTTGAAGCAACTATGTACATATAAAAATGTGAGGGGTAGTTCATTCCGTTGAAAGGAAGATTTCTTTTTCTAGTAATGTAAAATCATTTATAAAACAAGCAAGAAATTGATTTTTAAATTAAATTCAACTGGTAAAATCTAAGAACAGTCAAAAACAACTTAAATTCCACGTAATTATAATTTGTTTGCTTCATGGGGCACATATTGGTTAGGATTCCAGTTCAAACTGTAGGTCTAGCCTCGATCAGCGTATCTGTACATATATTGTACTTAAACAATACGATAGAACGTGAAAATAGACTCTAACTTTGTTATAGAAGCTTTTTGAAGTGAGCCAGAGACAACATACAATATACTGTAATTGCTTGACACACCGCAAAAGAAGAGGGTTCCCAGGAATTTTGGGAAAGCAAATTCCAGGACTTTTCGAGGTTTCCCAGGCAATTTTTAATTGATTTTCAGGCCATTCTGTAGTGCTTTAACATACCACATACCGATAACACATTTTTAAAGTGTTATACTGCGCTTGTTGCTCAAAGGAATAAAGTTGATTGGACACTCTTAAAAATAAACTATAAAAACATCTTATATAAAATATCTCCTGTGAAGAAGATTGTTCAAGAAGAAAGGGAGGGATTTCTTTTCATTCAAGAATCATGATAAGTAGGAAAAAAAAACACTTGTCCTAACCTTTTCAGGTCAATGTGAATCCTGTGAAAAAATAAATGAAATAAAGAAAAGTCGTAAGAATTACCTTTTACAACTGACCAATTCCTGAGATAAAGAGAGTAACAGTTTGAATCTTGTAAAAAAAATTTAAAAAAGCCCTGCTGAGATAATATCGATTTATTTTGTGCAATTGCAAGCATATATGTCGCTTATTGGTGTGTTGATGGCAGCATTTATTTCATTTCTGAGAGACTAGTAAATCAATTAGTTATTTTAATGAATATTTCTACATATATTCAGTTCAATTTTTCAATAATGCATCTCTTGTCCTTTCTAAATTTACAGACGCCTATCTGCAGCGTTTGCTGAATGATTTGAATTATGAATACAAAATTGTCAATGGTAAAATCGCCTATGTGAACAACAACTCCATCCTCGGCGAATGTTTTTAGGTCTTCCATCAGAACAAATGCTGGTAAATAATATCAAATTGTGTCATCTTTGACATTTTTGTTACTCTTTTTTTGTGTGTGTTGTTTTTTATATTTTCATTGTTGAGGATTTCAGCGTAAAATAGTCATTTGTGCTGTATCTCAAACGTTCTCAATAAATAAATAAATAAAAGTGATTCTATGTTAAGCGCACAACATGTCTTACATCTTATTAGTCTCAAGTTCAGATTAGCATAACTTCTATGTCGGTCCATATATTAATTTATGCAAAGCTTAACTGCCAAATAGCAAGATGCCAGAAAAATGTAAATAAATAGTCTGGAAAAAAAAAAGAATTTATTTTCTAAGAACACGATTATAAATCGCAAATTATACACAGTTCCAATAAGTATTAAATGATAGAAATGAGCTACAATCTCTAACGCGGATCACATACCAAAGCGTAACGAATAATTTATTGTTTCAAACAAAAACCATGCCTAAATTTATATTCTCTGTGCTTTATGTAATTTAGTATGTTGTTGCATTGTAATTTCAAAAATAAGGTTCTTGGAAGAATTAACGCGAAGATTCATATCAAGTTGCACAAGCGTGTTTTGAGTCATATGAAGTTTATTTTCTTGTTCGCCATGCCCTAACGAACTTCTCTCTTTAATTGCAGGTAGGGAATACGCAGCTGCGTATCCATAAGAAATTTCGCTTGCGCCATGAAGTGTGTTAGTTATGTAAGTACTCTATATAAGGGTTTTATATCTTAAGGATTAATTGTAGCTGCATTATATGTAACTACGCAGGCGTATTAATACAAGGAGTGAAACTAAATAAACTGCACTTAATATATGGAATTAGACCCAACAGTAAAATAGCTCTTTGGAAAATTAAAACAATAAGCATTAAAAATGTAAGTTTTCAGGAGTTATATCAGATCAGATCTCTTCTCACCAGTGAAAGGCGTCGATGGCTTTCAGTTTCAGTAAATAAAATCGATATTTAGATGTGACAACAATTCGGTAGTGGAAATTGTAGCCTTCATAGTATTAGACACATTATTCAACGTAATTGGAAGATATATCCTGTGCTGAACTAATAAATAAAATATAGTCTGTCGTGATCAGATTTTCAGAAACGAAAGTCAGAACATCATCCACAAAAATTGTTTTACCTCGATCTCCTTTCCAAACACACATAGGTATACCTTTGAGACGCAAATATTTGTTAGGAAAATATTTGTTAATTTGGCGATTAGTTATGAAATTACATTTTTTACGCTCTTACGAATGACTCTAGAAGGAAGAAAACCTTCATTAAAAAACATTTACGGTAGTTTAATTTGCCTAAAGAACAAGCCACTTTCACTTATGCAATAACAATGTACAAGAATTGTCGAATATCGTTTGAAACATATCATACTTTACGTTAGAATACTATTTTTCAAAATCGAGTCATCAAGTTCAGAACATGTGCAAGTAAAATACTAATTCATCATTGTCAGGTGTCTTAAGGTCTCTCTCTACTTTTAGTGTAGACCTTCTGTCTGTCCAAATTAGTCCTAGAGCCAGATCCCTAAAATTGGAGTGTCAGGTTTCATCCGGAGGGATTTAATTTCACATATGCCGTTCGATTCTACATTGATTAGGTATATACCTAAGCGATGATACTTTTTGATTTTGGGTAGCTTTTGGCTTTAATGACGTCATGAAAATGGCCGACGCCCAATTATGAAATTTGGGACAAGATATTTTTGAATATTTTTTTCGACTTCTAGATGATTTTTTAGAAAACCATGCAATATTATTTAAAATACTACCAAGAAATGCATTTCAAGTTGTATAAGAATTTTACAATGTTTGTGGGAGGGGTGGGGGATCATTTTTTTATTATTATTTTTATCTAATATAAAAATGGTTATGTGATGTAGACTTAAGTACATCTGTTGATTTGGATATTAAAAGTCATGTACCACTAACGTTTCTAAACTCTAAATGTTTCAAAACAATTACAACACGAACATAACATAGCAAATTTTATATATATAATTTATATAATGTTATTCCAGTTGTGAAACATGTTTTTTTAAGCAAATTTTTCGTGTCATTTTAAGTAAGTGTTTCAGGTAGGCTATCTCGACCAAGTCAAGAAATGGTTTTACAGTCGTTAATAGAAGGGGTGAGTGTAAAATCATATTTTTTTAAAAAAAATAAAAGAAATTGTGAAGTATGACTAAAAAAAAATATTTTTTCGAATATCAAAGGTTATATTCGGATATCACCAAGCTTTAGAATTCCATAAATTTAGCAACAAACAGACGCCACAGACACTCAGGGGATGTCAATGCCCCCAAGGATTGTGATTCTATCTTCGTTTAGTCCTACAAGGAACTAAGATTTTTTTTTCAAATATAACAGATAAATATATAGCGTGTTAACGAGAAAACAGTCACTAAAAGGTTGGTTTCTATTTAGTGATGGATAATGGTGTGTTTTGATTAACATGACGTGTTAGATATAGCATAGTACAGCGGTTCCCGAAGTGTGCACCGCGAAATGTTTCAATGTTTTAACTTAAATGACACTTACTTGTTAGTCAATGATATGATTGTTCCAAATATGTGCTTATTTAATAATTTGTACACATAAAATGTTTCTGAATTTGAAATGTGTGTTTATTTTTTAACTTAAGGCTAGCAACCTAACCACACTAACTGAGCGTTGCAAGTGTTAGATAGGGCTACATTCTAACTTGGGCGCCGCGGAAAGATCTTGAAACACTAAGGGCACTGTAATGATTGATTTGGTCTCTGCATGCCAGAATAAAGACTGTGCGCGCTGCTGAGGAGTCGCCATTTTGCTTTATGCGATTTTGGCGCTGCATAGTGAGAGAACGGTGAACTTCGAGAACATGCAATAAAATTCTTTGAATTTCTCTTTCGTCTAGTACCACTCGCATTCCATTATGTTTCATAACCTTTTAGCAATGATGAATTGAAATGGGGAGGTTTAAACGGAACACGCTGTACATCTCCTGTGGTCCACAATGTGGCATACAATGGGAACATCAACATTAATTCCAATTCCATACAGAAAAGTAAATGATCAGTTGAAACAAAGAAATGCATAAAGTCTGCAACTGAGACCAGATGTTTAAGTGCATCATCGAGAAAGATGCAGGAAGGTCCATCAAAATGCATCAAGTGATGCATTAAACTCGCCATAGAAGTACTCACTCGCATCATATGATGTACTTTGGTAACCTTTACAATCGATACAGGGTATGGACGGGGCAAGCGGACACCCAGAGCACATTTTTAAAAATAACTGAAAACTTTTAAAAAAATGAAAGTAGAGTAGAGCCAAGCTAACTTCCCCACACGGGACCCGCCTTTATGGCAGTGACCCTCTGTTGGCGCGTTTACCTTCGAAGAAACTTGCGGTCAAACAGCCTACCGCTGCTCCAATGTGTGCACAAGAAGCAGCAACCTTAGAATCCATCCTCCCCGAAGCGGCCAGCAGTGAAACAGGATTTTATCAACTTAACCTTTCTGCACTGTGAATGGGGGCCGGGATTTAGCCTGGCCCGGGTATAAGGTTTCGCGCACAAGTTGTGAACCTGCGATAAACGCACAATAAAAGATAGTAAAGGGTCTTTCATTAAGAGTGATACTTTTTAAAATTTGAAAAAAAAATAAACCACTCAACGTATCAAAGTAAATTGTGCTTTATTTTGAAGCTTAGACATTGCAGTTATGTTCTGAACAAAATATCGTTCAAATGTCCACCACGGCTTTGAACACACTGACGCACACAATGGCTCCACTGATCCTGATTTCAGTGGAAAAATCATCTTCTCAGACGAGGTGCATTGTTGTCTTAGTGGATTCGTCAATACGCAAAATTGTCCTTATTGGAGCCAGAAGAACCCACAAGTGGTCCATGAGGTGCCATTGCATTCAGAAAAACTCACTGTGTGGTGCGGTTTATGGCATGGCGGCGTCATTGGACTTTATTTCTCTCGAGATGATGACTGAAGAACCTTTACCATCAATGGCAACCGCTACAGATCCATGTTACGCGAATTTCTGTGGCCAGAACTTGACACCATAGATATTGAAAACATGTGGTTCCAGCAGGATGGCGCTACGCGCCAAACAGCTGATGCTACGCTCGATTTGCTGAGGGAGAAGTTTGGCGACCAAATCATCTCAAGTCGTGGATGTGTGAATTGGCCGCCACGGTCGTGTGATTTAACACCCATGGATTTTTTTCTTTGGGGCTACATCAAAGCCCAGGTCTATGCTGACAAGCCACGAACTTTGGAACATTTGGAGGCGAACATTCGTCAGGCTATCGCAGACATAACGCCACTAATGTTGGACAGAGTGATTGACAATTGGAGCTTCGTGTGCGTCAGTGTGTTCAAAGCCGTGGTGGACATTTGAACAATATTTTGTTCAGAACATAACAGCAATGTCAAAGCTTCAAAATAAAGCACAATTTACTTTGATACATTGAGTGGTTTATTTTTTTTTCAAATTTTAAAAAGTATCACTCTTAATGAAAGACCCTTTTATTTAAAATGAAGAACGCCTGTCTCAAAATTGTCGCATGGTGTTGGAAGTGTTCCGTTTGCCCTGCGTGTTCTGGGCAAAGCGACATGGAATCGGGGTAAACGGACACTAGATGATTTAGAAACTCTGATCAGAGGAATAGCTCACAAAATATTGGCCATTGTCTTTCGCAGATGAACTCTTAAGAAAGGCACTGCTTGAACACATTTTTGCATGCAAGGCACACAACGATTGTGATGCGTTAATCCAGCTTTGATTTTTTTTAATGTTCGATTTGCGAGCGATGAAGGAGGGATCTTATTTTTGGTAAGTTCCTCTAATAGTTCGCGACCTCTAAGAGCAGCGTTGTCAAAAGTCCAGGAACCTATAAAGTCTAATGGGTTCTATTGGGTTCCGCTGCAGGACCGGAACCTTTTTTTCTCTCGCACAATTGAAATTCGGTCCAAGTTGTTTAATTGAAAAAAGGTTCATGGATCGTATTTAAATTAATCCGGAGAAAAGGTACCTGGACCGTATTTAAATTGAGCCAGAAAAAAATATTCCTGGACCGAATTGAAATACTTTGCAGATGATTTTCTCTCCTGGACCGGAATTGAATTTATTTTAAATTCCTGGACCTTTAACAATACTTTCTAAGAGTACGCAGCTTGATTTTTGAAGATTGGCAGCATTGCAGGACGCTGCCATTTAGTCATCAGAAGGCTCCACAAGTTGACTGTGCAGGGGAGAGTCGTACAGTACCGGCCACCTTAGGCTTATTGATTGATTATAACTGATAAAGGATTAGGAGATAGTCGGATTGAACATAGTAATATGATACCTCAATGCATACTTTAAGGAACACGGGTTTAATTTCTCTGAAATGTTTTCATAACTATAAGACATATAGCCTACAAAAAACGAAAACCTGAATTTTCAATGAGTGGAAAAATTGTCGTCCAGTATCGGCCAGTCAATATTTTAATTTTAGGTGTTGGTAACTATTGATAAATGCTTCAGTTTTATGAAGAAACTGTGAACTATGTGTACAAAGTTATGGTAGTTAACAAATGTGGAAATGAAGTCCGTTAAAGCAGAGTTGAAATCACATTTTTACAATAGTCACAAAATATTTTCTTGGTCTTCGCATTCAACATATGCCAAACTCCATATTCGGTACACTGAACACAATATTCATCAAAGGACTCTCAAATTATGCGTTGTTCAGTTTCTACAGTTGTCTTCTTTGTCTTCTTATTTACTGAGGGGCATAAACTTATTGTCCAAGTCTTTTATATACGAAAGTAATGTTTTTTTCCATTTCTTCATCAAACGTCTTCTTAAATCTGCCCATCTGAGTTGTCAGGTCCACATCCACACCACGTTGAAGTGCTCTCAATCTATCTCCTAACGTTCTTCTTGGTACACAAAATATACTAGCTGCTTGTCTTGCTGTCATTTTGTTTGTCATTACCTCATTTACCGCCTCTTCCATGGCCTCTTGAGTCCATTTACCTCTTTTGTTGCCCTCCTCGTCTGCCATCTTACTCTGAAAACAAAATCAAGCAGGACTGCAATAGGTGCGTACGAAATTCTGAGTGGCCGATACTGGACGACACTTCATCATTAGGTGGTAACAAAAGTTCCGATTACACGTTTTTTATAAACTATTTACAGGTTTTCGTATCCTTATAGAATACCGATAAACTGAATCTGACAATAACATCAAACATTTGCCTCAAACATACATACCAGGGCCCTAGAAATAACTTCTCTCACGCAGCCACTTGACTCTTCATAGTAACACAGGCGCAGCTCTCACAATACTGCGTGAAAGCAGGTGACCCCGAACTATAGCGCACGCGAATACATACCCTTCCGTCCTACTCCCGTGAACTACTGCTATGTAGCGTCAAATGTCCGAACTAGCAATTGGCCGATACTGTAGGACGGCCGGTACTGTACGACTCTCCCCTACACGTCGTACCTGGTGGATATTATGCTGTTTGCCATGAAGTTATAGGTAAATTTCTGTTTTTTGCCTGTTCACTGTAATATTGCAACTCTTACATTTTTAAGGATTATGATCTGGTAATGGTAATAATTTGTTTTAAGTATGGTAATAAGCAGGCCCGTACCCAGGATTTTTTGGAGGAGGGGCCAGATCCGAAAACAAAGAGAAGATCAAAAATTCTGTTGGATTGATTTAATTAAGTTATTTTACGTCGCTTTTTCTGTCACTTTTGGCTAATCGTGACGATGTGGGGGGGGGGTTGTGATAACATGATGAAATTAATGAAAGGACACTCACGAAAGCCGGATTCGAACCCGCGACCTCTGGAGTGATAGCGTGCTGTAATAACCACTGTGCCACAGTGGTCAGCCGAGTATTTAATGTGACCACCAATGCTATGATAGTATTGCAGCTAGAGCTGAAAGGTTAAATAGAATATTACAGCCCAAAAAATGGAAAAAATTCAACTGACCGATAGACACCCCCCCCCCCCCCCGAGACAAAAAAAAAGCAATGTAGTTGCTTACACGGGACACAGCTTGGTGCTTATTGATTACATTCAATTCTCAGGAGTATTCAAATAGTATCGTGTTCTGCAGAGTAACAATGCTTTCAAATTTCCTTTCTTTTCTTACACCAGTTCTACTGAAGAGCCATTATAATTCCATGTTTTAAAAAATAATATATCTATATAAGCTACATGATACGTGTTAGCAATTATTATTAAAATAAAGAACGTATACATGTGAGCTAACAAAAAAAAGAGATTTTCGCATCACAACTACAGTTCTAAAAAAGTTGGGACAGGGATAAAAAAAAAAACAATGGACTGTCCCAATAAAATCGGACATTCGGTAACCTTACATGAATAGTTATAAAACTAAAATTACAAAATATTGCAAACTGCCTCTCTTCACAACAAACCCATTCATTTATACAAGAATGATATTGAAATTCTTGCAATTTTTTTTAAAAAAAATCATGTTATTCTCGTAGGTTTTTATGGGTTCACATTTTAAAAATGTCATAATTCGAGGGGGGCATGGCCCCCGTGAGCCCCCTCCCCTGGGTACGGGCCTGGTAATAAGTGATAGTATACACCACAACGTCGAACATCAGACATAGCCTATATCAGGGTGGCTACGCACCGGGAATTCTGCGTGAATTATTGGCTCCGGGAATTATGCGTGAATTCTGCTTGAATTTTTCTCCGTAAACGTGAAAAATTGCAACTTTTATTAATCCAAATCCTATTGAATTTATACATATTGATAAATGCCCTGAGGCGAGATTTTCAAGGGTCGAGTTTTTATTTTTATTGAGGAAGGAAAATAATGTTGTGTGAAAAATGAAACAGAATTCTCTCCATCTGTTTACTTTGTTACTGTCCAATGTCGAGCAATCTTACAGACGGAAGATTATTTCAAGATAAGATTTCTTGCAGATGATTAGGTAGATTTGAGTTTGGAATTCTTACTCAATTAACAATTTTTCGCAGGTTAGAAAAATATACCATAACATTTGTGTGACTTGTATTTGTGAAATGGAAAATGTAAACTAAAGACCTCAAATTAAATGTTTTAAATATACCGTTTAATTAAATTAAATTAGAATTTTTGGATACACTGGAATCACACAGACACTTCATATTGTTACTATATTTGTGTGTGCATATCAGTGGCGTGAATACAGTGGGGCAGGGGGTTCATTGCTCCCCCCAAACTTTAATGGAAATCAATTCTAAGGAGGGCAAGGGGGCAAACATTGATGGCCAAGGTCACAGAGGGGCAATTACCCTCCTCGATTTCAAATTTTAAGCAAATAAAAATACATTTCATAAAATTTTCTCGCTCGCTTCGCTCGCAATATCTGCTTTTCTTATTCTCGTCAAGTTCAGAACCGTAGCTAGGGAGCTGCGGGAGTCGGCCCTGGCCGCCAAACAATCTGAATGATAAAAGTTGTGAAAGAGAGAATGCCATGGCGCCTCGTGAAATTATTTGCACCCTATTAAATCGATATTGTTTTCAGTTTGTCAAAAAATGGATTAAAAATTTTCTTGTTCGCTTCACTCGCAATATGATAGTTTTCTGTAATGCACTGTAAATTACCAGAGAGAGAGAGAAATAAGACTTCTCTTAATGGATTTTGTCTTAAATGCATGAACAATTGTTGGTAGAAAGAGGAGCGTGCACATTTGAGACACAAATTATATAATTATTGTTGTTCGTTTGTTATGAAGTGTATGAATTGATTATTTAATGAATATAAATTACCTAGATGCTGTATACAGGGTGTCTCAAACGTAATAGCGCAAACTGACACAGGTGAAAGTACACGGTAATAGAAGCAAAAAAGTCTCAGTAAACATGGGTCTATAAACGAGCCGTTTTCGAGTTAATCGCGAAGGTATGATTACAAGCCGCCACTGACTACATTGTTTGTAAACGTCGTCCTAGTTGGTAAAATGCTAATAATGTGTGCAAATGTATGGTTAGAAGCCGTCACTGATTGAATTTTGTAAACACCGACTGCTTTACTCCTTGCGCAATCCGAGGTTTGCTCTCTGTTTACAAAACAGAACATTTCCGAGAGGTGGCGTTGTAATTGTACTGTGGGAGTCACGTCAGTTGTGCTGTACTGCATAGTGCAAATGGAACCTTACAGCAACGAAAAGTACATTTTAGCAACTAGGACTACGTGGCGGCTTGAAACCACGCATTCGCAATTATCTCGAAAGCTCGTTTGCAGACCCATGTTTACTGAGACTTTTTTGCTTCTATTATCGTGTACTTTCACCTGTGTCAGTTTGCGCTATTACTTTTGAGACACCCTGTATGTACGAGTGTTGGCATGTATTTTCTTATTTTACATTACTCCATTTTGAACATGTGTAAAACATATGTTGTACATGAAAGTTATACATGTTATATGTACAAAGTGAATAATATTCGCAATGCATTTATCATGCATTTTCTGCCATTCAAAAATACAGTTTGTGTACTTGTTTTCCATTATTAATTAATGTGAAATTGAACGGTTTAAAATCGTTTGTTCCAACACAAATGCTTTAACACCGACTTCTACCCCCTTTTTGTGTAATTTACGAGGATGATAACGTCTTTGACACTACCACTACTACTAATAATAATTATTATACCTAGTCATAATAATGTCATTATTATTATTATTGGTACGTTTATCCTGGTACTTGCCCCCCTAAGACAAAGGTCGTGGTTGCGCCTCTGGTGCATGTGTGTGGGTGTTGAGAGGCGGTAATACGCAAGGTTGAAATAGAGAGAACATCTGCTTGCGGCCTTGAATTTTTTGAAAATTTGCCTTGAAAACCGGGAATTATACTTGAATTTTATGATGGTCCTAGAGTAGGCACCCTGTATATGAAACGACCTCCCTGCATGCTCCTGCTCCTGGTCGATGAATTCTGAACCTTGTCTTGTTCCTTTAAGAGTGCGCAGTGCACGGAGAAGTCGGAAAATCAGAAGTTCTCACATCTTCACCGTACAAAAACTCACTTCTCGCTTCAACTTCCGGGACTTTCGAAAATCGGAACGTCACAGTGACAACTTAACCAGTGCCTGCAAAGAAAATTGTGCAACCACCTGATGATGCAGAAGAAAGCATCTTCTGCCCTGGGTGTGATGAACAGTGTGTGGAGCCCATAACTGAAGACTGGGTGTTCAATGGTGGCACGAAGCATGCTCCTTTTATGAGGACATGGGTATATTTAAATGTGACACCTTTTAATGCGTACTCTTGAAGGACCTTGTGCTCACTCTTAGAGGAACTGTCCTCTAAGAGTGCGCAATTATATTTTGACCTTTGTTCATTTGTATTCATAAGTCAATGTATCAATCCTATGTATTTTAGTGCAAACTGTTTGTCGTTACAATTATTTCTTTAGCTTCCGTGAGGTTGCAAAGTTAAGTGCGTTGCAGTGGTATCTCAATCAAATACTGCCTGCCAATATTTAAATGCATAATCCTTGCAATCCTTAAGTTCGCATTTTCTTCTTCTTCTTCTTCATGTCACATTTTTCTTAACCGGTCAGGTATTAAGGCTTGAATAGCGTTTATTGTTCAAGATTTCTACCAATGCTGGTTAAACCTTCTCGCACACGTTCCGCTTCAACTCACAACGTTAACCGTTGCACTGTTACCAACCTCAACACGAAAGTATTCGTACTTTTCTTAGGGGATGTCGGTTTGTCCCGCCCTTTCCTTACAAAATTTCTGGTTCGTTTGAGTTAGTTTTGAAGTTCACTTTATGCACAGAAAGGCTAATCGGGACTGGAACTACATATTAAAGTGGAATCCGAACAACTATGTACCTCAACCGGGTACCGAATCCGGGACCCCTTGATATACGACGTCATCGTTACCGCTATGCATAAAATGCATCGAACTCTAAAGTGAATCTTGGTAACGGCGAAAAAAAAACACACTTCAGTGCATCAATCGATGCGTTTCTGGTGCATCAAATAGATTTGATGTATTTGCTTTTCTATGCGTTCGTTCTTTAAAAGTAGAGTACACTTTCGCTCATTCGAGTCTCCAATGCTCGAGCATGCATTTTAACATGGAAATAATGCGTCTTTAACCTCACGATCCCAATTTGAGGGCCCACTGCCACAGGCAAATTACGGTTAAGCCCGCTTTAGACGAAAGCATTTTCCTTAACATTTTTCTTAACATTTGTGCCATGACCAAAAAGCTACCGTGTAATGTGAGAAATGTTATGTTATGGCAATTCAGATGCCATGACATATTTCATGACATTTCTCAAGGATAGGCTCGGTCCGTAGCATCTTTCGTAGCGTAACCAATCAGAAGCGACCTCTAGGTCACGAGTGCAGTTGTAATGGCGGCCGCGTGAGACGTAAACAATGTATCACTTCACATTTTTAAAACACGATAATTATTCAACCGAGAGGAATTACGCTTCGTATTAAATGGTTTTAGGTAGAGAAGAATGGCGCTGATTAAATACATACTTTACAGCGTTTACTGTACACGTATGGAAAAATATTTTAGCTTTTTCAAATGTAAACACCGTGCACACAGCATTGACGGTGTAACTCGACGTTCCTTTCGTGCTGTATGTATTGTACATTGTCATTGAAACAGCTAACTGAAATGTTCCATAAAATGCTTTCGTGTAAAGTACTATCTTGTTACGTTCCTAGCAACTTTCCTCACCCTTTACTCCTATAGTCGGGAGCATTGAGGTTCTAAGGGTCTACACTGAAACCTATCTTCAGGGTAGGTGCAGAACAAATCCAACCAACGTCGTGAAGTTTTAATGAAAAGTTTATTTACTGCTTGAGTGTTTACTGCCAGAGGTTAGGTAACTCGCAACTGGAACTTGGAGATCAATGGTTAACAGATAATTTCGAACTTACTAGAAAGGTCAGACTAAGGTGGCCCAAACCTAGGGTTTTACAGAAGAGCGGCATACACCTATTCACTTCTTCCTAGACTTGGAGTTATCACCCGAGATTGCCAATTTAGGTTTTTACAGAAGAGCGGCTTGCACCTATTCACTTCTTCCTAAATTGGAACTTATATCCCATTCGGCTAACCTAGGTTTTACAGAAGAGCGGCATACACCTATTCACTTCTTCCTAGATTAGACCGTTCCTATTTGGCCAGTCTAGGTCTTTAAAGAAGAGCGGCTTGCACCTATTCACTTCTACCTAGACTGACACCAGAACAGACCTCCCTACGGACCAAATTCCTTCGTATTTATACCCAAAGTTCCAGCCTCGAACACCTGTCTTTAGGTAATTTCTTATTACAATATTCCAAGTTACAACAGAAAGATATTTGAAAAATACATAGTTTGGCAATTAATAATTTACAAAGAAAGTTTACATATTCATTTGAGTTAACAATTATTTCTTTAACGTTGATAAAATCTTACATTTTGGAAATATACAAATTTAAATGTTCCGCCATTATTTAATTACAATTAGGTTAGTTCATCAAACATGGATAATCTTTGATTGGCAAATCTATACTTAAATCATAATAAATGCCCGTTGTCTTAAGCGAGCTGTCTTCATTAGATAGTTACAGGAAGGTGAATACATTAGTTCAACAACGCCTTGATTGGCGCGTTCATATTTGCGTCACAACATGTAGTATCACGGACATTAACAATGACTTGAGGTAACACTATATCAATTTTTCTTTTTAACACGGCATTGCAAAGTTACAAAATAAGTAAGGTCGTAACAGGTTCCCCCCTCTGTAGTTCAAAGGAAAATTTGAGAAACTGAAGTGAAACAAATTTTTCTTTCTCTAAACTCTTTGCCTTTTCTATACACACATTTTTTTTTTTTCAATAAACTTACATTTTAGGTTCATTTGAGTGTAAAGTTATTTATATATCAATTTGGGTTTATTATTTCAAATTAAATAATTAGTTCAGTACAACTAATAATCATATTGTTTCTCAAATATTAATGCTTTATCAACATTTATAACACAACACTAGAAATTACATGGTTAGATTTTAATTAAGTACATGTCTTAAATACAATTTCATATTCAAATTTTAAACTGTTAAATCAACATATCATAGAATTCTCAAACGATAATATTTGATCACAACTTTTTAAACGGCTTTCTTTTTTTATTATATATTTTTTTTCCAATTCAACACAACAGTTTTTAAAGAATTAACAAACAAATACAACATATCAAGGTTACACACATTTAGTTAAACAAGAATTTGTTGCTTGATTAATTATTTCCTGTTCAGTTATAAGCTATTTCAGTAATCACCATTTTTTCTTTAATTAGGTTTTCTTTAAAATAAACCGCATCCCGTTCCAACTAAACAATTTCTTCATTTCTCGCTTGGCACCATTCCGACTTAACTTTAGTTTCTTTGCCAAGAGTTGGAGGAAAGTCTTCTTGTTCCTTTTCACTTCCGGGCTTAGCTCTAGGAACCATCCTTGCCAATCAGGGACATCCTTTTTAGGAACCTTGTCTTCCTTCAGGAGACTGGTAACTAGCGGGGCAGGTTGATCGTCATAAAAATGGTCATTAATTAGTTCAGGGACGTTTACTAACTCCTTGCGCACTAGGGTTATCAAAGCTTCAACAGGAAGGTCGTCCACTAGCTCATCACAGGTTAGTTTGTTAACGTTTTTGTCGTTCCCAACTTCCTTAGAGACTGCCTCAATGCTAGAGGAAAATTTGTTTAGTACGTCTCTTAGTTCAGCCCTATGCTGCCTCTGCTCAGCTTCGATCTTCCTAAAAGTATCCTGTAGTCGTTCGTTTTCCTTTCGCCTAGTTTGGATCAATACTGAGGTAAAACATTTGGTAAGATCCTCTAAATATCCCTCTAATCTTTCATTGTCAGAAGTCCAAGCGTTGGATTGTTGAAACCACTGTTTGTAGGACTTGTCGAACTCCTCCACAATTTGTTGTTCTGCTAAGCTTAACTCTTTGGGTATCTGAATAGCAGAGCTCTGTCGTTCAGCCATGTTAGTTCTCTAACAATCTTGATACGTAATGCTTGACCGTTTATCATAATCTCGCTTTTTAAAGAATTTCGAGCCAGACCTAGACCTTTATGTAATAATTATTGATCTCTCTTTTTCTCAGTAGAACCTTTTTAATTCAAGAGTTTCTCACTCTTCCTTATTATTTGACCTCTCTTATAAACGTTTACAATTCAAGCCATCTTTGCTAACGCTATGAGGACTCAGCCTCTTAAAATAACAATTTCTTCCTTTAAATTGTTACAGCAATTTCTCTTCTATCCTCGAAGAGTAAGGGAATCAACCTTTTCCCCTGGTAGCCCTTCCTTGGCTTACCAAGCAATAACGCTTACTCGGCCTATGGAAACATCCTCGGTTCCCTGTGATCAGTTTATAAGGTCTTTCTTTTCATTCAGGTTCTGCACTATTATTAAATTTCTGTTTTTCTAGGTTCCAGTCCTCCTCGGCTCGAGCTCCACTTCTCCAGCAATTCCTTTCTACGTTCGGCTGAACAATTAATTTTTTTAAGGTTTTGGAAATTCTCCTTTCCTAAAACTTCCTTCGTCCAGGGATCCCTTAGCAAAGCCACATTATTCCCTATTTCTATTATTTCATAGGGACCTAGGAAATATTCGAAAAATTTGGCGATTTCTTTGTTTGGTGCCGAACTCAGTTTACGATTTCTTTTTAACACTAAATCTCCGATGTTCAAAATATATCCGCTTTGCTCGCCTTTCTTTTTCTGAGTTCTTGGTTTATATGAGGCCAGGAACAATTTGGTTTCCCATTTGATCTTTCCTTCGTCTCCTTCGGGCCATTCTAAATGCTTCAATAAATTAGAAGGTACTGGCTTGTTATAAAATAGTTCAGCTGGGGCGTATCCTGTAGCTTCGGATACCGAATAATTAATCAGCCAGCATACTTTATTTACGTATTTGTGCCAAGAATCATGTTGTTTTGAGCAGAAAGTCCTCAGCAACCTTACGATTTCTTGGTTTACCCTTTCTACGGGATTACTTGCAGGATGATAGGGAGTGGTGAACCACGGAATTATCCCATGTTTCTTCAAGAAATTAGCCCACTTATGAGAAGTAAATTGAGTCCCTCTGTCAGATAAAACATATTTCGGTTTAGGATAATGAGCCATATATCCTTGTTCAAGTTTATTTTTTACTTCTTCAGTTTTAGCAGTCCTTAAAGGGTAAGCTATAGCGTATCGACTGCCTACATCCACCATGGTGAGGATAAAGTTAAAAGTCCCGGATCTAGGTAGCTTTCCCACTATGTCAATAGACAATACTTCATGGGGAAGTTTATTCATAATGCTAAATTGTTGCCTACAGATTCCTTTCCTGTCCGGTTTGTTTCGGGAGCATACCAAACATTCCCGCACATATTGCGCAATCTTCTCTTTCATTTTGGGCCAAATGAAATGAAGTCTTAGCCTTTTATACGTTTTGGTGAACCCGAAATGACCAGCCTCGTCGTGCTCGGCAACCATTACCTTAGGAATCAAAACGTCTGGAACTAGTAATCGGTAAGTTCCTCGTCCTTTCTGATCCTTGTAAAACAACAAGCCTTCATGTAGCAGGTAACCGGAATTAGGTTGCAATCGAACGTCTTCAGAGATGCTACGGCACCATTCATCCTGAAGTTGGGCGTTCCGCCACTCTTGCAGTTCTTCTCCTGCTAAACTGGGTGCTCTCGTCAATCCCACTGAGTAAGTGACTTCATTTTCAGGATCGTTATGCACTAAATTTTCAGCTTGAGGATATCTACTTAGGACGTCGGCTATCCCGTTTTGCTTTCCACTAATATGAAAAATGGAGAAGTTAAATTGTTGAAGTTTTAAGGCCCAACGGGTTAACCTAGCACTCCAGTCACGGCTATTCTCTAGCCATATCAAATTTTTATGGTCAGCATAAACGTAGAACTTTGTGCCATACAAGTAGACTTTGAAATGGTCTATTCCGAAAAGTACTGCTAAACATTCTAATTCTTGCACGGTATAGTTTCGTTCATATCCCTTTAGTTTCCGACTGGCATACTGCACAATGGCGATGTCTTCTAAGTCCGGAGTTTGTTCTACTTTCCCTTGGAACAACACCGCTCCTAATCCAGTCAGGGACGCGTCACATAGCAGGCAGAAAGGCTTGGTGAAATCAGGCTGCGCTAGGGCAGGTAATTGGACTAACTCCTTCTTCAGAATTCGAAAACTAGCTTCATTTTCGTTAGTCCATTCCCATTTTACATTTTTTGCTAATAATTTCTCCAAATTTGCTGTCTTTCGAGATAGATCCTTTACGAACCTTCTTCTCCAGTTTAATAACCCTAAGAACTGTTGAAGATCCTTTTTACTTCGAGGTCTAGGAAATTTTAAGATAGCTTCATCTTTTTTAGGGTCGACTCGAACCCAACTTCCAGATATAATATGGCCAAGATACTTAATCTCTGATTTCACCCATTGGCATTTTTTCAGTTTTACTGTAAATCCTTCGGCCTTTAGCTTGGATAAAACCCACTTTATGTGCTGGAAATGATTTTCCAGAGTGTCATCAAAGATCAGCAGGTCATCTATGTAGATGGTTAGGAACTCTTCAGTGTGAGGTTCAAACAAAGATTGCATGGCATGCATAAATACAGCCACAGCGTTCGATAAACCAAAAGGCATTCTCGTAAAACACCAGGAACGTCCTTTATATGAGAACGCTGTATATTCTTGATGTCTATCGTCTATAGGGATTTGAAGATATCCGGAAGCTAAGTCTAGGCAACTAAAATACTTTTTTCCTCTGAATTTTTGTAAGGCTTCCTGTAAAACTGGTACCGTGTTTCTTGGAGTTATTATCAACTTGTTCAACTTTCGGAAATCAATACACGGTCTCACCGAACCATCAAGTTTATTGACCACCAGCAGAGGGTTTAGATATGGAGACTGACATTGCCGAATTACACCCCACTCCTTCCATAGTTCCAATTCTTCTTCCAACTTCTCTCTTTTTGCCATCGGAATGGGATACGGACTAGAATATACTGGTTCCTGGGACGTCAGAGGTATTGTACATTTAGCATTTTTTGCTAGTCCCGGTTTGCAGGAAAAAATCTCCTGGTATTCCAATAATAAATGCATCAATTCTTCTCTCCTTTCAAAGCTGAGTATCTCAGGAGAATAGGCTTTCTGTCTTATTTCTTCTTCATTGGCCATCCAGGCATCAATGATTACTTGACTAATACTGTTTTCAAAGTCCGACGTATTTTTTCCCGTCAAGGTATTTCTTCCTAATAATTCTTCTTCCACCAGCAGTCCTTCTTTCATTAAATACAGTCTTTGGTTTTTTGTATCTAAATTTGCTTGATATTTCTCCAAAAATGGGTAGCCCATTAATAAGTCAGCATCTAAATTCCGACTTACATAGACCAAATCTACAAATACACATCCCCCAATTTCAAAGTGAATTCTTCTACATCCTACTATTCTAGAACTTTCTTTTCCAGTAAAATCTCGTAGTTTCACTCCGGGACATTTCTGAAGTTTAAGTCCGGGTAACCTGTCCCGTAACTTAAGCCAAATTTTATATTTCATTATAGTGCATTCACTCCCTGTATCTATAGTGCACTTAATTTTTAATCCTAAAATTTGGGCGATAATTTCTGGTTTCTTGGACGACAATATTCCCCTATGTTCAGGTTCTTCTATCTTTTTCCATTCTTCATTTTCGACTTCTAATTCTAAATGCAATACTTCTAAAATATCTTCGGTGAGGAAATTGTCGGTACTCTCATTTTTCTCCGATGCAGTTTTCCCTTCCGTTGTAAATGAGAGAGCTTCATTTACAACGAGGGTTGGTTTAAATTTTGATTTGGGAGCATTGAACCTTCCCAAGCTGGAGCGACAGGATTTAACTCAGTCGGGACTTCTTCAGTTTGGCAGGATATTTCCTTTGTATTGGAATTTCTATTGAAGTGGTTGTTGGGGAAACGGGATTGGTTCCATGGTCGTCTATAAGGTTGACTTCTATTGCCGTTGCTATAGAAATTCCGCCCTTGGTAACCCCTCTGGTTTCTATTATTGTTCCTATTAGGATTCTGAGGTGTTCTGGTCGCTCCTTCACTTTCGTTGTTAAATCTAGACGAGACTATATTAGTCTGCCTAACTCTGGGTTGAAACGGCCTTCTGTCTTCCACCTTGGGGTTATCTCCCCTACTTATCTCCAGTTGTTCGGAAGCTTCATATCGACTAAGATAATTTGCTAGTTGTTCCATGGTTTTTGGATCTCGAGTCAATACTAGTTGTCGAACTTTCACCGGAAGTTGGCTGATTATCAAATGCAAGACTTCACCCTGATTTACTACTTCCACCAGATTGCAGTAGTTTCCATAGACTTCCCAGCAGTATTCTTCTAACGTTAATCCAAGGGACCTCTGAAATTTCTTATTCCTTAACAGCTGCATTTCTCGTTGTTTAGCCTCTAAGGAAGCATACTGCTTTCGAAATGCATAACAGAACTGATCAAAACTCTTCCACTTCCTTTCATTTGCTATAAACCAGGATTTGGCCTTTCCTGTCATTAAGGAAGGTAAAATTTTCAACCTGTAAAATTCTGAAACTTCCATTATATCTAGATAGGTCTTTAAACTTTCGATGTATCGTTCGGCCGAGACTGAATTTATTTCTCCAGAAAACTTCTCTAAAGCTTTTATATCTGCCAGTCTAAAATTCTGACGCTTGGATTTCCTAACTCTGTTGTTAGTCTCTTCTTCTGAAAGGTGATTGAAGAATTCTTGTGACTTCTTCACTTTCTTCGAGCGTCGGCTTCTATTCAACTCCGAACCTTCGTCGGACGTAGCACTCGAGGATGAGAGGTTACTTCTTTCAGTATACCTCCTCTTAGATACACTAGCGATAGGAGTGGCCAAATTGGCAGAGTGAATCCTCTGACTTTGGTCTACTGAATTAGCACTCAAAGGTAGACGTTCTAATTTCATGGCCAAAGAATCTATTTCACTAGAAGTTTTGTGAAATTGCCATTGTACTTCCTTTATTTCGTCTTCCATTTCCTTTCTTCTTTGCTGTTTTTCTTCCATCAAGCTTTTGGTGGTTTCAAGCCTTAAACTTTCAAATAAGCTTGCTAATTCAGTTTCTTTTGTTTTCCTCTGACTTTTTTCTTCATCTATTTCTTCCAATAAGGCTTTCTGGGTTGCTTCCATCTGATCTTTCAGTTCTTGACTTGTTACTTGTTTAAATTCTTCCATTTCAGCCCTCATTCCCTTTTGGCATTCTTCTACAGTTTTTTGTAACTCATTCTTATTGATTTTACACTCTAATCTTACTTCCTCTATTAATTCTTTCATCTTTTTACTATCTTCTTGTCTTTCTTTCTGTCTCTTCTCTTCATCTTTCTGTCTTTTCTCTTCATCTTTTTGTCTTTCTTTCTGTCTTTTCTCTTCATCTTCTTGTCTTTCTTTCTGTCTCTTTTCTTCATCTTCTTGTCTTTCTTTCCGTCTCTTCTCTTCATCTTCTTGTCTCCACGTTTTCAATAAATCTATCATTTGGTTGGCAGATTCAGATTTGTTTTGACAATCTTGGCATTTAAAACTAGTTCTATCAATATCTTCATTCGTGGCATCCATATTCAAACAACTCAAGTGGAACAAACACTCGCATCCTTGACATTTGACTGTTCCTTCTTCGGACTTGGAGTCATCAGTGCAGCACTTAAAGGTCGCCATGTTTAATTTTCTTTGTTCCCCCCTTAAATACCTTTTAGACATGACTAAATACTAATATTTGAGTTTTCACACTTTTAAAATGTAAGTCCTTTTTCTTGAAGAATATTTTCCAAACTAATGAAGTCTTTAAGTTATTGCTTCTTATAGTAATCTTCTACTCGTCGTTGGTCATCTTCTTCAACTGCAGCGGTCAGGATTCTTCAGCTTCTACGGCGCTACTGCAACTTCGCTTCTAACGAGGACCTCTTCCGTAATAGTCGTCTGGCTGGATTCTTCAATTGTCGAGCCTCTACGTTGTATGCCCAGTATCCAACGTCGGTGGTTGAAGTTCTATACTGTCGTGGCCATCACGATGGGCGCCAAAAAGGATCTGTTACGTTCCTAGCAACTTTCCTCACCCTTTACTCCTATAGTCGGGAGCATTGAGGTTCTAAGGGTCTACACTGAAACCTATCTTCAGGGTAGGTGCAGAACAAATCCAACCAACGTCGTGAAGTTTTAATGAAAAGTTTATTTACTGCTTGAGTGTTTACTGCCAGAGGTTAGGTAACTCGCAACTGGAACTTGGAGATCAATGGTTAACAGATAATTTCGAACTTACTAGAAAGGTCAGACTAAGGTGGCCCAAACCTAGGGTTTTACAGAAGAGCGGCATACACCTATTCACTTCTTCCTAGACTTGGAGTTATCACCCGAGATTGCCAATTTAGGTTTTTACAGAAGAGCGGCTTGCACCTATTCACTTCTTCCTAAATTGGAACTTATATCCCATTCGGCTAACCTAGGTTTTACAGAAGAGCGGCATACACCTATTCACTTCTTCCTAGATTAGACCGTTCCTATTTGGCCAGTCTAGGTCTTTAAAGAAGAGCGGCTTGCACCTATTCACTTCTACCTAGACTGACACCAGAACAGACCTCCCTACGGACCAAATTCCTTCGTATTTATACCCAAAGTTCCAGCCTCGAACACCTGTCTTTAGGTAATTTCTTATTACAATATTCCAAGTTACAACAGAAAGATATTTGAAAAATACATAGTTTGGCAATTAATAATTTACAAAGAAAGTTTACATATTCATTTGAGTTAACAATTATTTCTTTAACGTTGATAAAATCTTACATTTTGGAAATATACAAATTTAAATGTTCCGCCATTATTTAATTACAATTAGGTTAGTTCATCAAACATGGATAATCTTTGATTGGCAAATCTATACTTACATCATAATAAATGCCCGTTGTCTTAAGCGAGCTGTCTTCATTAGATAGTTACAGGAAGGTGAATACATTAGTTCAACAACGCCTTGATTGGCGCGTTCATATTTGCGTCACAACATGTAGTATCACGGACATTAACAATGACTTGAGGTAACACTATATCAATTTTTCTTTTTAACACGGCATTGCAAAGTTACAAAATAAGTAAGGTCGTAACAATCTGTTATAAGATTTTAGGAAGCATTTACGTAGCATTTAAGCTAGCAAAAATGTTAAAGGAAATGCTTTCGTCTAAATCCGGCTTTATTCGCTACAGCCAAGAAGCTCTCGATTCTGTGCGCTATCTAGCGTCGGCCATGCAAACTATCTGGCGCTCGAGCGAAATGCTCTTCCTGCAGCACTCTATTTCAAATATTGTTTCATATGAGAAGAAAATTAATAATAGTTGTGCAAGAGATTAGAATATACTTCGGCACTCTCGAATGTAGCTCTCATTATGATCATACATGGAAATTATTTCAATCACACAATAATCGAAGGCCGACATAGTGGTCGAGCACAAGCACGACGACTCACGATCTGTTTACCGAGGGATCAGGGTTTGAGTCCTGGCCTGGGTATGGGTGTTTCTTTGTCAATTTCATCAAATCATCGTTCATCCTTTCTTAGGAAAGCAACGTAAAAAATACAATGAACGGATCTCCAACGTGTTTGTCTTTTGTGACGTGAAGTTTCGTGCTTTCGGTAGGCGCTGTCAAGTAATCAAAGCAAATAAAGTAGCAGGATCCTTAAACAAATAACTGTTCCTTGTCATCTGATATTTTCCTTCATATTTTGTTTCCGTGATGACTCTAAGAGGTAACGTTATATATATTTTTCTCGACATTCGGAATACAAAAGGGAATTGAACACGAGCAAGCAGATGATCTTAGAGTGGATATTGTATGTAGACATCGCAGTCATTACTAGTGTTAAGATTATTTGTAAATGCCCAATAATAATGCACTTATGACTTATATTTCCTTAATGTACCCTAAAACATGAGAAGTATTCCCTGGAACAACAATGTAAATTTCTAATCAATACATTGTGTTTTTTTATAGCAAACTTCACAGGGTGAAATATTTATGTAAGAATAGAGAGCATATAGAAACGAGTAAAGGCAGATACGCAGATTTATTTTATTCTAAATATGGTGGTGTGTGTGTGCACGCACGTGCGTGTGTTATATGGGTCATTCTACACTATTTCAAAACACTTTGCATTAGTTTGTCATAATTTAACCGCTTATTTCTACATCATTTAAGTGTTCACAGCCGAGATTTAATATTTTATTCAGGCTTGCGTTTGGAACTTGCGGTGATTTTAGCGTAATCAGGCCTTTACGAAAATCACTCTTAACTTCTGCTCTGTAATTTAAAATGTAATGATTCAAAAGTAAAATTCTTAAGAAAGAAATGCTCTTTCTCTTTTCCCGTCACCAGATTTGCTCTCAGGTTAGTATTTCCATGCTATACTACAATGAATCCGATGGCAATTATCCCTATAATTTCTTACTTTTACTGTGTTGACAAGTAAGACCGAAAAGTATTAAATATATGAGAAACATGGGTCCACTTTCTACAGAGTGGTCACAAAGTGGGCGTACCCTCCATTATTTTTGACACTACGATGGTTATGGTTGAATGATTAATATGAACACATACTTGATAGTTTCAAGAGTCCGGAACATTGGTATGGAGACAGTCTTTTTTTTTTTTTTTTTTTGCACAGCCTAATTCTGCGCCATGTCCCGACACACTTCGCGTTCCAAGTGTGTCATTTACCTGAATAAGACCCTTTCCCGGTCAGTGGATTGGAAGCGGATATGAAGATTACCCAGCTCCCTTAGCCTGGCCTCCAAGAAGTCCCGACCTTACCTCTGGGGGTTCATAAATGACAAGAGTCATAAATAACCGATATCGCACAACGCATCAGTTACGAGCAGCTGTGGAAGATGCCTTCACCCGCATTATCTCCGTAAAACATCCGACAGAATATTGCGCAGAATTCGCCTGTGCTACAAAAATGACTGTCTCCATACCCATGTTCCGGACTCTTAAATCATCAGGTATGTCTGCATATCAAGCATTCAACCATAACCATCGTAGTGTAGATATAAAGGGGGGTACGCCCACTTTGTGACCACTCTGTACTTATAAGCAAATCTGAAGTTTACACGACTTGATGCACACCACTATGTTAAAATTTGGTGAAAAGGTTTTTTTTTTCGATTAAGAAAGACATTTAAGATTAGACTTAGCTAAAATTAGCCCCTTTACAACACTGAATGAAACAGATGTGGAATTACAAATCGAAGATTTATTAAAATATATAATGACCCCCCCCCCCTTCTCTTCCCCACACACACACACACGAAGTCATGAAAGTCCAAGCCCTAGTCATTCTACATGTCATAGTGAACATTTTTTGCCTTTTGGAACAGTTCTTAATGTTTTGTTCTAATTTGGTGTTTGTACATGTATGCATGGGTAGAAAAAACAAAATAATTCAGGAGCCAGCCTTTGGGCGGGGGGGGCAAATAGGGAAGACCAGGGCATATTTAACCATATTTCGCATAAACATCGCAATACAATGGAGATTATTACACACATGTTTTGGTGCATATTGTAACTCTTATTTAGAATTCGTTTAAAATCCAAATTCTAACAAAGAGTAAAGCAAAAATAAGTTGATGCAAACGATCATTTTGCCCCGGGTATACGGGGCAATATGATCCCCCCCTTGTCAAAAAGTAGAAGACTAAAATGTTACTATAGAAATGAAAAATAAACAGCTATAGCATTTTATATACATTTAACTTCCGTGGATTTGGCGTGAATTCGCATGCATCATTTACAGAGATCACAAATGAATCCATGTCATCATCCACTTCAGCACATTGTTCATGACGTGTAGCCTCCCCCATGGCGCAGTGGTTGCGTCATCGCCTTGTAATCAAGGGATCCCGGGTTCGAGGCACATAGTGGTTCGGATCCCACTTTAAACTGTAGGTCCAGTCCCGATTAGCCTTATTGTGCATAAAGTGGACTTAAAACACCAAATCAACCAACCAACATTGTTCATGATACCACTGTTTACACATCTGACACAGAATCCAACCTGCGCCATGAACAAAACGTATCACTGCAGTAAATACACTCTGAATTAGCATTATCACTATCAGAACTGTTGTTTCTTACAGGGATAATTATACCCCATGGAGTAATAGTTAACAATAACATTTGAGTTGCATTAAAAAAGAATTGAAAATTTCAATTTTACCACAGTAAACACAATGCCACGACAAAACGGCATCTTGAATGGACATGACGAAGCATATGCAAGTAACCCAATAATGTGCTTTAAACATCTTAATATTTGCGCTTATTTTCAGAGTTACTATGCTCTACATACAGTGCTGAAAAAAATCACTTCTCTTCCTTACATCAAGAGCTCCTGCAACAACATTAATAGTAGCGTCGTCGCCTTGTAATCAAGGGGGCCCGAATTCGATACTCGGTGGAGCCACAAAGTGGTTCGGATTACACTTTAAAATGTAGGATTAGTCTTACTCACCGAGGAGAAATTACGAATGATCGTTTTGCCCCGAGGGATTATTTTGCCCTACTGTCTAAGAAAGCAATGCATCTAACTAACATGAAGCTACATATTTGTAAATATGATCTTAAAATATTTCATCTATTGATTAATACAGGATTGTATCAATCCCGCAGATTCTAATACATCTGGCTCTACCATATCGCCTCAGATTTTAAAATTCAGTTAGCAACAGTGCAAAAATTTATAATGGCATGTGTATTATTCTGATTTAATGATACACGTGACACAGAAAACACACATACTGTGTTCGTTATTTTTATTAAAGGTAATGGAAATTTACATAAATGAACTCGAAATATTACAAGAATAATATATTTCTTTCAGAACTGAATTTGAAAATTCATGTGTTTTTCTACCCCTGCATATAAGAATTAAATTATCTGAATTGAAAACAAGTTTCCATAGAGCAGAATATAAGTCTCATCGACCCTGGTTTACATTGCTTACACGTATGATAAAAAACAAGTTGAAAGCTTGAAAAAACCTTGCTGACCCACTGGCGTAATTTCCGAAGCATGAAGGTCCTGTGTTAGAACTGCCAGTTCCAACATGTTCTTCGTATTATTGTCCTTCTTGGTGTTGTTATTGTAATTATTATTAACAATAATAATTACCTCGTCCGTTTCACATTTCACCATCTTGAGCCGCCGATTCCCGATCTTACCAAGGGTTCCACTTTCAAGTCCTGTGTGAGTATAAGAGTTCCTTTGTAAGTGTCCCTTCCACCGGTCGCCATTTTAATCTCGTGATCGGCCACAAATAGCAGAAAAGTCACGAAAAATACAAAACGTGCTAACTTCATGATCCCATTGTCCTGAGGTTATATCTGAAGAAAAATAATAATCTTGAGGATTCTGCAAATCCTGTGTCTTACGCAATCCGCTTCACAGTTGAAACATTGGGGCTGCATAATAGTCAGGGGCAGCAAATTCCAAGGCCATTACATTATCGCAAGAACGTTCTTGATCGTGTTGACAAGATATCCCTTACAAAAAAAATTCTCGAGTCTCCCCGATCCCACTTTAAACATGCATGTCAAGTCCCGACTATCCCATTTGTACATACGGTGGATTTAAAAACAAACTCAACTAAAAAGACGATTAATTGTTGATAATATGACCGGTAAATTTTCTGCAAATCATGTTGAAGTTTAAAAAATAACATTATTTAAATGAAATTTCAATTTGTGTTGTTTTTCTCCATAGACTTGTATTTTGACAGCAATTTGCAATTATACGATATTCTTAAACTTGGTATATTTAATTTATGTTAGTCACTTTTCCCTTCAGTTCTTAACAATTCGTTTAGATAAAGCTTGACTTGCATATCATTCTGGTACCTTTTCATCTTGTCTATATGCTCTCATCAATAAGCCTGTTTACCAAGCTTGCAATGATTTACCAATTAATTAATTATAAATTTAGAATATATTAACACAGTTGGCAATTTGAAAGGGTATATAGAACTACGTAATCATATGTTTGTCGTCTTGTTACCGAAAAAGAAATAACGTTGTGTTTGGGAAAATTGTGATAGTTTCAGCAAACTAAAGAACCAAAGCAGAATACAAATAAGATTTCTTAAACCGCCGCCTTCATTAACATCCTAGTTCTTCATACTACATCGAAGAATAACATATTAAAGACAAATGCAAGTAAATTGAAAGTAACGAAGCACAAACTTCGAACTTAGAAAGTGTAATAAGCCTGCAATTCTGTTGTTTGCGTTGATATTATACTGATGCTTAACCCTTTCTTATTATTAATTGGCACAGTTAATTCAGCTAATATTGGAAAAAACAGAAACAAAAAAAAAAGAAGAACCTCAAAGTATGATAGAATTTTCGAGTGGACTTGGATTCTTGCTGTAGAAAATTGAGTTAGTACTCCACGAAACTGTTACAAATATCTAGACTACAGCCAATGCAACCAACTCGATTATTCAATCTTCTTCGACAGTGTTTCGTAAATTTAGGTACAGCGGCGCTTGTGTTTTCTTTTTAGAAATCTCACCGTAATGTAGATATTAATTTGCGTTACTGTGAAGCATCATAGACAGTCCGCGCAGAGAAAGAATACAAGAGAACTTTTGATATAAATCAATTTTCTGAGAAAGATTTACTTTGTATGAGACACGATTCTAAATACAGTGTATTTTAAAAATAATAAACTATATAATATATAACCTGAACAAAAAATACTGAAGCATTTGGGAAAAAATAATTAAATTACGTGAATTAAGGCTACCTGTTTTATTTATATGCTTTACCTATAAGAATCGCAACAAAACAATTGTTACGAATTTCATAAGTTATGCCCGCGAACAATTCCAATACCCTGACAGCGCCGAAGGCAAAATTCTTATACCTGGGAGCTGAGAAGGAATTTCTAATTCACTAAGGACGGCAGAGGGAAAAGTGTTGATACCTGAAGGGAATATTCTGATAACTTACAGGCGCTGATGGAAAAATTCTGATGCCCCAAAAGTGGTGATTGGAAAACCCTCCCAGTCCAAGGACACCGATAACAGAGAAAGTTTAGGAACCACAGCTCAAGGAGCAATTCTAATGAGATTTAATTCTTCAGAACTTCCAGTTTTGGAAAATGAGGTGTCTAGAAGAACTGCAAAGTCCAGCGGAACTGTCATAAAGGTGTACCATGTAAGAATGGGTGAATATTTATTTCAGTGTGTGTGATAAACTGAATCCTGTGTGATATACCTATCTATACTTTAGTATTTTTGATTTTATGTTATTGCGTCCTGTTTGAAAATTTTGTATTCTCTTATATGCACTATTTTAAATTAATTATTTACAATTAAGAGGTTGAAAAAGCGCCATAGCCCTCGGCATATTACTTCATCTTTTTTCGTGAGATTATCTATGATTGATATAAATAATAAAATTAAATATATGAGAACGGAGTTGTTCCCAAAATGCCACAGTTAAATAATGTATGCAAAATGAAATTTTAGCTTATTTTTAAAATCATTTCTACTCTGTAAATGGTCCATGAAAATTGTTGCTTAAGTTTCATGTACAGAGAGAGTTATATTAACTTTGTAAGCAACTATATATTTTCAGAGTACGGTGAAATCCATACACAAGACAGTTGTCGTCCGTGAACTTAAAGTTCAGACCGTTTTGTCACTTTTGCTCTGTGTTAATTTGCACTAACTTCAGTTGCGTCAATTTGGAGTTTAAAATAGGAGAGAGTGCGATTAAGGGATTGATTCTAAAATTTTCCAGTATGTTACTATAGAGAAAAAATTCATGTCGACTTAAAAAATAAATTTTACTCATTAACTGCTCCTCGTTGTCATTTGTTTACTCCTTTTACCAGTTATGTTGCTCACTGTCTTAGGTACCATAAATTATGTTGTAATTAACGATAATTTGCCCAGTTTCTGAAAAACTTAATGGACATGTATTCATCAGATTTCCTCCCATTTGAGCTTCCTTGTCATTTCAACGCTTTTAGCTTACTCACTTTTTTCATTTTCCAATGTGCATTCATTTAACCTTGTTTTCGGATATTCATCTTTTGTACTTGTCAGAATTCCTTGCAGCCTCTCTCACTCTCCCTTTTACACTTCTTGCAGTTGCTTCTCAGAATCTCTACAAGACAATACAAACATAACTGGAAACATCAACTCCGTATTTCTCTCATTCATTTTGCAACACAGAAATAGCTTGTACAATTGTTTCTACGGCCTGAGATGATGTGGTTCCTACAGTTCATTAATATTAATTTACCCTTCCATCTACATTATCCTTTTTTATTAACGATATGGAAATGCTCAGCTGTTTTTTTTTTTTCATCTTCCTCACTCGCCCTTCCCTCATTTTTCTGGTAATGAAATCATATGTCATTACGTCATTGTATACTTGCTATATATATTGTGGATTGCATCATTGTTGATGATCTTGATCGTAGGCGTGCGCACATCCTATGATTAGAGGAGGCTAAACCCTTGATGAATGTTCAGTCAGGGAAAGAAGAACTACATTCCATCTCTATTTTGCACACTCTGTATTGATGTGTAGGGTGGGTTCCGACCTCCGAAAATCCCATCGTGTGTACATTCGTTTAATTTTTGGCATAATTATACACATGTCATGCCTATGATGCGGAAATACAACTTATATTGTCAAAGAAAAGCCGAATATAAACAAGACGGCTCCCCTTAAACTAAAACTTTCACTACAGTGTTGAGACTACACACACACATACTTGCGATTTGTTGCACATAGGCCTATATTTACAAATATTCACTGTGCAAATTATGCTTTTTACTTTAAGGAGATGCCTGCTCAATGGCGTATTTGTGATTTTATTTTGGGAAGTAGTTTTTTTTATGCAAATTTGTACATATGTTAATTTGGTTATTAAATCTTAAGATAACATTTACACGTAATTTAGAAACACTAAGTATGTTTACATTCTAAGAAAATCCAAACTCAGAAAGAGCTATCGAACTAGTAACACAGAAAACTTCACCAAATTTCTATTTCAAGGTTCGAACTTACCATTTCACCTACCTACACTGTGAACACTTGTGAATACATGTTCGGTGAGGTTGGTCAGTTACAGAACGGTGTCCTGTTTAGTCCACAAGTCTACATACTTTTCGGTATGGAAATCTTTGATGACTGAATCATTTGTGGACACGAATGATTTTTCAGTTGTTTGTCACATAGTTAAGAAATGGTATACTATATGCTTTCAGTACCATTTTCTTTGAAGGGGTTAAGAATATCCCTGACAGGGATAAAAATAATTTTATTTTGCCGAGGATAAAATGTTTTGTGTGGTGGGAGGGGTCCCTGGCATTCCCACACTGCAAATATTGGATAGCATATGAAACACTGCTAGTCTAACATTAGAATGAACTATTGTAGTCTTACGAAAACATTCTATCCTACAATGTTAGTCTTCGTTCCATTGTTACAAGAGTTTTGGGGGTCAACTGACCCCAACTTGATCCCCGTCCACACGCCTATGCTTTTGTTGCAAAATCCACGAACACATTATTTCATCCTTTTTCATGAGATTATCTTTTCTCACTTTCTTGTGATAAACTTCTGTTATCTCTAATAACAAATCTACATGTTCCTTTTTTTCAACCTTGTTTATTGTGTATAGATCTCTAATGTCGTTCATTTAGCACGTTCGACATTTTTCGATAATCTTCTAATGAATAAAGTAGCAACTAGTATTTTGTTAAACTTTGTTTTAGTACAAACGTTTTCATTTATTGCTTAAAACTGCTTCATATGAGTTATATTTCCAAAGACGAATTTTCCCTACTATATTTTTAATTAAAAATGAATTTTGTTCTTGCCCTATATTTAGTTAGTAATCAGTAAGGTGACAATTAATATGAAAAATTAAGTGAGTACAGAAATTATTTCATATGCTACATTGGCGACGGTTTGAATCTTCTACATCTGCTAACCAATGTAATCCTTTGTTTCTTAAAGTCCCGAAATGTCTGAGCATAAATGAACTTACAACAAACGTTTGTTCCAGTACATATTATTTTCTTGGAAAATCATATTCAGATCTATCGAAATTTTCGATAAACAGATCAGAATCGTTTGTAGTTTAAGATATTCTACTGGAGATATCAGACAGGCTGATAGAGCCGATATCTCTTTCATCATTAATCGCCAGGAAAGTTGAAATTCATGTTTTTTTTATATATATGTGTGTGCATTCAGATTAAATTAATTCTAGAATAAATACACTAATGAGCCAATGTTTGGATGACAAGGTAAACAATATTTTAACTTTTCCAAGTTAGCTATTCTATTTAAGACATTATTTACTTGTCACATAATGTTTTAAAATTTTCGAAGTTAACGGTTCTCTTTCCCACTTACTTTCAATACACGTTTTAAATTATTCCAATATTTTAACTTTCCAAGTTAACAATTAATTCTATTTTAAGGCTTTATTTACTTGCCATCTAATGTTTTAAATTATTCCAAATTAACAATTCTATTTAAGACTTTGTTACTTACCGCACCATGTTTCAAATTATATTATATATTCACAGTAGAATTTATTTACTTGCTACATTGTAATGCATACTTAATTTCATCAGTAACATTCCATTTAACTACGCACAGAACCCAAATTACATTAAATGACACAAATACGTTGACTCAAGCAACACACTATACAGCACAAATTGCTAATATACACAGAAATGCATAAAACGGTAGGTACTTCTATCAGCTGCTGTTCCGTGTGATGCATTATAAATGCATTAATAAAGAAAATCGGGCACGATCATTTCCAAGAAACTAACTGCGTCTATTGATGCATCGGAAAAATCTATTTGAAATTCAAGGAATTCATTTCTTGCAAACAATTATTTTCATTGTCTCATTAACAATGTCTTTGAATAGGTTAGATGGTTTGATTAGATATTAACTATCTCCGAGCCCATGACATTGTTACAAACTATGATCGGTTGCGCAAGAACCTGCATGGTTGCGGTCACATATTTTAGGTCCCTGAACCAGAATTAATTATAATCCCCTCGTATATTGTGAGCAATTTCGAAATCATCGATTCCCATAACGTGTCTACGAACTCCACAGTACGCAGGTGCATTTAACAACCCGGTGGAACTTTGTCTTCCCTCTCAAAAGCAACGATGATGAGAAATTCAAGTTAATTCCGGTTCAAGTTCTTGCGGAACTTTCCTTTTGGATTCTCGTGCGGATGTTTTGGGTGTAACGTTTACTGCTGATCCTCGTAACCAACTTACATTTTGTGTTCCATCTGTGTTCAGCTCTATTGCTGAAAACAAAGTAATTTCAGGTGTAAAGATTCAGAAGTTTGTAATGTTTTGCAAAAGCTTGTTCAACTATTTAAAATTAAAATAGTAGTATAATTTCTATCTTTACATATACAGGGTGGGTGGAAAGTAACTCCCTATGGAAAATGCTCATAACTTTTGTAAAAAGCGCTGCATTTGCACGAAACAAAATGTACTGTGATCCCTGAAGTTGTAGAATTTAGTTGCTAATGTGTGCTTTCTCCTCACGGTGACAAGAGCAGGCCAAAATGAACCAATGTCTGACATTGCGTGAGCGTGCCTACCTGGCATCCTGTTACGAAGTGTGCAAGTCCGTGGTACAGGTGATGGACCTCATGCTCCAGTGGACGCCAAGACCATCAGAAAATTCTATTCCAAGTTTATGACTATGGGACTTGAAAAAAATTCTGCACCACCTGCACATCTTCCTCCAGCCTGGGAGTTGAGGGACGACTGCTTCTGTGAGTATCCATCTCAGATCCCGCAGTCACTTGAAATTGCAGTTTCTGATGGTCAATGAACACCCTGTCACACAGTGTCAGACGTTGGTTCATTATGGGCTGTTTTTGTCACCGTGAGTAGAAAGCACACATTACCAATTAAATTCTACCACTTTAGGGATCACAGAACATATTTTTTCAAGCTAATGCAGCGCTATTTACAAACTTTATGAGTATTTTTCAATAGAGAGTTACTTTCCACCCACCCTGTATATTCTAGGCTAACTAGGCTATCTGCGAAGTCTCAAGCCTAGAGACTAAAATACGGAAGAAAATCAATTAGAAATTTCGAATAACATTGTTATAGGTCTTTTCTACTCTTATGTCGGCCGATCCTCGTGCTGTCAAGAGAAGTGGGGAGCGGGGAAAGCGACGAATCCAGCACGATATGAAACGCAGCAGCCTTTTGAACGAGGTGCACGTAGTACTTCCTCCCGCCACGTCGTAACTCTCGGTACCACCACTGTTGTGTGGTTGGTCTGCGGCGCAATCCCCGTTCCTCACTTCCCTTGCCAGAACTAGGACCGGCCGCCGTAAGAGTGGAAAAGACCTATAGTTTCAACAATAAGATGGTGGTGGTTCTGGAGTTAGCAACTTGACTGTCGAGCGTCCTCGAGCAACATGAGTGTGTCTGTTCTAGAGGGTGTGCTGCAGGGAGAGAGAGGATTTCGCTCGAACGCCAAATAGTTCGCACGGACGACGGTAGATAGCGTACGGGATCGAGAGCTTCTTCGCTCGAGTGAATAACGCCCAAACAGGCAAAACGAGCTCTATATGCTCGAAGCCCAGTAGTTCACGTATAACCGTAATTTGTCTGTAGTAGTGGGCCCTCAAATATGGATCGTGAAGTGAAAGACGCAGTGAAATTGAACCTTTAGTGAGCATAGTCATCATCTCCATGCTAAAGTGTAATTTTGTCTATCTTACCAATACAGTGATATATGAAAATGAAATAGATGATTGTGGGCTGAAACTACCAAGGCGGATATTTTACATATACGGGTCTACGATCACATTAAAATGATATTCCATTTTATCCGCTCGAGCGTGGGAGAAGTGGTCCCATACAGTACTCTAGTCTATTCACTTACACATAGTGTATAGTTCATTGTCTAGGGCCATGTGTCATAGTCCAGATCTTGAACTCAGTATGCCACTGATGCACACACGCATAGACAAACAAAGAGAGAGAGAGGGAGAGAGAGAGATACTGAACAGTCCATAAAAATAGGTGTTGTCTAGATATATATATGTTGTCGCGCTTATGGGCGCGGCAAAAGTGCTATTGTACATCAGATGAACTCACATATGAATAACGTAGAAGAAGTTATAAAGAGATGAAATGTTTCAGAGTTAGGACATTAGAGAGAAATGTTCTAAATGTCCTATGGCACAGACCAGAGATTCAGCAGCATAATGGTGGACAAAATTAAATTGATGAAGTGGGGAAATTGAACTATCGTGAAAGATGCAAATAGAGAAGTAAGGGAGAGTGGGGTAATGGTGAACGCGGGGTATTCGTGAACACACAAGGGCATGAGTTTACAATACCGGACCACTCTCCAATTTCTATAAAATTTCGCCTACTTACTAATTTCGGTGTTCTGATGACGTATCTGTAGTTCATAATTGGCGGTCACTTGTTAAAATTGTACATTTACGTGTAGAACTTGTAAAATAACCTTGCGATTTACCAGTGATTGTCCATAATACACAGCAATTTGAAACCATCTTTCTTTCGCAATTCGTTAATGGTCTTTCTTTGCGCACAACAATTTTGCTGACGTTAGACGAGGAATGCCTACGAGGTTAGGTTAGGCCTGTTAGGTTAGGTTCCATTAGCATAAATACAAAGAAAAAATAGTATTTTATCTAAGAGAACTATACCTTGTCTTGCGTGTTGATTTCTTCATGTTGGGAAAATGGTGTCTTCCGTGGAGCTATTGTTCTTATGGTAGGGTTACGTTACGTTAAGAAAACATAGTTTATTTCGTTTTTTTTCTCGATTTCCATACTTGACCGCCAATTATTACATGCATATTCGTGATTAGGAGTTCACAATTAGTGAGTAGGCGAAATTTCATAGAAATTGGAGAATGGTCCGGTATTGTAAACTCGTTCCCACACAAGTATGAAGCTTCCGTCAATGTTCAACAAGGCTTGATTGGTGCTACCATCTTTCGTGTACTACTGGATATACTTGTCTTGTATCACCATTACTGTAGAAGCCGTTGTTCAGTAGTCAAACCGTTTTTTGTGTTTGCGATATGTTGTAAGTAAAAGATACATATAGGAATTAAAAGGTAGGAGCGTTTATATATATTTCATTGAATACGGAAGGTTGTAACATCAGTATTGCTGGATAAAGTAAATGTCTAGTTTTGGGGCAATGGCGAGCAGTCGTCATCCTGGTGTTCGTCATTATGTCGCGCTGTTAAATGAAAGTTTTCCCTGAATTTCTCTATTAAAAATATACAATAATTATGTAGCAAGTTTATTGATTGACATTAACAATATAAAGATATTGAGATGTATAAACTATGTTTGAATTGTTTGAACTGTTAGTTCTAAGTTGTTTTTTTATTATGTTTCATATCATCTTCAAGGTTACAAAACTGTTGTTTAGAATTGGTAAGTAGGTTTTCTTGGTCTTTAAGTTAAATACATAAGGTAATTTTAATATATCAAATGTATTCACCATTACCCGACGACGTAATGACGAACATGGCCACATTTCGCATAATGTAATATTCTTAAATCAGAATTCAATGTAACATCGTCTGTGAAAAATAATATTATTCATCACAAAATACTGTATAAGTAAGGCATAATTCGAAGAATTTTAGTTGTTAACAAGTAACCCCAAAACGTGCATCTCTCTTAAGTGTTCACCATTACCCTACTCTCCCTTACGCAAACAAGAGCTTCTACCAGAAGAAACCATTATTAAAACCCAGCAACTTCGATTTAACTGACCTGACTATAAGGTTCATGCAAAACTTTCATTCATCTGAAACACAGCACTGGGGTGCCGAACACGGACAATGGCTGAAGCTGAAAGGAAGACCGCAAGCTTTAGAAGTGTGGTGGTTTAAATGAAATGGATAGAGTAGCAAACGAAGATGTATTGAAATGTGTGCCTAATAAGATACACCTTACGCTAGAATTTGCTAGGTTTTAGCTGCAGGTAATTTAATATCTTCATCTTCGTTATCATTATTATGAATATGTAATATTTAAATATGAGGAGTGGTTGAAATACAACGTAACTTAAATTACAAACACTGCACTTACGAAGTAACAAGTGTATTTATACATAATATGCCATGATCAAAGATCGACAGTGACCATTTCATGAGAACTATAGCTTGTGAGGTTCCCAAATATAGCATTAGACAAAATTATTGTATTTCAGTAAATGGTAGAGAATTAATAAAAACACTAATAGATAATTTAAATTATAATATGTTATAAATTGTAGAAATTGGACGTGATGGTGTATCTGGTCATTGATGCTCAGCATTATGTAATTATAATTAATAACATCTGAAAGAGAAGCCCAGAAGCAGATCTTGCCAAATGCTCGACTGACAATTCCCTGCATTTATCACGAACTGTGAATCTGAGTAAAATGAGGCTTTATGTCGTTTTAACTAAAAAACTGTGCCTGAAAGCGAAATTCTAATTACGGATTTGAATTTCCCATACGAAATGCTTCGGAAAACTTATTTTCACATAAGAAAAAAAAATGTAGAACAGTTTTATTAGAGGTATAGTAGAAGATCTTGTCGAAAACATTAACTTGAAATGTAATGTTACTACCATTATTAGTAGTACAGGTGCACGGGTACCACAACAGAAAATGAGGTATAGTGAGGTACACAGTGTTGCTAACTCCTCACTTGAAAAAATCACCAAGGTTTTTTGTTTTTGGGTCTAACCTAATCTTAAACAAGGAGCTGGCAACACTGCTTGAGGCTTTTCTCGCAGTGTTGCTAACTCACCCCAAGAAAATTTCACCATGTGATATTTCACAGGCGAAGCTAACCTACAAATGGGAGTTGCCAACACTGATTAGTGGAGGTGCACGGGTTCTGCGCTATTATTTGTGATTCAGTGTTGCCAACTCACCCCAAGAATATTTCACCATGTGATATTTTACAGGCGAAGCTAACCTACAAATGGGAGTTGGCAACATTGACTAGTGGAGGTGCACGGGTTCTGCGCTATTATTTGCGATTCAGTGTTGCCAACTCACCCCAATAATATTTCACCACATGTTATTTTACAGGCGAAGCTAACCTACGAATGAGAGTTAGCAATACTGGCAACATCAATTGCGGTTCAGTGTTGCCAACTCACCTCAAGAATATTTCACCATGTGATATTTTACAGGCGAAGCTAACCTACAAATAGAAGTTGACAACACTGGTAACATCAATTGCGGTTTAATGTTGCCAACTTACCTGAAGAATATTTCACCTTGTGATATTTTACAAGCGAAGCTAACCTACAAATAGAAGTTGACAACACTGGTAACATCAATTGCGGTTCAATGTTGCCAACTTACCTGAAGAATATTTCATCATGTGATATTTTACAGGCGAAGCTAACCTACAAATGGGAGTTGGCAACACTGATTAGTGGAGGTGCACGAGTTCAAGAACATCAATTGCCAGTGTTGCCAACTCACCCTAAGAATATTTCACCATGATATTTTACAGACGAAGCTAACCTACGAATGGGCAACACAGACTAGTGGAGGTTGGTGGGTTCTGCAACATTAATTGCCAGTGTTGCCAACTCACCTTAAGAATATTCCACCATATGATATTTTACAAGCGAAGCTAACCTACGAATGGGCAACACTGACTAGTGGAGGTGACCGGGGTTGCGTCCGAATCAGCAGCAGATGTCACCTGCACCGTTACATCCGGGGACTCAGCTAATTTTTGTTGCCCCCCGAATTTGCGGTAGACGTGGAGTCGGAGGGAAGAGCAGAGAGGCGCGACAGATGAACTCGCTGTGACGCTGCGCTTGGCAGCCATATTCTAACTTTTATTTTGCACAGGCAACATTTACTGATTAGAGGATGTAAAACTCAGTTATATTTTAATATTTTATCGATAATGCAGAAAACGTAAATGATGAAATAGCGTGTTATATTTTTAATATGAGTAGTTAGGTGGAAATCATTGACATGTTTGTTTGCGCCCCACGCAGTGGGTGAAGTTCGGGCTGGCACCTGGCGGGAAAAGTGACAGGCGTACTACAAGGGGACATGCAGATTCGGACGACTTGGACGTGACTTCGACGGCACGCGAGAGCAACGGGGAGAGAACAGGGTGGAGCGCTTGCCAATCCGGACACGGCCTTTGTAAACCTCTCCTGCGGGAACGAAGTGCTGTACATGCATACGCGCGCGCTGGCGCCTCTTATTATTTTTCGTATTGTGACGCAAACAAACAAACAAATAATTTTTTTTATTTTTTTTAAGATTCCTGGCCCCCCTAACCCCGCCAGGGTGCGTGGTGCCCAACCCAAAAAGGTTCTAATGGCTGCGGTTCTAGATAGCCGCACCTCTGTAGAGTTTCACGTGTTTTTTTTTTTGTATCTACAATCATATTTTTCTTATATATTTTTTTTTAATTTTTTTTATAGGGTTGATTAAAGCACATATTTGAGGAAGACAGCACTACCCATATATAAATAAACCCCTCAAACTAACACCAATTAGAATTAGCTTACAAAATTTTTCTCATAAGGCATTTTTGTTTTGTAAACACTCTACCACCAACAGATCACATATAAATAAACATACCCCGAAAAAAATGCGCTCCATGAAAAGTTGCACTGTGTGCAAAAAAACTATATTAAGCAAAAATTTTGCAAGACATTGTCGCACCTGCGTGCCAGACAAGCATTTGGCTGCCACTGAACTGTGTTCCGGATGCAATAAACATATTACGATTGCGTATGCCAGGAAGCATAAGCTTACTTGTTTAAGCAAAAGTACATCTGGGACTCAACCGTCGACCAGCTCAACCAAGAGGAAAGCGGAAGCCGACTCGCCACCATCCGCCAAGCGCATCAAAACTGTGGCGAAAGCGAACCAGTCTGCTTTCCAGCATTTGTTAGAGGACTTTCCTTTTACTTCGGAGGACTCATGCGACGTGCGTAGCTTTTTGGAGAACATGCAAGCCCAAATTATTTCCATTCTCGGCAACGCACTGGCTACGCACTCCTCCACTAAATTCTACGCATCGCTTTGTTGCTGGTACAAAAAGCCGTCTGATGAAATTTACAGCTTCTGCCACAACACCAAGGCGAAGACGCTGCATTTGGCGGATGTCGAAAACCTAGAGGACATCTACAGCAAGTTTGTTGAGGAGCTGCTGGCAAAGCAAGAAGAACATGAAGCTAAGGGCTCGGGGGGTTCGCTGTGTGGTGAGCCTCACGAGCTGCGCGTCAAACTTTCCAAGTTTGTGCCTCTCTCCGCCTCCAGCTACGTCCGCTTACCAAAAGCAATTGCGGCAAAGACGGCCGTCCTGAACATCCAAAATAAAGATAACAAGTGCTTCGTATGGTGTGTGCTTGCGGCGTTGCACCCTGTCGACTGGAAAAACAATCCACACCGAGTTAACCACTACCTACCCTATGAGCCAGAGCTGGAAGATGCGATGGCTGGGATTGACTACCCGGTGGAGGTCTCGGACATTCGCAAGTTCGAGGCCCGTACACACAACCCTCGGTTGGCCATCAACGTTTATGGCCTCATCGACGAAAATGTGGTTTTCCCTATCCGGGTGAGCGACGTAGACGACGACGGTGCGCAGGAAATTCACCTTCTGCTCATCAAGAATGAAACTCACCATCACTACACCCTCATCCGTTCTCTCTCTAGACTTGTTTCGAGCCAGCTGAGCAAAGACAAAACCCACATAGAAGTTTGTCCCAGGTGCTTGTCTAAATTTCGTAATCAAAAACAGCAGGATTACCAGCGCATCAGAGGTCCCAACATCGCTGCCGAGAAGCTCGCTAACCACAAGCTCTACTGCAAAGCCAACGAACCTGGGTTGGCAGACTTGCCCAAACCTGGCGACGTGGAGCGTTTCCACATGCACGGCGCCATGGTGGAGCACCCTGCTATCATCATCGCGGATTTCGAGGCCTTCCTCAAACCCCTGTCTACTTGCGATCCCGATCCCGAAGTTTCTTCCACCACCCCTTACCAACTCCACGAGGCATCCAGTTTCGCATACGTTGTGGTGCGACGAAATCAACACATCGCGCCCGAGCCCTACGTGTACCGTGGTCCCGACGCAGCCAAACACTTCCTCGAGAGGATGGTTGTGGAAGCCAACGAGATAGGGAAGGTGCTGTTGACCCCCAAGTCTATGCTCCCACTGTCCCCCGATGATCAACGTAGACACGACGAGGCCATCACTTGCCCTGTCTGCGTCGAGGAGTACACTACCAAAAACCGTAAAGTCCATCACCACGATCACTTTAACGGTAGGTACGTTGGTCCTTGGTGCAACAAATGCAACCGTTTGGCCCGGGACTCGCGCTTCATCCCTGTGTTTTTTCACAATGGCTCGGGGTACGACTTTCACCACCTGATCAAGCATCTTGGGTACGACGACATGCGAATCAACGTTCTCGCCCAGAACGAGGAGCGTTACATCAGTGTGAGCAAGCGAGTGTCGATCCCAGAATCCGGCTCTACCGTCGAGCTTCGCTTCCTCGACTCCCTGAGGTTCCTCCCAGCCAGCCTCGATGCTCTTGCGGGGAAGCTTAGCGACGAGAAAATGCTCATCACCTCTGCGAATTTTCCGAACTTGGACGCCAGTCTCTTCAGGCGTAAGGGGGTCTACCCCTACGAATACGTCACCGACTCTACCAAGTTTGCGGAGACGTCGCTACCTCCCCAGGCGAAGTTCTACAGTCAGTTACGGGGCTCGAACATCACCGACGAAGAATATCATCACGCCCAGTCCATGTGGCGCGAGCTAGGTTGTCGAACTCTCGGAGACTACCACGACGCCTACCTCAGACTTGATGTGACGCTCCTCGCCGACGTGTTCCAGACGTTCCGGGCGACCGCAATGAACATCTACCACCTGGACCCCGCCTACTTCTATAGTCTCCCCGGACTGGCGTGGTCAGCCATGCTTCTGGTGACGAAAATCAAGCTGGAGCTTCTTTCGAACGTGGACATGATGCTGTTTGTGGAACGTGCCGTGCGGGGTGGAATGGTCCAGGTGTCGCAACGGCACGCGTGCGCCAACAACCATCACATGGCTACTGGCTACGACTCTACCCAACCGTCGAGCTACATCATGCACACGGACGTGAATAACTTGTACGGGCACTCCATGATGCAGCCACTCCCTTTTAGAGGGTTCGAGTGGGTCGATCCCTCCAACTTCGACGTTGAAGGTTTCGACGATTCGGAACATGGGTTCTTCGCCGAGGTGGACCTTGAGTTCCCCGAGAAGCTGCAGGATTTGTTCTACGATCTTCCCCCTGCACCCGAGTTCAAGTGTCTGCCCGATTCCAACCAGAAGAAGCTCGTCATGGATTTCGAACCCAAGAAGAATTACGTCCTGCACTACAAGAATCTCCGGTGGTTGATGCAGCGAGGGGTCACAGTCCATGCAGTTCACCACATCCTCAAGTTCGAGCATTCTCCATGGTTGCGTCCATATATCGAGCTCAACACCGAACACCGCACCGCAGCCACGTCCGAGCTTGATAAGGATTTCTTCAAGCTTATGAATAATGCGGTGTTTGGCAAAACCATGGAGAATGTACGGAATCGCGTGGACATAAAATTGGTGACGAGGAAAGAGCGATGTCGTCAGCTTGTTGCAAGTCCATTGTTCAAGTCTCGAACAATCTACAACGAGCAGCTGGCTCTGATTCACATGAAGCAAGGCGTGGTGAAGCTCAACAAGCCCATCTACGTTGGAGCCACTGTTCTGGATCTGAGCAAGCTCCACATGTTCGAGACGTACTACGACATATTACGTCCACACTACGACCACAACATCTCGCTTCTCTACACGGACACGGACAGCTTGGTGTACCACGTTCGCACAGCCGACGCATACGGGGATATAGCCACAGTTCCATCTTTGGTTAACCTCTTCGACACGTCAGGCTATCCCCAACCGAACCAGTACGATATCCTGGCCCACAACAAAAAAGTGCCCGGCAAACTCAAAGATGAGAAGGACGGAGACGTGATTCTCGAGTTTGCAGGTCTTCGCGCCAAGGCCTATACCATCAAAGCCGAGGGTAGCGTTACCAAGAAGGCCAAGGGTGTCGGCAGACAGGTGGTTCGGCAGCATCTCACATTCGAGGACTTCGTGGATTGCCTCAAGACCAGGTCGTCGGTTCTAAGAGCAGAACAGCGCATCCAGAGCGTCGACCATGTGTTGACCACCAACAAAGTGAGGAAGATTGCCCTGGATCCCAACGACGACAAGAGGTGCGTTCTCCAATGTGGAATCCACACACTGCCGTGGGGGCACTATCGCTTAGCAGAAAGCAAAACCTGCAACATATGCCCATCTTCAACAGAAGATTCATAAAAACAATAAAAAAAAAAACTTTGACCGTATTTTAAATAACCAGCATAATATGAATCTCTTTGGTTTCCGAAAACAAACCAACATGGAGGCTGTACATCGCGCGACGACAGATCATGAATTTCTACCTTCCATGTTAACTAAACTCAATGGTCTATTGATTGTTCACCTCAACAGCATTTGGACGAAATTGGATGACGATGTGGGCAAGATGTTTTACGTCTTCAACAACAATTTACATTTTTACAAAATTCCGATCGATGGAAAACTTCAAATCACCGTGAATCCGGAAAACGTAGGCGAAATCAAAATATCTACCGGCAAGAACATTTTTCGAATCAAGCACGACAAGATGCTTTCTAACATTACGTACGATGTTTCCGCAGGAGATTACCTGTACGTTGAACTCCTAGGAGATTACGACAAACTTATTCCTCTCTTCGTAGAATTACGAATCGTCTATCCTATTATAAATAACCGTTAACCAAAATGCCTAACGATATTTTCGGCAACACCAAACGTGTAGACCATGCAGAAGAGATTCTCATGTTGGACGTCAGAATTAAAAAGTTGAGGAGCGATTTGATCGCTTTGCAGGAGACCTTAAACAAAAGTTTAGAGTCGGAGATTGCTACGCTCCAAACGCAATGTCTGGACCCCATTCTGAAAATCGATTCCGAACTGAAAACGCTCATAAAAAATTATGTCGACGTACCTTCTTACGACAACGTTCAAAATATACAGTTGAGCGTGGATAAGCTTCAAAATGATTTGGCCAAATTGCAGCAATTTCAATCGAAAAATGAAGATTTGGAAAAATTGAAACTTGAAATCGAAGAACGAACTTCCGCAATCGAAAAAAATTTTTCTGAACTTCAAACCGTCGTGAAGGATATTGATGTAGAACGCTTGCATGTCGTTGTTTCCAAATTACAAGAAGAATTCACCGGTACCTTGGAAGAAATTAAATCCAAGTTGCAGACTTTGGAAGATACCATGACGAACCTACCATCGTCGGACGAACTGCAGGTCATCGGCAAAAGCGTTGCGAACATAAAAATTCAATTGGAGGCTTATCAAGATTTCGAACACATTCAAACCACCATCGCTACGCTTCAGGCGTCTCTGGAGTTGATCAACGAAGAAATTAAAAATATTCACGCTGAAGCGAACGCGTTAACAAGCATACAAGACACGTTGAGCACGGTTCAGCAGAAGATCGAATATTTAGAAAATTTGAACGTCGAATCGAACCTTACTCATTTTCATCACGTACTGGACAACATACAGGGTGACTTGGAATCGTTACGGACGAGCGTACCTTCGAGCGAAGATTTGGAAAAATTGAAAACGGCGGTGACAGCACTATCCGATTCGAGCGACATCAAAAGTTCGTTGAGCGATCTCGAGAGTAGGGTTGCCAATCTCCCCACCTCCAAAGAATTGCACGCTTTGAAAAGAAGCATATCACGTATGCTGAAACGACTGGAAACGGAAACGGCGAACGTGGAACAGATTCGAGACGAACTTGCTTCGCTGGTGTCGACGCTGCCCACTTCGCAGAGCGTCGCCGACCTTCACACGCAGTTTACCGAGATGCGAAGCATCGTGAACGATCTCACCGAGAAGAGCTCGAAATTAAATCAAGTCGAGAACCTTCAGAGTATCGTCGTCAACATCAGAGATCAAGTTGGAGTGGTGGAATCCACGCAGGAATCGACGCTGGCCTCTTTCGGTGCCAAGTTGCAAGAACTCAACAAAAACTTCAAGCAGTTGAACGTGGAAGTGAAAATCAAACCGTCATTTTCTACAGTAACGGATACCATAGTCGAATATTTGTTGCCCGTACAAAATACACTGGGACAGCTTCACAGCAACCTCGTTAGCGTCGATACTAAATTCGCTAAACTGCATTCTCTGCAAGCCATCGAAATCAACAGCGTACCCAATCAACAGAGAATCTCCACGTTCGTCGAAGGTAACAAAACTGTACATGTTGCATCCTTATCATCCGTACTACAAGTTTCTCCTCGATGGTACAATTCAGATAAACGAATTTTCGTACTGGTCTCACGGTAGAAAAGCTAGCGTTCCCACCATGACCTTGATATCGAATCGTGGTGTTCAGAAAGCAGGAAACATTCCTCTGGCACGTTGGAACGAAACGCGCAACATATATGAAATACACGAAGACGAAGATCTCACCGTTTTCGACGTGAGTGCCGGCGATAAGCTGATCATTCAAAACACGAGCGAAGTGCCACCCTCTTTGAATCCCATCACGCTGGTGCTTCTCTTCAAACGTAATCTCTAAAAAATGTCTAGGCAAGCCATCGTCGAAGAATTGCATAAACCTGCACGCCGCAACTACAAACGTTTGGCGGTGGTGACTAAGGGAATCGACGACCTCTGGCAAAGTGACCTCGTGGAGATGAGCAGCGGCAATCTAAAAAACGTGCATAAATTGAACAAGGGCAACAAGTATCTCCTTACCGTCATAGACACGTTTTCGAAATTCGCATGGGCTCTACCTTTGAAAGCCAAAACGGGAACGTGCGTAACGGAAGCATTCAAGACAATTTTTCGCGAAAGCGGCGGCAGACGACCGCGGTTTTTGCAAACAGACAACGGGAAGGAATTTTACAATGCCGTATTCCAAAAATTTATTCGGAAACACGACATTCGACATTATTCGACTTTCAGTCACATCAAAGCCAGCATCGTGGAAAGATTTAATCGAACCTTGAAAACACACATGTGGAAACGATTCACGCTTCGAGGAAATTACAAATGGGTCGACATACTGGCGGAACTCGTCGACACCTATAATGATATGGTACACAGAACGATAGGCATGAAGCCAGCTGACGTTACGAAATCTGACGAGCAGCGTTTAATTTCCAGCGTTTACTGTCCAAAGTACACTCCCACGACTACCAAGAAATCAAAATTCAAAATTGGAGACCAGGTGAGGATCAGCAAATTGAAGCGAACGTTCGACAGGGGATTCACACGAAACTGGAGCACGGAACTTTTTACGGTGGTTCGAGTTTTACCCGGAAACCGACACACGTATATAATAAAAGATAGTAGCGGTGAGATTTTGAAAGGAAGATTTTACGAAGAGGAACTCTCTAAAACAAAACACCCCGACACGTACCTCATCGAGAAAGTATTGCGTAGAAAAGGCGACAAACTGTTTGTCAAATGGCTGGGACTTCCGGAAAAGAGTTGGATCAACGCGAACGAAGTGATCTTGTAAGTACGTGGAACGTGGTGAAACGTCTACCGGATTCGGAAAGTCAAACAAGAAAAAAGAACGGTGAGTTGCTTCCCGACAGCATCCGCTGTCTGATCGTAGGTCCTTCGGGGTGTGGGAAAACAACACTGCTCGTGGACAATTTTCTCCTCGCACCGAATTGGTTAGATTGGAAGAACAGGCACCTCTACGTATTTTCGAAAAGTTTGGAGCAAGCGAAATACAAGCAACTGATAAAACTGTACGATGGTCTGGACATTGCAACGTTCGCTTCGGAAATAAAGCCACTCGACGATTGTCGTGAAAATTCAGTCGTTGTGTTCGACGATGTCATCCTGGAAAATCAAAATGAAATTCGCAATTTTTTCACGCAAGGTCGTCACAAAGGAATAGATTGCTTCTTCCTGGCTCAAACGTTTTCCAAAATTCCAAAACAGTTAGTACGCGACAACGCTAATTTCATATGTTTGTTTCGTCAAGATCACACCAACCTCAAGCACGCGTACGATGACTACGTAGGCGGAGACATGAACTACAATCAATTTTCGGAACGCTGCTGCTCCCACTGTTGGAACAGTGACGATTTCGGATTCGCGACGATCGACATGACGAGAAAACCCAACGACGGAAAATACAGAAACAAAATCAACGACTTTCTAAACGTTGCAACGTTGTGAGAAACGACGTGTATAAATAACGCTATGACGAAACGAAAAATCGAAGACGAAAATCTCAAGTTGCGAAACTACCTCGCGAAACGCTTCAAAGGTTGGAAATCCGAGAATCGCGGATTCTACGAAGAGAAGAAACGTCAAGATCAACCTGTGATCGACGCCATCAGCGATCTAGGTAAAGAAATTAAAGGCGTCACGGAACAAAATAAAAATTTGATCAACGAACTCGTACCACTTGCAGCTAAAAGTTACACCGTACCCACGCCCATTTCGAGCATTCCTTCAACGCCGTTCGAACTAAGAGACGTACCGGCACGACGTCGAGCCATAGGTAGCACGCCGTCGTCTTTGGATAAGATTGAGTTAGGACCTTTGGCACGAGACTACCTGAGCACGGGAAAATTCGACAAAGATGAAGTGTTCGGATTGTATCCGAGCATGGAGAGCAACGAAGGTGGCGGTGTGGTTTGGAAGATTGGAAAATCGAAGGTGACCTTCGAAGGCAACGACATTAAAGTTAATTTAGGCGAGAAGGATAGTTGGAACAGGTATCCGGGTACGGTGGGACTGTGGGAACTCGTTGCCAAAAAGCAGCCGAAAGATTACACCGACGAAGATTACCAGAGTTACAAGGAAATTTTGATCATGACGGATGCCTTATACCAGAACAACGACGCCTCGCAGAATAGGGTAAAATCGAGCAGCGGCGAGAAGTACAGGAATCTCATCAAACCGATTTGGAACCAGGTGAAAACAGGCAGCGGCGTCAAACTCTACAACACCCTGCCCAAAGAGTTTGTGTGGGTGGACGACGTGCGCAAGCTCATAGACAGGTTGTTGGTTATTGCAGGAGAGGAGAATGCAGGCAATCGTAATTTCTACAACGAGAAGGTAGGAATTGTGGACATGATCAGCACGAAACTTTCCAACTTCATCGTGAACAACGACAAGGGCATAGGTTACCTCATTAAAATTATCAACACGCTGCCTCCGAGATTCTGGAACGTGGCCGAAGGAAAGGGGCTTGTGAACGACATCATCAACAAGTTACCTTTCGAGATGCATTTACCCGGCTACCAGTACTGCGGACCAGGTACCAAACTCGAGAAAAGATTGGAGAGAGGAGACAAGGGTGTGAATCCGTTGGACGTCGCATGCAAAGATCACGACATTGCCTACAACACCACTCGCACCGATCTGAATGCACGTCACGAAGCAGACAGAAAGTTAGAGCACGCAGCTTTCGAAAGATTCGTTAGTAGAGACGCTTCGCTGGGAGAAAGAGTTGCAGCACTGGGCACCACCATCGCCATGAACACGAAACAAAAATTTGGGTGGGGTGTATAAATAAATAACATACAGTAAAAAAGAAATAATAACAACATGTCTTGCATAACCGATTTGCCGCACGAACTGCTATGTAAAATATTCAAACACGCTTGCGAGGATGTAGGGAAACTTTTACACGTAGCAAGAACAACTCCGAAATTTCGTATCCCTTGTGAAATGCTTATCAAGGGTTATCTTCGGGAGATCAGTGGAATGAGGAGCGGTGATCTTGACACTCTTCTTTCGGTTGCGGGGGAAAAATTAAACGATAGGTTAGACGAACTGCACGAGGCGAGGCAGGGGAGAAGACGATATACTGATGATTGGTGTAAGTCCAAACAGGAAACTGAAGAAATCATCACGCACATCATTGCGTTTTCCGAAGCACGAACTTTCTTCCTCTAACGCACACACACAAAAAAAATCTTCGATACAAACCGTGAAAAAAAATATATATATAAATAACACACATCGTGAAAAAAATAATCTTCGGTATATATAAATAACACACATCGTGAAAAAAAAAAAAAAACTAAATTTCTCTAACACACACACTGAAAATTTCTCTTCGATATGACAACTGAAAAAATGAGTGACCTCCAAGCATTAAAACAAATGCTAAATTTGTCAGTAGAGTATGTAAAAATTCGGGAATTGGAAGTGGACAAACCTTACACGATAACTTCCGGTTCAATTGTTTCTACCCAGTATGGTCCCAAGGCGCGTCTGTTGCTCAACGCACAATACAGTCTATTTTTACCAGATCGATACGCTGACATGTTATCCAACGAGAAGCTAGCTATTTTAATCGAGAACAAAACTCGAATCGTGTACAAGGGTACAAAAGAACTTCTTGGTAAAAAAACAAAGCACGTAATAGAATTTGTGTAACGACTCTGCGCAAAGTATATCCTTGAAAAAAATTACACGGACCAAAAAAATCTCAGAATATTTATATATAAATAACATACCAAAAAAATTACACAAAGCAAAAAAATCTCAAAACATATATATAAATAACATATCGTGAAAATAACATATAGAGCATCAACATGAAGCCTAAGGGTGTCGTGTACCAGATACCATACTCCAATCTGAAAAATCTAGGTGCCCTCGATGGGTTACTCACCAAGAAACAACGTGAGAAGAAACGTTCTTGCTTGACAAAAGGACACGGAATGAAATTACTTCTCAGCACACCTCAATTGAGACGCTTGCAGCGTTCGCGAAAACAGCAAAAAATCGGAGGTTTCATATTCAGCATCCCGGCCATCCTGGCAGCATTAGGGGCCGTTGGAAGTTTGGCCGGCGGAAGTGCCGCCATCGCAAAAACCGTCATCGACTCGAAGAAGAACAAGGCAGAATTGGAAGAACAAAAACGTCACAATCTGGCTATGGAGAAGAAGGGGAAAGGTATAACCAAAAAACAAAAAAGCAACCTCGATGCTTTGAAAAAATATAAAAAAAAGAAGAAGCCCTGTCCAACTTCGATATTGAATCTCTGATCGAACCGTTGGGAATAAGGAACTTCAGGGGTGTTTTCATGTCCGATTCTCTACCCTCTGCTGTGAAGAAAAAGGAGTATGGCGTGGTCAACCTGGACCGTTACAAAAATCGTGGTACACATTGGATATGCTACCTCAAAATTGACGATAACAATGCATTTGTTTTCGATTCGTTCGGTGGCACACCGCCTGCCAGGTTGGTGAAGTATCTCAGTGTTGCCAACCTCTACTACAATGACAAACGCATCCAGGGTTTCACCGATGTTAACTGTGGCCACCTATGCCTTTCCGTTCTCGCATACATGTCTAAAATAAATAACCCGTCGGTGGAACATTTTCAGAAAGCATTGTGGAGCCTGAAACACGATGGGCGTGTTCCATCTCACGAGCGAATCTTCGATCCTGAAACTCACGCTGCACGACGACATCGTCTATCCTAAATCCGTAGCTCTGCGTGCATTCTACAGCATGTACCTCATACCTAACGTCACGCAGCACAATAATAAAATTAGTGTCGGAAGCGAACACATCGTCGTCACGCCAGGCCAATACAATCTTTCCACTTTGCAAGCTCAGTTACCCAAAGGCACGTACCTTTCTCAAAATTCGGTCACGCACAGAGTGGAAATCCTATCGGCGACGGAAACCATAAACCTGGGCACCATGGGTGAACTTTTAGGTTTCGAGAACGACACCAAACTCGAAGCTGGCATCAAACATACGGCAACCAACATTCCTAAATTTCTAGCCATAGAAACTCTAAATGTTCACTGTAACGTGGCGGAAGGCATGATCACTAAATCTTCGGACGGGGGGTTGCTGGGAAGTCACAAGCAGACGGGAATCATCGCCACATTCAAACCCAGTTCCGAATTCATGGAACCGATCATCTACACACCCTCTTCGCCGATCTATTTTCCAGTATGCCGCAACCGCATAGACGACATAGAGTTGGTGGTGACAAACGAGAAAGGAGACGTGGTGGATTTCGCAGGTGCAACGACCACTGCCATCGTGGAGATCAACGTATAATAAATAACACGCATAGTAAAAATGGAGCAAATCGAAAGTTACGAATTGCAATCTTTCCCTCCCAACCGTCGCACGTTCGCCAATCTCAACGAAGCGAACAGGGAGATCGAATACGACGTGGACGTAGGCGACGGGTTTGTTCATCCTCACAGAGCGGACCTCTATCTTCAATTCGACGTGGTGAAGAAGGAAAGCGGAGACGCGTTTCCCGCAGCAGCAAATTTGATACTCGTGGACAACTTCGTGCCTCACCTGTTCTCGCAGGTGGAGGTGAGGAAACACAACACCGTCATCGACAGAATCGATTATCCTGGCATCACGTCGACGGCAGTGGGAACATTGAAATTATCCAAAACTGACGCGGCATACTATCAAGCGGGAGGATTCGAAGCGGGAACAAAAATATCGACGAGAAGTCACACGGTGCTCTTTCCCATGCGTCTGCTGCCGGGATTCTTCTCCGACTACAAAGAGATCATGTGGAAGGGAGGATTGCGCGTCACGTTTCGAAGAGCGGCCAACGACAACGGCGCACTGATGCGATACACCAACTTGAACGCCGACGGCACGCCGATAGCCAACACATTACCCGAAGCAGCCAAGTGCGTCATCCGAAGCATGGAATTGAGAATGCCGATCGTGGAATACGAGACAAACTACGCCCTCAAGTACAAAGCGGAGATCTTGAAGAGTCCGCAGGTGCCGAGTCACTTTCACGGTTACCAGTGTGTGCAGAAGATGGCGTCGGGAAGTCACATGGAATTCGACGTGACAACACAGTTCAACAACATACAGTTCGACATGCCAGATTTCGTCGTGGTGCTCTTTCAGACCGGGCGCGATAACAACCAGGAAAAAGATTCCAGCAAGTTCGACGACTGCAAGATCAAGAACATTTATCTGAAGAATGGACGCAACGAAGTTTTCCCGCGCGAGAATTACAACCTCGACATGACCAAAGACGATTACCTCAAACTTTACGAAGCTTACACCTCTTTCAAACGCGTGACCGAGGGAAGCATGGACATGTACTACACGCCCAGCGAATTCAAAACCCGCAGACCCATGTTCGTCATCAATACCACGAAGAGGAAGCAGGTGGTGGTCAACGATCGAACCAACATCAAGGTCGTCTGCGAGTTCAACAGTCCGTTGCCCGAGGACACCGTATGCAGTGTGATCCTGGTCGCCGAGAAGTCCTTCGTCCACGACGTGAAGAACGAGAGGGTCACAGAGCAGTTTTAACAAGTTTTTAACCTCTTTTCTTGCACAATAAAAAATTTTTGTACTAGCACAATCAGTTTCAATAGCACAATGCAAAAATTTCACTACTTCAAAATCAGTTACAATATTAATTTCATCAGTTATGAATTACAATATCATCAGTTTTTGCACTATAGCACAAAACAATCAGAATTTTTGCACAAAAATTTTGTTGTTGTTGTTTTTACATGAGAAAATTAACAATAAAATTTTTTTTTATCGTTTCAGATGCTGTCGAAACATCAAAAACACATACACATACACATACACACTAAAAAATAAGCATGCAACTTTATTTGTAACACACACACATACATTCTCCATCTTCATCAAAAAATATTATAATAAACATAATTATTTTTATCTATATCTCACAAAATTCTATATCCAAAAATATTACAACATCAAAATAACACTAGAGTCGTTAGTACACGTTGCATGCATTACGGAGGTCCTCTGTAGGGTTTCATGGAAGTTTGGGGGGAAAAAAAAAAAACACGTGAAACTCTACAGAGGTGCGGCTATCTAGAACCGCAGCCATTAGAACCTTTTTGGGTTGGGCACCACGCACCCTGGCGGGGTTAGGGGCCAGGCATCCTAAAAACAATTATTATTATTTGTTTTTGCTTGCGTCATAATACCGAAATAAAGAGAAGTACGTACGTGTGTGTGTGGCACATCGTTGCCGCGAGAGAGGATTGCAAAAATCACGATATACATTGGCGCTCGGGACTTGGAAATAATGCATATTCGCTCACCACTGTTGCCAGCTTAGTCTCTCTCTTTATCTTACAGCAACGTTGGCATCTCTATTTTTTAGTTGTAGGTGGGTTGCCAACGCACTCTAGTTAATAATGCTACATATTATACACGCACACACATACTGTGTTGCTATCTATCTATCTATCCCTCTTTCTCTTTTACGGCAGTATATGTTTGTTGCCGACTCTTCTTGCTCAGTGTGTGTATGTTACGTCAGTATATAAATTAGTTAAGCCTCAAGCAAGATAGCTCTTGCCAAGTAAGAAAAAAAAGTTGTAGGTAGGTGTTGGTTAGGTAAATATTAGCAACACTATCGGTTGTTTAACTTTTCCCTCTCTCTTTTTTTTTTTTTTGTAAAAGGCTATGGCAAACCAGTAGGTTGGCAAATTGCTTTATGCACTGTAAAACCTCAAGCAGTATTGCCAGCTCCTTGCCTTAGGTTAGGTTAGACCCAAAAACAAACCTTGGTGACTTTTCAAGTAAAATGTTGGCAACACTGCGAGAAAAGCCTCAAGCAGTATTGCCAACTCCTTGCCTTAGGTTAGGTTAGACCCAAAAACAAACCTTGGTGATTTTTCGAGTAAAATATTGGCAACACTGCAAGAAAAGCCTCAAGCAGTATTGCCAGCTCCTTGCTTGAGGTTAGGTTAGACCCAAAAACAACCTTGGTGATTTTTTTTCAAGTGAGGAGTTAGCAACACTACGAGCACCACCGAGCTCCAGCTGGCAACACTGCGAGAAAAGCCTCAAGCAAGATTACCAGCTCCTTGTTTGAGGTTAGGTTAGACCAAAAAAAAAAAAACCTTGGTTATTTTTTCGAGTAAGAGGTTGGCAACACTGTGTACCTCACTATACCTCATTTTCGGTTGGTGAACTCTCTGACCTGCTCTACTATTATTCTACATCGTACATATTTTATCCCTGTAATTTTATATTTTTTTTACTAGATTTAGTGCTGTATTTATGTTGTATACTGTGCTCAGCACTTAAAATAAACTATCATTATTATTATGTTGTGTCATATATTTTATATTTTGTTTGTTTAAGGCGGGGAAATCGAAAATAACGAAAACGATAATTGAAGAAAGAATGAAACAAGATTAGAAGACCAGGATACAAATGAAGACTTTATCAGAAGACAGGAACAAATGGAGAAATACAACATAGAAAGAAGAATAGGCAGGCCATCAATCAGTACCGGAAGCCTTCTTTTGTGAATACGTGGTCACGGGGAAAATAAAAAAAATAAATGAAAGGAAGGAAAATTTGAAGTGAGCAGGGAAATGCGATTGAGGAAAAAGCCTTTATGAGGGTGGAAAGTAGAATGGCTCGAGAACTTAACGGAACAGAAACGGAATATGTATTTGCGTGGCTTTTTGCTTGGAACGTTCGCATCTCCGTATTTCTAATTGAAACAAGGTCCGATGTGTAGTTACTTTCCTGTACATGATTTACATATTTTTCACAATTCTGATTGGTTGACTTACTTCGCGTTTCTGCCACTTTTGGCTAATTGCGAAGGTGAGGATAAATGTTGATAAGATAAAATGGGTTCAGACCAGAACTTCGTTAGTCTGCAAAATGCCGTCAGGATGTACTACGTAGATGTGAGATTGAAATTTGGGTGTCTTGAGAAAGGGTTACCCCTTTATGTTCCTTTCACAATTCTGGATAATTACAATAACAACTTCATATTAGCTCACTTTTAAATAGGCCTTTGGCGCGGACGTTAATGTAATGTATCTAGAAAAGTAAAATTTAGAAATATGTGCATTTATATATTTCACAAGGAAATTTTCATAAGTGTTCATCATGTAATCTATATGTTACAATTATGATTGATATGTTAACATTGTTGTCACTTGTTTACTCTGTTATTTTTTTAATTAAAATAAATTCAAACTTTTGTAACACAATAATGTTATTTAGAAATTACTGTTCAATATATAACGAACTCTAACTAATTAATATAAATTAATGCATTACTGTTGAAATTGCAGCCCTTAGTGGTCCACAGTTATATGTAGTACCCTTCTACGCCGTACAGGGATCTAACTCGGAAAACACCACAGTAAAAAAAAATTAAAAAAGATTGTAATGCTTTGGATTGTACCAGAATACAGAGTATATGCAGGTAAGATTTGTACTGAAAACTAGATGTTCAACCTCCATACTAACAACAGTCACAATACACTGAAGCGCACATAAAAATTTAGAATTGAATGTATATATACATTTCACTGTGCCTTATGTCAACAAACTTTACTGTCAGAGATTATCAACCATAAAAGTCGTCAGGTGGATCTTTTCAACCAAACAATCTCATCATCACAACATATTTTTAAGAAAATAAGTGCTGAGTGCTAAGTACCCCGAATGCAATGAAGTTAGGCAAGTTCAATATTTTTTTTAAGAAATGGAACTTTCGAATTTAAGATACCTTTTCTGTGTACGCCTAATGTAACTTGAACAAGAGCTCTGTTATCGGTTATAGGTAAATTAATAACTGCAGGACAGAATCATGTACCAACCATATTTCCAAAATACATGTTTTCTTTGAAAAAATATTACAATACGTACATAAATAACTATTGTGTTATTTCATGTTTCACACATTTCAGTAAACCTGAAAACGAAAAAATTAAATTTCATTTTGTGCTACGTGCTTAATTTAATTCTTCTCTCTGTTTTGCAGTTACAGTCAAAAACAATATTTTCATTGAGACTAAGTAACTGAGGAAACTCGGACGTCCAGTGGTTAACGAGTTACCTTATAGTGAATGGAGACATTCGTTAAAAAGGAAGATTTTCTGATTAGTGGATATCAAGTGTATTGGAAAGTTACTGAAATAATAAAATGGATGCCACATCATAAGAGAGGAGTAAAATGCAATTTATTTTAGCGATTTAATAGTTCACATTGACATTATACTATAACGAAGATGTACAATCGGGATTGTCAATTTTTACTGCCCTGAAATTTTTAAATGATGTAAATATTTATGTGAATGGCGATCTATGAAGAGAATTTTAAACAACTGAAACTCGAAACTTACTGAAACTGAAACAGGTCATGGCGCCTGAAAATTGTTACCGGGCGCCTGAATTTTTAAATCAGTTTTTTTTTATTATTATTATTATTTCGAGTTCGCTTTCGGAAATTTTAGTTGCCTTACCTTTTTTAAAAAATAACAAGTACAGTATGTGTTTTCTTAATGTTTGTGTGTTTTCTTTTACAGTGTGTATTATTAAATCAGGATAATAAACATGCGATTATAATTTTTGCACTGGTGCTAGCCGAATTTTGAAATATGGAGCAATATGGTAGAGTCAGCCATGTTAGGATGTATTATATGCTGTTACCGGTTGAGCCTTCTTTAAGAAAGCCACTCTGGTGCAAAAATTAATAATTACTTTCAATACTTTCTTGTATTAATTAATACATTTAATGTTTTAAGATTCCTGGCTCCTGAGAATAAGAAGCTGACGCCAGAATTGTTTTTAATTTTGTCTACCCGTGTGTGTGTGTGTGTGTGTGTGTGTGTGTGTGTGTGTGTGTGTGTGTGTTTGTACATATTATAAGTATATATAATTAAGTGAATCCTAGGCTTACACGAAGCGTAAGTCGCAAGATCAGAAAGCTGGGATTAGTTAAAATGACTCAAGTCTCAAATCATAACCATCCCCCAATTTAAGTATAACTTAACATAACATCATAGACAATAATTTTTTATCTTTCATAGGTTAAGTACCCATAGACGTGCGCAGACCCTCTGATTAGGGGGGGGGGCAAAAGCCTTGAAAGTTCAGTCGAGAAAGAAACACCTCATTTCATCTCACTGTTTTAGTTTTATTGCATTGGTGGGTGTACGTGTGTGTATGGACATATTATTTAAATACATTACATAATCAATTCATCTGCCCCATAACAAACCAACAGCAAAAATGATATAAATTGTCTCTGAAATGTGCGCGCTCCTTTTCCTCCAAACCAAACTGTTATAGCAGCAACTGTCTGAAGTACTTAATTGTTCTTACTTCTATCTGGTAATTTACAATGGATTACAGAAAAGAAACTGCGAGCGAAGGGAGCAAGAACATTTTTCGATCCAAATTTTTGCTAATTGTAAACAGTATTCATTTAATATGATGACGCAAAAAAAATCACGGGACGCCATGGCACTCTCTTTTACAATTTTTCTCATTCAGATTGTTTACCGTCCAGGAACATCTCCTAGCTACGGCCCCTAGCTACGGCTATGAACTTGATAAGACTGTAAGAAAAACAGATATTGCGATCGAAGCGAACAAGAAAATTTTACGAAATGTATTTTTATTTCTATAAAATTTGAAGTCGAGGGGACAGTTGCCCCTCTGTGCCCCCCCCCCCCCTGCAGGTGCTCATGGCCGTCTAGAAGAAATGATGCGAGAAAGACGTGAAAACTAATTCCATTTTGAGTATCCTTTTGTCCTGCTACTCTTATTTTCTGCTAGTCTTGCTTTCTCTTACTTCACTGTTTGCCCCCTAGAATTGATTTCCGTCCAAGGTTGGGAAAAGGCAATGCCCCTCTGCCCCCTTGTGGTTGTGCCACTGCACCACCTTCCCCCGTAGTTGCTTTGAATTTTTCATCGGCTTGAAATACTTCATTTTCTCCAATAATAATAACAGTCATAAGATTCCTCTACACTAAATTTCTAGGTGAAAGTATAACAATGTAGGGACATGGAACGTCTAGAAGGAGGGGCAAGGATGACCAAACCTCCCACTTCGAAAACGAATATGAACCTAAAAGTATATATTTCACAGGTATAATTTCATTTCAGTCATAGTAATTTACATTAATTATTATGTAATGGGGGGACGCAAGTATGCGATAATTTCAGATGGAAGTGATGTTTTTGAGTGGGCAGCACTATTATCTGGGTAATATGTCCATATCTTGCTTGTCCCTACGTGGAAAAAATCTGCGAACGTCCGTGATTAATAGGGGCAATTGCACCCCCTTGGCCCCCCTGCGCACGCCTATTTGAGTACCCATAAGATACTTTAAAATAGTCTAACCTTGAGTTTCATCTAGTTACGTTTTACATTATAGATTCCTCTACAGGCCTTGATTTAAACTAGTTGTAACTAGCTAATTTTGCATGCTTCCATAATATTAATCATTACTGAAGGTATTTCGGGGGGGGGGGGATTGAACCCGAAATCCCCACCTCTGGATACACCCTTTATTTATTTAAAATGTTGACACTACAGTCAAATGCCCATTTATGGTGTTGTACACTCACCCCACTTAGTACTCCGGCAGTTTGTTTCTTTATACAGCATATTTGCAGAAGATACGATTCAATCTGCAGGTGAGTATAAAACACACCTTATTACTAACTTCGTTGACCCTACATGTAATGATAGTTGACACATGAACATAGAATTTATACATGACTGTGATTACATGAATAGATAAACAGAAAAGTATTTTTTTCCTGTGTCATCTTGAAACTAATGCAATATCACAGACTATTGTTCCTATATATCTAGCAACCGTTAAATGTTCATCTCTAGCTGCATATTATCGGTGTAAAAAAAATGTTGCACCATTATGAGCTGTAAAACTGAAGTGTGCACTGAATTTCGAAAATGGCAAATATACTATCAGTAATAAAAAATACAACTTTTGCAAAACATATCGCTGTTTGCTTAACATATTTGATATTCGCCGATTTTCTTTTTTTAATTAGTGAATATCTGATTATAATGATAGCAAACGGTCCTAAACCCCTGTCATCCGCATGCGCAAACGGTGTATGAATAGAGTTGAGCGTAAGATTGTTGCAGAAAGAAAAGTCAGCGAGAGGCGTTTACCATTTCTCTTCTGAATCTATAATAGTATCCTATGGATCTCCCTGTGACCCCTTAAGGAAAGAAACCTTGTCCTGTTTCCTGCTTGATTTCCGTGCGTGACTTGGATAGAAGAACCGGAACGCTCATATCTCGCTCTTCTCTATTGTCCCTGTCGGGTCTTGAACCTGCGACCACATGATACCAGCCAGACAGGATGCTTTCTTCTCCAGTCGTCGCCCTTGGCAAGGACAGATAATGTTGTTATTTATTATTAGGACGTACAGTAGGTGAAAAGGTAAGTGACATTCTCCGTGCGTGGGGGGATGTAGAAGTAGCCCCCCGCCACCTTCTCGATCTCGGTCATTTTTTGGAGCTGACGTGATCAGCATCACGATCCGGTTGCCTTTACCTCCGAGGGTACAAGGCCGGAATAATTCCAGCCTTCGCTCACCCACTCCGGGAATCGAACTCGGGTCTACCGCGTGCTAGTCAGACGCCCTAACGACATTATTTTTTTTTTTAGCCACGATAGGTCAATTTACAGTCAACGGATACAAGATGGAACTACATGTTACATTACCGCAGCTCCTATTAGAACTTAATGTAATGTAATTTTTTTTTAACTTTTAAAACTTATGTATTCTAAAATCAAGAATAACGAAATATGTAAAAATGTTTGTGGGAAAAGAGAAATGTTCTTGAATCATTTTGAAGTTTAATTTCAGTATAATCTCTTACAACAGCTTTTGAGAGCTTCGGTGCTATACCTTGCAAATGTCTTGGAACTTCCTGCTCCCCAAAAATTCCTCAAAAGTATGTAGGTATGGATAGAAAAATTATTGTTACCAATCTTGCCCCCCCCCCCCTTTCATATTTATGTGAAGTTGGTGCCTCTGATCTCAAGAGAACGAAGAACGTTCTATCGATATTATTGCAATATCCGAGGCTAAGAACTAAGTTGATTTTGCAGAATTAGAAATATTAAATCACCCCCTCCCCAATCAATTCAACCCCCTCCCCCATGGTAAGGGCAGAAACATACAAGCAAGCGCAAACGCCCATGTGTATGTGTATCCGTACGTGCGTTTCAGAAGCAAATATACTTGTGCAAACAACAATAGAATGATTTCAACACACAATAAGACTCGTTCTTGCAAACAGTAAACGATTTTTGATTCTTTTTTTTCTTTATTATTAATTTGCTCCGACACCCAAAAAAAATCTCTGGAGGGAAAAAATATTAATTTGTTTGCAGCGGATTGTCCGATGTAGGAGGCAGTCCCACTTGTCAACTGAAATTCGAAATCAAAATTCTGCCGATTTGTATTACGCACTAATTTAATTGGCAAAATAAGGGGAAAATATTGCCAGTTATTTACATAAAGCTATTCCTGATTTTTTTCATGCTGTTTGATCTATTCTCTTCCCCACCCCCACCTCCTTTCACGGCAAATATGAACTGGATTTTCTAAATCCTTTATAATGTATACTTTTCAATATCGAAGTTTTGTAAATATAAATAATATGCAGAGTATTAAACAATGACGAAGTAATTGATTGTTCTGATTATATAACTACAGGAAAATATTTGATTAAGAAGTACGGGTTGTGGAACGACAAGCAAAAATAGAAATAACATATACTGTAAATGGATTAGATATATCAGCATTTTACAAAAGTGATAGATTATTTTAATAAATGGAACCAGTATGCAACAACGTTGAAAGTTTACTTGGGTTTGTATCTATATAACTTTCTAATTCATTAATGATAAAGACAAAAACAAGTAGATTGGTACTTTCGTTATTTAATAACGTTCTCAAACTTGCTCACCAAGGCTTGACTTCTCGCATGGTATTATGCCAACTTTGAGGTATCTGATAATCAAATCAGATTTCCATTAGACATATCTAAAAATTCCAACTGGTAGCAACAGAGAATTGATCTTACCTTCCTAGCGTTTCATTATGAACAATACCTCATTTAGGTAAGGATTGAGTGTTAAAACAGGTGAAATAAGGCTCTGGCCGGAAGCTATGTGGGGGTCAGGGGGACCCCCGTCCCGCCTCCCAACCTCAGTCAAGAACCTTTATACTGCCAGTGATATTTCAATCAAGGTTACACAAGAGGATGAAAAAGTTTGTCATCTTCTCATTCTCCGAGAAGTCTTTATTCGAGTTTTGTAAATAATTTTCATTAAATTTGTAAATTAGTGTAAGTATATACATACATATATAACATAATTATACAATGGAAAACTAAGTTAATTTAAAAAACACTACTCTTGTAATGTAGGTGTGTGATGTGTGTGCATGTATTTGTCCACACACAGACACTATTATTAACTTCAATTTTCCACTGAAATTTCTTTAAAATAGCTGTTTTTTTTAACAAGCTCCCTTCCAAATTCTAGATGTGTAGTGAAAGTCTCGTATACCTTCGTTGACAACCTAAAATGATTACCAGCACATAATATATTTGCCATTGAAAGTAATATTTTGCGGCATTCCGTCAGACTTCTATGGAAAATTATCCGCTTGAATAATTCTTCTTTATGGTACGCTTGATGGTTAATTTCATTCTAATTAATTAGCCTAACGAAAATCTGAAAAGTCGCAGTTTTAGAACTATTGTTACTTGTTTCGTTGTACGAGTAATTAGATTGAATTATAAACTAGATCACCCATATGAAAGGATAACACCGATAACACCATTGGTGTACGAGAATCAGTTTAAGAAAATCTATCCTAACAGATTTCCTCGTTCGGATTATCTTGAGTTCCACTGAAGGTTACTGTGAACGATCTCCGATAAAGTCGTGGATTCGAATTAGATCTGTTTAATTTTGCGTCGCTTTCTTGCCACTTGTGTCTAATCGCAACGATGAGATTAGGGATGACTGGTGATCATCAGCTGAAAGGGATGAAAGAACAATAGCAAAGACACTTGATCAGGGTTAAGGAGCAGTTTTCTTCTGAGGTGTTGTGCTGTGTGGAAGAGAGTTTTTGGCATTTGAATATCTTCCCAGAATGACCCATTACACCTCAGTCAGTGGGTGGATATTCTCAGATTCACTTAGGCGAGTTGAGTTGAGTCTTCTTGTTATTGTTCTACTTTCTTATATCCTTCTCCTTTTTTTATTTAATTTAAAAAAAATATTTGATACAGAGTGGATATATATTTTATATAAGGATATCAACACAGAAAAATAACATAAGATGTGTGCATATTTTGACAAGAACACCACCAACAATAAAACAAGCATTATAAAGTCTTAATGAAAAATAAGTCTTTGGACAAAAAAAACTATCCCACCGAAAACAACAGTCTGATTCAATGGTTTTTTTTTTATTTTTTTAAATAAAAGCTTTAAATGTGGTCCATATTAGAGATTTTTCGATATGAACAACCGTTAATTAGTTAGAACGGATTAGTAAAAAAATCGTATTTTTAACTAATAATTTCATGTTTATCGTGAATTTACCAAGAACCTATATCTACATCTGAGAACAAACTGTTCCAAACAAATATTGCAGTCTAAAGCTTATCTTTAATTTGACATATTGTACTTCTTGGTTTTGACCTTGAAATTCATGTAAAATAAATTAATTATGTGGAGTGCACAGCTAATGTGTGTGTAGCCAGATATGTCCTTAGTCCCATATAAATAATTATACCCATTGACTATTGAGACTATATTATTTTTAGGTACATGCAATTACTATTATCATTAATAATAATTATGAATTTTGTTAATTTGTTACCGGTTTCCATACTCGCGCTGTTGATTAGCTACTCTCAAGAAAGTAAAATCTATAAATAGAATATAGAAGATAGATTAAAGAAGTGTATTGTATGTGACAAGTTAGCATCGCCGAACGAAGTTCGTCCGCCAAAAGACAGACACTTTTGGACAGTTTTGAACAACGCTACCGTGAGTAGATATTTTGGACCAATGAGAAAACTGCAAGATGTTAGCGACTGTAAAAATGCATTGCATTTGTCGAGCAAATTTTCCGAATATCAAGTTTTTAAGAATACTAGAAGCTGACGCTTCATTCTCCCACATGTTTTCTCAAAACTTTTGCTCATCAAGTTACGCTGAGAAACGCTTGAAACGGACAATCACAGACGATGAAATTGGTATACACACAAAAAAAGTGTTCACTGAGAAATAAACAAATACAAGAAATTTAAAAGAACAAAGGAAGCACATTTACTCAAGATGCTGAGGTTAAAATTGATAAGAAATGGCGTGAGATTTCAATTGAGAGGAATGATAAAATCATCGTGAGAGATTCTAAATGCAGAAGCATATTACCAAAATCTTTCTATCTTGACTACACCATATTCATACCAGATAAACCTAAAAATATTGATGAATGTAGCGAAGCAGAAAAAATTGGCATGTAAAAAGAGTTGTATGATTTTATAAGAGAAGACATTCTCTATCAAAACCAATTGAGTACTTAAAAGATGATGATGATGCCAAGAAAAATTTTCGTCATAACTTAAAGAATGTAATTCCTCATTAATTTTCCTAGGATTAACAGTAGGCTACAAACATCACCAGGTAATCGTGAATAGAGTTCTCCCCTTCCTTAGCTAATACTATTTTAATCCTCACATAGTTTGCAAGTAGCAAATCGTAAGTCAGAGATTTCTCCCCTGTGTTTGCTTTCTTTCTCACAGAAAACACATTTTTATATACATGTACCAATTTGATCGTCTGTGATTGTACGTTTCAAGCGTTTATCAGGACAACTTGATAAGCAAAGATTTTCAGCAAACATGTGGGAGGATTTTTACAACCGCTAACATCTTGCAGTTTTTTTGTTGGTCCAAAATGTGTACTCACGGTAGCCTTCTTCAAAACTGTCCAAGAGTGTCTGTCTTTTGGTGGATGTACTTCATTCGGCGATGCTAACTTCTCACACATAATACACCTCTAATCCATCTTCTATAATCGTAGATTTTTCTAATGTTCTTCCATGGAAACCGGTAACAAATAAACAAATTTCATTGTTATTATTATCAATAATAATAGTAATTACATGTACCTAACAATAATATAGTTTCAATAATAGTGAATACTAGTTACAATGGGTATAATTATATGGAGCTATTGACATATCTGGATACACGCACATTCGCTGTACACTCTTAATGCATTTGTTATATATGTGAATTTCAAGGTCAAAACCAAGAAGTACAACATGACAAATTAAAGATAAGCGTTACACTAGAATATTTGTTTGGAACAGTTTATTCTCAGATGTATAGGTTCTTGGATGGTTATTTAACGATAAACATGGAATTATTAGTTACGCGAAAAAATACAAAAACAAATACAGAAGATAATAATCCAAATCGCTCTTAGAATTTGCTTGTTTACAATGATTTCAATAACGAGATAAGTGTCAATGAAATAGAACTTGTAATTTTTCTCTCTGTTAGTGCGTGGAAGAACATATTCTTGTTTATTATGGAAATGTCTTTTGTATTCATACGGCATAGGTGGGATAGAATCTCGGGATTTGCCTTGGTATTAAACTGCTGGAGCTTGGGAAACCAGTCAAAAGTATAAAATGTTGATGTAAAATATCGTTATAACTTGGAAACAAGGTCTTTTTTTTTACTAAAATTCAATTAGCCTATTAGAAAAGAATATATTGTAGCGATGTTCAGCTCCTCGTAAAATCACCAATGTGGTTCATATTAGAAGTACAAGGTGTCCCATAAGTCTGGTATCATAGGAGAAGAACAATACAAGTAGGAACTTATTATTGTACAACACAGTTAAATAATGTGTTCAGAGACCCCACCAGCAAAATAACTTGGATTCGCTCCTCCTTAGTCACTACCATGGTTTACCTGTTACAGAAAAAAGGGTAATATGAAAAATACCTATGGTTCCAAACTTATGGGACACCCGGTATTATCTTCACACTGTATCAAGCAATGAAATAATATGCTCTTAATTTATACAAGTACAAAGAGTACTCGAAGTGAGGGGGGATACGGGAGATAGTATCCCACACCCATCAACATTTTCACGAAGTCCACGGATGAAATGCGTGGTTGTGCAGGAGAATGCACACGTATTGCTCTGCAGATTGTCCACTACTATTTTCATTGATTTTTCTCTTTCCACCGGCGTGTTTATGTGAAATAGATTTTTACGAACGCTGGTGCAGAGGTATTATAGTAGTTTGTTCGCCGTTTTGTTTCAATTCTTGAAATTCTCATTGCGTAACACAAAGGGTATAAATGGACAATATAGACTACTTGGAAATACTTACGCATCCCACACTACGTACACTCAAGGACATAAACTTGGTTGGAAGATTCCACATCTTGAGACAAACGCGACTGTAAGAAGGATAACTCGGAAAACTGAAACTTGCAGTTTTCAGTCCATTGTAAAATATGTTATTGTTAAAAACAACGCCTAATGGGAGTTTCTTGTGAAGTTTGTTAATTAAGTATTTTGATTTCATGTTAAATATTTGTCGATAAATAAATTATGTCAATTGGGTAAACAGTACGATTTCAAATAAATAAATAAATAAATAAGCATGTCTTCTGACAGTGGAGGTGTTTCACACACAAGATATACGGTATAAGAAACACAAGTGTTCGTTGTTGAATAAAGCAAATCACATCAAATAAAAATTTGACTTCAACTATATTCTGGTTACTTATTTTTCACCCTGAGCACTCTAATTTTACTATGTTTACGACGTTATTTTTACCTTTCATTTCCCTGTGCTGTTAATGTGGCCTTAAGAAACTATAACTTCATGAGAAAATGCACCGTTCCGGTAACCAGAAAGAAAAATACATGGCAGCCTCTACTTACTTTTGTGATATTGACCAGAAATGGGTAATTCTAGTCATTTGGAACTAATTTAGTCAGGACACTAAACAGTGAATAGTAATTTGTTTGTGGTCTATTGTTTCTTCTATAGCTGCATATACCCTTTACACAAACACAAAACAATATACAATTTCAACAAGCATGCGGGTTAAAAGTATTAAAATAATTGACTTAAATCTTCAATCAAATGTGTAGTTTCAACACGGAGAGTGCACCATAATGGCTATAAACACTCAAATGCCGAAAAAATCCCGTGAATTCTAATTTTAAACGGTTGTTTGAATGAATTAATATAGTTTGTTGTCAGAACTCAGAAATATGTATATTAGAAAGTCATATTTTTCAGTATATACACGTATACCATATAACAACAAGGCACACGTGGAAAATCTCTCAAATTTTGGGATATTAATTAATTTTCTAGTTTTAGAAATAGACTAAACTAAACACATAAAGTAAAATGCTGTTACTTTTCTGACCCCCCGCCTCCCTCCTTTTCCAGACAGTTTCTGAACGTCTATTTTATAAGACTCAACAATGGAACATATAACGTTTTTTATATGCTTTTTGTTACGCAAATATACCACAACAAGTGAAATTAGCAATTAAGTTTTTCAAGAAACTAATATGTCCATCAATCATCAATAAAGAGCTCTAGATAAGTATAACAGGCAATCGATTTCTACAGCGAATAAAGGACGTCGGTTTATTCCTAAAATTTTAATTTATCCTTACAAAGTTTTAAGTGATGATGCAAGACAATAATTTAAGAAAAATGCACTAAATTATTGAGAAGTTTCGTTCCCTTTCAAGAGATTTTATGAATATTGGTAAACTTGTGCGAAATTCACAGAAATGTTTATATTTCCACGTAAAATTTTCAATTCGACTGCGAAGAGCATGGAAATCGCTTAGTCTCAATTTACTCCAAAGTATACTACAGAGTATTCTCAATTTCTAAGAGACATATTTCCTCTCTCTTCCCTCATCCACGTAGGAAGCAAATTACCTGTAAAATTTTACTGTAAATGACGGTTGACAATTTTGATTTTTCCATTAATTCGTCCCCAAAACTACATTATCAGTCATATAACATATCGCAAATATTTGTACACGTCAAAATATTAAATATTTTCATTTTAATGCGTGTATTTCCTTTAACTTTTCCATCTCTAAATTATTAAGGGTAATTTTCAGACGGTGGCGACAAAAATATATTTTAGTTACACATTATCATAGTATTTCAAATGAGCATGCTTTGCCCATATTACACGAAACATTTCGTATTTTAAAAATGCTCTCTACACCACAATTATATTTTAATAGGACCAAAATCATTTCACAGTTTGAGGGGCTTTATCACTATTTCTACATTTATAATTATTTGTCTAACATGAAAGATCAGATCCAGTCCTGCCCGACCCTGTGGCCGAGTGGTTAGCACATTGCGCTGCGACGCCAAGGATCCCGGGTTCGAATCCCGGTCGGGCTTGGTTGTTTGTGAATGTCCATTCATCAATTTCATCATTTCATCACTCATCCCCATCTTCGCAAATTAGCCAAGAGGCACAAAACGCGAAGTAAAATAAACTAAATCAATCAATCAGATCCAGTCCTGGACTCTTTTTATGTGTAAATATGGTTTGATAACATCACTTAACACCATTTATAAAAATGGTTCCAGAAGATTTTTAAAATGTGTACACTTATTAGATTCAAGTGAAACATTAAGACACATCTATTCATTAGTTTATAATGTTATAAGTGGAGAAATTATATTATTTCAAGTGTTGTTTTTTTCTCTAAATGCATCGTTAAAATTCATGATCTTAACTGGAAAATATTTTTCACCTGATGTAATTACTTCTGTTGATACTAAAACAATGTCGTTGTTGTTATTTTATTATTATTTAAGTTATAACAAGCATATTTAAATTCCGAATATTAAATTCTGCGAGCAGAAATGTGTTGAGTATATTTCGTTGTTTTGTTAATCATTATATATTATCTAGTCATTAAGAAATATGCAATCATAGCGGGAGTTTATTGCCAATCTCTGTGCCCCAAGTACATAGAATATAGTGCAGCTACAAACACAGAGCCAACTGAAACAATATTGCTAAGATATTATTTTCTTAGACTTATATGTTACAGTTGGAAGGAAATAACGGTTGAAATAAAATCGATTGTTTTTATTATTGATACAGCCAACAACATAAACACATTTATTTTTGTTTTAGCAAATCAGAATTAGAAATTCATACCACGTTCTACATTAAAATGGAAAAGTTATTTCGAACTTGAATTAGTGTATATGCGTGAGATAACCAAAAACTAATAAAATAACAAAAAATTCGATCTTTCCATCGAAATACATCATAGAAATTACGTATATTTATTTTAAAGGGTTGCTGTAGGTATAAGAAATAATACTAATTATTGAATACATTTAACATAAATTCTACGTGCTTAACAGAGCAAGAAAGTTTTCCACACAATAAAGCAATCATTTTGTTGTCCATGTATTTTTAATGAAGTAATATCCCCTTTGCCAACTATTTGGTTATTTCATTCGTTCTCATTATACAATATATTTAATCAATTTTGAATGTGTATTTACATATGTCATATAGTAGTAATGTCCCTAAGTTATTCATTGATTTTTAGAATATGTATTCGAAAGGAAAATTATAAAACATGTCAATTGACTTTACAATCATCAAAAATGTGGGCTTAAGATGCTAGATTGTAAGTACCATAACAAGCAAACGTTAAGTACAAATTAGAGAGAGAGAGAGAGAGATAAGGATCCGTTCTGCAATGCCTGAAGGCTGGAATAAGTCCAATAAGAAAATAAACTATAGAAAGAAACAATGTCGCTTATCTGATTCCAATACAAACTTCAGGAATTTCAAGTTTCACATGCTCCATTTTATGCAAATAAAAAGCTGAGTTCCTGTTCCAATGGTGAGGTGAGTATGTACTCACATTTTGATATAAATAGAAATACCATGTTCGCATAAATTGAGCAGGTGCTCATATCCTCATATCCTCATATAAGAGTATAAGATTCTGTACATACATATGTATTATTATGTCGCAGGTCATAAAATGTTTATACATCCACGAGAATCGCTAGAATGGAAACTATTTGACGCAGATATTTATTAATAGGAAAATACAATAAGGCTACTTATTTTTTTAGTAATAAGACTCATGTTATCCGCTTAAGCATTATTGAGAAATTAATCTAAAAATGTAATATTTTTGATACGCATAAAAAATTTACCTTCTTGATTGCAATTGAAAACTTGTAGTATACATTTTGTACATAAAAAAACTCATTTACATGTGTTTAACTTTGTAAATCATTTATTAAAGCATAGTAGATTAATTTCTGAATTCCATTCGAAAAACGAAGAAATTAAATTATAGTTTTCAATGTGGTTGGTAACTCTTAGTCTAACCTGGAATTTGTGTCATTTTTCCATGTTTTTTATTCTGTGTCCGCCTTAAAACTCTTTTGAACTATAGTATACTACTCTTATAATTGTTACGCCACGAATGACAAGGTCGGAGTAAGATAAATTACTGCCATATGTAATGAATTACATATTTTGATTTCAAGTTAAATATTTGTCGATTAATAAATAAAGTCAACAAGACAAGCAGTAGCGTTTCAAATAAATAAATAAACATATCTTGTTCTGACAGTGGAGATGGTGGTAATGAATATTGGTCCAAGTTTGGATTTATCTTTCCCCGGATAGGAAAGGTGGGACACTGTGCTGTTGGTGCAATAAACCTCGGCGTTTAGAAATATTATAGATTTAGTTCAGTTTCTAATCATCCTAGTTCCTTATTAACTCATAGTACAGTGAACTGTATAAGGTTCATCCCTACCAGGTCCCCTAATTAATTCCTGGTTATGATTTTGGACCATTTCTGTTATTTTATGTTATTTACGTATTTATATTTATAACAAATCAATTAACTTACCTTTACCATCCTTCTAAATCATAATGAAATATACTTGTATCAATAAAAGAATCGTTCGTTAACTTAAAAAAAACTTATCTCGTGTTACAAGTATATCATTTAGCACTAATCGAACAATAACAAAATAAGTGCTTTAGAAGAATGTCAGAAATATTAAGTATTATTTCTTGCATTCTTTTCCAATACATGTACCAAGTGTTTAGCAAGTGAGCAATCCCATTGCACTGGATTTTTCCTGTATATCTGGTCAAAATATCAAGCTTTTTATTATATATATGTTCATGGAGCAATAGTTAAATCATAGTAAACGAACAAATTACAAGAAAATTGCTGAAATGATAGAATTGGGATTATTTGTAAAAAAAAAGTGCGTATATTACAGATAGTTATTATCAATAGGCAGTTTTTCTAAGTTCTTATAATAATAATAATAAATAACTTTCGGGAAACACTTTTACAACAGACCCTTGTCGATGATAAAATTGATCTACTGCAAAATAGAAAAAAAAAGTGTGAACAAATCAAGAAAAATGTAGCATTTGAAAACATGTATACGTAAACTTTTAAGGAAACAAATTTCTAAAATATTGGGGTTTTGCGTACACACACAAGTTCTCGCGCTATAGTCAGGAGAAAAATTGTTAATATTCGTGTTGAATGATTCAATATGCTTGAGTGAAATATATGAACCTGCAACAATTAAAGACTTATTTTCTGCACTGGAGTACAGATGAAATTACTAATAACTGTTACTTTACGTAATGAAATAAATACCTATTTCTTACACAGAATATTATCCTTAATAGTCAAAACTTCAAATATAATTTAATCATAATAAACATATTTCTATAAGAAAGTAAGCTAAATTTAAAATAATAAATTGTACTGTTATCACTAAATGTACTGCATTTAGCGCATAACTTTGATAAGCACAAAAATATTAAAATTAAAATAAATACAAATAATTTTAATTCCATATCAATTATAGTTATTAATATTTATTTATAATGATTGGCATACCTTTAGTATAATTATTTAAAGTTGACAGATTGTTAATTGACAAATTAATTAATGTTAAAATTCCGTAATAATATTAAAATATACCGTTTAAATGGTGTGCGTCAATGGCATTAGCTACACATTTTATAAATAATCTTGAACTTGAAGAAAATTATAATTAATCAGCACATCAGCACTTTGATTATATGCATCTGATGATACAACCTCATCCCCCATCCAATGCTATGATGGGTTATTTCAAGAAGACTTCCCCTCGTGCGGGATTAAATCCTAAGTCACACACAAAAATAAATATTTAACTATGAATGTTGATACTGCTAAGGAAACTTACATTATTGAACTAAAAGTTCTTAATGAAACGCACGTTATTCGATTCAGCGTTGAAAGCTATATTTGATTTGAATATTTCTAACCACCTTCCAGTATAAATGTATTTCTAAGCAAAGGAAGTATCGTGTCACATATCTTCGGATGACAATTGAGATTTTTTAAGGGTGAAAGAATAGCAAAGTTGGCAAGCTAATTGTTTACGATGGTGATGATCTTAGGTGATATTACTAGTTCCTAACGTTGAATTTTTCAAACACTTTTCATCTAATTGCATTTCTAAAAGTAATTCTATTTGTAAGTGGAATAAAGAAAAAAATATATTTCTAGCATAATGCACAATGCATTTAATTTAATTTAATCCATGGTGCAAATTTTCAGAATTGTTTGTGAGGTGTTTGTTATATTGTGAATTAAGAAAAGGGCAAAAATTCGTCTCAAACAGAGATTTTGTTTGTTTGTTTGTTCTTGGTTTTGTAACGTTGTCAGGAATTCAATCAATTATCGTGGATATTATGTGAATTTCGTACGGGATACGTAGGAAGAGCTAAACTGTGCATTGAAACGATAAGCTGTAGTGCTCCTGTTATTGTAATATATTGTAATAATTGTAATACAAGACACGTCGCATATGGTTCCAATAATATAATTAATACCATCTACGTAGTGACAATTTTTGTAAACGGTTTGCTTTCGGAAAAGTTTTAAAAGTTTTCCAAACTTATATACAAGTTTCTGTTGAGGCTTTAATCGGCTTCAATGGCATTGAATTACTTTTAGAAAAGCAACGATACGAAAAAGTGAGTTTGAAATATTCAATTTGACCAATCGAGAATCCAACTTAAACACCTTTACAACGGTAAACAACTGCTTTGTTCACTTCGCCATTCCACCAACTTCACCGATCTCAACTATCGTCGTTCTTTGCTTATCATTCTCTTATCCTAGAAAAGAACTGAAAATAATAGCAACAAATACATTGTTTTGAATGCTGAACTTCCAGTCTAATAACTTCATATTTCCTATTAAGTTATGTTTTCCGGTATTATAATTTACAGGGAGAAATTATCTTTCCGACATTTTATTATACCTTCAGATCAATCCTTATTCTAATTTTCATAAAAAGCAATATAAAACATTAGTTTAGAAACTATATTCAAGTTAATAAATTAGAATATCAAATTCCTAATTAAATCTATTAGGAATGACCAAACGTTTCAATGTTGGAATTCAATTAGAAATGGCAATATTTTCGATCAGAAAAGGAAATAAATTCTATTTTTGAAAATGCACCTTCAACATACAATGCTGCATTGTTGTTTTTAATAAATAAAAGTGTAAGATTAATTACATAAAACATGATAAAGCTCGCAATGAAAACGAAATAGTATTCACTAAAATAATGTTATTAATATTTCCTAATTCCATTATTTACTTTATAGTTACAGAAATATAGGTATTATCAAAAACTAAAAGATCTGTCTGCAAAGAATAAAAAAATAATATATGGATAATCTCAATTTTTAATAAGGTGAATAGTAATGTGGTAAATTACAAGTAAAATTCATAGATACCATATTCTGTGCATAGGTTTATTTTTTTGTGGGTTTTATTTCAAGTAATTTAATCAATCATTCAAAGGTATACAACTGCCTCTTTTAGTTTAGGAAGTTACATTGAAAATTCAAATCTGTGCCTCAAAGTGTTGTAACTCTTGTATGATAAACTCCGTATGATTGTTTTGTAACTGTACAACGTCGTATCGTAATTAATTTATTCTTGCAATTTTAATGTGGGTTCATTTTTATTAATTTTCATTTCCTGATAAATATTCATGCAAATTTAATTTGTAATATCACACAACCTAGTATATTAGTATTACGCTATCTACTAATATAATATATCATGCAAATTCATTGATGGATTATTCCAAAATGTGTAATGCAAGTAATATCTTGTTTCAGCTACCTGTGTAATACTCTAAAATGTTATGTAACAACAAATGTTTAAATTGAAAAATATAATAAATTCTTACCAAAGCATTCCTTTTTGTTGAAAAGTAATAAGCTTTGCTTTAATATATTATGTTTCACAGGGGCGGATCCAGGATTCAGTTTCGGGGGGCACCAATTTCCAAAAGTGTACACATAAATACTAATAAAAATTACAGTACTACTTTAAATTAAAGTTTACCATGGTGAAACAAGCCTTTTATACTTTAATATTTCTTTAAGTACCAATTCCAGTCATCTGTACATGCGGCCAAGTTATTAAGAACAAATATATTTAAAAATTACATTGTAAAAAAAAACAATATATGAAAAATAGCGTTTTCCTCGCGAACACAGAAACTCACAAGTTACAGAAGTATGTATTTTCATATTATAAACAGTCTGTTTGACTTCATTTCTTAATTCTTTTTTGCTTTATAATTAGTTTAATGTAGCACCTGAGTCCTTTTCAGTAACATGCATGATACATGATAAAGCTGCTAGTAATTTGGACACCAGTTCAACTTTTCAATCTTCAAATAATTGGAACTTACTAAAGACATTTACCTCACCCTACAAATACTGTAGCTGTAGTTTTCGTGAATGTTTCCTTGCAAATATGTCAATAACCTCCTCTGGTTTCACTTGGTAATTGTCTTTATGGATGTTCAGGAGAGATAAACCAATCAATCGTTCATTACTCATTGTAGATCTAAGGTAGGTCTTGATTTTTCGCAGATTGGAGAATGAACGCTCAACTGTATAGCCGTTGTGACCGGAATCACACACAACAAGTGAAAAGTGAAGCAAACTTTTAATGTTGGGATACAAGGAAGAAAATTTGTACGCCTCTGCTGGATTATCTGGGGTAGATTTTTCCAATAACCAGAATTGTCTCCATAACTTGAGTTCCCCTTCTAATGATAAAATAGACTGCACATCATCTTCATAAAATTTAGCTGCCTCAATTATACTTTAGCTGGGTCATCTTCTTCAACAATGAATTTCTGAATTACTTTCTGTAGAGTGCTTAAGACATCAATCGGGTTTCTTTGAATTCTAAAATCAAATTCAGATATTAAATAATCCAGCAAAGGGATGAACGCAACACATTTGAAATAATCGATGACATTCTTTGAGGGAATATTTGAATTATGTCTTTGATTCTGTGCAATTCTTGGGATTTTTACATCAACATTCAGCTCTTTAGCAAGTGCTTTACTTTCCTGAAATACTTTATCAAACTCTTGAGAACTGTTCTTTCTTAAATCCAATAGAGATGAGTAAACAATGTAAAGTAAAGATGAGAACTTTGTTGAATAAGTGGGATCGCACCACCTGCATATAGTGTTGGGTAGGATAATGCGCTTTAAACCTTATTTTCACGCCCTTTGATTCTTTCATGACGGAACAAAGAACAGGGAGAAACTTTACAAATGATTTATGAAAGAAACATAGTCGATGTTCGATAGGCACCAACTTTCAACGGCATACGGGGCACCAACTTTCAACGATGCACGTTTGCACCAACTTTCAACGATGTTCGGGGACACCAACTTCCAATGGTGTATGCGGGGCACCAACTTTCAACAATGCACAGGGGGCACAAACTTCAAATGATGTTCCACACTCGGCAATTTTTAATGATATACGGGGTGCACCACTTTTCAAAAGTGTACACATACTTAATAAGATTTTTTATATAAATTACATATTACGAGTATAATTTGCTCAAGCATTTGGGGGGGGGCTGTACCCCCCTCTGGATCCGCCACTGATGTTTAAAATATTTGATGTGAAATTATCTTCAATAGATACACTTTCAGTCGATTACACTTCTGCATGCTTGAAGCGAATGTATATTTCAATCAGTTGCAAAAACTACTTTTTTTCATGTATCAGTTAATTTATATTCAAATCTACAATTTTATATTGTATTGATATTCTTAATTTCTATCAGCTTTTTTGCCTAACTTAATTATTACTAACTCACATATTTGTCACTGCGAACACTGCGAAATATGTTTATTCAGACAAAGGCAAAGATTACGAATTGAATTCAAAGTGAAATAAAAAGTAAACTGTGGTAGCCTGCTGGTTTCTTTCATTTCATAATATTAATAAAAGTCATTTTTGGAAAATTTGGAATGTTATGAAATAATATGTTTTATTTTTTTATTGTCGGTATAAATACTGCACCTTATAACTTGAAAGTTGTATTCACTCTATTTGTTCATCAGGTATTTCTTTAATTGAAACTTGAATTACAAAATCACGTAATTGTTTTTATCTAATGCAAAATGCACATTTTGTTGGGTAATTTTAAACAGATTGATGAGAAATATTTTTTCTGCATCAAAATGTAGCAACTTTTTCGCCGACGAAACATTAAGTAAACTTCTAGAAACTTATTTTGCTAAAGGAAAGAACATTGCTTATTGAAGTATGTTATGGCTAAGAGGTTTTAGGATTTGTTTATGTTGTTGAAAATAAGTATTCTGTAACACTGGACTTCAGTTGAAAATATTACACACATGAATCGATTCGGATATACAGTCATATAAAAAAAATAGTTTTAGTTGACGACAGTATGTGTAACCGCAAACAATAAAACTGTACGTATAATTATTTCCTCATAACCAAGCCAAATTGCAAGAGTTGTAGTAATACAATTGTTCTACTTCTTCCAGTGTATCCCAGACTGCAGGGTTTCGCGGACATGGGTGCAAAGTATTCCATATGTCACTTTGCCATATGTGGACTTGTATTATTCTCCAATAGATGCAGTATAAAGGATGTAAGAACACACTACCAATAATTTTTAAATGCCGAACATTTCACAGTACCAGTCCAAATAATTTATGGAATTCAGAAGCACCAACATGTGTCATTATTTGAAGTTGATCACAGGAATGGTAAATTCACTGTAACGTCAGAACCACAGTGGTAGTTCAACCTGGGAATTTACCAAAGGGGGTTCAGACAGAACTATCACCCTTTTGGATTTCATTTTTGAGAACAAAATAGGATAATATAATTCATTTGCTCCATTTCCCAGAATTTAATTATGCTGAAGTGTCATATTTAAAAATATAATTGCGTTCAAAAAGTGTTTTGTATGTATAGTTGAGCCTTCCTTTAAAATAAACTCCTCGATGCCCTTAACCTGGGAATCATTGCTTATAACCTTAGCAAATAATATCTTATGGAGTTTCGTGAAGATACGAAATAGTAATTAATATAAATCAGTTGCAATTATTTTTTATAAAAAATAATACAACTATTCTGTGCAGCGACTTGTTTGTATATTAATAGACTTGGACCGTGAAAATATGAAGTGGGTACCTTTTGATATTGTGGTAACAACTTGGACGGTAACAGTGTTGGTGACAAAATTATATCACTTGCTGCCACGTACAGCAGTAATGAAAAAAAAATATGTAAACAGTCCCGAAAAGACTTAGTAATTTCACGTTTGTTATTACATCTCTAATGTAAGAACTGTCTATATACTCAAAAGTGTTAGAAGATATAATTCTGACCGTGAAAAATTTAAATTTGTTTTCCATGATCTATCGTGAAATTTGGTAAACTGAGGAAATGGTCTCAAGTGTTAAAAATTGGAGGATTCAAATCAGAAAATTAACATGATTTCCGCATCACTGGGCCGTTCTTAAAGCAGAAATTGTCACCGTATTACATCAGACTGATTATCCTCAATGGCGTACAGAAAGGGGAGACTGGTGAGGCTGCAGGACCTCCCAAAGAAAATGGTTAAAAATAAAAATGGTTAAAAATAAACTATGTTATTAGACTTTGTTGTGGAAAGTATTGGATTTAAAGATTAAATAACTTTTCCCGGAGCAAATATTTTGTTTATAATCACTCATGATCAATATTATTCTCAGTATTTACAAGAGCAAAATATAAATCTATTTCGATGTTGGTTATTTTTTTTAGCTGTTCAAGTGAATTGATACTAAACGGTCGTGATTAACCTAAAGAGGTAAAAATGACGTTAATAAAAAATATTAAAAAAACAAACGAGAATGGTGATTACACTAAATTGGTGCAAGGATAAATACAGGGACAAGCCCAAGCCGGAAGTCGATCCTAAACCCTTTGTTTCAATTATTGAATTGAATATACCTACATACTGGTAGAAATACCGAAACAGACACAAATATATCTGTAATTTAACAAAAGTTGCGTTTGATAGTAACGGGCAATTACTTTTTCCGAGTAACTATAACTATTATCCATCCACTGTAAGAACGAAATTGATGTTAACAAGAGCCACGTGACTTCTGAGAAATACTTCCTACCATATTTTTTGGTTCTGGTGTTATCTTGCCTGTAAATACAGTATGTTGGTCGTAACTTTACAGCTCATGCCACAAGGTCCGTCAGCTTCAATATAACAGCTACTTGAGTGATATGGCTTTATTACACGCAAAATATTTCTACGCGAAAGATTCTTGTATAGTTAGTTACCATTCGATTTCTCAGAAGTTTTTTTTTTTTTTACTTCATTCTGACAGAGTACAGAAAATATTTATTGTAACTCGGTTACTTTTTCAGGAGAGAGTTACGTTTACCGTTACTTTTCTGTATATTTCAACATTAATTATAAATACCGCAAAAAAAAAACTTAATCTTCACATAAGTACATTTGATACGAGCAAGCACTGGTCTACGTACCATCCCGAAATTTTTAGAAAAATGACATTTTCACATGAAAACAGTAAAGAACTAGCGAAGAAAGTGGCAAATCCAACCCCCCCCCCCTTAAAAATGACCGCCGATTGCCATTTTTTCCTCGAAAAACTTTAAAAACGAAAGTTAAAAATCATAATTAGGAAATAGTTCGTTGTTTACCTTTACAATTCCAACCCGTTCCAAAAGAAATCCTGTGTATGCTATTGCGACCTTGTGTTTGACGTGGCGTATTTTTTCAAGTACAAGGTTTACTTTGAATCTTGTTCCTTCTGTATTTTCATACATAAACATATAATGTTTATTAATTTAATGAAAATTAGTGTTGCATTTGAATCATCGTCGGTGAAAGAAGAACGAACAATCAGTTTGCACAGTGGCGGCGATTAGGGAGACAAGGGGGGCAGTTGCCCCCCACTTTTCGCCACTTTTGCCCCCGCACTACGCTAAACCCCATCTACAAAGGTAAATATACGGTCTTTGCCCCGAAGTTTTGGCACCTTGCCCGCCCGGTTTTGGAACCCAATCGCCGCCACTGCGGTTTTGCAGTTTCTTTATTCATGCAACACCTTCTATGAGTATATCTTATCTCGTACAATAAAGTAAGTTTGAAAGAAGCGGTTACTGCAAAAGAGTTACTTTTTGAGTAAATTAACCAACTCAATTACTTTTGAAAAATGATTTTTAAAATACTGCTGATTACACTGGTCAACAGCCAAAATGCGACATGAGTGAAATATACAATTTCTAGTCCATATTGGTCCCCTAAATTTGAAACTGTCGTTAAAAATCGTAATTGACTAATTATAATTGAGTTACAGGGCATTGTTGATTTGAAGAATTTCCTATTATATGGTATTGCATAGCTGTTAAATGTTGAGTCTTTCTTATCTTATCTTTGTTTATTTGTTGTAAGGAAAGGGGGAAATGTTCAAGACCAGCCACAAAATATATTTATTCATTGTTTTGTGAGGTGTCCATTTGTGCAGACATGATTGTGGCTTTATAAAACTAGGTTGTGTGTGTGCATTTATCGAAGATCGTGTTTGCGTATTACGTGGTTCGTTTATGGCAAGGTTGGCATTTAATTATATTTCTGAGTGATTTGGTAAAAAATGCCACGTAAATGCATTAACAATGCTAACAATTTTTGTTATGTTTGTGGTCAAATTGTGTTTTCTGGACAGCGGAGAAATTTTACCCCTGCTGTAAGAACAGCCTACAATTTGTATTTCGGGAAATACTGCAAATTCGGAGATGAAGATAAGACTTGGGCTCCACATTTCTGTTGTAAGACCTGCTACACGAATCTGCTGGACTGGTTGAATCACAGAAGACCATCGATGCCATTTGCTATTCCCATGATTTGGTTGGAGCTCACTAATCATACAGACGATTGTTTTTTTTTGTATGGTCCCACCAATACAGTGTATGTCCAATACTAAAAAGAAGACAACTATATTTCCAAATATTCGTTCTGCTACTCGTCCTGTGGCACATAGTAATGAACTACCTGTTCCAACACCCCCTGAATCCTATTCCGTAGACTCACAAGACGAACCGTATGATCCACAACCTTCCACATCTACAGATCCAGACTTTGCAGGTGATGTTAAACTTACAGAACAGCACAAGGTTAGCCAGAGTGAAATGGATGATTTAGTGAGAGATCTTGAACTTTCAAAAGCAAAGGCAGAGCTATTAGCCTCCAGACTTCAACAATGGAATTTTCTGGCTAGTAATGTGAAGGTGTCATTTTATCGTGACCGTCAGAAAGAGTTGGAAGAATACTTTTCTACCGAAGGAGATCTGATATACTGCAGTGATATTAATGGTTTATCGGGAGCTATGGGCATTAAGCACATCTGTGAGGAGTGGCGGTTGTTCATAGATGCATCGGTATTAAGTCTAAAAGCTGTACCGCTTCATAACAGCAATCAAGTGCCGTCAATTCCTATTGGTTACTCTGTGCAAAAGAAAGAATCGTATGATAACCTAAAATTCCTCCTTCAATCAATTAAATACAACAACTACAAATGGAAAATATGTGCAGATTTGAAAGTCATTGATATTTTAACTGGACTCCAACAAGGCTATACCAAATATTGCTGTTTCCTCTGCGAATGGAATAGCAGAGACAGAGCTTCTCATTTCATTAAAAAGGATTGGCCATTACGTCAAAGTATGGAAACTGGAAATATGAATGTACAAAATGAACCTCTCGTTGAATCTGAAAATATTATACTTCCTGCACTTCATATAAAGCTTGGACTGATCAAAAACTTTGTCAAAAAGTTGGATCGAAACTCTTTGGCATTCAAATATCTACTTAACAAATTTCCAAAAATCAGTGAACAGAAGATCAAGGAAGGAATTTTTGTGGGCCTTCAAATTCGTCAACTTCACCAGAACGAGATCTTCGAACACCTGCTAAGTGATGTTGAGAAAGGTGCATGGAGTTCTTTCAGAGAAGTCTCGTGCTGAAGACTATGAAAAACTTGTAAATAATTTGGTTTCATCCTATCAAAAAATGGGTTGCAATATGTCCCTTAAATTGCATTTTCTACTCTCATCTCAATTTCTTCCCGAAAAGTTCTGGGGAGGTAAGTGATGAACACGGTGAGCTTTTCAACCAACAAATATCTATAATGGAGAAAAGATACCAAGGGAAATGGAGTACAAGAATGCTTGCCGACTATTGCTGGACAGTAACCAGAGATGATCCTGAACTTCACTACAAGAGGGAAGCAAAGAGGAAGCGGATTTAATCCCACGTAAGTAGTAAAGAACAAACCATACAGTAGCATAGTAGAAAATATTTATTTTGTGATTAATGTAAAAACTTTGATTCATGAATTTACTTGGAAAAGACAAATGGAAATGTACCCACGTTTTGTACTGTTCGTATAATACAGTTAAAGCGTAAAAGTCACATGCACACCAAACCAAGCATACGTCATTCCACTACGTTACAACATTGGGAAACACGACTTTTCGACAATACCTCGTATAATTCTTAAACCGGAAGTCGAGTGGCATTTTCATTGTCAGTTTCGTGTTCAGCATCATGGATTTATAAAGAAAAGTGAATTTTCATCCATGTCGCAAAAGAAAGTTAAAATTTGTTGACCAGTGTTATCCAGTATAATTTGAGGCAGTCAAACTTTTCCAAGACATAACGGGAACTAGCTCTTGACACGTATTCGAAATTGACTGCTTCGTGAACGTTGGTCGTGATTATTATTATTATTGTAGAACTCCAAACGAAAATTCGACCACACATTTTATCGCAGAAATTAGAAAATCTAAGATCAAAGTTCGAAATAGGGCCGCGTATGCAATATGTAGAGTGTAGACACAGTGGAACCGCCCCACCCATGACATAACTGTGGGTTATATGGGTGTCGGGAGGAGGATTGACCCCCGCCCCTGGAAATTAACACTTCGTTTCACGTTACAAAAAACAGAAGGCTTCTTATTTTCATTGCTAATAACAGAAATAAAATTCGGTTAGTATTCAAACAGCATAACCAAAGGTAAAAATGCATTAGATTGAAAAATGTTGGTGTAAATTGCAGGAACAAGGTTATTTCATTTAATTCAAAGGATAAATTGTTCCACAATTTTTAAAAAATACAAAAATGAGATTTTCATGCGAGAAGTCACGCAATATAAACTTTATGATTAAAATCCCCCCCAAACTTTTAATGCTTTTTCTTAAACGAGGCGTGTTTTTCAATACACCAATTGTATGAAATTTAGAAAATATTGAAAAACCGTTACACTGGATATGTACTCATTCGGTGAATCTATTGGACGGTCTTCCATCGATATAATGATGCTGATGATATAGTAGTAAAATTAATTTTGTATTAAAATGTATTTATTTTATTCGTTTATTATTTTATTATTATTATTTCTATTCACGTTTTATCAACCGCCTGACACCATCCCTCCCTCCCCCACCGTCAAGAATTTCTGCAGACGTCCATCGTAATATGAGCATTCCCTGACATTCGCTACGAGACTTGGCGGCAAGCGGCCCGGCATCAGCGCTTGTCTTTCCCGGTGAACGGGTCCGCGACAGTCGCTAGAGTCGGCTCTTAAAATTACAGTTTTCATATTGTGTACTAGCCTTGACTAGAGAAGGTGTTGAAAATGATGTCCTTCTGCTGCAACACATTCCTGGCATCTCCGAAGGAAATTGGCATTTACACGTGCAAGTTCGTCTACTGTAATTCTCCCGATTTTTCGTACAATACTCTCTTTTTAAATCACGCATGGTGTGCGGATTGTCTTTGTATACTTTCTTTTTTAGATTTCCCCATTTTTCTTTCCACTTTTATTCAGAACTGACCCTGTTACTCTAAACCTTTGTACGAGGTTTAATATAGTGGCCCTATGTGGAACGGGAACACCAGGAAATTTCGTTGCAAAACGTCGTCGCACTTCTCCACAATTCCTCTTTCCGAAGTAACACTCGACAAGATAAATCCTTTGTTGCAATGTAAACTTTTGTGGTGTCATATTAAGCCACAATCTTCAACACACGGACACGACACAACACAACTTCCGAGTTATACCGGCGTCAGTCTGCAGCGTCAACAGAAAGGGAAAGAGAGCGAAGGCAGGGAGAGCGAAAAAAAGAGACTCTAGCGTGCGACTGTCGCGGACCCCGTTCACGCCGGGGCGCTTGCTGCCGAGTCTCGTAGCGAATGTCAGGGAATGCTCTGTACCAAGTGGCGCCAACTTTTTGAGAAACATTGAGTAAGCTGAACTCGGAGATGTTTTGTAATTTTAGATCTCGCATTTTTAGGTTCTAAAAAGTGTGATTTTAGATTCCTAAAATAGGCTCTAAAAATTCTGAAATAGTTTCGAGAAACCCTAAAATAGGTTCTAAAGATCCTAAAATAGGTCGTCCTAAAAATTTTAAGTTAGGCTTTAAAAATCCTTCAGGTTAGGTTCAGAAAAAACTTAAAATAGTTCAAAATTCCTAAAAAATACTGATTACATATAGTCACCGGCAATGAAAATGGGACACCTATATCCTGAAAAACGCACTATCTTGCATAACGTTATGTGTGTTGCCTAACCCTAAGGCGATGGCAGAACTTACCATTGGAAATTTGCTATTAAAATCCACTCTTCGCCGTATAGTTATGCAAAAATCTTTTTTTCATGTTATCCACAGTCAAACTCCGCAATTTTGTCTGTGAGGATCATCTTATATGCTGAAATGTTAGTTTGCAAGACCTGAATGCCACAAAGCACCTAATGTGACGCGAAAGTGAGCAAGACCACACAGATCAGACCACTCGGGATTGTACAGGTAACAGTGGCACCAGATATTTTGCTTTGTTTAGAGCTTTGAAAAATCACCATGGACTTGGAGAAAGGGAAATCGACAGAGAGTACGTTTCAAACACATTCGTCAATCGTCATTGAATATTTTCGTGACCAAACAAATCAAATGCCTGTGTGTGACATAAAAATCCTGTAAAACCTTTAAAAATATATAAAAACCTAAAAAAAGGCTTGATTTAGGCGCATAAATCTAAAATAGGTTCTAACAAGCAAAATAGGATTTTTAGGCACTATAAAACTTCATCAGTTGTTACATTTAGTAACGAAACGCTGACATAACTTATTATTTCTTACATACCTGTAAAGGAAAAAGTAGGTTAAAAACTTAAAATCCGACGTCTAGTAATAATATATGTTCAAAGTAGGCTGAGGATTTACCCTAAAAATGACTTTTTCGTTCCTTGCCCAGAAAATGTAGGCTTGTATGTTTAAAAACCGTTTCAGGCCATTTCTGAGATAATTACATGAATTTTGTGGTGGCTGCTTTTTTCCCGTATTTTAGTCATAAGTTACTATTTAGATGATAACAGGTTTTTTGTATCTTAATCAAGGAAAATTATGGAAAATCTGTCGATGCTCAATACTTTTAGTGCCTTTATTGTATTTTTTCGGTGCTTTCTTGCCTGCCTATTTTTAGAGTTTCTAGTGCTGGTACGGGGTCCTGGAATTTTGGTACTGGGATCGGGAAGCAAATCTTTCCGTCCCGATTCTCTTTTCGGGAAATCGTTTCTGATTTCCGGGACCCTGAACAGTGGGGAAATTTCGAATGGTCCTGTATTAAAGGTGCTTATAAATGTTGATAATTGCTTAGAAATGTCAGTTATTCCTGAAATGGTAAAATAGTAACGTCACTGGGAAAAAATGTGTAAAAGTCGAGATTCCTAAATGATATACACAGTGTGGTATTTTTAAAATAAAATCCAGTGTCGGAAATTCCAATAACTACCCTTCAAATGTCAGTATAATGGCCTATATAAGTTATACCTATATACGCCTACAAGTGCCAAATATTATCAACCAGAGGTGGGGAGGGAATACCCTCATCCTCCCTTCAAATATCACTCTGCGTACATATCAGTGCTGAAATAATAATAATAACAATAAAACAGGCATCCATCCACACACATTATAAGAATTATGGCCCTGTCAAAACGCTTTTCCCCAATTTTCTTTTGAGAATAAACGTGCATTCGATGAACATAATAACGAATATGAATAAATAAGTAACTTGCAAGATGTTCAGTGGCTGAGAGGTTGAAGTCAAGAATGATCCATGCAAGTACAAACTGTGTTATAGAGAGTAAAACTGGCTTACTTTAAATATAATGATTAGGGAACGGATTTATATGTAGTAAAAATGTACTAAATGTGTAAATACATATTTTCTTATTTTCACCAAAATATGGACTTAAAATTGTAAAAATTTACGTTTTTAATAATATGACTACACGAGCTACATAAAAACAACACATTTTCTGTTTCCAAAACAATGAATAACAAATTTTTGTTGTAAGTGTTCGAACGTGAATTTCCTTCTGTTGTCTCCTAAGATGGATTATATTGACTGAAACTGCCTTCAATAACGCAAGAATGTATTTCAGATTTGTCAGTTTTTCGGAAGAAATTCACTTAACTCTTTCGGTCACACGGGGACATGTAGTTATTGCGCGAATATGGAGTATATGTTGAGAAATGTTCTAAAATATGGAAACAATATGTAAAAATAACTAAAATATGTAAAATATGAGCCAGAACCTTATATATGTAAAAATATGGAAAATAAAACTGAATTTTTCGAGTCTACATGCCATGATGCGCAAAGATACCACAATACCAATTATAACTGATTTCAGCTTCATACATAAATATGTATTTATATATGTATAAATCCGTTCCCTGATAATGATATATGTCAGACGATAAGAATTATTCTTCTGGATTTTTGTTGGAGTACACTACTTGTTTATGCTATTTTTGTGATCATCCAACACACAGTTATATAATCCATAATACAAGCAACAAGTTTTCATACAAAGTTGTCGCAGAATATAGGTAAATATATATAATAGCCTATAATGAACTCTTCTAAGAAATGTATTATAAATGTCATTAATGTAATAAATCTACACAAAATAGTTTTGCTTACACAAGTTGCAGGCATTGATACTATAAATCTAACGTGATATTATTCATAGTACAAATATTTTTCTTTTTACCAATTTTACAATACATTTTTCTTTTTTAAGGATGATTTAGTAATGTTTTTGAGGGTTGTGTAAATTTTTAAAATAATTTAGATTTCGGCGGCTTGAATTGTTCAATTTGATGTCACAGTTTCTATTCCTATTATTACAGGTACAATGATTTTTTGTTGCAGAATTTTAGTACTAAAAAACATGAAATCATATTGATTGTTCAGTGTATAAAGTCAAATATGCATGTTTCAGCTAGCAGTATCCTATAAAATGTAACTGTATGAAGTATTAATTAAAGTAACGTTTATATAGGGGATATTTATTATTATAAAAGAAACATAAATTTGTTATGGAAAAATATTTTGTATTGAGTGCCGGAGTGGAAAAACTAAATAACGTTCTTTCTACTCTTGTTTTAATAACAAAAGGACAGTGAATTTAAAGTCAATTATATAATTGTAGAAAATTTTCAGTACTTTTGGCAAAATTTATTGGAAACATGTGATTAATTATTATGAATTTCATGAAAACCGTAATCAGCGCTTTACCGGACGTAATTTCAACACCTATTAAAATATTATTTTGAAATCTATTAATATGTTTCATGGAATATTGCCGGATCCTAGGCAAAATATTTGCTTTCAGTAACACACCCACGGACTGGCACAAACTATGTATAATGGAATGGTCAATGCATTTGTCAGAGAACATTTATGTTGTTCTACGAAAACTCGAAGCAAGCTGTGGAATTCTTTACAACAGAGATTTGCAGCAACAGAAAGTTAAGACGCGTGCATTTGAGATCAGGTAGATAAAAGTCAAAGCAATAGCACAGTGAAGTACCACAGAATCATCATCATATCTATTGAGTCAAGCGAGCTAAATCATCCTCAAAACACGTTAGCGAATGCAATCTTTTTTTGGTGCATTAATGGACCTTTAATTATAAACTTGCTGGAAAGCATTTATACTGTGGCATTTTGGGTACTGGCAATAATCCTTGTCTCTCTTCTTTTTTTTCCGGGACAAAAAGAGGAACTAACAAAGATTTAATGGCATCATTGCTTTGACGCATATGCCAAGCACTCGGGAGTCAACAATGGAAGCCATAAACCACACATCCAAAACAACAAAATCGCACGGAAACAATGGTCGCGTCTCGGATGTTCGCTTAATTCTTAATTTTCGGCGCATGTACACATTCGGAATCGCCTTGTTTTCGCATTGGGCATCGGGTTCTTGCGGGAGCATGCACGCCGCTCTCCCCCCCGGCGGCACGGGCCACCTCCCCGCCCTGGCGGCAGCGATTGAAGGTTTTTCGGCGGCTGACAGCATGGCGGCCATCTTGGATCGCCTCGACCCGTCATATTTCGACTGCCGCTTCGGTGGGGGTGAGCCACGACCGTTCGTCGTCAGAAAACCAAGACGTATGAACTTGACTGATTCAATCCTCGCACGTCACTCGAAAACTGCACACACTGGGCAGGATCCGTAACATTTTTTTTAAACTTGTGACAGAGTTTTCAGCACGTTGAGAGAACCTCCCCCCAAAAATGTACACTTTCACTGACATGATACGTTCTTTTTTTTGTCTTGCATTACTGCGCACATCGTGACACTGCGCCCAATGTTATCAGGAAAACGAAGACTGCCTCACACACTTCAACAGAACCAAATCTGATCAGCACCATGGTAGTACAGAGAAAAGAGATAGCGAGAACTTTTTTTTTTCTTTTTGAACAAGCACTGGAGAAGAAAAATGAATTTCTACGTGCCGATAACTGACGAAAAAAGGAGTACTCACACACTGTTTCCCGCTCGGCCGTGTTTTCCTTCCCGGCTTCAGACACCAGCCGCCTCCTCCTGTACAGTGAAATCGATTGCGAACTTCAAGGTGCCGCGACCAGCAGACAAACACAAAGACGACCATCTGGAGGGATGCTCGCCTGGGTAGGCAAAATCGCCACGGCGAACCTGAGAAAAGGGGGAAGCTACACTAGGGAGCCCGAGAGAGAGAGAAAGACATACAGGGGGAGTTTGGATCGACAAAAAAAAAAACAAGCAGAAGGAAGACGAGAATATAAACTGTAAAAATGGGGTTCGTATTTTGGCGGACCGCTGGCCCCCCTGAGTTGAGGGGGGAAGAACAAGTTAGGCCAGTCCCCGGAGACCCTTATCGCTCTGTTCGTTGAAGAGAAAGGGTGGAGGGGGATCGGGAAAGGGGGGGTGAAGGAAGACAGCTTGGAATCTACGACCTAGGAGACTGTATTGTACCCGGCTTTCCCTCCCCGCTATGCATTCTTCCTTCCCCCTCCCTCCTCCCCCCCCCTTCCGTGGTCGCCCAACATGCAAATTAAGGTCGCCGTGCCCAGACGTCTTTTGTTGAGGTAGGTCTTGGCTTATGGAGAACGTTACGATGGAGGGGGGAACAGTTGTCTTCGTGCTGCAAAGAAAAGTTGAAACCCCTTTCCCCCTGCCTCAACAATCTTCAAGAATCGATACGGTGTAGGTCAGTGACTATTTATAGCGCCGTGGCTTGCATGCGGACATTGACATGTGGGGTTAGGAGGTTGTGTGGGGGGGGGGGAAGGGGGGTTGTTGTGCTGTCCCCAGACCTACCTTGCCTTCATGACGACTCGACCGGAATCTCAATTAGGAGGAGGGAGGGGGAAAGCAAATACTTACAGGGGGTATTTCTGTCCCTGCGAGGAGCGTTCTTGGCATTCCAGCGGCGTTCGTGGAAAGTGAGTCCACCACTTTCCTCTTCCAAGAAACCTTGAACTTGTCACAAATGGGTGACCTAAAGGTCTTCCCATGTCATTCGGCATTCTTAGCCATGCTTGGATTTCACATATGGTTCCGAGTTCGATTCCTGGCCTGGACATCGGTTTCATAATCATGATTCGCCGTCGCCTTAGCCTGAAGTGCGACTAAGACGACGTAGAACAACAAAAATACAGCTATCGCCTACGAAGAAGACAATCATCAGATGAGAAAGCACAAGAAATAGAGCTACTGACTACTAAAAGATCCATACGATGAAAAAAAAATAGTTTTAGAATAAGAACATGGCCACAAATTTAAAAAAATACTGAAAATATACTAAATATGTAATAGAAATAAAAATGTTCAACACAAATTGCATAAAATAGGCTATGTAAAACAAATCGAACTAAAAACAAAGTTATGTCATTAAAACAACAATAAATCCATATTGTCTATTCCATTATACCCTGCTTTTTATCCTCAGTATATTTTTGTCTACCATTTTAATTGAAGAGTGGATATATAAGTGGACCAAGTGAAATAGAAATCGAAAATTTCTAGTTTTATTTCAATGGCAGGAAATGCCCTCACTCATCTATACAGTTTAAAATGTGAATGGCCCATACTTTATAGCGGGGGAGGGGGCCGCAAATAAAAATCTCAATTTCTAAACGTGCTGTATACAGACGAAGCTTGACCCGTTGTATATTTCCACTCTTCAATATTATTTAAATTTAAGCACATGGAAATTGACGTGGCATGATAGATCCAGTTGATTTAATATGGAAGTTCAAATTTATAAAGTTATTTTGAAATAGTTATTTTAATTATTACTACTTCTGTAATTTCGGTGACACATTGTAGATTTTTTTAAATGTATTAAATTTAACACGAGTACATAAACCTGCCTAAACAGCTATTGATTTCACGTTAGAGTCTGTTATTCCAGTTGGCATGGAGTCTTGGTGTGATAGCAACTTGTATGGTGGCAAATTTACCTGTAGGAAAATGTCCATTGGCAAGTTGACCGGTGGCGCATTATCCTGTAGTAAAGATTGCTGCAAACTACGCTTGAAGTTTTCAGTTTGTAGCATTCTTCACTTATTCGCACCAAAATTGTAAATAGCTGTGAAAAAATAATTTATCTAATTTCTTAACCTATTAGTGGAAACCTATATTTTTTTCTGGAGGGTTACTTTATCCTAAAGTCGATTATATTTTATCCAACTTCTATCAGTTTTCAATGAAGGCAAAGTGAAATACATCGCTGGAACCTTCGTACTACTTCTGGAAAGATCCGCAAGAGGGCAATACGCACGAATGGTAAAAGTCGCCAAATTGCCGTCTGTGAATTCAGTAGTTCCTAATCGTGAGAAAATTAAACTAAAAGGACTGTTCAGGCAAAACTAATTGTAGATGGCAGCACGATTGTTGTGACCGTGTGCTTACGACAGGCAACTGTTCTCCCATTTAAATACATGGCGATTTTTTTTCTAGACGTGGTAGTAAACGTTTCATTCTATTTTGAGTTAATACATGTTTAATAAATATTTGTAGTGGCCTGTTATGTATATAAACCTATGCATGAGTGTGTGTACATGTATATATATGTTTATGTATTTCTTTGAATTACATATTTTTACCGCTGTTGGTTTGTCATGAAAGGTATATGTGTGATCGTTATTTGCAATGTTTATGTATGAATCAATTTATGAATATGTTCTACAGGGTGGCTCAATAAGTCACTTAACACCCTCAGTACAAGGCCACTGCGGCATGGAATTTGAAATTGGCGATGACCAATCGTTATCTGGCCAAGAGGGAACCACATTGACGCCACCCACACGGTCGGCGGCCATCTTGATGTCCGCCATCTTGAATTCAACTTCAGAATTTTAAATGGGTAGGGGGTCGTGCGACATATCAAAATGGGCTAGAATTTCACGAGAAATGCAATGGTGAAGGGTTTTTCGACGTATCTTTAACCATTAAAAAGTTATGACTGAATTCTTGTACCAATTTGCTCCTTTTCGAGGTGTTAGAAAAATGCCTTAAAATTTGTTTAGCGCTTCGGTAATGCATCGAGATCAAAGTGACGTCTATGGAGAGACGTTCGTATGCCATTGCACATTATTTTAATCGGATACATCCATGAAGAGCTGTGCATTATGAATGGTTGTCGCGAACAATTTACAGTGTGACGCTTCCATTGAATTAAAGATACGTCGAAAAAACCTTCACCATTGCATTTCTCGTGAAATTCTAGCCCATTTTGATATGTCGCACGACCCCCTTCCCATTTAAAATTCTGAAGTTGAATTCAAGATGGCGGACATCAAGATGGCGGACATCAAGATGGCCGCCGACGGTGTGGGTGGCGTCAATGTGGTTCCCCCTTGGCCTGATAACGATTGGTCATCACCATTTCCATGTTGCGCGCTGCAGTGGCCTTGTACGGGGGGTGTTAAGTGACTTATTGAGCCACCCTGTATATTAAGAACTTTTGTATGTGGTTGAGTGTAAGAAAAGGCATGAGCCTTAATCTCCGCCACAAATAAATAAGAGACAAATAAATAAATAAATAAATTACGAACACGAGAGGTGAATAATAATAAGAAGAAGAAGAATAAGAATCAGAGATTTAAAACTAGAATTTAGAAAAAATGTGTGTCAACAACAAAGAAGACATAGGAAATTTTATAAAAATAAAACGATATATTCATAGTATTTGTTAACTTCGCTTGCAGTTTTCATAATTCAAGTTCTTTATTGTTGTGAGTTTAGCTGGGTTAAACAATTATATGTAATAATTCGGTAGGACCTTACTTTTATTTCCAAAGTTGTTAATCATTAACATTTTCATGTCTCAAAATGGTTAGTAAAAGTATAGAGTCTAAATTTATCGAGAAGAATGGTTATTTAAAAAATAAACTTAACTTTCTGTTTCACGACTCATAAACTGTAAGTTAAGCCATTATTATTTACAGGAATTATGGCCACATTGGATCCGGTATCGACCGAACTTTTATAACGACGTACAAGACAGAAACGGTAAAACAACCAACACAATGTAAATCAGTATGGACGGTCACACTTGAGCGGAAATACTGTGGCACGTGTTTCCCCAAACGAAATCCTTTTTTATTTTTGCTCCGAATTCACCAGTGCACTATTTATACTTCATCTTTAGTTGTTTGACTGACAATAGTGGAGCGAGAAAACTGTGGTATAAGGTTACAGGAAAATTGCATAACGATATCTACATTTTAGTTAATAAAAATACACACAAATAATAAGGATCTTGTTAACCCACCCCTTTCACGATTGCCGTTATTTTTTATTATTATTATTATTATTACAGCAAAGTGTGTTCAAATGCAAACATTTCGTCCGCCATTTCGGTACAAACTCTACCCTTGCATTGACGATTTTCCTGATGCAATGTGACCACCACATCGCCGGAACGCCCGTCATTCGGGCATGACCGAACTCAGTAGAAACTGGATCCAGTGTGGGCGATAGTAGAAAACGCAGTTTGATTTGTTTTATACTGTGATAAAAAGAAGCATCGTATAGATTAGATAGAATTGAAGTCTTCATTTACGTGTAACATGGTTGAATACAGTTATTATTGAATGTAAGTAGGAAATTAACAATATATCAACTTCTTTTGTATATCTTTAAATTTTAACCTAGGCAAAATCTAGTGTGTTCGGGAAAAAGCACTTAAGTCTCAAACTCCGATTTTCGTTTGTTTTCATTTAAGTAAGACTGAATCAATTAAAGAATAATATTATAAGTATAATTTTACAGTAGGCTTGTACAGTGTCTCTCAAAAGTTTTAGGACAACGACATTTTAAACTAGGCAACCCAATTTACACAAGCCGTTGGTGGGTTGCGTGCAGAGTTAGGCTCAATTTCAGGGTTGCCACATGCACAATAGATATTTATAAAATACGCGAAAGAAATATAAACAAGTATTATTGTATAAAATTATTAAAAATATCACTATTATATCGCAAATGACAAAATTCTTTCTGAAAGAAAAAAATAAGTTTTCTAGTATTTCATCGCTGATGAGTCTACAGTAAGGAAAAGAGGTGAGAGGAAACGAAAGGTTACAAAGGAGAAGAGAAAGTGAAAGCGAAAGGAGAAGAGGAAAAGTAGAGGAGAGAAGAAAGAGAGGATAGACGAGAAGAGGAGATGTAGTGAGGAGAATGGAAAAAGATTCGAGGAGAGATGAGGAAAAAAGAACAAAGAAGAGAAAAGAGGAGGAAAACGAGACGAGAGGAGAGGAGGAGACGAGAAGAGGGAAGTGGAGAGTAGAATAAAGGAGAGACAAGGAGAAGAACGAAAAAAGAGAGAATACTGCAGTGGAGTCGGAAATCTAAGACAGGAAAGGAGATAAGAGGAGTGGAGAAGATTGGGATGGAGATAAGATGCGAGAAAAGTAGGGAAGGCGATATGAGATAAAAGCATAACAGAAAGAGGGGAGAGAAGAAAGAGAAGGAAGGAATTTGAAAAATATCAAAGTTATTCAAACACAAAAATGGTTATCGGGGGTCACTTTAAGCTTTTTTACGACTTCATTACTGCCGTCATCTGATTTTTTTATTTTCTAAAAATTTCGGGGGGTGTAGCCCCTTCAGCCCCCATCTGCGTACGCCAGTGTATGGAGTAAGACAACTGAACGATGCGGCTTGTAGATATAATACTTACATTCAGGGCAGGCACGTATCTAGAAATATATTTCGGTAGGTCTGAACCAAGTGTTTCAGGAATATTAATAATAATAATAATATTGTTTAGATTTAAAAAAAAATTGTATTAAATTAAATAAATGCAAATTGATATATATAAATTAAGTAATATTATATTGTTAATGTTATTATTACACGAATAGGTAGAAAAATTGTTTAAGAATAGAGATATAACAGAACTTATTCATTATCTAGCTTAACTGTAGTTAAGATCGGCATCGATTGTATGAAAACAAGTTCCCTGGCAAAGATGTATTAATGTCAAGTAGATAAAGAATTGAATAATTATTGAATAGGAAAAGATATGGTAGGTCAAGTTGGCGAAAAGTAAAGTTCCTGATTATGATTAATGCATAGGCCTATTACCATAAATAGTAGTGAGCAAGCATAAATCTCTGATACTGTCCTTCAAAAGCTCTATCATCCCAATATAATCCTTGCCTTCCAGTAGGTTTAATAAACACCGATCATACAACAAGTGATAAACAAGTATATAATTTTATTACTCGGTAAACCCCCTGGATACGTCCTTGATTCAGGGTTCACGGCCTGGCAGTAACAGCTGGCGATTGGTTACCGAGCCTGGCAAGAATCCTTGCTGCCTTTGATATCGTCAGAACGACTCCAGGGATGTTCGAGCGGAAGCTATCGACGCTCGGACCGCCATTTTGAACAACTACTGTAACGTTTTCGTCTCAGAGTACTACGATGCACTGTAATAATATACGTAGTAATAGTTAGCGGTTCCCTCCGGCCCCAGTGGCGGAGTGGTTAGCACATCGCGCTACGACGCCAGGGTTCAAGGGTTCGAATCCTGACCTGAACATGGATGTTTGTGAGTGTCCATTCATCAATTTCATCATATCATCACTCATCTCCATCTTCGAAAATTAACCAAAAGTGGCACAAAAAGCGAAGTAAAATAATGCAAATCTAAAAAAAAAGAAAATTAAGAAAAGCCCCCCTCCCCCCCCCCCCAGTTTTGAAACTACAGGAAGTATAATTTTTCCAATTATAGAAAGCTCACATCATTTGACTTTTTTTTTAAATAAAGTTTCTTTGGAAAAAAACATTTAAAAAAACACACAATTTAAAAATTTTGTCCTCAAAACTAAATAATATTTTCAAAGCTTTCGCCTCTAATTAAAGCTTGATTTTTTCTGGACTACATAATTAACAGCTACATTTAATTTTTCTTATTTTTTAATATGTGAGCAACTTTAACTGGGTTAATATTTTGATGTACACAAAAATGTATCCTTCGTTTTACACTGAGCCCGAAATCCCATTCTTTTTCAGATCACCGGTCCAATAAAATGTCTTGTTTTCTTGGTTAACTCTAGGTGTGATTATAATAATTCTTGAAAAGTATGTTTCCATTCTTACTTGGAAGAAATCTTCCTGCAGTGCACATTGAAAGCAATGCAAGCGTACAAAATTGTCCGTTGTCACGGGTTCGAATCCTCGCCTTGGCATGGGTGTTCTTTGTAAGTGTCCCTTCATCAGTTTCATCACTCCTCCTCATCTTCGTGATTAGCCAAAAGTGGCATAAAAGCGAACTAAATCATATCAAATCAAAATTTTCCATCCTACTAAAACATTATTAAGAAAGGCAAATTATTTTAGCGTGCATGGACAGCGGGCACATTCTTAGTTTGGTGCTCTCACTGCTCGGAGTTCCGGTCCAGTCAAATTAGAGTTCACGTGGACATTGAAAAAAAAACGAACTTGCTGGAATATGTAGTACTACTTGAGTTGTATTTGCCATAAAACGGCGCAAAAGAATCCCGTTGATGGTATCGTAGAAATGACGCCATCAAAAGTCAAAAGTTGCGGTGCAATCTTTAAACACGTGTAACTTCTCACAAATTAGAGGTAGAACCTTCGTTTTTGCACCAAATTAAAGGATTCTTTTTTACATTTTATAGAATCAATTATATTACATGTACCTACTCGACATCGTGGATCATTTTTCGAAAAGTCTCGCTTACATAGCGATAGTACGACTTTACTGGCATTGCGTTTTGACATGTGTGGTGGCAAGGAATGAGGAAGGTGCTTGTTCAAACTTTTACTTTGTATATGTTGCGATAAACTGATGTTTTCATTTTTGAAAGGGATGATCCTATTACAAACGAGAAACAATTTAACTCAATGCTGATTTAACATTGTGAGAACATCTATACAGCTATACAGCATATATAATCATAGAAATATATAAGCTGCCATAAACTTCTTTTTGTTTTGCTAACCTAATAATTCAGCATAGTGTAAATACTGTTCATTTTGAATAATAAATTTTCATTGTATGTTTTCATAACAACTCAACACTTGCAAATTTGCTGAAAGATATGCAACCAGAAAAACATTTTCCTGCGAGTTATGCAACCGACTACACTCAACCAATGCATAGCACATACAGCTCGACATCGAAATACTCACTTGTATCCTATGGTGCACCTTGGCGTTACCTTTACAAATCAGGTACAAAAATGCATGAGACTGATAACCTGATTCTTGGCAAATGCCAAAAATCATGCTTTAGTGCATCAACCGGTCTCTGGTCCATCAAATAGATTTGATGCATTTAGTTTATTGTGTGTGTGTATTTTGTATCATCTTGCTTTGTTACAAATTGGTCCGTTATATTATTGTTTCTTTTTTAGTTCAAATTGGCTCCTGCTGTACTGATTTAATTATTGCAAACAATTTTTAAAAATTGTTTCAAGTTCCGAGATTTTTGGTCCCTCTTTTTCTCTCTCGTTCAAGATTTCTCGTTCTCAATTTCAGTTCTTGTTTTCACTTTTGCGACGAACCCGTGAGTTTTATTCCAATTTCGTCTTCTCTCTCTTTTTTTCTAACCCCTGCTTAACAGAACTGACGTTATTGTAATGGACAGAGTATGGTTGGGTCGGAACGATACAATTCTAGATTAAGAGTGGACACATCTATGGGATGGGGAGGGGGTGGAAAGGGTGATGGAAGGATTGCCACGTGAAATTTCAGCCGAGGACACACACACACTCACACACCACCCGTCCATTTCCAGGCATCAAGTTAACGGTGTCCCCATGTTGTGGTCAGGTACCAAATCTCCTATTGACTGTTGTCCCACTCTGCAGCTGTTGTGTTGTGTGAACTGGTCCCTGATTCGCTACATTGAATTTAATATGGCCAAATGCCTGTTGTCATGGAAACCGATACGACCCCCCTCCCTCCTCTTGAATTCTTGAATATTTCTTCTTTGACCGTTCAGACATATTGTTCGTTCTTTACAATAATGTTTTTCGGGGGAAAAAACTTTTTGTTCTTTTTTTTTTAGATTCGCATTGCCCTCCAGTGCCGAAATGTCATGATGCATTGAAATTTTCCGTACTCAATACTTACCAACGTTCTGGAGATTATTGAAACATGGGAAGGTGTCACTGTACTTACGCACGCACACACACACACACACACACACACACACACACACAGACAGAGAGAGAGAGAGAGAGAGAGAGGGGGGGTAGATAATCGCATCACACTCTTGTCTTATAAGTAGATTCATAAACTTATGGTGAATAAGAGATCAAGATTTCAGTACAAAAACTGGACACATTCCAGGATCAAAAGTGGTATATGAAATGGCATTTCGGTGTTATATAACCCTAATTTTTATTTTAGAAACCAACTTATTACACAAACTAAAAAATTTTCTTTCTATTAATACATTTATGTAGTAATAATTTTATTCCTGTGCAGAGGAGTCCATTTTTGATTCTGAAATATTTACAGCAGAAGTAAACAATATTCCGAGATTTGATAATTTAGACTTCAGAAAGTGTCGCGTCGGGAAATAAACTCGTTAAATTTCGTGATTAAGAGCTTATTTCGCATCATTTCGTGACAAAAGATGGTAGGAAAATACGCCTCAAAAACATGAGAAATTAACAATACAGTGTGTTATTTCACATTTCGTGTTTCCGTCAAAAACGAAATACCTATGCATGCCTCCACTTATAAGCAGTATCTTGTTTTGAACGGATAAACAGTGAATTCATAGACGTAGTTTCGTCCGTCCAATTAGGGGGGGGGGGGGTTGGCTAAACGGGGCTAACACTATTCATGCTTTTATCCATTACCAGAATCATCATCATCATTCTCCTTGGGAAAAAGGTGATTCGCACATCATCTTATGCAAAAGAGATGGAATTGTGTTCATGTCGAGTGTTACTTTTATGAAAGGAATACATGCACTATTATAGATGTCAGCAAATTTATTAAGAACATATTTCTTCTTTAGGATAATGAAGGTGTAATTTTAGTGTGTTATTGTTGGGTAATCCAGTGTTCATTTTTAATGAACTAATTATAATGCTACAATGCAAAGCACTGGGAAGCATTTGGAATTAGTTCCGTGTAACAAACTAAGATATTGCACAGATTACATAATTGTCTTACCTAAGTACTCTTTTTTTTCCTCTTCTGTATAAATTCCTGAAAAATTCTTTGGGGTCCACTACAATTTCCCTTTCTATGTTCAATAGTGTCTTGCCTCATGGCCATCTTAGCCATACTTTCAGACGTTTCATTGCAGAGAAAGACTGTAGCCGAATACGCTGTGCAATGTTCAACATTTTGTGCAACTGAAAATGGAACATCTACCCACGATGCAAATTGTACCCCCGCCAAGTTACGCCTCTGCTTTCGGATCTAAAGAAAATGTATACTGAATAAATGAATTAGACTATTACAAAATTGAGAAGCTCATAAGTTATTGAATTCTTCGTGACAGGTGGGCTATTCTTGGTCTCCATGTAGACTTAAGAATAAATTTGATCTTTTATTAAAATAATTATCATAACCACCTGAAAAGAAGTTCTGACTTAAGGGGATGAGGGACAATTTCGCACCAGTTGTGCATTTATTTCAATATCGTCCGAATGGGCAATGTTACTGAGGAAAAAGCTGGTGTTCAATAGAGTATGAATTTCTCTCCATGTTGCAAGTGAAAGCGTTTTTTTTTTTAAAAAAAAAGTTGATTATTAAGGTAGATACGATGTTTGAAAAATATGATGAATAAAAATTTTCAGAAACCCATGTATTCCTTATGGGGAATCAACTTCAACTTAAAGTTACGGCTATTCAAATGGAAGTTTCGACCTTTCCGCCTGCCAATTACTACTTCAGTCTGTCCTTTTTCCGTTGATATATTTTTCTATGCCATCGGAAGTTTGATATTCCCAAGAGAACAAATAAAATAATACTTCCACAAGAGCCGTATTTCTCCTTACCTCGTACGGCCATCCTGGCAGTGTTGCCAAACCTGATGCACATAAAAGAGCTAAATTTCATCGTAAACGGAGCGAAAACTTCCAAGGAGCTGGATAAAGTGCCTCCTGGGGTAATTTTAGGTGTCAAATGAGTGGGGGTGTGGGTGAGGGGGCGCTGTTATTACCATTAGCTTTAAAGTGTTGGCAATTTATTCTTAGTTTTCATTTCACCGAATAGATCCGGCGGCATCACCCATCTCAATAATCCACCGATGGTCGTATGAAATCGAAAATAAAGTATTCCCGGATAACAATATTACGTCCTCTTCACGTCAGCCAAGACGCTATAAAGAAAAGTAGCTGGGGATGAAAGAGGGGGTGGGGCGACGTAGCCAATATAACAATATCACGTTACGTGCAAAATGTATGCTTATGACAGAGGTTTTCTACGTATGTAAGCCGGAGCCAGTGATGGCATCATAGTGGGGCAGGGGGCGGGTGCCATAGTTCACAGCCAAACGAGTGCACGAAAGAGCCAGATCTGGCTCCAAAAGAGCGAAGCTGGCAACAGTGATCGGCAGCTGCCGAAGACAGAAGGACCTAGGGGAAATTGTCCCTCTCTTTCTTAAACAAAATATGAAAAATAATATGCTCATACTAAACATGCACTAATAATAATTAATGGTGGTGAAGGATACAGAAAGTAGCAATTTAGTTGACAACTATTATCTAAAACAAGACTTTTTATTTTACTTCGGTCTTCTGCCGCTTTTGGCTTATCGCGAAGATTTTTTTTAATGAGAATTCTCAACCAAACGACTTTTATAAACCTGACCAGATGACTTCAAAATAGCACCAAGTGTTTTATATGATCATTTTGCATATGCTTCCTTAAATTTTCTTTCTAAGATTCAATAGTCTAAGCCTGATCATTCGACGCCTGACTTTTACTATTAACAAACTCTTTAATGTAAAGGAAGTATCATTTTGTCACATCAGACTTAATTTCACATTTGACATGTCTTTGACCTAATTTCACAAATAGTATGAGCAAAATATCAAAACATCAAAGAATGATTTTCCAATAATTTCCATCTCCTAAAGGTGATTAAGACTTCTTCCTGAACCAGCACAAGCACGAATCCTTCCACGATAATCTTACTGTGGGTTACTTGAAACAAATAAGCTTATTTTTACCTCCAGAAGAATTAATCTAACCTGAGACTCCCAAGAGATACCTGAGATTTCTAGTGCAGCATCATTAGAAGTGATACAGAAAGTTCACCTGTCAGTAGGAGAGTTGAACACAACTTTAAACTGCACCGCCCTCGCACAATGGAAAATTCAAATAAGTCCCGTGCATCTGCATACATGTTCGTGACACGGCGTAACGTACACAAATGACTTGGAAAGGAACGATACCACTAATGAACTGTAATGATCATTTAATAAAGTGATTGCGCGAGATTGAGTCGCTTCTACACGATCACGACACATTTACATTCAGGTGTATATTCTTTAATGACCGTACGCAATGCAGATCCACAGGAACTATATTCACTTTTTGTTCTAACGCTTTTTCCCCATGAAAACTGTTGTTATTCTAGTCAAGTCTCTACAATGAATTGTTATTGTTATCTTTTTAAGTCCACTTTATGCACATATAATCTAATGGGGAATGGACCTTCAGTTTAAAATAGGTTCCGAACCACTGTGCAATGTGCCTCCACCAGGTTTCGAACCACAGACCTCTTGATTATAACTCTGGTTGGTCTCTACAATGACGGCACTTTTACATGTTCAGAAAAACTCAATTGTAGGGAATCATTGTTGAAAGACTCAATTTTATGTTAACACTGTACGCCAAGCCGCCATTGCTTGAAAGCAACAACATTATTGTTTACTGTGCGCTCCGGGGTGGAATATTAATAGAAATAGCGGTGATATATTTTCTTTGAAAATCTTTTCCGTACATATGGTCCATAAAATGCACAGGGACTATAATTTTTATAGAAAATAAATGACACCCTTCACTCTACCGTCTGTTGTATTCTGCCTGCATCAAAACATAATTTGAACTACTTTCCTTAAGTGTGACCATGGGCGGAGTTTGAGCTTTTGGTTTGGGGTGGGCAGACTCTGGGAGAAGCATATGATGTACCTGAGGGTTTTCCCCCGGAAATTAAAAAAACAACAACTTAAAAACACTGAGTTCTAGGCCTTTTAGATTTGAAAATGTTAAATTTCCTCGTTTAAGTAAACAAATATTAATTAGTATATTGGTTGTCAGTTTTAAAAGAAGCAAAACAGTACGATTATTGCATTTTGCATTTCATTAATTTTTTATTGATACAATACTCGTGTTACGTTAAAAAAAAAAAAGTTACGGTATGGTAAGCTTCAGAAATTTTAGAAAAATTAAATTGAAAAGTTATTTTGATGCCTCAGCAGTAACTGTAGACTCAACACAAAGTCATTTTACGTTTTTCTTTCTTCAAACAGTACACATCAATCAAATTGTCTAAGACCCGCTATTGCGGCGCAATTACCGCACATGCCATCATGCCAAACGTCAAGATTTGCGGTATGGCTTCATAACAAAAATGTAGTAATTGAACTTAATCATGTGTTATTTTTTTAGTATTTTTTTTTAAGTTGGGGGGCCAGGCCCCACCTGGCCCCTCCAGAATTCCACCCATGAGTGTGACTGCCACACCACAAAAGAAACACATGAAAGTTTTATGATGAATTTTCTATATTTTTGTCCAGTTTCCCTTTCCTTAATTATTTTGTGCATATGCCGTATGCGTTTGGGGGGGCTAATGTTAGGGGGCTCTGGGGGCTTATCCCCCCTAGCCCTTACCTAAATACGCCCATTTCAAGATGTTCTGTTATTTTCTGAAGTGTAATAGCAGCGCCACATTTAGCAAGGCGGGAGTTAAGGAAAATGCCAGAAGAACCGGCCTGGTGCAGATGGGCAGGTCCTGTTTCCCGTTTTTCCTAATTCTCATTTCGTTTAAAGATGATGTAAGGGGAATGTTTTAAAAGGAAGGGAATTTTGGTCAGGTATTGTTTTGGAATGATAGTAGTTTTTTATTTCAATATGATTCTTAAATTTATATCTGTTTTGTCACATGTTAATGATTGTAGCTTCTGCTGGAAAATATATTTTACCTTTGAAAGTATAAACCAGGGGCGGCTGACGGCGAGTGCCCAGTGTGTCGTCCTCGGGGGCCGCTAAACCCCTTGATTGGCGCCAAAACCTTATTTCTGATTTGTTTGTTTCTTTTTAAGTTCACAGAAAGGCTAATTGGAATTGAACCTACAGTTTGAAGTGCGATCCGAACCACTATGTGCTTCCACCGGGTGTGTAGCTATTTCTTTTAAAAGAGTTCGATTTATTGTGAATTAATTTAAGTTACTGCTGCATAACATACGTAATAAGCATATTCCAACCAAACTCATGTAGCAATTTAAGATAAGAGATTAGTTATCTAGATTCCATTATGAAGGTATCAAATAAACTCATACCTTCAATAAACGTGTTCTTTAACAGTAACACTTTTAGTTTTTTTTAAAAATAAGGCTATTTTCTCGTCATTTTATTTATTGGAGGAGGGTAGAAAGCAGGAGGATCAGGGCAGAAATATGGGGAAGGGGGAAGGAGCCGCAGGGTAGAAAGTAGGGGCGCCAAAATTCCACCTCACCCGGGTGAAAATTTTGTCTTGAGCCACCCTTGGTATAAACCACATGTTTATACTTAAAACACAATCGTAGCTAAACACTGTTAATCAAAGAATTATATTGTTATACAAAGATTTATAAAGGATAATTTTAAGATGTTATAATTACACAATAAAGTAAATAATTATTTTCCTGTAGTTTACGGTTATTACAAGCATAAGAAAACAGTTTTTCCTTGTGACGTTTCAGGATTCATAATTTTAAAAAAATCTGAAATAAAAATAAAACAGACTGCTTTTTTCACAGTTAAGTTGCTATATTACAACAATGTAACATTGACAACATCCATTATTTAACGGATTCTTTTTGTTCAAATAAAAATTACTAACCATTGTTATAACTGTATCTTTAGTCAAAATGAAAATAAATGTCTGATGAAAGGAGCGTGTGTTCTCCTGAAACGTCACAAAGGAAAACTGTTTTCTTATGCTTGTAATAACCGTAAACTACAGGAAAATAATTCTATAATGCAAGCAATGCGTACATACAAGAAAAACTAAAGTAAATAATAATCTGTTACTACCAAAACCGTATGTATAGAGATGTAATGTATGGGGTACAATTTATTGTAGCTCAAGTATGCTACAATTTTAATAGTTATAATTTGTTACTATTTATATATTAGTAATAAACAATTTTAAATTATAACCAAGAAAAAATTCTCTCTAAACACTTTGGATATAAATATTAGCTTCTCGTACATTAATTATGTTAACCATAACAATATTGTTTTTACACTTAACTTTCTTAGTGTAAGCTTTTTATTTTTACAAACCTATTTGTGCGTGCGTGTGTGTGTGTGATATTAATATATCTTTCAAAATTTTCTTACAGTAATGTAATGTTTGATCAATTTTGAGATGATTTTTATTTTATTGCACAATTAATGTAAAAATAACAAGAATCGGTCTCGTCTAAAAATTCGATTGATTGATTGATTTGGTTTATTTTATTTCGATTCTCTGTCACTTTTGGCTAATCGCGAAAATGAGGGATGATGCGTTGAAGTTGATGATGGGATAACCACTCCGCCACGGAGTCTGGCGTCTAAAAATTCGAGAACAGAGCCTTTAGGAATTGTCGGAGAAAGGCAGGAACGAGACAGTCCTCTGTAACATCTTCACGAACCGAAATTTAGTGTCCAAAACTGTCAGTCACTTTCGAGACTCAGCATGATTGAAATATCTACAGGAATCAAATTTACTTTACCATGCGTCTTCTTTAGGCATATAAAATCTTATCTACCTGACTATTTATGAATAATTAACATATATTCTTAACAGTAATTACTAGACCTCGGATTTCAGGTTATTAACCTATTCTTTCCTTTGCAGCTAAATGGGAAATAACAAGTTACGTCAGCGTTTCATCAAAAAACCGCAACGCCTGACGAAGTTTTATCGTGCCTAAAATAACCAATTTTGCCTATTGGAACCTATTTTAGGTTTTTGTGCCTAAATCAAACCTTTTGTTTTAGTTTTTTATATATTTTTAAGGTTTTACATAATTTTTACATCACACAGAGGTATTTGTTCTTTTTGGTAATGAAGAAATTCAATGACTAACTTGTTTAAAACATACTCTCTGCCGATTTTCCTCCAAGTCTATAATGTTTTTTCAAGTTCTAAACAAAGCAGAATGTCTGGCACCACTGACGCCTGCAAAGTCCAAAGTTGATCCGCATGGTGTTGCTTACTTTTGGTGCTTTCTAGCATTAAAATTTGCACCACTGTTTGAAGATCATTTTCATCATATAAGATGATCCTCACAGATAAAAGGCGGAGTTTTGTCTGAGGATAATAGTACATTGTACAGTGTCTCTCAAAAGTTTTAGGACAACGACATTTTAAACTAGGCAACCCAATTTACACAAGCCGTTGGTGGGTTGCGTGCAGAGTTAGGCTCAATTTCAGGGTTGCCACATGCACAATAGATATTTATAAAACACGCGAAAGAAATATAAACAAGTATTTTTGTATAAAATTATTAAAAATATCACTTATATCGCAAATGACAAAATTCTTTTCTGAAAGAAAAAAAATAGGTTTTCTAGTATTTCATCGCTGATGAGTCTACAGTAAGGAAAAGAGGTGAGAGGAAACGAAAGGTCACAAAGGAGAGGAGAAAGAGAAAGCGAAAGGAGAAGAGGAAAAGTAGAGGAGAGAAGAAAGATAGGATAGACGAGGAGAGGAGATGTAGTGAGGAGAATGGAAAAAGATTCGAGGAGAGATGAGGAAAAAAGAACAAAGAAGAGAAAAGAGGAGGAAAACGAGAGGAGAGGAGAGGAGAGGAGAGGAGAGGAGAGGAGAGGAGGAGACGAGAAGAGGGAAGTGGAGAGTAGAGTAAAGGAGAGAAAAAGAGAAGAACGAAAAAAGAAAGAATAGTGCAGTGGAGTCGGAAATCTAAGACAGGAAAGGAGATAAGAGGAGTGGAGAAGAGTGGGATGGAGATAAGATGCGAGAAAAGTAGGGAAGGCGATATGAGATAAAAGCAGAATGGAAAGAGGGGAGAGAAGAAGGAGAAGGAACTGGAGAGAAGAGGTAGTTGCAGAAAACACCGTCTGAGCGTCAAGAATGGATGCATTGGTCAAATTATAGACATGAAACATTCAATAACATTTTGAAATGTATTGGAGAATATATTAGATCGGTGCGAAATGCCTTTTGGCTGAGTTCAGAGCAAATTAAAATCTTCCATGTAAGATCTTTGATTTTACCTGCGATTACACCACTAAAAAAATGAACGTAATTTTTAATATTTATAAGAATTATTCAATTTTTCTCCACTTCTCGGTTCGTTGAAATGGAGATTTTGTAATTCAATATTTCCCCTCCCCCCATCGTTAATTCCAAACTGAATCATTCCGTTTCACACGGCGTGGACAATGAACACAATAGGATATGTCTAAAACTTACGAAAATTTTCTGCCAGCGGAAGGGTTTGAACCTACGACCATCAGATTGACAATCCTGAACGGTAACCACTACCCTACAACCACTAGTTCCTTAAACCAGGTAGAAGAACCACTACACTACGCCTTTACCTTCGAATGAAACAATAATTCTTTTTAAGTATTCTGTCCCTCCAATATTGTAAATGTCGTAAACACGTATACGTGTAGTCGAACTTTTACTTTAATTTTGATTTGCTTTCTTGTAGTATAACCGATATCTTCGAGATATAATTTTCGAAGTAATTAAAAACGAGAATATTGGTAGTTGTAAAAATGCGAGTTATTTCTTCTAACTTATTATTGTGATTAGACATTACTAATGGAAAATATCTAGAGGCTTGAATATTACAGGACGATGTTCTTTTCCTGTGATACTCGAACAGACAAGATGATTGTTTACTGATGCAAGTCTTGTGTCCAGAACAGTCTTATGAAATGTATTTGCTGTTGCGTAAGATAACACGAAATAATTACACCGTTTGCGAACTACCAAATCTGTGCAACGTTATACGTAAACAGGCGGAAAATTTTATTCATAAAATCACTTCACATTTGACAGTGTTAGTCAAGAGAGACTCGTGGGACACTGTGTTAAGGTGCTGGACTAAATCCTTCTAAATTTTCTTCCTCGAAGAACAACAATTTCTAAGGAAGAGCAACAGTGATGATCTTTCTTATTTCTTTTAAATGCTTACACTTTCCTTTAATTGGGTTAAAAATAAATAAGAATATTGCTTGCATTTCTGTCATTGACGTAGACCAGAGAGAGAGACAGACAGACAGACAGATATTACAAAATAGTTCAAATAGTGCGAACGCCATTAAAAAGTCATGATAATTCTATGTTGCGTACTTAGAATTATTCATACAATAAAGAACATGTCTAATTGTGAGTTAACAACAAAAAAAAAACAATAATAAAGAGACATTTTCGCATCACGATTGCAGTTCGAAAAAGTCGGGACAGGGATTGAAAGTAACGCACTGTCCTGACTAAATCGGTGAATCGGACGTCTGGTAGCCTTGCATCAATGATTATAAAACTAAAACCACCCAATATTGCAGCTTGAAGACTTTTGCGCAAGAAACAGATTCATTTATACAAGAGAAAAATTGAAATTTTTACACATTTCAAAAATCGACGATGTTATTTTCGTATTTATTTATTTATAGGTTCACAGTTAAATATTTTAGGGTTCGAGGGGGAAGCATGGCCCACATGGCCCCTCCCCTGGGTACTGACTTTACGTAGACAGTGGAAGAGAAATTTTGGAGAACCTTTCTGTTAAATTTAGTATTTACATTCACCTTATGCTCAGATAGGTTAAACCGTTTATTGACAATCGTGAACTTTTCGTTTAATAGATAATATTTAGTTTTAAACGACGGGAGAACATTGGTCGAATTTCCTTTCTTGCTCTTTTGAGAGAATATATACTTCTACAATAGCAATCGCGTTCGGGAACCGTGAAAAAAAATGACTTGGTTTTCAAAGGCAGACAAGCTTGGTAGTCTAGCTTGCTCGCGATCAAAGTGACTCACTCACGCTATTCAAGGCCGCTTCTTATCGCTAAACAGTGTACTTCGATGCGCAGTGTCTGCACCCAGCACGTTACAAGTGACCAGAGTCGAATTTTAAAGAGAATCTGAAGAATGGTAGATTTATTTCATCAGAGGCGGCTAGGTAGGCACCAGCTCAACATGCAATAGTTTAAGTGATAATTCCTGACAAACAAAAAACCGTATTGAATAATTATTGGGATAGTGATACGTGTATCCGCTCTTTTTTAACAATGTAAGCTCGAAGACAATCTGTATTATATTTATTTATATTGGCAACTTGGTCAACCGGAGGTTATTTTATCGCCTTCGATAATCGAATTCTCTGATCGATTATTTTTTGTTTACCCAGGAACATGCCCCATATCAGATTTCCGAGACCGGGTTACGCTACTCACTCGTAGCTCCCCAATTTCTTCACGATGGTGGTTTGCCACCGGTCCCATACACAGGCCGAGAACCTAGACAGTGAGCATAGGCGGACTCGAATCCATGCCGTCCTGCAGTCGGAGGTCACGGAGGAGGACTTTTCTTATTTTACCTTTGGCTAATCGCGACGATGAGGATTAATAATGAATAGAAAAATAAAGAAGGCCACGCACAAAGTTGAGGACGATCTTCAACCTCTTAGGTGACGAGTTCAAGCCTTAAATATGAGGATTTCAACCTTAGACTACCTCAATTTCAAAATTAGAAACAAAATGCCTACTTAAACTAAACTTCTCATCAAGGCCAAAATAGTTTGTAACTGTGAAACTACCCCTGAATACAAATTGACATATTTTTCCATTTGAGTAAGAATTAAATGTGTGGCATACAGAGATAGATGATACCTTTTGAGAAACAATTAGCTGTACCCTGTCCCAGCATCTCTGGAGCAAAGCCGCGCATAGCGGAAGAGAAGTGGAGAGAGGGGAGAGGGGATCGAGTGGACAGAGCGAATCAGTGCACGCTGCTGGGAAGGCTGGTAACTGCAGTGGCTTTCCTCCCTCCACGCAATCCCATTCCTCCCACGTGTTCATCGCTGCTCAGATACTTGTTTTCGTTCACCTGCTCCAGAGATAAGTGGGACAGAGTGTAGTTCGCATACATGTAGCAAGTAAAGAAACTTATCCCAGAATGAAAATTCCACATAGTTTTAAAACGTTTGTTTAAGCAATGAATAACTGGAAACGGATCACACATAATTCTCTTGCCAAAATCTAGTGGTCGAAAATTAATTTCAAGACATTTCATATCTATTCACCATATTCCAAGTTATAAGGAACTATTTCGTAGATGTTCATGAAACCGTTATAAAATTACAAATAAAATATATTCACAAGCTTAGATATACTAATACGAAGAAAGAAATTCAGAGTTAAATTTTTCAAATGCATGTGTATCAAGTAATTCTAGAAGTACAGAGCTATATCTGAGTATTTAACTTCTTTTTTGCAGATAACGTTTACAATATTGAGGCGACAGAATAATTAGGAGCAGTAGCTCCAAGAAAACAAAGGGCGTAGTGTATTGGTTAAAGTTCTTGAAAGCATTGCGGTCCCACGTTCGAGTTTGGTTTGGTTTGAGTTGGTGTTTTAAGTCCACTTTATGCACAGTAAGGCTAATCGAGACTGGACCTACAGCTTAAAGTGGGATCCGAACCACTTGTGCCTCCACCGGGTATCGAACCCGGGACCCCTTGATTACAAGGCAATGACGCTACCACTGCGCCATGGGGGAGGCCTGGGTCCCACGTTCGAACCTCCATACTAGATGTTCCTTAAAAAAGAATCCCTTCCATTAAACAAGAGCATGGTAACATTATTTGTAATAGCAGTATATAGCCTAGTGGCTACATTGTTCTGCATGTGGAATTTATAAAAAACAATAAACAAATAAATGAATTGACACACGTTCAACGGGATATTTTTATATATAAGATCATGAATTATGATACTCTAACGATAATTGTGTACTGCTTCAAAGACATTGACAAATATTAATGAAATAACTATTTATATGTGTGGCAATTCAGGACATGCTAATTTTACCCCTTTTCCCACTTGAGTTCAATGCAAGGATGCAAGGATGTGTAAAAATTTCAATTTTGCCTGACCTTCTTTATTTTTCTATTCATTATTAATCCTCATCGTCGCGATTAGACAAAGGTAAAATAAGAAAAGTCCTCCTCCGTGACCTCCGACTGCAGGACGGCATGGATTCGAGTCCGCCTATGCTCACTGTCTAGGTTCTCGGCCTGTGTATGGGACCGGTGGCAAACCACCATCGTGAAGAAATTGGGGAGCTACGAGTGAGTAGCGTAACCCGGTCTCGGAAATCTGATATGGGGCATGTTCCTGGGTAAACAAAAAATAATCGATCAGAGAATTCGATTATCGAAGGCGATAAAATAACCTCCGGTTGACCAAGTTGCCAATATAAATAAATATAATACAGATTGTCTTCGAGCTTACATTGTTAAAAAAGAGCGGATACACGTATCACTATCCCAATAATTATTCAATACGGTTTTTTGTTTGTCAGGAATTATCACTTAAACTATTGCATGTTGAGCTGGTGCCTACCTAGCCGCCTCTGATGAAATCTACCATTCTTCAGATTCTCTTTAAAATTCGACTCTGGTCACTTGTAACGTGCTGGGTGCAGACACTGCACATCGAAGTACACTGTTTAGCGATAAGAAGCGGCCTTGAATAGCGTGAGTGAGTCACTTTGATCGCGAGCAAGCTAGACTACCAAGCTTGTCTGCCTTTGAAAACCAAGTCATTTTTTTTCACGGTTCCCGAACGCGATTGCTATTGTAGAAGTATATATTCTCTCAAAAGAGCAAGAAAGGAAATTCGACCAATGTTCTCCCGTCGTTTAAAACTAAATATTATCTATTAAACGAAAAGTTCACGATTGTCAATAAACGGTTTAACCTATCTGAGCATAAGGTGAATGTAAATACTAAATTTAACAGAAAGGTTCTCCAAAATTTCTCTTCCACTGTCTACGTAAAGTCAGTACCCAGGGGAGGGGCCATGTGGGCCATGCTTCCCCCTCGAACCCTAAAATATTTAACTGTGAACCTATAAATAAATAAATACGAAAATAACATCGTCGATTTTTGAAATGTGTAAAAATTTCAATTTTTCTCTTGTATAAATGAATCTGTTTCTTGCGCAAAAGTCTTCAAGCTGCAATATTGGGTGGTTTTAGTTTTATAATCATTGATGCAAGGCTACCAGACGTCCGATTCACCGATTTAGTCAGGACAGTGCGTTACTTTCAATCCCTGTCCCGACTTTTTCGAACTGCAATCGTGATGCGAAAATGTCTCTTTATTATTGTTTTTTTTTTGTTGTTAACTCACAATTAGACATGTTCTTTATTGTATGAATAATTCTAAGTACGCAACATAGAATTATCATGACTTTTTAATGGCGTTCGCACTATTTGAACTATTTTGTAATATCTGTCTGTCTGTCTGTCTCTCTCTCTGGTCTACGTCAATGACAGAAATGCAAGCAATATTCTTATTTATTTTTAACCCAATTAAAGGAAAGTGTAAGCATTTAAAAGAAATAAGAAAGATCATCACTGTTGCTCTTCCTTAGAAATTGTTGTTCTTCGAGGAAGAAAATTTAGAAGGATTTAGTCCAGCACCTTAACACAGTGTCCCACGAGTCTCTCTTGACTAACACTGTCAAATGTGAAGTGATTTTATGAATAAAATTTTCCGCCTGTTTACGTATAACGTTGCACAGATTTGGTAGTTCGCAAACGGTGTAATTATTTCGTGTTATCTTACGCAACAGCAAATACATTTCATAAGACTGTTCTGGACACAAGACTTGCATCAGTAAACAATCATCTTGTCTGTTCGAGTATCACAGGAAAAGAACATCGTCCTGTAATATTCAAGCCTCTAGATATTTTCCATTAGTAATGTCTAATCACAATAATAAGTTAGAAGAAATAACTCGCATTTTTACAACTACCAATATTCTCGTTTTTAATTACTTCGAAAATTATATCTCGAAGATATCGGTTATACTACAAGAAAGCAAATCAAAATTAAAGTAAAAGTTCGACTACACGTATACGTGTTTACGACATTTACAATATTGGAGGGACAGAATACTTAAAAAGAATTATTGTTTCATTCGAAGGTAAAGGCGTAGTGTAGTGGTTCTTCTACCTGGTTTAAGGAACTAGTGGTTGTAGGGTAGTGGTTACCGTTCAGGATTGTCAATCTGATGGTCGTAGGTTCAAACCCTTCCGCTGGCAGAAAATTTTCGTAAGTTTTAGACATATCCTATTGTGTTCATTGTCCACGCCGTGTGAAACGGAATGATTCAGTTTGGAATTAACGATGGGGGGAGGGGAAATATTGAATTACAAAATCTCCATTTCAACGAACCGAGAAGTGGAGAAAAATTGAATAATTCTTATAAATATTAAAAATTACGTTCATTTTTTTAGTGGTGTAATCGCAGGTAAAATCAAAGATCTTACATGGAAGATTTTAATTTGCTCTGAACTCAGCCAAAAGGCATTTCGCACCGATCTAATATATTCTCCAATACATTTCAAAATGTTATTGAATGTTTCATGTCTATAATTTGACCAATGCATCCATTCTTGACGCTCAGACGGTGTTTTCTGCAACTACCTCTTCTCTCCAGTTCCTTCTCCTTCTTCTCTCCCCTCTTTCCATTCTGCTTTTATCTCATATCGCCTTCCCTACTTTTCTCGCATCTTATCTCCATCCCACTCTTCTCCACTCCTCTTATCTCCTTTCCTGTCTTAGATTTCCGACTCCACTGCACTATTCTTTCTTTTTTCGTTCTTCTCTTTTTCTCTCCTTTACTCTACTCTCCACTTCCCTCTTCTCGTCTCCTCCTCTCCTCTCCTCTCCTCTCCTCTCCTCTCCTCTCCTCTCGTTTTCCTCCTCTTTTCTCTTCTTTGTTCTTTTTTCCTCATCTCTCCTCGAATCTTTTTCCATTCTCCTCACTACATCTCCTCTCCTCGTCTATCCTATCTTTCTTCTCTCCTCTACTTTTCCTCTTCTCCTTTCGCTTTCTCTTTCTCCTCTCCTTTGTGACCTTTCGTTTCCTCTCACCTCTTTTCCTTACTGTAGACTCATCAGCGATGAAATACTAGAAAACCTATTTTTTTTCTTTCAGAAAAGAATTTTGTCATTTGCGATATAAGTGATATTTTTAATAATTTTATACAAAAATACTTGTTTATATTTCTTTCGCGTGTTTTATAAATATCTATTGTGCATGTGGCAACCCTGAAATTGAGCCTAACTCTGCACGCAACCCACCAACGGCTTGTGTAAATTGGGTTGCCTAGTTTAAAATGTCGTTGTCCTAAAACTTTTGAGAGACACTGTACAAGTATTACTATTACAAAAATTAGTGGATCACTTTGAAAATGATGCATAGAAATGAAAATTTGGTTAGAAAATTAATATTTGATGGTTGTATATATACATTTAAATTTCTCACGGTTCCTTTGAAATTTTGATTTAAAAATTGTACCTAATTAGTATTTTTCAGGAATTTTGAACCATTTTCAATTTTTTGGAACCTTCTTAAGTATTTTTTACTCTAATTTATTATTTTTAGAACCTATTTTAGGATTTTTAGAATCTATTTTAGGAACCTAAAAGTACATTTTGTAGAACCTAAAAATCCGATGTCTGGTAATTACAAAGTTAATCCTTTTGAGCATGGTCACATCGGATCCAGTATCCGTTCAACTTTTACACTTTTAATGAGACAATAATCGTAGCAGGCCCGTAACCAGGCAGAGGCCCCATCTGGAATTGCCGTCAGCCCCCCCCCCCCCCTGACACTGAGATCAGCCCCCTTGACATTAGGTAAAACTATTTTGTGGAATTTGTTTGCAGTGAAGAGTGAAAATTTAGACAGCAGCTATTACTGTATTTTGCTCACAACTTTGGTGAAGGATAAATTCACAGAGCATGAACAGCAGCTATTACATTCGTTCATCTTGTTTATAAGAAGAAGTCTTAAGTAGCGGCAAGTATTTAGGAGATTCTCTTCTCTAGACTTTAGAAAGTTCCTTCACAGGGGAGCTTCTTTATCTGTACCTTCGTTGCCCCTGTTCCGACCTCCCATTTATACAGAAATCTGTGACTTTGACGTCATTATGCAGATTCCCTCTGAGTCAAAGGTCAACAGCTCCCAAGTTTTGGGAACGAAGGGGAGTTATTGTTTCAGTCGAGGGGTGGAATGTACGCTAGGCACTATGATTGAATATTGTCCATTTTTTGTTGTGTGATAAAAATATTATCTGTATCATCGAACTTAGTATGGAGTGTGTAGTAAGGGATGATTTCAGTAGCAGCCAATTAACTCTTCAAGCGATATTTTGAAAGACATAGAAAAAATGTAGTATTTTTGTGATATTCCTAAACTTTATGTAACTTAATGAGCCCCCTCCCCCCACACAATTTGAAAAATGGACTTGGTTTACAAAACCCCTGATAATCCGTGAGCCCCCTGGAGATCAATTCTAGCTACGGGCCTGAATCGTAGACTCGTATGTGTAGAATATCCACCTTGGTAGTTTCAACCACATCTAGTTCATTCTCATATATTACTGTGCATTGGTAAGTTAGACTAAGCTATGCCCTGTCCCAGCTAACTGTAGACCAAGGCGTCGCACGGCGACAGACAAGCAAGGGAAATCGAGTGGTCAGAGCCAAGCAGTAGCTACACACCGCTCGAAGGCTGGTGACAGCAGTCGCTCCCCCCCCCCCTCCACGCAATTCCGTCCCTCTGGCATGTTCATTGGTGCAGCCGTCTCGCGTCACTACTTGCGCAGAGACTTGTTTTCGTTCGTCTGTTCCACAGTTAGCTGGGACAGAGTATACATTTTAACATGGAGATGATGACTATGTTCACCTAAGTTTCAATTTCAATGCGTCTTTTACTTCACGATCCATATTTTAGGGCCCACGACCACAGACAAATAACTGTTGTACGTGTAGCTACTAGTGGGCTTCCAGTGTATACCCCTCGTTTTGCCTGTTCGGGCGTCATTGCCCCAGTGAAGAAGCTCTAGATTCCGTACTCTATCTAGCGTCCTTCGTGTGAACTATTTGGCACTCGGGCGAAATCCCCTCTCTGCACCACTCTAGTGTGTATAATGGTGGAGTTTCACATGCAGAATGTATGGGGATGGAACCGTTGGAAAATACAGTATTGAAGAAAAGAAACAGAGTGGCTAAGATTTTGCTAGAATTTTCATTCTTTGTGCGTATTTCCCATCTAGACGCCGGCTTCGGGAAATTCCAAACGATCGTGTTCAGAAGTGGTTAATTCTTAATGTTTACCACACTATAATACGTGTCGGAAATTTCTTGACATTGACAGTCTTTATTTCAGAAGTGTAAAAGCAATCACTTTAAGGGGGTAGTATGTACAATTTAAGATTTTCACGCTGTATAGAAATTTCAAACATTTTCTGATTTAGTCTGGACATGACATATTTCCCGCCCCGAACGTCGGTATTCTAAAAATGTCACGGTCCGATCCCGTCCCGCGCACCCCTAGTATTTTTAATAACGGAAAATGAATTTTAGGCCACAGCTTCCTGACTACAGGGTATAATAGTTCTTGACTGATGCGTCTCTAATAGTTTGCGTAAACAAAGTCATTAAAATTCTAATCGTTCCCTGTTGTTACCAAAACACCGCATGAAGTCAATAAAAGAGCGCACGGCACTACGTTTCTGGCGAATTTCGCCGAAATGAAACAAACTGATTTTGTTCTATATCGTGGTCGGTGAAACACGACTTTATGTTTATCGACTATGAAATTGAAAAGCTGAATTGCTTTCTTCTAATTTCCAATTTGAAATTAACTACGCAAACTTCCAGGAATTTTCGAAGGCGAGTCACCAGTTCGACTCCACTCTGCTACAGTAAAATGTGTGACAGTAAAGAAAGCACTCAAAGTGTTGACCAAAGCAGAATTTATTTTAAGATAACACACTACAAACGTAACGTTTCCACCCTCTAACAGGGTCTTCTTCAGACAAAGATTCACACTAAAATCACTAATGTTAAGTGTGAATCTTTGTCTGAAGAAGACCTTGTTGTAGGGTGGAAACGTTACGTTTGTAGTGTGTTATTTGACAATAAATTCTGCCTTGGTCAGCATTTTTATAGTATTTTATTAAACATGGACATAGGCGCCGACTCCATGGGGCTTGGGGGGCTCGAGCCCCCCAGTGTTAACGATGTGGGAGCAGAGCCCCCCAAATAATTTTGCTTAAGAGGATCTAATTTTGCTTCTCTTGTAAAGTTTATTCTGAATTGTGCCACATGAACTTAACTTTAAATACACATTTGAAATGTTATAGACCATCAACTTTGGGGGGGGGGGGGGCTATGATCAGAAACCGCAAAACACATGACTTATTACTATATACTAAGTATATAATTATGAGTATTGTTAACATTTTTACTAAAAAGAGTTTCAAAAGAAGATGTGCATGAACTAGGAGAGTGGATGGGACGTTCGAGCTACAAATGGCTCTCACGTGACATTCAGAACGAGATCATTGATATATTAGAGATCTGTTTTGCGCTCCGTGGTAGCAGATATTAAAAGTCGGGAATATTTTGCTATTATGGTTGACGAAACTTGTGACATATCCATCCGTGGACAATTGACATTTTGCATTCGAACTGTAAATAAAAATTTTAATATTTTTGAGGAATTCGTGGGCTTTTACGAGATTCCCAACGCTGAGGCCAAAACTTTAAAAAGGGGAGGGAATGAGTCATTCATTAATTTATTTCAGTGATCAGAGCCCCCCAATAATTTTGACAAGTCGGCGCCCCTGAACATGGAAACAAGGCTTAATAGTGTTTAGGCCTACCAGTAAAAAAGTTTTTAAATGTATATACTTTTTTATTTACTTACCGGCCCCCATGGCGGAGTGGTTAGCACAGCACGCTACGACACCAGGAGTGCCGGGTTCGAATTTATCAGTTCAATCACTCATCCCCATCTTCGCAAATTAGCCAAAAGTGGCACAAAATCAATCAATCAATCTTTTATTTATTTATTTCATTGGAGTTGCAGATACAGTTCTGAACGACCATTTTTACGCTGAAACTGTACCTTCAACAGCAATAAAAACAATAGCAAATCAAAAGTAACGCAAGATGTACCGGAAAGAAATTACAAGTAAACTTACTATGTTACGAGATTGTCGGAAACTGTGTCTTGGCAAGAAAGAGCTATACATTGGTTGGTTACAACAGTTGGTCATTGTTCGATTGAGGTAGTTTATTTTACGTCACTTCTCCGTCACTGTTGGCTGATAGCGACGACGAGGATTATGGGGTTAATGAGATGGGTGCGGGGCAATCACAAACACACAGGTACAAAACACAGCACGCCACAGAAGATTATACTGACTACGAGGCCAGGCGCCAGAGCCTCGTTAGTCTACAAAATGCATGCTACGTTTAAGAGAGGTTGAAATTTGTGGCGTGTTAGTATAGTGTGCGTGCTCGAATGTTAAATTGATTCATTAGGAATTCGGTTTTAATTTTACCACCGATGATTTTATGTGAATATTTCATGTCTTCTGATTCACGACTAGTGTGTGGTGGCTGTATATTCAAAGATATAATGGAGGTGTCTCAGAGACGGCGAGGCAAAAAAGCTAAGGATAGAATGAATCCTGGAAAGATTAGTGTTAGTGCCGACCCCGTGGTGAAGTGGTTATCACAGCAGGGGTCCCGCGTTCGAATCCGGCCCTGGACAATGGACATGGATGAACTTTGTGAGTGTTTCTTCACAGTTTCATCATATCAAAACTAATCCTCATTTATTTATTTATTTATTTATTTAAAGGCATGACACTACAGGCAAATGCCCATTTACAGTGTCTTACATTATCACATTGTTTGTTACACAGAATATGCAATCAATAGAATCGATAAGGTACAATAATATGATAATATGTGTTAAAGTAATATAAAGAAATAAAATGAAAAGGGAATAGAACCTGACAAGTGAGGTTAAACCTTACTCAGGATATGACAGGAATAGTAACAGAGATAAACAAAACTACCAAAGAAGAAACATATGAGCCACGTATTACATATAAATGATGAGGTATAGACATCATGATAGAAACTAGCAAAAACTGGTCCTTAGCATTAATTCTTTCACCTGAAGAAACCAAGTACGTACATAGAAAATGACTGAACTACTAAATAACGTCAAGTCTTGTGTTGAAAGTGAGTTTCAATTTCCTTTTTGAACTTTCGTAAGCTTGAAAGATGTCCACCTTATCAATGATTTTGCAATTTCGTTATACAGCATACACATTTTCCGAATGGGTGCCGCATTGGCTGACTTTGTTAGAACTCGCGATGCTTGAAACAGCTCTCTCCGCGGTCTTATCTTACTATATGCTATATAAAAGGGGATTTCTGAGAGCAGTTGAGAGGAGTGTAATCTTCACGATTAGCCAAAAGTGGAAGAAAATCGAAGGAAAATAAACAAAACCAATCGAATAGTGTTAGAAACTATGGTCCAGATACGTGTTGTGTGGCGTAGAGAAATGCATTATAAATGTTATTGAATAACATAATAACTATGTGACAGAAATACTTACCAAGTCTTAAATTAAATATTCTAAATATGCTTACTTAGCTTTTGTTGTATGATTGAGGGTTATTTATATCCGCCAAACGTACATGAATGCAAGGATTAGATTAGGATCAAAGGGCTTTGAATGACAGAACCTGAGATTTATGCATACTACCATTTAAAAGAATATGCATAAAATATTAATCAGGAACTTCACTTTTCAGTAACAACTGGACTTTACATCCTATTTTTTTTTATTTAATAAATATTTTATTTTTTATATTTTTTGATATTTATTACCTTGGCAGGACAGTTGGCTACAGCCGGATTGCGCACACTTTTCCCGTTTTATCAGTAATATCTGATAAGTCGTTGACAAGCTGTCACAATGTACAGGATTGCGCACAAAAAAATGAGGCGATGTTGTCAGATGTAAAATGTTCTCAAGCCGTTCTCACTTCTGTTGTGTTTGTTTGTGTGTGTCTGTGGACTTACACGCGTTTTTGCAGTCATTAACATAACCTAACCTAACCTAACTTTTGAGTTTGAGTAAATTGGTATGATTTACTATTTTATTTCTAATTTCTCTATCTTTTCTTGTCTATAGAAAAAAACAGTTTTGCGCACAGACTTTAAAGCTATCAAAGTGGCAACGTTCGATCAAAATCGAACAGATCAGTGAGATTTGTGCGCAATTCTGGATCTAAAGTGTGCGCAATTAGGTTGCGGCGGGCGGGACAGTTGTTTTTATACACATTTTTAGCGATCTTAACGACTTGCTCTTACTTCTCTATTCTTATACACTCTTTTTACCTATTCATGTAATAATAACAACAATATGAATTAATTTACCTACTTTAATAATTATTATTATGAATATACCTTCACGTATTAATTACACATAGTGTTATTATTATCATTATATTTGAGACAGTTGGTTCGGATCCCTCCCGAAATATATGTCTAGATAAGTGCCTTTTTATCACCTCTACAAAAAATATTCTGGAGGACAGCCTTTGATGGCAAGGCCGCAACGTTGTCCCCTAAGCTATGGGGAATGTCTTTAGTTTCCTTTACAAATTGCAGCAGCCGACACCTGCACGTTACAAGTGAGTCTCGTTTTATTTTTAGTCAAATTCATTCATTCATTCCTCTCTTCAGACAATCGCCGCCAGATGCTGAAACGCGGAAGGGGTGATGGGGGAGGGGAGAAAAATTTAGCCCGGAGGTTTGCGACAGGACTGGTATCGCCATCTCTTGATCATTGAGGGAATTAACTTAGGAACCCCTACACTCTCCGGTTACTCCCGAGCTCATGGAGATTTCGATTTGAATGAAGTCCGGACGGAAAAGGAGGGGGGGGGACAGGCTAGGCTATGACGTCACCGGGAAGGGAGAGGAGGAATAGCGATCTTCCCTCGCAACCTTTATCAGAAATATTTATCAGCATTGTGTACTCCCAGTTTGTAGTATTTTTTCTATACGCATCTATACTTGATGACGTATGCGTGGATTGGGTGAACGAAAAATCCAATGAGGTTCTCTGTACGTGTGTGCGTGTGTGTGTGAGAGGCAGAGGGGAAAACACCTGGGCTTTTGATGGTTTTGGACGGAGAGTAGGAAAAGGGCGTAATTCAATCCCCGGTCGCCCTTTTTTGGGGGAGGGAAATTTCGTTACCGGCTACAAAGTGTTCCGGAAGACGTTGCAACGGCATATGAAGTTTATTTTCCAATACATTAGGCATAACTCGATTGCCTTGTCCAGTAAAGCGGTTTGGGTTTTCAAATACATATATGTACGCGTGTGTATATTTACATGAAGGTCCGTAGTCGGCGAGATGTACCACAACGCCACATTCCGGATTAAGAATTGAGTTGTCGAAAATATAGTCTGCCGTTTTTCCTGCTTTTTATTCCCACTGTTCACGGACACGCATGACTTTTTTTTTTACCCCAACGTTATTGCGAGACGTTGTTGGGGAATAACCTGCGTGCGGTGGCGCGGGTATGGGGAGTGCAAAGGTACATATTTCACATAGATTTTTGGGAGAGGCTACATCCCCCACTCCTAAATCGTTTGATCCGAGTTGTGTCTCTTGTACGTACATTCAAATAATTTGACAGGCTCATGATAATGATGCCGTTCAAAGAATCTTGTTTTAAGTATGAAAACGCACATTATCTCCATATGCAAAAGAATTCAAACCATCGTGAACCTACAACAATACATTGTGCAATGGCGTGCCCAAGGGGGGAGTGGGGGTCCCCAGTTTTGCCCCAGTATTCCATAAAAAAAAGGAGAAAACGTCAAAGGCAGGAAAGGATGACAAAATAAGCGCTCACTACTGACAAAGGTATGTGCAACCGGGCACCTAACTGATATTGTGGTATCAAGTACCACACTTAATCTGTGCTCGGAAAGCTCTATAAGGAAGTAAGACGATGGAACGACGTCTAGAACTTTATTTGGGAACTGTACATGTTCTAATAACCTGTTAAGAACAATCCTGTAAATAGCCATAAAAGTTTATACCAATTGAAAATAATCATGGTTTTGTGAATATTACAAAGTTACGTAAATCTCACTTTAAAAATTGAAAGCTGTGTGTGTTTTGATATTGATAGAGGCTTGCCTATTTCGTTTTTGACGAAAACACGAAATGTGAAATAACACATTGTAATGTTAATTTTTCATGTTTCTAAAAGGTGTGAGGTGCATTTTCCTATCTTGTTTTGTCACGAAATGAACTGCAAAATGCGAAATAGACTCTTAAACACGAAATTTAGAGTTTATTTACCGACGCGACACTTTCTGAAGTTTGAATTGATTGATTGATTTGCTTTATTTTACCTCGCTTTTTGTGCCACTTTTGGCTAGTTTGCGAAGATAGGGATGAGTGATGATATGATGAATTTGATGAATAGACACTCACAAACATTCATGCCCAGGCCATGATTCCAACCCGGGACCCTTGGCGTTCGTAGCGCGATATAACCACTCCGCCACGGGGGCCGGCTAAGTTTGAATTATCCTGAGTTTCTGCAATTCACAGAAAATGTATTAATTCTGCTGTAAATATTTGAGAAGCAAAAATGGACCCCTTCTTACATGAATAAACTTAATACTCTGGTAACTACATAAATGTGCCATTAAAAGAGATATGTCTATTTTGTGTTACGAGTGCAACTTTTATATCAAATTTAGGATTATATTCACATTTCTAAAACCAAAATGTCATTTTATATACAACTTTTGGTCCGATTTTTCACCGCTATAATACCGAAATTGTATTTTAATTGACTCTGTTCTTGTACCGAAAGTTTGCTTTTTTATTCCAAAAATATGTGCCTCTAGGTATTGAATATTTATTTGAATTTGTACCCCCACCCCCCCCCCTTCGCATCAAATCCTTTCCCTGTGGCACTGCCTATGTACCACAAAGCTAAGTAAGCGTTCCTTTTAAAATAGGCAGTAAGGTTCTCATTGACAGGTTATCGACCTACGTACGATAATATGTGGGTGACTGCCATCTTTCACATATTTGTGCTTCAAAGTGACTCTGGAGGTACCCAGCCTCCTAGATTGACAATAGAAGGTTAAAGAGAGTTACAGCGAGAGAGGCGTGTACACAAACATTCTTGTAAGATATTCTTCAGCGACGTTTTTTATTGGCGTTTTGCCAATAACGTAATCTGAGCTGAGTAAATAATTCGATTGATTGATTTTATGTTTTTAAGTCCACTTTTTGCACAGTAAGGCTAATCGGCACTGGACCTACAGTTTAAAGTGGGATCCGAACCACTATGTGCCTTCAAAGGGTATCGCACCCGGGACCCCTTGATTACAAGGCGACGACCCTACCACTACGCCATCGGGGAGGCCCTCAGATAAATAATTCGAAATCAGTAGCGTAATGATGAAAATAATATTGCAACTCTATAATTATTTGTCTATACTCTGTCTCTGGTATCTGAAGAAAGCGAACGGAAACAAGTCTCGGCGCAAGGAATTACGCGAGACACCAATCAGCACGTGAGAGGAACGGGATTGCGTGGAGGAGGGGGGAAACGACTGCAGTTACCAGCCTTCGCAGAAACGTGTACTGCTTCGCTCTGCCCATTCGCTTTCTCTCCTTCTCTGCCGCTACGCGCGGCTTTGCTCCAGAGATTACGGGGATAGAGTTTATAGCTAGCTGCAGTACTACCATAGCATTGGTGGTTACATCTAATATTCCAACAGAATATCGGACCATATCTTGAGTCCACATTTTCGGATATCCCCCCTCCTCCAAAAAATCCTGTGTAGGTCTACGGGCCTGAATTGTAGTATAAACAAAAAAAATCTTCAGGCAGGCTTCAGGTGGCCAAGAGTGCAGTGAGCTGAAGCTTTTCGCAGTGGCGAGGCCTTTGATGGGTACACTTAGACTGAAATGCTCAGGAATGTAAAAAAGTCGTACGCAGTCAACTGCTAACTGAAAGAACAGCCATTCCTTGGGAAAATGCTGTTTTGGAAGCCAGTGCTTCGCAAGATTACATTCTTCGTACGATCAGGGAACTTTCTGTCAAAGCGAAACATCCCTCCTCGTCTTGAGGCTAACGAACGGGGCAATAAGAAATCGCTTTACTCACTGTTGGAAGGTAATGATATTTCCATTGACGTCAGCGTGGGTGTTGACGTCAGCAGGAAAGGACAAGATCTAAAATTTTCGAAGAAGCATGCAAGAGCATTTTCGTATACAAAACTTCGAGTGAACGCATACAAATGCTGCTTTTTTTTTACGTTGAAGGGGAATTTGCACGCTTACCTCTGGATCGCCGTCCGTCTACCTATCCTTGGAGGTTTTCTCGAGATTAACGTCGTCAAATTGTCGATGACCTGCTGCGAATACCTGGTTCATTTAAAATCGACACATTAGCTCTTCCAACATTCGCCGCCAGCGTCTAGTCCACATGTGTCTGGTATCCTGACTGCCGTGGTTCAACACCATACACACAGAACAGTAAACGCATTTAGAGAAAAATAGTGCATGAAAGCTGGAGTCTGAAGCAAGCGTCTAGCTGATTTTTATAAATGTTATTTATGTTATGGAAATAACAAGAATTGACCACTTTTAAGCACGATGCTTCGGGATTTCTCGATTTTTCGGTATCCCGAAGGTCACCTCATGAGGTTGCTATTGAGTAATTTCCTATGGAGTGAGTTGTTCAGTCTTGAGAACAAGTCAGGGCTGTATGACGGTTGGTCTTACTCATCAACACAAACAACAACCAACACCGTGTTGTGACGTAAGCGAGAACGCCTTCGTTGTTAGGTTTAGATCAGGGTTGTTAAAGGTCCAGAAATTTTAAATAAATTCAATTCCGGTCCAGGAGAGAAAATCAGCAAGCGTAAATGGGTTCTGGACCGTAAAGAACCTTTTTATCTGTAAAGTATTTCAATTCAGTCAAGGAAACTTTTTTCCCCGATCAGTTTAAATACGGTCCAGGAACCTTTATTCTAGGATCAATTTAAATACGGTCCAGGAACCCTTTTTCTGGATGAATTTAAATACGGTTCGGAAACATTTTTCCCGAACCAATTTAAATTCGGTCCAAGAACCTTTATTCCAGGATCAATTTAAATACCGTCCAGGAACTTTTTACTCCGAATCAGTTTAAATAAGGTTCAAGTTCCGTATTGAAATGAAACAATACGCAACTTGGATCGAATACGGACCTGACTATAAACAATTATCCACTTGTGAGCATGAAAGACTAATCCAGATGCTGGCTGTCTCGAGAATCTAAGGTACAAGGTAGAAATGGGCGAAACGCAAACGCTGCAGTCACGTTACCACTCTCCATATAGCCCCATTCTCTTGTGCGCGTTCCTTCAATTGGTTGTAGCAGCACTGCCGTTCCCTGTTGTAATATCTGCTGGGAAGACAGCAGCCTCACGTTACGTCATCGACGACTCCTATTGGCTGCGGTTCCTGGATCGGATGCCGGAGCAACACGTGACGTATTTGTTTGAACTCAATGTAATGTCACACTAATATAGTCCATTGCGTTATGCACAGTAACTCTTCGATAAGGGAGTTTTTGAACCTGGCCGACGAGAGAACAACAGCGTTTTGATTTATTCCCTGCGCTACGTTTTCTACAACCGCAGTGTGACATTCCAATGTAAAACGTACTTACTCGCGGACATTTTTAGAAGGCAACTTTTAATCGGTCAACCCTGGTCCAGGAATTGTAAATAAATTCAATCCCGGACTGGGGGAGAAAATCAGCAAACGTAAATGAATTCTAGACAGTGTAGAACCTATTCATATTTAAATCATTTCAATTCGGTCCAGGAACCTTTTCTCCCGAACCATTTTTGCGGATGAATTTAAATTCAGTCGACGAACCTTTTTTCCAGAATAAATTTAAATTCGTCCAGGAACCTTTTTTCAATGTAACAATACGCAACTTGCACCGAATTTAAATTGTGCGAGAAAAAAGGTTCCGGTCCTGCAGAGGAACCCAATAGAACCCATTAGAATTTATGGGTTCCTGGACCTTTAACAACCCTGGTTTAGTTCTATTAGCATACATATACTATTTGGGCTTGACCGAAAAGGTATGATTTATGCTAAGAGAACTAAACCTAACAACGAAGGTATTCTCGCTTACGTCACAACACGATGTTTGCTGTAATGAGTGATTCGTTGGTGGACCAGTTCCTATCCACACTTTTCTAGAATGTTCCTTATTGTGAGGACAACATCCGGCTTCGCGTTATCTTGCAGAATAAACTGACTCATTTTCTTTCCCCATTCCAAGGCATAGTTTTTCAGATCATCGACGAGTTGTCCAGGAAACCTACGCAACATGTTAGATTGAAGTGTGGCTTACAGCTGATGCGGAAAATGAAGCGATTACATCATCCTACAGGACGAGCAGGTAGAAAACTTTATGATCAGCCCTCGTATATGTAAAGAAGCATCATGGGATCTTGGTTGGACTGCTAAGTGACAACAAGATGCGACTTTTCCTGTGGCCCGTTCAGACAAGGAAAAACCTCGGCGCCGCCTTTCGATACAGTACAAACAATACAGAGCTTCAGCCGGGGGGGGGGGGGGGCTTATACGATTCCATAACATTGCACGTCCTGATGGAAATTTAGATTAATACGATAGAGCGTAGAATAACATGAACAAATCCGAAATAATTCCGGCTAATAGCGTAAATCGTTTATAAATTAGACTTTCGTTTTGCATTACGCGGCCGATTTCACCCGTTCTGACACGCGAAAACGAGTTAAATTTAGCGGAAAAACTGCTCGCAGAATAAAATCCAAAGCGTGGCATTTGTGTAAAGTTCTCCTTTCTTTTCGTCCATCGCCGTACTTGCAATGACAGCTGTTGGGACCATGTATCAGCTGCGAGCAAAGTGAAATGCGATAAAAAACATAGTGTATGACGCAATAAGGTAGTTGTGTTAATATAATTATTTTTCAGCCCTGTTGCTCATTCGCTTCAAAAATCGGGCTTCTGAAAGTGAGTTTATGCTCTTAATTAGATATCATAATTATATTACAATGTTAATTTTATACCAACAGAACTTTTAACCCTCGAATATGAAAAGTTTATAACCTCTAGGTGGAATGTGGAACGATGTGCTTTGTGTGTGTATGTGTGTGTCAGTGTCAGGATTCAGGTGTTGACCCGGCATCGTCAGGATGCTTCTTGGAAAAAATAGATAATCAAAGGATCCCGGGTTCGATATAAAATCCGTATCACTTTGAAAAAAATTATAAATATGTTGTCATATTTTCAGAAGGGATGAAAAAAAAACTAATTTTATTTCCATTCAAGTCAGACAATATATCCAAGTTCGCTTTAAAAATATTGGTGTTGGTGTTGCACCTTCCCCTTGCAATGATAATTCAGATTTTAGTAAACCATGTTTTCGGCCAAATATTTTATTAATTTATTGGTGTACTAAAATATGGATTTGATATGTTGCAATATTTTCCTATGGAATCCTTATTGTTTGGTTAACACTTTTATGAAATTTAAAAAAGATTGAATAATGAGGGAGATATAATTTTTTCCCCTGAGACAGTGCAGCTCACACATGAGACTGAGGGGTGTAAGGGGTGATCTTCCACGTAGTACACCCTGGACTACATTTTTCGGAAGAAACGAGGCTCTGGCGACTGGCCCTATGGCCAATATAATTCTGTCTGTTGTCCTGTTTTTTGTCCTTATGTGTGCTGAGTGGCCATTTACAGCCTCAGGTTTTAAAATAGCCTAAGTGCTGACACACCAAAAATTTTAAGAACAAATTCAAATTCAACTTGAGACTGAAAATGGAAGAAAAGAGGAGTCACTGAAATTTTTGGGGCTATTAAAATTAAACCAGACAATTTAGAGACAAAAGTAAAATAGGTGGTTTCTGACTACCATGGAAGGATTAAATGTGCCAACTTTCATGAAAATCTGAGATCATGGGTTCCAAAACATCTTGGGGGGGGGGGGGGTCAGGTGAACTGACGTGGAATTACCCATACCCGGTTGCGGCACGTTGTACAGTGTATACTGTAGGTCCAGTTCCGATTAGCCTAACTGTGCATGAAGTACACTTGAAACAAACACTCTTTTAAGAAGTATTAGAACACCGTTACCACCTCAAGCATACATGTATGGGGGACGAGTGTGTGTGTGGGGGGGGGGGGGCAGTTGCCCCCATCTAGGAATGCCGGAAAATTGCTTTCGTAAGGCGAAAAGTGACAGTTTCACATCAGTTATGCATTTATTTGAATATGAATGAATTTCTGTGGAAGCTGTTTTTCAAGTTGATTATTGAGCTAGACACGATGTTTGAAAACTATGATGAATAAGAATTTTCAGATCTCCATGCATTCCTTATGAACAAAGAAAAAAATGCAACTTCACTTGTTATAATAGATATTATTGGGTAATCCTGTGTTTATGGTAATGGGCAAATTATAATGCTGCAAGGCAAAGCACTGAGAAAAAGTTACGGCTAATGAAATGAGAATTTTCGACTTCTTCCTACGACAAAGCAAATCTTTAACGTGTCTTTCCGTTCATGTGTGTTTCTACTCCATCGGAACTTTGATATTCCAAAGATAACAAGTAAATAATAATCCCATTAGCGTAATGATAAGAACCTCGCGTCTGGCTGGACACGGAAACTTGACCTCGTCCTCTTAATTGTGTCACTGTTCTACCTTTCTGTTTATAATTTCAGTATATTTTTTTACTACAATTTCAACTTTATTTCCGTCTTGAAATCCGTCTTCTTTCTTATTCACTCTCTTTTTAATTTCTCTCTCTCTCTCTCTCTTTCTCTCTTTCTTTGGTCTTCTTTTTATTGTATTTCCTATTCTAATGTACGTTTTTTTTCATTACAGGTAAGTCCAGCTAATTACGAGGTGTGTGGAATATGGTACGCAGCTAAGGTAAGGAGACTTTGTGAATGGTGCTAATGTGTCAATTAGTAACACCACAGTAGTTGTGGCTTTTTCTTCAGAGAGACGTTCTTTTGGCGGTATTCTGTTTTTAAGAAAAAGCTAGGAGTGTAGCAGGGGGATCTATACCACACTGAGGATGTCTCGATTCAGGATCTGTGGAAATTCCATTGAGAATTGTCTCGATTGGGGATGTGTTCTGTGAACCGGTTTGCTAAATATTTGAGGTTGTCCTAACTCAGGATGTTATCTTGACTGGAGCCCTACAGTGGGATTGACCCATGGGGTAGACATTCCACTTGAATATGCACGTTCACGCGAGGTTCGCGTAGCAATGGAACGATATGATGCCTAACCTAACATAACCTATTTTTGTCTTTTCAAGGTGATTTGGGCTATGATCTCCCCTGCTCCTAAAGGTCCAAATTCTCAATAAACCAGTCTTACCCCCTCCCTTCCCTTAGGCAATTAAAGGACGTCCTCAATCCGGACAAATTCCACTGAGACATCAAATCTGTGATAAACACATACAGAATCGAGACACTTTTCAAAGAGATCCTGTATCAGGACTTCCTGAATGTGGACATCACCGGCACCAATAACTAGAACCATCTGACAAAGTGAGAGGTGGGGAGATGGCTTGTCACAGAATTAGAAGGAGAATATAGTGGTAAAGTTCTTCATCGGAATAGTTGAACAAACAGAACCCACCTTTGCAAATCTTTCAAGACATCGAACTCTGTCCAGTCTCCAAATAGGATCTTGGAGATCATGATCTTTCTATTCGCAGCAAGCCGTAGATTCGTATTTTGTTTTCAGAATTATGAGTTGGGTCCAGATTTCTAGGTAGCCAAAACAAAGGTTCGAAATGGACCGGAACAGCGTTCCGGTTCGTGAATATCTGGAACCTTCCCGTTCCGTGTCATCAGATATAGCAACAGATCGTTCCGGTTCATTAATTTTTTTATACACTTCACTACATTTTCATCTTCGTTGTGAAATAAATTGTTAATACTCTTTAATAATACATATTATTATAGCATTTGTATAAACCTCCCCCTACGTTGTTATCGCGAGGAGGCTTAGCAGAGAATGATGGCGTCTACGTTGCCTTCTTGTGTCTTGTGGTTCTAGTTTTTACTTTTTATTTGTTATTATTTCTCGTATATTTGGCCGACATCCGTGGTGAAGTGGTTAGCACAGCGCGTTTTGACGCCAGGGGTCCTAGGTTCAAATCCCGGCCTGCGCATGGGCCGGGATTTGCGAGTGTCCTTTTATCAATTTCATTATCATCTCTCATATTTATTGTCGTGATTAGCCAAAATCGACGCTAAATAAATCAAAATAAAAAATCGTACTATATTGTGGATTTGATTGTTCTAATCGCCGCCCTCCGTGGCGGAGTGGTTAGCACATCGAGCTACGACGCCAGGTGTCCCTGGTTCGAATCCTGGCCTGAGCATGGATGTTTTGTGAGTGTCCATTCATCAATTTCATCATATCATCGTCACTCATCCTCATCTTCGCAAATTAGCCAAAAGTGGCTCAAGAAGCGAAGTAAAATAAAGCAATTCAATCAATCGATTGTTCTAATAGAGGTATCCTCCTGCACAAGACCTTTACACAAATTGAGGTTCTCTTTTGTGGTCATTGTTTTTTTTTCCTCCTTTGATTTTTTTCCATAATTAGCCCAATGGTATAAAGTTGGAAAACATTTTCCCCCAGTTGGACGAGCTGATTAACATTCACGATTTTCGCCTGTTAAAATTTTAAAAAGCAAGAAAATTCCACAAGACTCGTGTCCAATATATTTTATATCATTTGATGTTTACGTAAATATTTTAATATTAACTACAGGGTGTTAATGAAGTTCCTGTACCATTACAAATAAAACATAGCTCGGAAACTACATGCAATAGAACAATGCTGTTAATTGAAAAATGACGGTTTGTTTGTTTAGTTTGGTTGCAGGTGTGATTCACCAAAATGACAACACTGCAAGAGAAATCACAATGCGTGCTGTGGTATGCTGAGTACAAATCACCAGTAACTGTTCTGCGAGAATTTCCCCATCGATACGGAAGAGATCCTCCGTCCAAATCAAGCATTATGAGATGCCTGCAGAGCTTCAAAGTGACTGGTAGTGAGTGCTAAGGACTTGTCTCGGAGTGGACGACCAAGTGTATCTGATGAAACTCTAGACAAAATCCAAACTGCATTTCAACGCAGCCCCCAGAAGTCAATTCGACGAACCTCAACCATCCACAAAGTGCTGCATAAGCGACCATTAACATTTACTACGACATGCTTGAATAGTACCTTCTTTCTCAGTTGGAGGAATTCCATCTAACTATAATTTTTCAACAAGATGGGGCACCCCCTCATTGGTAGGCGAGGCTATACGGCGGTCAGTGGTGTATACTGAGTCCAAGATCTGGGCTTTCTCACTATGTCACGTGGTCCTAGGCTATGAATAGAAATAAGTTTGCCAACTCCTAAGAAATCAGGTTGCTAACTCATAAGAAATCTTGTTACGAACTCATAAGAAAGCAGGTTACCAACTCATACGAATGCAGGTTACCAACTCATAAGAAAGCAGGTTACCAACTCATATGAAAGCAGGTTACCAACTCATAATAAAGCAGGTTACCAACTCATAAGAAAGCAGGTTACCAACTCCAGAATCACCATCATCATCTCACGGATATGAATAATTTTATTTACAATTTCTGATCGATTTTTCTCCTGTATAAAATTCTCTACCCTTCAGGCTTCGCAGATAGCCTAGCTAGCCTAGAATATACGCTCCTGACGGCGGTATACGCCATATGCCCTCTGGTTAACTTTACTCATAGAGCAGAGATTCCCAACCTTTTTACTTTCGCGGCATTGTTGGGAATGAGATTAAAAACTTAGGACACCCTTGTTAGATTTTTTTTTCAATTTTTAATCTTAAATCGAAGTGGAGTCTGTTATCAGGAGCAAGTTAAATTTATTGTCAAATAAATAAATACTCCAGTACTGGTGTTATTCATTTATTGAAATATAATATAAGGAAGAAACATCAGAACAGAATACAGTTTACTACAATGGAAATCACTCAAAAGAGTTTTGTTTTTGCTCTTGATGCTTAGAGCACAAATTTTCGACATCAGGCCTTACAGTTGGCAACGAAACACGCATATCATCCTCAAGGTTATGCAGTCTATTTCTTGCTCGCACAAATATGAAGTTGAAAAGGGCAAAAGTACGCCCGTTGTTTTCTTCACTAGGTTAGGATACTCCTCTGCCAGTCAAAACCAAAAAACAACAACCGATGCCTCACTCTTGCTGAACTTCCTAGCAGGGTTGTTAAAGGTCCTGGAACCCATACATTCTAATGGGTTCTATTGGGTTCCGCTGCAGGACCGGAACATTTTATCTGGCATAATTTAAATCGGTCCAAGTTGCGTATTGTTTCATTGAAAAAAGGTTCCTGGACCGTATTAAAGTAGATCCGGAAAAAATGTTCCCGGGCTGTATTTAAATTGATCCTGAAAAAAAGGTTCCTGGACCGTATTTAAATTGAGCCGGAAAAAAGGTTCCTGGACCGAATTGAAATATTTTAAACTTAAAAAGGTTCTTTACGGTCTAGAACCCATTTGCACTTGCTGATTTTCTCTCCCGGTCGAGAATTGAATTTATTTACAATAGCTGGACCTTTAACAACCCAGGGATTATTAAAGATCCAGGAACACATACATTCTAATCTATTGGGTTCCGTAACATGACCGAAACTTTTTTTCTCGCACAATTTAAATTCGATTCAAGTTGCGTATTGTTTCATTTCAATACGGAACTTGAACCCTATTTAAACTGATTCGGAAAAAGGGTCCCTGGACTGTATTTACATTCATCCGGAAAAAGGTGTTCCTGGACCGTATTTAAATTGATCCGGATAAAAGGTTCCTGGACCGAATTGAAATGATTCAAATATGAAAAGGTTATACACTGTCTAGAACTCATTTACGTTTGCTGATTTTCTCTCCCAGTCCGGGATTGAATTTATTTACAATTCCTGGACCAGGGTAGACCTATTAAAAGTTGCCTTCTAAAAATGTGCGCGAGTAAGTACGTTTTACATTGGAATGTCACACTGCGGTTGTAGAAAACGTAGCGCAGGGAATAAATCAAAACGCTGTTGTTCTCTCGTCGGCCAGGTTCAAAAACTCCCTTGTCGAAGAGTTACTGTACATAACGCAATGGACTATATTAGTGTGACATTACATTGAGTTCAAACAAATACGTCACGTGTTGCTCCGGCATCCGATCCAGGAACCGCAGCCAATAGAAGCCGTAGATGAGGTAGCGTGAGGCTGCTGTGTTCCCAGCAGATATTACAACAGGGAACGGCAGTGCTGCTACAACCAAGTGAAGGAACGCCCCTCGAGAGAATGGGGCTATATGGAGAGTGGTAACGTGACTGCAGCGTTTGCGATTCGCCCATTTCTACCTTGTACCTTAGATTCTCGAGACAGCCAGCATCTGGATTAGTCTTTCATGCTCACAAGTGGATAATTGCTTATCGTCAGGTCCGTATTCGATCCAAGTAGCGTATTGTTTCATTTCAGTACGGAACTTGGACCTTATTTAAACTGATTCGAAAAAAAAGGTTCCTGGACCGTATTTAAATTTATCCTGGAATAAAGGTTCCTGGACCGAATTTAAATTGGTTCGGAAAAAAGGTTCCCGGACCGTATTTAAATTCATCCGGAAAAAAGGTTCCTGGACCGTATTTAAATTGATCTGGCAAAAAAGTTTCCTGGGCCGAATTGAAATACTTTACAGATAAAAAGGTTCTTACAGTCCAGAACCCATTTACGCTTGCTGATTTTCTCTCCTGGACCGGAATTGAATTTATTTGAAATTTCTGGACCATTAACAGCCTTGATACAAACTGACAAGTCACAAAGTCACTATCAAGAACAAAATAAAATACAACAGCATGTTGTACTGTAGCCTTTACGGTTCAATTCAATCATTATAATAAGCAGGGGACGGATTTATATGTAAATAGGCTACATATTTATGATATTTATGTATGAAGCTGAAATCAGTTATATTTCGTATTATCTTTGCACATCGTGGCAGGTAGACTCGAAAAATGAAGTATTTATTTTCCATATTTGTACAGGGAGGTTATTTCAGTCGTTCACCGCCAGCGTGTCGGCCGTTCGGCGGACTCTTCATGCAACAGGTCCCGGCAAATTGCGTTCAGGAAGTCCGTAACAGAAACCGCTTGTTTTGTAATGTTTCCACTTTTCACAATTACAGTTACAATTACAATTGAAATAAGCACGTACCTTGTCGCAAGGATGCTGGAAAAGGTGTCCTCCCAAATACAAATATTTCTGGCACCTTATTTCTGACATCTAATCTTAGATTAGACATCGCTACTTAATCCTCAGTTGTCAGAAAGGGAAGACAGCATCCCGGCGCATAAAGCAAACCGAAAGCGTAAAATTATATTTAAAAGTAATAATAATGATGATCTCTAACCTCCTGTGTTATAAGAGATGTTGAAAATGACCTCCTTCAACAGCAATACAACACGTTTCTTAGGTTCAAGAGATCCTGTCTATCGTAATTCCCTGACCACTTTTCTGCAAGAATTCGTTTTCACGTAATTATCGTACATAAAAACTCTCTGTTCAAGACTATATTTGTTTAACGACATAAGTAATGAATGAATAACAATTAACACACAATAAAGCACTGGCCATGAGTAGCACATTACAATAACACAGTATACGCAACACGCGTACTGATAAACGCAAACAGAAGTGAACATGAACGTACACTGACGTCTGGTAGCCGACAGTGTTGCTAACCATTTTTCGGCAATGTCCCTACAGACGTAGTCAAAATGTCCCTACAACTGACCAAATGTCCCTACGCCAAGTAAGGCGACTAAAAAAATCATCACCTCATGAGCATGCAAAACAGAAGATAAAATATACACATTTACTTACCAAATCTTTCTGCTCGGTGCTTCCAGAATTAATGAAGGCGCGAATTTACATTTGCCTATCCTAACTTAACCTAACCGTACCTGAATGGTTCGTGGGGCTATCCGTCAATGGTTTGTTGGGCTACCCGTGCATGTTTTTTCGAGCCCAAATTTTAACTATGTTTGCCTTGCCTAACCTAACTTAACCTAACCTTACCGAGAATGCTCAGTGGGGCTATTCCTGAATGGTTTTGCGGTAATTGTGATTACGAACCGATAAAAAATATTATTTTCGTAGCACTTTAACGGCAAACGTTCTTCATCATCGAAGACGCCATTTTCGTATCCTGCAATTTTATGATTGATGTAATGTTGCCAAATTTACCTGTAATCAAATCAGTTCTTCTACATCGTGATTGTCGCTGTCACATGTAAGCACGTTCTTTGGGCAATATACTGAAATCCATAAGTTTATTAATTAGCCCACAGCCATCCTCCTGCACACTCCACCTAACAATCTGTACAACAACAACAACTTTTTTACTGTTCTCTTCCGCTATTCTTACACAATCCATGCTATCCAAGTATGAAATCAACAGGGTGGCAACGCTGTAGACAGCGTAACTAATTGTAATTTGTTCATATCAACAAATATGGCTACCATACTTGTATACGGAGAATCATTGCGAGAATTGAAAAGCTTATTTTACAACTTCTACACGTTAATGAACATTTTTCCCCCTCACCCCAACATGTTAATTTGAGATAAATCATCACGAATAATTATTTCGTGAGTATAAGACGTAGCATAGAAATTACAGAAGGGTCCGGTATTGTAAATTCTTGCCTTAATGAATAATAGGGGTGTGCGGGACAGAATTTTTTGGGTCGGGACGGGATCGGGACGGTAATTTTTTTAAATCCCGACATTCGGGACTGAAAAATTTGCAATTTCCCGACCAAGTCGGAAAATTTTCGGGACGGGAAATGTTCGAAATTTCCCGAAGCACTGGAAATCTCGAATTTTACAAGTCATTTTCACTTTAAGTGATTGTTTTTGCATTTCTAGAATAAAAACTTACAATTTTCGATAAGTTCCAGAAACTTACAAGGCAGAAAAGGTCGAGAATTAACGACTTTTTAAAGTAAAGCATCCCGCACACCCCTAATGAATAACGTTGAGTCGTTTACTGTTGATTATGTTATTTGAAGTCATACATGCCGCTGCTGTGCAGAGATAGATGTTGGTTGGTGATGCTGTATTTCCTGCAGTCTTGAACAATTGTGGTCCCATTATATTTCCCTTTTTTGTTTTTGTATCACTTAACATTGAAAATATTCTTTCCGTTTCCGCGTGAAAATATTCTTTCCGTTTCCGCGTTAGAATGTGGCAATGTTAGCACTATTTTCGCGAGAGTGGAAATGTTTTCAAAAAGGAACTTGCCTTGAAAGTTTTTGGTAACCGATAACATGTTCCAAAATTCTGATGGAGATTTGTTAGTTAGTTCTTTTTTCTCCCCCTCGCTAAAGTATCCAGATAAAGTAATTCATAAAATGTCATTTACCAAGATTGAAAAAAGTACCTACGTTTTCCCTCATTTGGCAAAATCTGTCCCTACGTTCCTACGCGGGCGAAATTTAGTGAAAAGTCCCTATGCGTAAGACATGTCCCTACGGTTGGCATCACTGCCGACACGTGCAGTATGAAGCGCCGTCCTCTCGCGGCTGACAACTCCCCAATAAGCTGTCGCGACAACTGAGGATAAAGTAGCGATGTCTAATCTAAGATTAGATGTCAGAAATAAGGTGCCAGAAATATTTGTATTTGGGAGGATACCTTTTCCAGCATCCTTGCGACAAGTTACTTGCTTATTTCAGTTGTAATTGTAACTGTAATTGTGAAAAGTGGAAACATTACAAAACAAGCGGTTTCTGTTACGGACTTCCTGAACGAAATTTGCCGGGACCTGTTGCATGAAGAGTCCGCCGAACGGCCGACACGCTGGCGGTGAACGACTGAAATAACCTCCCTGTACATATATTAGGTTTTGACTCATATTTTACATATTTTAGTTACTTTTTACATATTATTTCCATATTTCATAACATTTCTCAACATATACTCCATATTCGCGCAGTAATTACATGTCCCCGTGTGACAGAAAGAGTTGGGTTAATTTTTTGCTAAGGGACGTTACACAAACGAAAGTTTACGACCTTTTTTTATACCCTCCAATTGCGTTAAGTACAAGTTTTGTATCGTCTGAACAATAATGCCCTTTTTTTTTATTTTTCAATTTTACTCCTCACAACTGTTTGCTTTTGTTATTGTAACACACTTGAAATTCCTGTTTATTTGCAATTGTTGTCAAGAATAGAGAATGAGGGCTCAAGAATCGGCTCCTGGTTGTTACAAACGTTATTTTGGCAACGTTGGAAGAGAGTCCCAAGTTCGAGCAGCCCATTGCTAACCCCGCCCTCATTACTACGTAGTTGCGCGTCAGACAGTAGCGCCAGATGCAACGATTTTGTGGTACACTGACGGAATTCGCTTCTGGTTTCTTTTCAAGACAGTCACGGTAATAGTTATTATGCCGATACTGTATTTTGTGTAGGTCGTGTGGTGTCTTACATAATAAAAAAGGTAAATTTTTACATTTTTAAGTCAATATTTAAATCCATATTTTGGTTATGTTCCCTGATAATAAGCGTTTCATATATAGTTTTTTTTTTTCTATTTTAAGAATACATCAGCATCATAATCATTATTCTACCATCAATTACATTTTTTGTAGCAGTTAAATGATTTCATCCATGGAAGCATGGTCTACACATAACGTTTCACAAAACTTAGCGTGTACGCTCTGGAAGTTTTGAGAGTACAGCACTGCGGCCACTAGGGTGCGAAATCCCGGGGGATGGGGGGAATTCCCCCCACCAACAATCTTGGCCTGAAATTTCCCCCCAGCAAATTCTTCCGGGGGGGGAGAGTTTTTGTTTTAACAACAAACATAAACAATTAGTTTGGGATTCGAATATACTTGACTGGAATAATATCGAAAATATACAAAAAAAAAAAAAAAAGAACGGACAACGAAGAGCCTCATCTCTTAGGACACTGAACCTACCAATCCTCAGAACACAGAAATAAGACCGACTTGTTATTTCTTCTCCATTTATCATCGTCTTTCGTTAGCAACCACGAAGTACGAAATATATTAATAAAACACGTAATAGCATTTATATGTGAATTTTATACAGGAAACTATTATCTTCTTAATATCTCTTAATTTTTGCCCCTCCTCCCTTACGCAAATTATTGTTCATAGCATCAGTAGTACATTAAAATCTTCAATTTGCAATTACATTTTGAATGAAAGACCGTCGATCTATATTGTATATTTTATAATATAATTTGATTATTTAATAATGACATATATTTAATGACATTATATATATATATATATTAGACCTATTGTGTGTGTGTCTGTCTTTCTGCTCCTTTTCACCAATCTGCTGTGACGTCTCACCCTGGCCCATGTTTCTGGAGCTAGAAGCTGCTCTTTACCTGCGCATTTCTATTTGAGATTTCTTTCCTCCTGAATCTTCCACCTTGAGAAGAAGTTTGTTCAGCCGGGAATTGAACCCACATGCCTCAAGTAACAGTCAGCTACGGACTGAGCGGAAGTTTATAACGTGTTGACTTGACTCCCGAAGAGAAGTCGCCATGAGGTCGAGACGGGATTCAGCACTTTTCCAGTTGAGGAGGAAGCAACACGGCTCCACACGCAACGACGGAGAAGCATGTGTTACACATGACCCTCCCGCGCCTTTCCTCCTTTCTTCCCCCTCCACGAGCTGCCTCCGTCGTCCTACACGTGCAGATCACGTGTCCGATTGCCACCGTTGCGTGCAGCGCTTATCATTTGTTTCCCGGCGCATTGTGGGTCACGTATCCCGCGGGGGGAACACGAAACAGTACTATGCACGTCAGTATGTGATCACGACGAACTGTAGCAATAAACTTTATGCTAGACACCCAAGTGCGGAGATGTATCATGTATGCATTTCTTGCGATGAAAAATACTTTGTTTTCAAGAACCACATGTATGATAGCATGGGCGGATTAGAGAGCCATCCCCCCCCCACCACCACCAACACACACGATAAATTAGCCATTGAACTTTCCGGTACAAAGGAATTTTAGTTGTTTATTTGCGTTTGAGTATTAAGTGTACATTTATTAATTTGCCCCCAACAGAGAAAATATCTCCATTTACAGGAACACTGCTATATACATTTTTGTATTTAAATAATGAGCATATATAAATAACAATATACATACATACATATAGTAGTCATACACAAGCACACACAAACATATATATATACATAATATAATAAGGGAAGAATTACAACTGTATACAAATGGAACATATATCCATCCTCATGTACATACATACTTCAATAATTCCTAGAACATAACCTTAATCTCCCATATAAACAATATCAGCCTCAATCGTAGACATAATTACATGGGTTGCATGTAATAACATTTAATATTGAAGAGAAATAGTTAATAACAAAACATGTAATGCATAACATGCTTGATCACTATAAATATATATAAAAAAGTAAAAACAAAGACAAGGTAATAGTAGAGGAAATATACGGTTTCACCCGGAAATAATTGCAACACAAATATTTTTTGTGCCAGATTGTGCTGAATGATATAGTGAATAATATATTGAAAATCCGCCATCCAAATGTTTGGGGAAAATCCGCCATCTTGGAAAATGGCTGCCAAAATTCAACTTGAATGTTTAAAAAAAATTAATATCTCGAAAACGGTGCATTGTAGACAAAAAGTGAAGATAACCAAAATGAAAGAACAGAAAATTTGATAAATTATGGTTTTGTTTGATAGAACTACCATAAATCTTAATTGAATTCGAAAGATTCAAATAATTTCTTTAATTTTTAGAATTAGTGTAAAAGTTGGTTTCTGACACTAAAAGCAGAAAATATGTAAGAAACTATGTAATTTACGTCCGAAAGTTACTGAATCAAATTCATAGCTTATGATTTCCACTAGAGCTTGGAGTTTAATGCAGAGTCATGTGTTTCCCTAAATTTACGTGTTACATTTCATATGATATTGGTTGATTGATTTATTTATTTTACTTCGCTTTTTGTGCCACTTTTGATGATATGATGAAATTGATGAATGGACACTCATAAACATCCATACCCAGGTCGGGATTCGAATCAGGGACACCTGGCGTGGTGAGAACGTTCGTAATACATTGGTTTCTGCAGGGTTTCGTTGAGGTGGCGTTTGCTACTTACATGTTGTTTTTGTTGTTCAAAAATGTATGCACAAAGTAGCGGCGATTAGGTGTCTTAATTTAACAAGAGGGGAGGGGTGGGGGTGGAGGTGCAAGCATGATTTACTTTCCACTGACTGCAATTAGAAAGAATCGTATTGAAAATGAAATTCGGGCAGAGATGATTTTGGCTCAAATCTACTGGTAGACAAGGCTTAGAAGTAAGAGACCATAGTGCGGGGGCAATTGAATTCAATTAAGATTTATGGTAGCTCTATCAAACAAAAACCATAATTTAGCAAATATTCTGTTCTTTCATTTTGGTAATTTTCACTTTTTGTCTACAATGCACCGTTTTCGAGATACAATTTTTTTTAAAATATTTAAGTTGAATTTTGGCCGCCATTTTCCAAGATGGCGGATTTTCCCCAAACATTTGGGTGGCGGATTTTTAATTTTATTATTCACTATACCATTCCTTACAATCGGGCACAAAAACCTTTGTGTTGCAATTATTTCCGGGGTAGTCCCTTTTTTCCCGTTCGTTTCCTCTACTATAAATAATGTAGAGTAAAACAGATGTGTATACAACTATCTTATTTCAAGAATTGATCTTGATATTTTTGTGGAAAAAGTGGAAAACTATACACAGTAGGCTAACCGGGAGTGGGCCAACAGTTTAAAGTGGTATCCGAACCACTATGTACAGTCACTGGCAATAAAAATGAGACACCTAGATCTTAAAATACTCGCTTCCCCGCAACGCGTTACGTGGGTTGCACAACACGGGTATAAGTTGCCATTGAAAATTTGCTATTAAAATCCACTTTAGGCAACACTCATAACGTCTCGCTGGGAAGCGAGTATTTCAGTGTCTAGTGTACCATTTTTTTGCCGGTGACCGTACCTCCACCGGATATTGAGATCGAGACCCTTTGATTACTAGGTTACGAAATTACCACTACGCATTTCGCAAATTTAATGGCAAGGCATCCTCCAGAAACGTAACATCAATCCAGTCACATATTTTTAAATATAGGAAATATGCTTCAAACATATTATTTAATTGTTGAACGAATATTCAAAAAATGTAATACGGTAAGTTTGTGTGTGAAAAATCCAACTTTATTTCAGCGTGAAAAAGAACTAGCAGGTAAACACGTGAGAATTGTAGTAGAAATAATACTTGTTATTAGGAACTACCACTTTGATACGTAAGATGATTAAAATTGATATTATAACTAGTTTGCAAGGTCTAGAGTTGAGTAAATTTTTGTTTCCAATGTTACATTCACTGTATGGAGGCCAGTAACAAAAGCATGAAAGTGCTAATTGAATGTTGCTTCCGTTGTGCTGGAATGGCTACAAAATGCGGATAACGGATATTCGGATTTCAAATTATTCGATATCCGTTTCGGGTGCAACGGATAATCCGGATAAAACGGATTAGATGGAGGATTTGTAGAAAATCCGCTCAGTGAAATACGAAAATAACGAATAAAAGGATATATGGGGAGAGTCCGTAAAACGGATAAACGATAAACTATCCGGATAATGCATACTCGCGTATATTTTGGATAATCCGAATAACCGGATAATTCAGATAATCCGAATAACGGATACCAGAGTATCCGATATCAGGAAAGAAAATGTATCAGGATTTGGCCATCCCTAATCGAAACGTTTTCAAAATATCGGCAGATAGCAGGAGCCATCAGATCATTGTAGAACGTCCACATCTACATGATCCAAGATTACTTTCGAAAGTCCCGCTCGTATCAAACGACGACCCGGACGATCCCGCATTTTTCGAGGGTGGCGAGAGATCCTTATACTCCAATGATAAAATTAGCTGCATTTTTCACGATTATCGCCAGCTTCCGGCATATGCAATATGTACGTTAATGAACATGAGGGGAGATATTTTCAATAAGTCGGGCGAATAATAATAATAAAAAGGGGGAGGGGCACAAAATTAATATCGTTATATCCCGGAATCTAATTCTTCAGCAGCGATCCACTAAAAGGCTTTTCCGCCAAGCTTCTCCTAGCCCCTCGCGGAGGAAAAACTCTAGTCCGACTTAACCAGAAACACTCCCTAAATTATCCTCGGGGAAAAAAAGAACACGCCGAACTTTGGATTTTAATTGAGATTTCGGCATTAAAAAAAAAGCGGGGGGTGGATAAGCCATGGAGGTATTCGATGGAGAAAGAGTTACAGCCTCGTTCTTGCAGAAAGCGTCTGCGTATTAATAAACGGCGGTGGTAAGGTTTTCGGGGGGGGGGGGGGAGGGAGCGAGGGAAAGAAATTAAAACTAGACCACGTAACGGAAACGCCACCGATGTGTTTTCCGTTGCACGATCATGTTCCCTTTTTTTTTTTTCATTATTATTTTGCTTTGATTTAATTGAAATGTAGTGTGATGTCGTCGTCCCCTTCCCCCCCATTGTGCGCCACGGTTGTGTCACTTGCAACAGGAGTTCGGTGTAAAGACAAGTTATGGGCGATCAACCTCAAGCGTTAGTATTTTTACGTTTTGCGGGAGCGAGAGAGATTTTTCGCGAAATATTGGCCTGCGGATCAAGGCCGCCCGCGGGTTTTTTTTCGCAGGGGTAGAGTAAGATTTCATATCTTGCCCTTCACTCATAGAAACTATTATTGTTGTTGTTGTTATTATTATTATTACTTTACGAATCATAAAATTCCAATTGAATTGAAAATACTTTAGCGTTGTATACAAGTTCACACTCAATTCTACTCGTAGAAAGTGGAATCGCCTTGCTTACTTTCAAAAATCGTGTATAACTTTGGTGATGAACTTTTTTTTTTTATTTGTACTTTTTCACAATGCACGGATATCAAACAGAGATACTTAATCTACTGTCCTTCATGGTACCTCTGATCCATATTTTTGCATGCCGAAGGGTACTGTAAAAAGAAAAATAATTCAAAATGATGGGGTGTGAATTATTACTTTCTGATTCCAAAGGATCTTATTTCAAAGAAGCCAATTCTTGGTATTTCTCTGCACTGTAATAAGCAGGGAACGGAGATTTAGGAAAAATTTGCTAAATGTATAAATACATATTTAGTTATTTTCACCAAAATATGGATTTAAAATTGGACTGAAATATTGTAAAACTTTTACCTTTTTAATATTATAAGCTGCATAAAATACAGTACGCTCTTTCTGCTTAGAACTTCGTTGTTTGTTCGTCTGATGTTTACACCGGCTGAAATGTGCTGTTACACGAAGAATCTTTGAATAGCTGCAAAATAAAACTTTACCATCGGTCGATAAAACTTCATCTTTAAATTCCGATACGTTAACTCTCGAGTTTTAAAAGAATTGATTGTGTCTCTCTGGTCATTGTAACTATTACCTTGACTGTCTTGAAGAGAAACCAGAAGCAAATACCGTACGTTGGCCACAAATCGTTGCTTCTGGCGCTGCTGTCGGGCGCGAAGTTAGTAGTGAGTGTGGGGTTAGCATTGCTCTGCTCGACTTACGACCATCTTCCAAAGTTGCCAAAATAAAGTTTGTAACAACCACGAGCCGATATTTGAGCCCTCATTCTCTATTATTGACAACAATTGTAAATAAACAGGAATTTAAAGTGTTTTACAATAGCAAAAGTGCGCGAGTATGGAGTATATGGTGAGGAAATGCTCCGAAATATGGAAATAATATGTAAAAATAACTAAAATATGTAAAATATGAGCCAAAACAAAATATATATATGTGCAAATATGTAAAATAAAAACTGAATTTTTCGAGTCTACGTACATGCCATGACACGCAAATATAATATAAAATATAACTGATTTCAGCATCATAACTAAATATATATTTACATATAAACCCGTTCTCTGGTAATAAGTGTCTGAAAGTTTTTGAAATTTAACAGTTTTTATTGCAGATGTCCAAAAACAATAACTTGAAGGGGAAATGGTGTGTAGTGTAATATCAGTTACCTTTATCTGGCCCCTTTCGGGGTTCCTAGCGAGTGGTACAATTTAGGGGATGAGCTACTTCCCCATTGGTTCGATGCCCCGTTCTACAGGGTAGAATGCTAAGATATTTCCTTCCCAATCCCGTCCCAACCAATTTTTTTCTGTCTCGCACACCCCTAGTTACGGCAGTTCTCTCGTTTTTTGTTGAACGTGGCAGTTAATTGCTATAACTCACAGCCTATAAATCGCAGAAAACAATATTATTTGTAATAAATTATCGCAACAATTTTGCCATTCGAATTACTTTTTCAAGATATCTCGGGGGGAGGGACCTAGAACCCCTTACGGGCGCTTTGCTTTGATGTTATTGTTCGGTATCCGCAGGTGACGTTTGAGTCATTTTATTCGCCTGTGTTGCCGAATAAATATTCAAAATGTTCTTCTCAGAGTCAGCGAGACCTGTACGGCGATTCCCCTGCAGTGTGGGGCGGCCGTTACTTGACGAATACCACTCTTCAAGTCCTCCCGAGGAGAATGAAGGTTCAAGTTCTGTCCTAGAAATTGAACGTAACGCTAATTCCTTATGCGTGCACTTTAAGTAGCTTTATGTTTTAATATTATTATTATTTTACGTCACTTTTCTTCCTCTTGCTGAAGTTACAATGAGGGTGGATGATATAGAATAAAATTGGTTTCGAATATTCACAAGGAAACGTCCATGTTCAGGCCGAGACTCGAACTCGGAAACTTCGTTGACGAGTTTGTGATTCGACCCGCTCGCCACTGATCTGGTCATTAGACTATATTAGAATCAGATAGTTGTGGCGCGGACGCGCGCACACACGGAAGTAGCAGAAAAGCGAAGTAAAATAAACTAAATCAATCAGTTGATATGAAGTGGCATCATTATCATCATCCGAATTAACTTTTGAATTCCTGGGAAAATTTTGCAACCGATCTTCGACATTCGAATCTTTTTGAACGATGCTGATGACTCATTCACTTTTTCTGTTTATTTCTTCTTGATTGATTGATTGAGTTTGTGTTTTCCACTTCATGCACAGAAAGGGCCTCCCCGATGGCGCAGTGGTAGCGTCATCGCCTTCTCACATAAGTGTCTAAGTCGTAGGAAGACCGTTGCATGAGAGGACACTTCTGAAATGAAATATACGTCTACGTTCCTCCCTAGATCTTATGGATGAAAATTACCCCCTGGCCTCGAGAAGGAAAGAAAAGCACCTATGCAGTCGAGATTTCTTGGGTCCCTTGACAATGGCAGGGCGTTGTTCCAAAATAAACACAGCTGTGCAATTCCCGCTTGACGGGCAGGTAACAGGGCACGCCCCTCCCGTGGAACCACATAATCACGGAAATACCTTCGGACCCAAGGCCACTGGGAAGTACCCACCTGTGCCCCCCAAACTACCTGCACTTTTTTACTTGTGTATGTATTTTTTAGGGTAATGATTTGCAGGCCGGTAGCGATTGCTAAGCTAAGGGGCCTGGAGCCTAGGGCGCCATTCGAAGCTTTTTTTGTTGCCATTCGCCGACTTTTCTTCCACGAGATTGTTGCTATACAATGAACATACTGGCAGATGTACACGGTGTGTCTATAAAGTTTTTAGACTTGCTTAATAAAAAGTGTAAATATGTGAGACTTGCCATAAACCTTAGTTAGTCTTCGATGTACATCCCTCCTAAGTCTACACACTTAGTGGCATGGCTGTACAACAGTTGGATGTCCCTGTGAATATCTTCTTTTGGGATTGTGGCCACGTCACAACTTCTTCAATTTCCAAAATGGTGTCAAAACGTTGGCCCTTCAGGTGGGGCTTCAATTTGGTGAAAAAATAGCCAGCCAGTACCAAGTCCGGCGAATAGGGCGGCTGGTTTAACACGATCACTTGTCTCCGTGTCAAAAACTGTTGGACAATAATTGTGGCTTGGCGCATTGCCGTGCTGCAGGAACCAAGCACCGGATTCAACCAGCTCTGGTCTCACTCGTCGCAATCTCTTTAGCAAGCGCTCTAAAACGGATCCATACACAGCTACAATCATCAATCATCCTCAGTGACTGAGCCCGGTTTCCATTCAGTTTTTGTCGAACTTTTTCAACATTACTGTCAGTTCGACTGGATCACACCCTCGCTGGAATCATCCGCCACATCTTCCCGACCATCACGGAATCGACGATGCCAAATGAAAACATTGGGATGACAAAAGGATTCATTGCTGTAAACAGTTCTCAGCATATCAACGGTTTGTGAAGGTGTTTCACTGAGTTTTAAACAAAACTTAATCGTCACGCTTTGCTCTGTTTACATTTACGTAAATTTTCATGGTAATTTGCTTCGATATTTTTTACCCATTTAATCTTGTCTTGAAGAGAAAGCACCTTTTTGTAACGTCGTCGTCATGTAATCCAGGGATCCCGGGTTCGATACCCGTTGGAGGCACATGGCACAGTAGGTTCAGTCCCGATAAGCCTTTCTGTGCATAAAGTGGACTTAAAACAAAAGTAATAATCAAAATTGTCAATTGAAAAAGTAATTGCAAAAACGGCCAATTTTGATGGGATATTTGACTGTTTTGCTTCCTTGAAAGTAAGAAAGGTTAATTTTTAATTATTTTCTGTCTGAGATATCAGTTAGGTTTTATAAATATTTGGTAAATTTTACTCAGAATAATGTTTACATACATAGTTTACAGCGATGTTATTGTTTTCTACTGAGAACATTCTTCACACTGTATTGCTTACTTTAATAATTATTAGTAATTTTTTTGTCCTTTTACTTGTAGGCTTGTACTCTGGTAAAACACTGCTAAAGTTTTCTGTTTCCAAAAGTAGTGGTAATAGTACATTTTAAAAGATGTTCTTCAGACTTTAAGACATAACTGAAATATTCCTAAATATGCTAATTTTGTAAAATCAGAAATGCAACCTACGAATCTTTAAATGTAATCTATATTATTTTTTAAAGAGTTCTTCTTTGTTTCCTTATTTCAAAACTTGTTGGATGTAAATATCAAAAAGCATGGCATAAGAAGAAAATGACGCCAAACCACAATAATGCCTAGGGAGCCAAATTATCTAGCTACAGGGTTGATGATTTGTGTAGGAGAGAAATATATTAAAGTGGTGAGCTTCATGTCACTGTCAAGCTGCTTCTTGGGATCATTCGCGATCATGGGGATGAATGATGGAATAGATGAAGAAATAAATCAATGGCGGATTAATGATCTTCACTCGTGGGACGGCGTATGACCTTTCCTTGTGGTTCTCGCACCTAGGTTCTGAAGGTTAAATTCCCCAATAGGGGATGATCACTTTATTTTAGAAGGGCAGAGGCTTATTTATTGAAATTTCCAGTACATCGGAAGCAATTTTAAACAGGAAAGAAGCAATACTAAAACAGTCGAATAAATAACTGTGCAATACCGTTACTAAATCAGACTTTTTTTAGTAGGTTGGTGATACAAGACCAATAAGATATGTTGTTGAACTGATTCGGTAGCCTATGGAATCAGGAATGTTGTATCAGTGGCAGTCTGTGAGTTGCTGTGTGGAAAGCAACGTGGATTTATATAAATCAGGTGATTTTTTTGGGAAAAAAATCACTGATATAAATCACTTTAAATAAATCATTTACATAATAATCTACATAAGGATTTTGTAAACGACAGAATCACTTTTTGTGAAAGTACATTAATCTCTTAATCATTTAATGGTGTTTATTAGGCTATAAGAAAGAAAAAGAAAGGAAACAAAATAATGTACTGATTGTGTGAAGCCCATACGAAAGGAAATGTAACATTTAAACTGTAAGCACAAATTTTTCTTGATTTAAAATTCAATAATTTTTATGGGCAAAAATAGTAAACATTTTGTGTTTAAAAATATATAAATACTGATCATGTTAAACCATAAATAGTGTCATTATCATATCATTAAACTGTAAATAAACATGGCAGCTCACATATTATAAGTATACTTTGCAAACTATCAAACGACAAAATTTAGCTACAAGGACTATAAAGAATATTTTAAGTCACAATTATATAGTAGGCTACATCCAGAATGTTTTATTTTAACTGGAAGAAAAATTAGTTAAATTATTAATGTTTCATTAACACACTCAACAAACATTTCCATAGTAGGTTCATATATACAGAAACAGGAAAAAGTATATTTACATGTAATTTTTTATATGATTCAATCAAACTGTTCAAATATTTTACAGGGGAGTTTAATTAAAAAAAAGCCTTTCTATAAAAATATATATATATCTATATGTATGGCGCCAAAACCCATATAAGCATGTTTTCTTTTTTAAATCGATTTCAATAAGAAAAAACAATTTAATTTTTAAAAAATCATATGATTTTTATCCACCCTTGTGGAAAGTTTCCTTGTTCCGTGTTTTATGTCCAGGCAGTCCGTGGGATGTTGCATCTCAAGTTTATCTGTAATGTATCTAAGGTATTCTGGGGTAAGGTTTCAAGCAGATCTCTCTTGGGTAGGCATCTCAGTGTCTTGGATAGGAGTGTCTTTTATTGATCGACGATTTTTTTTTATTATTTGTTTTAAATGCTTCCAAGGTGTTATTTCTCAAATATAGGTCTCAAGGGCGGTGATATTGCTTTTATTTTAATTCTTATGTTAATTGACAGCTAGTTGCTAAGTTTTTACGTTTTAAGGCTGGCTAACACTCTACATTAATCACTCGGCCATGAATTCATAATGATTATTTTATAATCGAGCTTTTAAAAAAAGGTAAAGCTATCCACGTGGTATCGAGGCACATGGGGGTCTCGAAGGAAGGGCCTCATGCATTCGCGGTCATATGGAAAATGATGTGATCAGCAACACGTTACTGAAGCTTAACCCCTCTCCCCGGCTAGAGGCTGAGTGAACCTCAGAACTGCGTATGCAGGGACATTGGCAGGCAAATCTGAGATCATCCGTCCCCGGGTTTCGAATGTGGCTCATTCCCTACCGACTTTAAAACTTCATGTGTTTTTTATCCCACCGTGATGTTATCAATCATTAACTTAAATTTGTCAGTTTTACTTCAGGATAGACAAACATAAACTCTCATATCTTACCCGAGAACTGTGGCGACCAACCTGCCACGAAGGTCAACCACTGGACTATGCCATTAAATATTGCAAGTAAACGCTTACGCACGACACGAAATAATTTTCTAATTTCATCCGTGTCCGATTGATTGATTTGGTTTAATTTGCTTCGCTTTTCTCCACTTTTGGCTGATCGCGACGATGAAGATGAGTGATGAAATGGATGATGAGACACTCATAAAGAACACCCATGCCCAGACAGGGATTCGATGCAGGGACGCCCTCGTTGAGCGCTGTTCTAACCACTCTGTCAAATCACTCTTCGAGATGGAGATAAGTTGCTCAGGAAGCGAACGTGGTTTTTTAACGTATTCACTTACACAAGGCACTATAATCTGACCCTGGAAACTGTGAAGCAAGGCCGTTCATAACGGAAGAGAAGGGGAGAAACCGAGTTGGGCGGAGCAAAGCAGTGGATGTTGCTGCAAACAGCTGGTAGCTGCACCCACTTCCCTCTCGAGTCACCACTTGGCGCAGAGAGTTGCTTTCGTTTGCTCGCTCCAGATTCCCGACACAGTGTATAATTAGCGAAGTTGAAAATTGATTAGCCAAATATATTCACTAAACTGAAAGTGCCAAGTAGTCAGGTAGATTTCCCATCATTTTTAAAGTCATAAAAAGTAGCGAGCGGTCTAATAGAATCATTTGGGCGCCGAACTATAATTTCAGCTTGCTACCGCTGATTTCTTTCACTTGCCCCTCCCCAAGAATCAAGAGTCAAAAAGTCTTGGATACGCTACATCGTTCGACACTTGTCATAACAGCGAAACAGTCATAAATGCGATTCCCTATCTACAAGTGGAACCCATAAACGATCGCCTCGAGCTCATCTCTGCATAATTGTGAGATAGTCTTCTTATTTTACCTTCCACACTCCCGTGCGCGGGTTACCGTTGACAACCGATTATCCTTCGGACTAATATTGACAGCGTGTTCTTCCGAGAGATGCAAACAATGCGTCTTGGCTCGCTCTTTCATCGGCAGCAACCTGGGAACAAGCAAGAAGGAAATTACTGGTCTCTCTTATCGCACAATTCTCAAACACCTTATCGGGCAAGCCCCGCCCTGACGTCAGATTAAGGGCACGAGGAACAGTTTACACGGCGAGCTAGACTCGAGGAACGTACACTGCTCGTCTCCCACCGAATTTTTCCCGCGGCGATGGATGGATGGATGGTTGTAATAGGGGAAAAACATATCATTGCGCTTATGGGAGTATTATTTTATCTGTTCTCTTGGAAATATCACACTTCGGTTGGCATAGAAAAGCATACGAACGCAAAGAGGACAGGTTGAAGATTTGATTGCCAGGTGGAAAAGTCGAAACTTCCATATGATAAGTTGTTTGCCCATAAGGAATACACGGGAGTCTATAAATAATTATTCATTATATTTTTATAGATCATATCTAGCTTAATAATCAACTTAAAAAACCGCTTCCACTTGCAACATGGGGAGAAATTCACGCTCTCTCACACTGTTTTTTTTTTTTAATGCAGTGCCCATTCCGACGATATTGAAAGGTAATGCGTACCTGGAGTGAAAGTGTCGCTATTCACCTCGTCGTTGTTGGGTTTAGGACTCTTATACTCTGTCCGGGAATCTATGGAGGAAGGGGAGAAAGTGAGTGGGGCGGAGCGAAGCAATACGCTACCAGCTGTAGCCGCATCTTCATCTTCATGCAGTCACTTCCCTCTCACGCGTTGATTGGTCGAGCCCTCTCGAGTCACTATTTGCACAGATATTACGTTTAGGCCGTTCACCGGTTTAAACTGCTTGGCTGCAAGAGGATGAGTGTATGAGGAATGAGATAAATTACGCTCATTGCCCTTTACCAATATTTAATAGAATAAGCACAAGGGGGGGGGGGGGGAGGCACGCACGAGCCGGGGTTGAACTACTAAATACTGATACTTAAATAACTAGTGTCGTCACTAGGGAACGGAACTTAGGTAAATAAATGTTTTTTTCTGCGATAAGATAGAGACCCTCGTTTTTGCCAAAATTCTGATCATAGCCTTATATGTCAACACAGCAAATTTTATTTTGCATAAAAACACATATTTTCCAGTTTTCCGTATGTAGATACCTATTTTGCGAATTTTCATTTTAAATACATAAAATCGCTCATATACTTCAGCTACCTCGAAATCCTCGAAGGAAAAATGTTTATTCTCCGCACCTCTTTCATATCGAGTGTGTTAGGTTTGTTTTGTCTTTGACCACGCTCGCTGGCAGACATCTGGCGCCTCGCCTAAGATCCTATTGGGGGAAAATATTACCCCCACTGGATCTAACCCTCAAGTGCTAATGTCTAAATGTACAAAATTTTTGGGGAAAAATTAAGGTTTTCAAACTTTGTGCCAAATTGCACGTGTTTTGGAAGGCGAAGTAGGGGGAGAGGAAGCTTTGGAAAACTTCAGCGTTAGTGGCATTTGGAAAAACTATGGTGATCCACTGCAACTCCACTCCAAGAAATAGCTCACTAAGAGGTAAGCATTTAGAAACTGATTTCAGGTGCTTAAAATGCATGTAATATTTTGTTTTTGTTACCAAATGTTTTTTTTATTTTTGTCACATATTTTCAACATTTATGACACATAAGAAAATAAATATTTCTGAGTTTTTTAGCACATAAAGTTCCGTTCGCTAGTCATCACCGTACCTGATCTGGTCCGTCGACTTGGTCGTATGGTCCGTTGACGGTGTGTACTTTGGGCACTGCCCAACCTTCGCACGGACTCACTGCACGAGTCACACCACTAAGGCAACTAACTTCCGACTCTCTCGGCCACTAACTTCCGACTCTCCCGGCGACCTCTCGTCACCGGGGACTTGGCTGGTGTTTGCTGATTTAGCATTTAATGCCGGCTCGTGACATGCCACCTCCCCCTGAAAAGAAATGGGGTTGACCAGGGGACAAGCCCATTTCTTTACTAACAAAAGAGGTTATGATTTAAATATAGAATTAAATATAGCCTATGATGTAGAATGACCTTACCCACCCATAAATGAATGCGCCTCGTATATGTTGCATCTCGCCGCAAACTGTGTCTATGAGTGAAAGTCGGCGCATATTCAGATGTAACCACAGAATAGTAAGTGTGCGTAATGTCACATTAAGTTGCACTGTATCACGGTGGAAAATTTAGTACACAAAATTGAAGCGAAATGGATCAAAAAGAAAAAAAACACAAATATATCAATCTCATGACGAGCACTGACGTACACACTGTGAAAGAAACTTGAAAAAAAAATCACTGTTCACACTGAAAGAAAAATAATTTAGGTATTCACCAATTTGGAAAAAAAATGCACATTGAAGTTGGAGACAAGTTCATGGTCACGAAGAAAGTTCATTAATAGAGCCCGGAAGTTTGGCAAAATGCCTCTTTTTATCTACTGCATATATTGATAAAATTTTTCCGGATATACGTTTCTTATGTTGTTTCGAATGTTTTAGAAGTCTTTCATTTTGCCTATTTTGGATCCCACTGCCTATGTTTAATTATAATGCCCTTTTTGCCTTTTTCAATGAAATTTGACCATTTTTTTTTAAAAAAAAAAATGTGTATATAAATTATTTTTCTCCCAAAAAACGTTGTTGGCATTTATTTTTCTTCCGTTTATTATGTGAATAATTTTCGCCTTATTTAAGTAATATTGAACTCATGCATGCTTCAACATTGCTGAAGGAGAAAAGTGTGAGAAAAATGTATTTCATGCTCAGTTAGGATATTGCCTTTCGGTTAACATATCCTTGTGCATGATTGACTGCTGAAGTCGACAGGTTGATTTCGAACACAAAGAAGATATTTCTGAAATCGCCCTCTCGAACCCGAAAATTTAAGGAAGTTGCATCTGAGCTTAGTTTACCTCCGCAACTAGTCTTGACCAGATGGGGAACCTGGATATCAGCAGCTATATATTATGCTAACAACCTTGAAAAAATCAGTGAGGTGACAGATGCTCTTCCAGAAAATGAAGCGGCTTCAATTCGTGAAGTGAAAAAACTCCTGTGCTATTCAAGTTTATTTTTGCACATTATGGTGCATTGCCGGAGACAATTACAATTATAGCATCGATGAAAATCTACGAGGAATCTATACAGCAGATGATGGAAGTGCTAGGAGAAAAGAGGTCAGCTGTTGCGAGAAAGTGCAAACGGGTAGTGAGTGCAAATGAGGACTTGAAACAATTGAAAACAATTTGTGATATTCTAAAAGATGAAGATGCTGTTACCAAAATGAGTCCAGCTACATTAGCTTGTTTTATGTAAGCTCCAATAACTTCTGTCGAAGTACAAAGATCATTTTCTATTATGAAAAACATTCTCTCTGACAGACGAATATCAATAAATATTGAGAACTTTAAAAAACACCTTGTAGTTATGTGCAATCAAGACGGAGAAAATTGAAATGCTCTTCCCAATGTAGATTTTAACATGTTGCCAGAAATTATAGATAAAAGTAAGCGACTTCCAAATGTGCCTTTTTTCGGTTTATTTTGCCTTTTTTCATTTTTAGTGCCTATTTTCCACATTATAAATGCCTTTTTGCCTGCCTATTTTAACGAAAATAAATGCCTGAACTTCCGGGCTCTATTCATTAACAAAGGAGAGTTCCTGGAATAATAGTAATTTGATGTGGGTTGGTCTGCAACACTGGATGGAATCTGGAACAATGGCTGCATCTTATTTCTACTACAAGGTACATTAGTGATGACACAGCAATTCGTGATATATTGTCAGTGTTTAGTATGTAAAAATAAAGTTTGGGCGTAAATTGGAGCATTGTTAATTAAGTCAGGATGTAAATAACAAGATTATTTATTGAATTATGCACTCTATTTTAACAGAACCAACAATTATAACTCGTGATTAAAAGGAATGGAAGTTTCCAATAGTAATAATACTTAATGTAAATAGATGGAAATGGCAATATTGCATGATGTCATAAAAATGTCAGATGTAACAAGAAGAGGCTGGAACTCGATTTGGTATTTCTGTCCAAATCGTGTGAGTTGTGCGTCGTATCAGGTAAAAAAATGTGTTTCTGTGTGAGAGTTTGGTCGGTCTTTAACGATGCAGCGCTCTCAGTTCGCTTCATCGATAGCTGGGACACATCTGCACGATAAAAATTTAGAAGTTAACATGCTGTCATATATTAATTATATTGATAATGTTGCCGTTTATATTTAAGAAGTTATATGAAATGAAGAAATATGAATAGAAAGAGTGAATAAGACGTTGGTACTTACATGCTCTGTAAAGGCATTTTGGCGTGTTGAAGGTAATTACGAATTAAGGACTAAAAGTGATAAACGTTGTAAGTGCCAAAACCGAAAGTGTTGGGAATTCGCATCGTTCCGCACATCAGCCCGTTAGAACGTTCACACTAGTGACCTCTTTACACGCCCTTTGAACTACTTAGAGGGCTACCAGCCACTTTTCACGTTTACCACATTATAAAGCATGGCACATTTCACAGTTTAACGTGGAAAACGGTGTTTGAATTATTGTGGCACTTACATCGTTTATCAATTTTAGTTTTCAATTATTGAAAAGTCACAGTCCTTGGGGGTCTTCGTGAGCGATGACAGCCCCTTGAGCTATTTTGTTACTGTTCGTGTATATGTGAATAGGAAGGGAGGGATCGTATCTGGCTAATACTGGGCTCGTGATAAATGAATGTTTTAAAGCATTGAATGCATCGTTTTGTGCTTCTGTCCATCGAAATTTTCTCTCCTTCTTCAGCAGTTGTGTAAGAACTGATGCGTGTTTGGAAAAATGTGGAGAGTAACGACGGGAAAAATTTGCCAGGTCCAAAAATTGACGTAAATTCTTCTTGCTTGTAGGTGTCGGATACGACTTAACAGTTTCTAGCATCTTAGGTGACATAGCGCATCCTTTTTCGGATAAATGGTGTCCAAGATAGACAATATCACGGTACAGGAATTTTGCCTTCTTAGGAGCCAATTTTAATCCAGCGAGCCTAAGTCTTTCAAAAGTGTGACGCAATATCTTCAAGGAAGTGGGTACGTCGTCAGAGACTGCCAGGAGATCATATGCATAGTAGAAGAACAAATGGCGGTTGTCAACGACGTTGAGGGCTAAATTCAGCGCTATCGCTAACGCTGTTCCCGACGTGACGAATCCTTGTGGGGCATAATTAAAAGCGTAAGTCCCCATCTGCAGCACTTCAAAACTCACTTTTCACGGCTACTTCGTGTGAGGTGTATCTGAAAATAAGCCGAGAGGATGTCCATAGATGAATAATATTTGAAACCTGCCGCCCTCTCTACGATGTCTATAAGATCGAGGTTATCTTCTTGGCGACGGCGTTGATCCCTCGCGCGTCGAAGCAGACGCGGCACGTGTTATTTGGTTTCTTTACAAGCAGGATAGGAGAATTCTACGGTGGCGCTAAAATAGAAGAAACGACGCCCTGTTGTAGCAGTTTCTTGATTTCTTGTTACATGATTGGAAGTGTATGGAATGGTATCCTGTGGGGTCGAATCTACACTGGAGGCGAATCTCCTGTATCGATATCCAGTTCATACAGGGTGCAACTTCCTATGTCGTCCTCTTTCCAACTAAAAACATCGGTGAATTCATGCGTCAGTTCTAATAGTTTATCTCCGTCTTCTTCACATATACTTGGGTTGATGTCGATCTTCGCTTTGTCGAAGTTTTTCCGAGAATCAGAAATGCGTTTTTTGAGTTCTTCAGAATTTTTCTTCAAAAAATGTCGATGTGGCTTCCCATCGTCGCCTGTTATTTCCCATTAGTGGGTTCCAGATTGGTTCCGTCCTTGCCTCGGCAGGACCGTTTGTGTCTCCCGTTTCCTGCTGGCCAATTATTTCCAAGACAATATCAGCTTTCCCTATCGTCGAGAATGTCGGAATGGTAACTGGATCATTGGAAAAGTTTGTAATGAGGACGTGTGGTTCGTGTTCATGCATGAGGGAGGTAGGGATGCAAGTTCCTTTAGGGAATGAAAATCTGGGAATGGGGTTTAATATATGGCTACTGTCGCTGGTTGTGCAATTTAGAAGCTGTATTTTTACCACCGCTTGTTCTCTAGGGTTTAGTTTTACTTCCTCCTGTGTAGGTGGGTTGGATACACTGTTCTAAACGTTCCGTGGCGATTTTGGATAATTTTTGTACTTGTTGCTGAGCATTCTTTTCGTTTTGCAATTTCCGGGAGCCAAAACGAGTAATTTGCAAGGTTCGTCTTTTTGTGTCTATGACGGCTCTATGTGCTGTTAGAAAATTATTTCCAAAATGTTGAGGTTTCCTGACACCATACAGAAGTGCCGTGTGTCGAAAATGTTGATCTGCCAATTTGAAGTGTAAATCGATTTCGTTTGTTATTGAAAATTTTGAATTATTAAAAGCACTTAAGACACGAAATTTCTGTTTTACCTTGATATTTCGAGGTAAGTCTTGCCTGTTCATGACAGTTGTGGTACTACCTGAATCTAAAAGCATTGGAATTTGCTTGTTTCCTACAGTTATGTCAACAAAGAAAAGGTTGTTGATGCTTGTTAGAGAAAGTGTGATTTTCTGGATTTTTTCTGAAATTCCAGCGTTCCCTTCCTGTGCACTAGTAACTGAAGTAACAAGATTACGATTTTGCCTTTGTTTACGTTTCTTCTTCCTCGCACGTCGTCCTGTCATTTCATCTGTACATTCGGAAAACGAGAACAGCTGTTTGAATTCGCCTTCAAATATATCTTTGTCAGAATTTGCATGAGTTCAAAACGTAATACAGTCTATTTCATCAGGATGTTCTTCTAAAAATTACTTCGTACATGAAAAGGCTATTTAGCTGCGACTGCTGAGTCGAACCCGAAAGCACCTGTGGCTAGGTGTGGGAAAGCAATGGATCTTTGTCCTAAAGTCAACAGTAAATTTAGGCAGTTGGCATAGCATTTTCGCAAAATTGCAGGATCTTGGTTGTTTGGAGTGACGGAATGAAAAATATAATTAGCAGGTAGATTGTACGCTGGGGTAACTCTGACGTTACCAGGCTGTGTTTTGTTGAATATTTGAAGTTCATCGTCCAATTGCTGACCGCATGTTCTAGAAAAAGCTAAAGCTACTCCGCCGATAGGTAGTAAGTCAGGATTGCAAGCTGAAACCAAAATATTTGCTTCTGCTTTTGTGATATCAGCTGTTATGATGTTAATCTTGCTCGTGTGCGACGACAACCTTTACTTGGACTTTGCTCTCGGTTGGAGCGGGAGCCGTATTGCTCAAACTCGGTTCGGTCGTCTGTGAGAACTGAGGTTCGTCCTGACGAGGGAAAAATTTCTCGACTTGGGAGCGCTGAGCGGCATATCCGATGAATTCAACACCCCTTGCTTGCGGGCTGGAATGTGCTGACTGTCGCCTAGAGTTCAATTCCCTACGTACCTGATTTCTAAGATCGTCGTGATCTTTACGGAGAGCCAGTGTAATGGAGAATAGATTTTTCAAGGCAGACACTGTACCCTGTAATGTATCAAAAATACCTTGTTGATTTTTTGAGAGCTGGTTGTGAACAATTTGAGATGCTGATATATGTGACGTCAAGGCAGGGTCTCTTAACACAGTGTTAGGCGTATCTCTAGCTTGCAAGAATGGATTGTGTGCGTTAAAAGTATCGGATATAATGAAATTGTTTCTTGCATGCGAATCCCTGAGAACTTCCTCCGCTGCTTCAATAAGTTAATCGTCGGAAAATTTTGTCAATTGAGAAAATATGATTATTTTCATATATACGTATAATTATTTCAATTGACTTAATGATTGGGGGGGGGGGGACCGGTAACTATTTTGCCTATACTACGACAAAACCGGCGCACTAACCACCATGTTATGCTTAGGCCGTTCGCCGGTTTAAACTGCTTGGCTGCAAGAGGATGAGTGTATGAGGAATGGAATAAATTACGCTCATTGCCCTTTACCAATATTGAATAGAATAAGCACAAGCGAGGGGGGGGGGGAGATCACGCACGAGCCGGGGTTGAACTACTAAACACTGATACTTAAATAACTAGTGTCATCACCGTACCTGATCTGGTCCGTCGACTTGGTCGTGTGGTCCGTTGAAGGTGTGTACTTTGAGCACTGCCCAACCTTCGCACGGACTCACTCCAAGAGTCACACCACTTAGGCAACTAACTTCCGACTCTCCCGGCGACCTCTCGTCACCGAGCACTTGGCTGGTGTTTGCTGATTTAGCATTTAATGCCGGCTCGTGACACAGAGACTTGTTTTCGTTTGCTTGCTCCAGAGAATCCCTGGTCAGAGTATAGAATATATAATACCTTTTTTGGTTGGGCCCCGAAAAATTGCAGCCCTGAATCTAACAGCGAAAGCATTCCGTGCTTACGTCAGAAGACGAAGGCCGGGACTTTGCCAAAAAAGGTGTTTGAGAATTGTGCGATAAGTGAGACCCATTAAATTGCCTCTTCCACGACGATTGTGGAGCAGCTAAGGTATATGATTCGAAGAGATAATTGAGTGTCAGTTGTTTTCCCCAACAATCAATTGTTGAAAGATTAATGCGTGGGATTTTTCAGACATTCAGCTGTTTACAAACTGGCATATTCAGTGCAGCGTCTTTCCTCATCTTGCTTAACTTAATTGGCAATCAAAATGTTCTTCGGTTGTTGAAGAGTTAGAAAATTTCACGCTCAGAGCCCGTGCGTCGATATTTCAAGATCTGAAGGTAATGATTGCCTAGCTTGGCTTTCAACACCACCTTATTGAAATTCACAGAGATATGTCCATAGTTTATGTACAGTAGTAGGATAGCTACAAAACTGGAGACAAGTCCATGGACGCCCGCATGGGTGATCATTTAGGGCATTGGTTCTCAAACTGTGGTACGCGTGCCCCCAGGGGTATATGAAATACCTGAAGGGGGTACGCAATTGCTCGGAGAGTAGTTTACATGCGTGGTTTACCTAAAAACAAGTACCGAAATAGACTAAATTTGGAGCCGAATCTCGGCTTGAAAGTTTCAAGTGCACAACCACGCATCAAGAAACTGTATCAGGCAATGCAGGCACATCCTTCTCACTAGAAACTCTGAGGATTTACAATAAAAACTCCAAAATTGTGCTTGACAGTTTGTTTACAAACTTATTTGTGATCTATACTTTTCTTTTTCAACAACTCTGGAAAAAATATGTGAAACTTGAAGGTTTTTTTTGTACTTCTTAGTATAAACGTGTTTCACATTTTTATTTTGTTAACTAAACAATCAGAAATATTGTAAACGTAGGAACACCCAATAAAATAATAAACGTAGGATTCTAATGTGTGTTTGCTTACCATTTTTCCATATACAGTCCGAATGCCATTTTGTTCTATTGCAGATACACGCCTCCAACATATCAAAAACTCCCCAGGCAGCCAAAAAATTCCCAAAACCCACGCTTCGGAGAAAACCTATGGTTGGGGTACAGTAGACGTTCAGTTACGACTAAAAAGTACAATGAGAAAAAAGTTTCAGAACCGCTGATTTACAGGGTCAGAACCCCGTACCCCTTTGAAGTTAAAATAAAATTCCTGGTTGTTCTTCCTTACCCCCTTTCTGTGTTTTTTTTAAGTGCTTTTTCTTTCTACACTCTGAGCTTTTTTCCTATTGATTTTTGCTTTTTCTGCGTCTTCTTTAATTATTTTCTGTCTCGCTTCTTTCTTCGCTATCTCTGTATTTCCTTTTTCAAGGCATATTCATTTAGAGGGCAGTCTATAGTTGGTCTCGGTGGTTCGAATCGCACCTTAAACTGTAGGTCCAGTCCCGATTAGCCTATCTGTGCAAAAAGTGGACTTAAAACAACAATTCATACAGTGGTTCAGCTGAGCTCCCTCCCAAAAAAAGTTCATAAAACAAGTTGTAATAGGCCACAGTACCGCCACATTTATTTGGATGTACTACAGTTATTTAATATTCCATATCCTTCAATTGCTTTGCGTTTGTTATTAAAAGTTTTATTGGTAGCAGAAAAAGCTGATAGAGCTACAGCCTCCTCCAAAAATTTGAGAATTTGGAAATGAGGGCAGTAAAGAAATCTGCCAAAAATTAAAGTGGTGAATGCAAAGACTCATTAAAACGACCCAGGATTACCATTTTCGTCTTTCAAGAACTTTTGAGACGAAGGTTAAAAAATGTCAATCACGACATATTTTACTTGATATCCGCCCCACCCCCCAAACGCAGATCCACCTTTACAATTCCAGCCCCTTTGGAAAAATCCTGCGCACGATAGTGGTTAAGCCGGTCTCGATGGCAGAGTGGTTAAAACAGCGCACTACGAGGGCTCCCTGCATCGAATCCCTGTCTGGGCATGGGTGTTCTTTGTGAGTGTCACTTCATGAATTTCGTCATTCATCCTCATCGTCGCGACTATACTGAACGCAACTCCAACTGGCGGCTCTCCTTGTAGGCTATTTCTGGCCCTTTCTGTCCCCCAATCGTCTTCGGGGGTGTGTGGCTCAATGGGTGTCAACAAACTCAGTTGTGAAGTAAATGCTGAAGGGGTCACATCGTTCTCCCCAAGCAAGGTTGCCAAGCGAACTTCTGTATTTGCCAGTTGTCTATTTGCGTGTGAAAGTCCCTCATGTAGGACCGCGTGTGCAGTTGTACCATTAACATCCCGCTGATATCTGGTGCTGGCAATACCGTTGCGCGAGAAGACCCTTTCTCGCTTTACAGTACGTTTGGCAACATGTGGTGTACCCAACGCTCATTTGTTTTGTCCCGCGAACAACTTTCGGTATCTTGTGACTCGAAAATGCCCGAATTTCAGTCGAAAAAAATTCAACTGATCGCTGATTCGCTGTTTCCCAGCCGCCAGTTGGAGTTGCACTCAGTATAGCCAAAAGTGGAAGAAAAGCAACGCTAAATATCAAATCGAATCAAAGCGCTAGTGGTTAAATATTAATATTCAGTTTGATTCCTTGAAGTTGTCATCACAACGTATGGCAAGTATACATCGAAAAACTTAGCATTTGGTTAGTGTATAAGCGTGTGTATTCGTGTTGAGAGTCTTGCAGCTTTGGATGTTGATATAAAGACGGAAGGTTGGAATTATTCTCAATGAATTAGTATGATGTAACATTGTGGTATTTTATCAAAACACACATCGGAGCGTTACGGATTAGTGTGCAAACATGTTTTCTGCGTCAACTTGTTTTTTCTTTCCCCCTTTCGGTGGTGGCTCATGAATGTGCTTTTTTTTTCGGTCATCGTGAACCTCTTTTCTTCCCATACAGAATTCAGAATCAGCAGGTGTCCCGAGGTTCTAGTTTCAATTTAGACATATATAATTCAGAGATTTCCTTTTGTTCTCCACTTCCAAAAATACTTCTAATGCAAAAGAAGAAAATATTTCATACTGCGGTAGGATTCGCGGCTTCTCCAGGCAACGACTGTCCAGTCAAAAGACTGCGAGCAGAAGACATCGCCTCTCGCAGTGACTTTTGTCGGTAATGGATAAAACACCATTTTGCAATTATGGTTAAGTTTGCTTCCAGAAATAAACTAGTGAAAACTTTATGATTCTATTTTCCGACGACATGTTCCAAGGAACAACTCCAAGGCTCGGATGGACCTTGAGCCGACGGCAACGAAGCCGTTTTCGAAATTTCCTCTCATTTCCAAAAATCCGTAAAGATATTCAAAATTCTGAAACATTAGCCCCGTCTAGTTCTCTGCACTTTTCGACTCTCTCTGCAGTCGCAACACCAACTCGTCTTAGGAGGGTCACTATTTATATTTTGAGCCTAACAATGAAAAAAACAGGAATTTGGAATTGAAAACTGCTTTATTGTTTTTCGAAGTATTCTCCTTTATGGTCAATACACTTTGCATTCGTTCGAACCATTTGTCAAAGCAGTTTTTCCAATCTTCTTGAGACACCTCCATAATATGGTTTTTGAACGCATCAACGGCGTCTTCCGCCGACGAAAATCGTTGTCCACGCAATTTATTCTTGACATTCGGGAACAAGAAGAAGTCATTGGGTGCCAAATCAGGACTGTACGGCGGATGACCCATCAATTCGATTTTTTGACTCTTCATAAAGTCGGTTGTTAGACGAGATGTGTGACAGCTGGCATTGTCTTGATGAAGAATGATCCGACGGCGTTTGTTTGTTTTCCGTATTTGACCGAAGACCTCTGGCAAACAAATTGTTGTGTACCATTCAGAGTTGACCGTTATACGTTCCTCTAAAGGCACAGTTGCCACATGACCAGTTTTCCCGAAAAAACAGGTGACCATTTGTTTCGATGTGCTTCGAGCGCGAACAACTGTTTACGTTCCGGCTCATATGCATATATCCATGATTCGTCACCTGTTACAATCTTATATACGTCTTTTGAAGCACCACGATTGTATTTATTGAGCATTTGTTTGCACCAATTGACTCGAGCGTCTTTTTGAGTTTTTGTCAAATTGTGTGGGATCCAACGAGAACATACCTTTCTCACAGCTAAATGATCATGTAATATTTTATATATGCTGGTGGAACTAATGCCTATGGTGGCCTCAATCTCACAGTATGTCACATGACGATCTTGCAGTATTAGGTTTTGCACAGCATCCATGTTTTCTTGAACAACAACTGATTTTGGACGACCTTCGCGAATCTCGTCGGTGAGCGAATGGCGGCCACGATTAAATTCGTTATACCAGCGTTTCACAGTGGCAAAGGATGGGGCTTCATCGCCAAATGTGGAAGTAAGTTGATCGATGCACTCTTGTCTTGATAATCCACGTCGAAAATCGTAAAAAATCATCGAACGAAAATGTTCACGAGTTAGTTCCATTTTATTGTTGTCGCGCAATCTCCAAGGCAACATAAACAACAAAAATGAAGCTATTGACAAAACATTTGAAGTACGTTATGGTCAATAATGCCAGACGATTCCGTTCAAACGTCAAATCGCACCTAACTTCAATCAGTGTTGCCAAGGCTCAAAATATAAATAGTGACCCTCGTATTTCGTTGATTTGGTGAGCGTGCTATACTGAACGCGACTCCAACTGGCGGCTGGGAAAAAGCGAATCAGCGATCAGTTGAATTTTCTTCGACTGAAATCGGGCATTTTCGAGTCACAAGATACCGAAAGTTGTTTGCGGGACGAATCAAATGAGCGTTGGGTCCACCACATGTTGCCAAACTTACTGTAAAGCGCGAGCGTCCTCTCGGGCAACGGTATTGCCAGCACCAGCAATCAGCGGGGTGTTAATGGTACAACTGCACACGTGGTCCTACATGAGAGAGTTTCACACGCAAACACGCAAATAGACAATTGGCAAAAACAGAAGTACGCTTGGCAACGTTGCTTCGGGAGAGTGATGTGACCCCTTCAGCTTTTACTTCGCAATAGTGTTGCCACAATACGAGTTCACAATTTCCCTTTCCAAGGGGCAAAATTTCCCTTTTTGGACCAATTTTTCCCGTCACCTAAGCAAATCATACAATAATAACAATACGTATTAGTAGTGGTAGTAGCAGTAGCTGTAATTATTATTATTTGTGGTGGTGGAAGCAGTAGTAGTAGTATTTCCGTTGATACATGTCCGTGTGAATAAAAAATGTTACATTTTCCACATACATGTCTCTTTCATCGCTTCCTGATCCTGGTAAGGAATCCATTTAATCGTTAATCCTCATCGTTACTCTTATCCGAAGGTGCAGAAAAGCGATGTACTTAACAGAAATATAAATTCATACATGCTATATTAAAGGGAGCAGAAAAAAGAACAGAAAAAATTAATATTAAAACTGGAACGTAACATATACTGTAATAATGTTGTCAGATGTCTTAAAATTTCCCTGAAATTGTGGTATTTTTCATAGAAATTCCCTTCTCCCTTTTGGCTTAAATTTCGGTCCAAATTTCCCTGTAAAAAGGGAAATTTCCCTTCATGTGGCAACACTGCTTCGCAACTGAATTTGTTGACACCCATCGAGCCACACACTCCCGAAGACGACTGGTGGACAGAAAGGGCCAGAAATTGATGTCAAGGTCAGCCGCCAATTGGAGTTGCGTTCAGTATAATCAAATATGCATTTGTTGAATCTTCTGAACACCCCCCGACTTCGTCGACTTGGTTGAACGTCATTTTCTTGCACCAGCCTGACACCGGGATACACCTGCGCTACACCTAGTGTCAGAAAGTGCAGCGAACTAGACGGGGCTAATACACGTGCTTAGAATTCCTTCTGGAGTATTAACGGGAATCTTCGTGTGGTTTGCTTTCCCTTATACTCTGTCCCAGCTAACTGTAGAGCAGGCAAACGAAATCACGTCTCTGCGCAAGTAGTGACGCGAGACGGCTCCACCAATGAACACGTGAGAGGAACGGAATTACGTGGAGTGGGGGAAAGCGACTGCCTACCAAGCAGCGTGTACTGCTTCGATCTGGCCAATAGATTTCCCTCGCTTCTCTGACGCTGTGGGCGGCCTTGCTCCACAGTTAGCTGGGACAAGGTATAGTTTAATGGGTTTACTTATTGTTATCGAACACGCTACTGCAAGATATAGACAATCAGCTTCAGCAAGTAGCAGTTGTTCCTAAAGAGGAAAGTACAATGTAATCTTATGAGGTTGCCAAAGCTGGTTGTGTTGTTTGCATTTGACGATTCATATCTTTGTACCAGCTGTCTGGAGTCCGTAGAGATCCCGCCATAATATTTGCGTAACCTTTTTTGTGTGTGCTTGCGTGTGAGTTTCCACTTCCACTACTTACGCAGAGACGTGTTTTCGTTCGCTCGCTCCGCACAATTATCTCTTCATAAATACAGCATGATACAAAGTAATCAAGCATATTATATAGTACTGACGGTCAGCAGTCTGGAATGTGATTTTACCAATTTCACTTTCAGCTTCAACCACTGTCTATACAGGATGTCGCATAAGTAATAGCGCAAGCTGACACAGATGAAAGTACGATAAGAAAAAAAAGTCTCAGTAAACATGGGTCTGCAAACGAGCCGTTTTCGAGTTAATCGCGAATGTGTGATTACAAGCCGCCACTGACTTCATTGTTTGTAAACGTCGTCCTAGTTGGTAAAATGCTAATAATACAGTAAGAAAAGTGACTCCCACAGTGATTAGACGGTGTACTGATTGTATCCATCCTGTGTGATTACAACCCCACCTCTCGGAAATCTTCTGATTTGTAAACAAAAAGCAAACCTCGTACCGCGCAAGGAGTAAAGCACTCGGTGTTTACAAAAATGCAATCAATGACGGATTTGTACCCACACATTCGCTCGTTTGCAGACGCATGTTTACTGAGACTTTTTTGCTTCTACTATCGTGTACTTCCACCTGTGTCAGTTTGCGCTATTACTTTTGAGACACCCTGTATATACACTCCTCACAAAAAGTTTGGAATATTGTTATATTAGGCACAAAAAGTTTGGAATATTGTTATATTAGGCACAAAAGTTTGGAATATTGTTGTATTAGGCACAAAAAGTTTGGAATATTGTTATATTAGGCAATAGGTAATAGACACGGTGGCATATGTCGGTGAAAACACAAGAACGTCCAGCAGACAGACAGATACCATGTGTTGTTGCATTCCAAAGCTGTGCCAATCACGTGATGCCTAATATATCTATCTTCTATATATATAAAAATGGATTTATGTGTGTGTGTGGGTGTGTATATTTGTTTGTTCCGGCATAACTCTCGAACGCCTGGAGCAAGTTCAACCAATCTTGGTACACGTATCACTTGCAATCTGGAAATAAATAATGTGGGGGTAAGACACCCCTGGCACCCTAGGGGTGGGGTGGTAGGGATGACATGTAAAGATAATCGAGAATCACCGATATTAAATTCCGCACAAACAGACATCCGTGACTCTATGCAATCCGCACAACGATAGTGTTTCTCGGGTTGTCTAACATTCAGGCTGTGTTGCGAATGGAATCCATTGTTTTCGTGGTACTCCCAATGAGGTTCAACTCCACGTTCTTCACCTATTGGCATGGGGGTGAGAGGGGTGAAAAATAAAATGCCACAAATGACCTAGATTAGTGTCGAATCCATAGTTTTCGGGGTCGTTAAGCTAATTGGTGACGTTCATGATCACATTTAAAATTAGTTACATTTTACACTATAGTTAGAATTCATTATTTTCCTGTCTAATACAAGATTGGGATAAATAAATACCCGGGCATCGCCGGGTAATCAGCCAGTATAACTATATTCCAAACTTTTTGTGAGGAGTGTATACCAACGTTTCAGAAACTGGTTCTTTCTCGGTCTTCAGGATAGTGTACTTTTGTTATGTGGTCACATGTCGGCAGGTGAAGCGTCGCTCTCCGCGGCGGGGTGATTAGCACAGCACGCTACGACGACAGGGGGCTAGGGTTCGAATTCTGGCTTGGGCATGGGAGTTATTTGTGAGTGTCCCTTCATCAATATCATATCATCACTAATTCTCCTCGATTACCCAAAAGTGGTAGAAATGAGAAGTAAAACAAACCGAATAAGTGAATCAATCAAGTAGATGATGCCTTGTAAACAAGGGATCCCGGGTTCGATACCAGTTAGAGGCAGAAAAGAACCATTAAGGTACAGTATATCCGCCATTCCACAGATAGTGAGTGTAACTGTGCTTTCAAGGTTTCTCCAGTTTTCGCCTCATTCTACTGTGACGTAATTCCTCAGTTTTGTTTTCGTAAATCGTTACAGTGACTGCAATTTGTTATGGCTGGCTTGAACTAAGAATCGATTGTAGATCAGTCATCACAAGGATGGATTCTAAAGACACGTAACATCAAGAGGTGGAGTCACATGAAGCCCAATAATTACATCAGTGCTTCATCTGCCCACGGAGCAAAGACAAAAAATCAGAAGACATCTTGCGCCAAGTGCTTTCAAAGGGTCTGCAAGGTCTGTTACAAGAACCGCATAGACCAACGAGAGCCATGTAAAAATTCAAAAACCTGGTGTTTATTTTTACAATTTATTTCCATCTGAACTGAATAACTGAATAGTGGAAATGTGTTGTTTACCTTTGTATAATTAGCTAGTAAAAACCATTTAGTATTTGACAAAACCAGTTGCTTTACGAAAAATCAAATAAGAACTTAAAAATTGTTCCAGCACCACTGAATTATATTTAAACTTTGGAGTGCTTTTTTATTCTATGGTAAATATACACTATTATACTCCAGTATCATGAAAATGAGGTTAATAAGTAGATTTTGAAGAATATAAAATTATTAAGTATTTTTACAAGAAATATTTGGGATATTAGTGTGACTTATTTCTGCCATGGTAGTTTAGGGTTAAAAAAAATGCTGGCGAAAGATAACAGCCGCTGATATTTGCAGAGAGTGCCGCTAGTACAGGAAAGCAATGCGACTTCTCTTTCAGAGTACGATCAATGGCTTACCTGTTCTATAATGTGTAAATAATAACGGTCTCACCTCGATACCTAACATTCGACGTTCAATAAGACGACATGACATAATATGACACTGCAGTAGTATTTTTGGTTGAAAATAGGTTTTGAAATTAATCTCTTCGCACTCCCCTGTATATCAAATTAAAAATAAGCGTTTACACAACATATGACCTGCTTATTGATAGCAAATACGAAGAATTTAGCTAAACCGTGATTTACTAATTAACGGTTGCTCACACCGAAAAACGTGACAACATTAGCCTACATATGGGCCACATTTGAAGCTTTCATTAAAAAAAGAACATTCAAATCGGACCACTACTTTCAGAGATATAGTCGTTTTCTCAAAAGTCAACATCCGCCATCTTGGATTGGCCTCCATTCCTATGAGCTACCATTTCCACATGGAAACCGTGTTTTTTCTGTTCTTGTACACCCATATAACTGTGGCATATAGAAAAATTAGTATCCCCAAATTATACCAAATTCTTGATTTTAGCTTTTTGGCTCTTAGGGAGAATTCACACCGAAGAAACACGCAACACGCGACATGCAACACGAAACACGTGTCGCTTGGAAGCCAACACTCAGTAATCAATGCAACCTTTCGAACCGAAGAGACACGGCAAGATGCACGTGTCGCGTGTCGCTTACGTGCCTCTCGGACTGTGCCGTTTTCTCAATACCGTGCATCGTGTTGCTTCAGTTTGTTGTTCGCGCATGCGCAGCGAATGTTTCATTCCAACGAGTTGTATTTAGACTCTAGAAGAGAGCCCAACCTGCATTATGTTTGATCCTCTAATTTGTTGATATAATGAAGTATCGATATGTACAATGTTTTAACAATTACACACAACGTTCATTTTCGCTTTATCAAGTTTTTTGATGCAGTTATCTATCGGCTGTAATTTGCCTTCAACATCGTGAAAAGAGGCCGTGTTTTGGCCATGTACCGGACTGCTTTTATTTGAAAAAGTCAGCTTATGGAGGCACTTTAGTCCAAACTATAATAGTCGACATGGTAAAGTACTCTAGTGCATTGTTTTTCAACCATCGGGCCGCGACCCGATACCGTGCACTCGTATCAACTATACTAAGCAGCGAAAGGTTCTGCTGAAAGGGATTGACAACTATCATAATCCCAATATCATATTTGAGTTGTGAGTTTTCGTTTTTTAAGTCCATTTTATGCACAAATAGACTAATCAGAACTGGATCTGTCTGGTGCCTCCCCGGTTATCGAACCCGGGATCACTTAATTAGAAGGAGACGACGTTACCACTTTGTCTTCTATATTTTTATATTTGTCAACAATCCTACACACGTAATCAAACTATTATTACTCTTATGATTATGCTAGAATTTATTTATCAATATTTAATTTCATAGGTACATGTTAATTCATGCATAAAAACTTCAATACTGTAAAGATTTACAAGGAAAATTCTTCGGCTAAGGGCATTGACTTAAGAAGAATACCGTGACATGGTTTCAAGAAGGTTGAGAACCATTTCTCTAGTGTTTAGGTATTCGCTTTATTCAGGCTGAAAAGTCTAGCGTATACAGTTTGATTTCAGTGCATATTATTTCTCAGTTTTCTCGTGCACAACATGCCTCTCCCAAGTGTCAATAACTTGCACAAATTTTACAACGCAGTTTACATGTACAATGTCTCTTGTTACGTTATTTTCGGGTGACTAATAAACTGATTAATGCAATTATATCGGTACCATCATGCAAACTGAGCAAAGAAACCAAGTGTCGCTTGCCGCGTGCATCTTGTCTTTTCGGTGTGAAACACACGTGTTGCATGTCGCATGTTGCATGTTGCGTGTTTCTTCGGTGTGAATTCTCCCTTAGACTGACTGTACGTGCAAGAAAGAAACGAACCAACCCCCCACCCCTCGTTTTTCTTCTTTCATTCTACTCTTCATACTTTTTGTTTCTTCTTCTTTCTTCTTTGAACCTGTAAAGAAGATAGGATTGATTATACCTTGACTCTTATGAACACGACAGAGACAAAACAATACATATCAAATAAGGAAAAAACATTTCATATATTTATTAGTTGGCAACGTTATTACATTATATGAAAGAGTGAACATTCCCATTAAATGTGGAAGAGAATATCTGACAAAATGTCCTCCACGACGCATTTGAGACTCGAATTCATTTTACAATATTCTGAATCACTTTTTCGCATAACTGTGGCTCAATGCCGTCGATAGCTCATTGGATTTCTGCTTTCAATTCAGGAATCGTTGTTATCTTCCCAGCATAAACTTTGGACTTAATGAATCCCCAGAGGAGAAAAATCGCACGGTGTGAGGTCGCACAGTTGTTTCATTTGGGGCGCTTTTCCTACCGAAAATGTCAGGTAATTTGCCCACAGTTTCCGTACTTGTAACGAATTTTAACGATTGTCACTCGCTCCTTCGTCATGTAGCGCTCCATATTGACTAACCGCAATGTTTTTTCTACAACATGTGACCTTTCAGAACGCTGCCAACTCTGCGGGGAAAAAATGGCGCACAGTTAAAATCCTGCGTTACTTTTGGGACACCCTTGACAAAACAAGCTAAGATAAGTTATCTCATTTTTACATATACAGGAAGTTTCTACCTGATTTACGCCCAAAGAGTTCTGGGAGACAACTTGTGACCTAATTTTGGGAGGTAGAATCGAACTTGGTGTTCAATTTTTGGGGCAGAATCAAATTGTTTTCTTTCCCATAAAAATAACACCCAGGACTATTTTGCTAAATAACTTAAATTTGCAAAATTATCTTCATTGTCGCGATTATCCAAAAGTGGCACACACATATATTTTATCGATCTTTATACAGAAAAAAAATTGATATTGGATCAATGCTTTTGTTGTGGTTTATAAAGGTGCACTTATGTAGTAATTAAAATAATTACAAAAATGACCCTTATTAACAACCAACAGCATGCCAACTGTCACTGCCGGAAGATACCTCTCTCAGGGGTGCGCAGCGCTGATAAGACCCACCAGGTGAATTTTGTCTATGTACACTCACCGGCAATAAAAATTGGACATAAGATCCTGAAATACTCGCTTTCCAAGCGTTATGTGTGTTGCCTAACTGTAAGGCGGAAAGTGGATTTTAATATCAAATTTTCAATGGAAACTTCTACCACCGCCGTAGAGTTTGGCAACACACATAACTTCTTCCAATACAGAGTATTTCAGGTTCTAGGTGTCCCATTTTTATTGCAGGTGACTGTACGTTACCTTTATGATTTCTACGAACAGAAGTAATAGAGACACATTGGGAACACACTTGGGAACAGTATAATTTATTTTCAGTTTTTTTAATAAAAATGTTCTCAGTTGAAAAATCGAAAAAATAAGATGATGGCCTGCCACCCCCCTCGGGTAAGCCGGGATTAATATTTTCCCTAAACTCCATGGTCCAAGGGGCTTGAGGACCAGTCCGTGTTCAAAATGGCTGTTTATTGGTGAACGCGTGGTCAGCGCATTGAGTCGCATCGCCGCTGTTTCCTGATTTTCTAGACCAGCGTTTCTCCACATGGGCCCTGGCGTCAATTATAACGGGACGGGAAAGGTTCTCCTGAAGTTTGCGACGTGCAGTCCGAGCTGGCAACCGCCTGGAAAGATGAACTTTGGTTCGATGTTCACCAGCGGTAAAAGGAAATCCTTCCTCGCCAGTGCTGGTGAGACATCAAAGCCACCGAGAAGGGACCGTCACCCGTGCAGCCTCCAAATTGGAATTAGAAGCGTGGAGCCGTCCTCGAGTCACGGCCCTGGCCTCCCCGAAGGCGCAGTGGTAGCGTCGTTACCTTGTAATGAAGGGGTTCCGGGTTCGATACCCGGTGGAGGCACGTAGTGTTTCAGATCGCACTTTAAACTGTAGTTTCAGTCCCGATTAGCCTTACTATGCATAAAATGGACTCAAATCAATCAATCGAGTCATGGCTGGAAGGGTGAAGTGACTTGCAACCCGAGCTGGCAACATTCATTAGTGTTTTCACTGCTATAACAGGATATGCTTTCGCAGCAGTGGCGGATCAAACGATCTAACTCGTGGGGAGGGTGTTGCCTCCCGCCTCCAAATTTGGAGGTTGACGGACGGACACCACGGCCATGTTAGTTTGTGCAACAACTTTCATTAACTAAATCATTTAATGTTGAAATATTATGATTAATCGGAATTTTTCTGTGTCTGAAATAGAACATGCAATGAAAATCAGGATCTATGAAAATAATATTGATCAGAGGAAACTAAAAGGTTCCATTAGATCCAGTAGTTGCCAACTAATTTTAACCAATTTTGTATTTGTCAATAAGACTACTCGAACTATGATTATGCCATAATATCAGGGCTGAGCCGATACCACTTTGAACCGATATCGATACCCTCATCGATTCCTTGCGATACCGATACTTGTATAATTCGAGTTTGAAATAACAAAGGCTAGTTACCGAGTCATACTAACTCATCACATCATATTCCTTTAATGACATTAAATAACTTGCAAATTATTCTCATGTAACATTATAATATTTCGGTCGTACCGAAAGTAATGCAAAAATGGTCATAATCTCTTTATTAACTGATGTAGATCGTTCAAATTGCACATGTAGTTGGAGTGACACTTCCTCTATACAAACCAGCTACTCAACATAGTCTCCATTTAAAGCGATGCATTTGCGCCATCGTTGAACACAACTCTCGAATCCTCTTTGAAAGAAGTCAGGTGTGCACTGTCGTGTTCACTTCTTCACAGCCACTTTCACCTCGTCTGTGTCATTAAATCGTTGTCCCAGAAGACTGTCCTTCATTGGACCGAACAAGTAGAAGTCGGAGGGCGCCAGGTCTGGGCTGTACGGTGGATGAGGGACCACGGACCAGCCCAATTTGCCGATCACCTGATTTGTTGCCAAAGAGGAGACTTCCACTCTTCTCTCCTTCAACTCGGGTGTCAACTGCCGAAGTAACCACTTCGCACACACTTTCCGATACCCCAAGCTTTCCATCATCTTCTGTATGGCATTGTGACCACAGTTGTTCAGTTGTTGGATTGTGAATCAACTCATCCACTCGCTGACGATTCGTGTAAGTGGTTCGCAGTTGATGTTCTCCCACTGCGCGGTTTGTCTTCAATGCTGGTGTACCCTTCTGTAAACTTCTTCATCCACCTGTGCACATTGCTCTTGTCAATGGTGTCATCTCCGTACACATTCTGTAGCCTTCTGTGGATGTCGGACAGCCTGCACCACTCCTTCGTCAAGAACTCAATGACAGCACGTTGCTTCTGCTTGGAACCCATTATTCACCTGCACGGAAGACAAAGATTCTAAAACACCTGTATAGAGGAAGAGTCACTCCAACTAGATGTGCAATTTGAACGATGTACATCAGTTAATAAACAGATTATGATCACTTTTGCATTACTTTCGGTACGGTCCTCGTACATATTTGTTGTTGATTAGATTTATTTTGCTTCGCTTTTTGTGCCAATTTTGGCAAATTTGCGAAGATGGGGATGAGTGATGATATGATGAATCTACACTCACAAACATCCATGTCCAGGCCGGGATTCGAACCCGGGACCCCTGGCGTTGTGCGTTGTGCGACGACAATACATATTTACATTATAACATTATAACGAATGTAAATGTCTTGTAACATTTGGTAAATTTTTATGTGAACTTCTCTGTAGTCGCAGAGGATGCAAAGAAAGGGGTGTTTGAAATGTTGCAAGATTTTTTTAAAGTGTTGCAGTTGTACCAAAAAATCGGTGGAGTATGTCTCTTCATCAATTTCATGTAAACTCTATTCATTCTTGTCGTTTGGATTAACCTGGAGGGAAAGAGCGACGTAACATATATGTTATTAAAATAACGCTAATCTGGCCGGCTCAGTTTATGGTATGCTGTACTTCATTCTCTGTCATTTGCAATGCAAACAAGTCACTGCGGTATCGGCCGATACCAATAGACACATAGAAGACTAACACAGAAGGGAAGATTACAAGAAGAAAATTGTTGAATCCACAGCTCTCTCTCCCCGCTTGAATGTAGATAAAACAAAACGAATACCACACAGCTATCTTCTTCCAAGAACTCCGACATCATCTGGCCCGGAAACAACCCAGCATGATAGTAATTCTGGTTTTAAAAATGTCCATCTTTCTTACCCCACAAGTTTGCGAGCAGGTATTGGAAATGAATGATTTCTTTTATCTCCAGGTTAGTTGCATGCCTTGGAGAAGCTTTCACTTTGTCCATGCCTTTGATCATGTCAATCTTCTCCCCGGGAGGATGGTGCTTTGTCCAGCATTTCTCGGAAAAAACTACACGTGGAACTTCTTCCAAGCTGTCACAAGGAAGGGTGAACGAAATCTTGAAAAAGACAAATGTTGCCGAGGTTCTAATGACTCAATAGAATGGTATTGGTGGAGAAACTTCAACCGATACTTTCCGATACCAATACCACTGGTATCGGCCGATACCAGAATGTATTTATTTATATTAAATTTCAAGGGTACATATTAATTAACGTATAAGGTTAAGAAAATTAGAAAGGTGTTTACGAGTAAATTTATTGGGATCGGGGCATCGACTTTTGAAAAACGAATTTACCGGGCCGCGGATTCACGAAGGTTGAGGCTCTAGACTGAAGCTCGCAAATTCTTTCAACCTGGAATCGAACCCGTGAACGCTCAACTATTCTGCTACAATCTGATGATCTGAAAATGTGTACATTTCTGTAAGATAGAATGTGATATACAGGGTAATTCAAAATGAATGGTACAACTTTACACAGTTATTATGACGTTACTACTTATGATAGAAAATCAGACAAGGCATCAATATAAAGAAAAAACTGTGAGTTTTATTACCACTTAGCGGGCTTATTCTGCTTAGCCGATGCTCCACCAGGATCGCCAGTGGGGCAAAATGGGTAATGACCTGTAGAAGGCGTTGGAGAGAGAATGAAAGAGAGAGTTCTCGTTCCTCTCTCTTTCGATGAAAGGAGAGAGAAACGAAAGAGGAGAAGAGAGAAAGAGAGACGAAAAGAATGAAGGAAAGGAAAGAAGAAAAGAAAGAAGGAAATGGGAGAGAGAGAGAGAGAGAGAGAGGGAGAAAAAGAGAGAGAGAAAGAGAGAAGAAGCTTATTTACTTCTCTTCTTTTCTTCTTCTCTCAAAGAGAGAGAGAAAGAGAGAGAGAAAGAGAGAGTGAGTTTCCTTTCCCTTCCTCTCTTTCCCTCCTCTCTTCTCCTCGGTCTCACCCCTTTCTCTCTCTCTCTCTCTCTCTCTTTCTCTCTCTTCTCTCCCCTCCCCCATTCCCATCTCTCTCTCTCTCTTTCTCTCTCTTCCCCCATTCCCATCTCTCTCTCTCTCCTTCTTTCTTTAGAGAAAGAGAGAGTGTGTGTGTCTCTATCTCTCTCTCTGCAAGATGGAAAGAAAGAAAGATAGAAAGTACGTTCTCTCTTTCTCTTTCTCGAGAGCACTACTACTACCACTACTTCTCTCTCTCTCTCTCTCTCTCTCTCTCTGTCCTCTTTTCCGGTCTCTCTCTCTGAGAGAGACAAGAAAAATAAAGAAAGAAGGAGAGAAAAGAGAAAGAGCCCTCTCTCTCTTTTCTCTTCCTCTTTTCCTCCTTTTTCTCTTTTTCCTTCCTTCCTTTCTCGTCTCTCTCTCTCTCTCTCTCTCTCTCTCTCTCTCTTCTCCTAGAAAGTAAGAAAGAAGGGAAGAAATAGTGATATTGTGTGTTGGAGCTATAGAGAACTGATTCACTCACAATGGTGCAAAGGCATTTCCACATGCTTTTCGGTAGTAATGCATATGTTTCACCCTTCCGAAAGGTTTGCCAGAGTTACCTTCAAAAACCGTTGACAACGACTTGCTGTCTCGTGCAAGTACTTCATTATCGTTTGAACCTTCTCCGCGTTAAACGTGGTTCCCATGTTGAATCTTTATAATGTGAGTCATGTGTGTAAAACTTCCAGAGTTTTTCTTTATATTGATGCCTTGTCTGATTTTCTACCATAAATAGTAATGTCATAATAACTGTGTAAAGTTGCACCATTGATTTTGAATTACCCTGTATATGTAACATGTAGCGTATAGCGTTTTTTTTTTTTATTTGACTCCATCTGATAATGCAGTGCGTGCCTGAAAATATACTCACGCATTTATAACATGTGCGTGGGTGCTCATCGTAATTTTACCGAGACCAAGTCAGATTCTAATCGTGTTATAGTGATTGATAGCTGGTCGTTCTTTTCTTTTCAGAGTTAACGGCTTTATTATTTTCGTTTTCAGTGTTTTGCGTATCATACCTGCAAGAACTGTGTAAATAGGGAACACTGGGGTGTGGCGAGGGCCCAAAGAGCGCCGAATATCCTCGTGTTTCTCCCGTTTACTTCCCACGTCGCCATAGAAACGATACCAGGTTTGACACTAAAATAAAAAATATACCGTCATTTTCCGCCTACGTCCAACTAGGGTAAAAAAAATAACCATTAACGTTTTAAAATATCAATTAATTAATTATTTTAATGTAATTTTAGTGATTAACTTTTTTAAATATATTTATAGTGCCGCAACTGTAATTTTCAATCATTACTTACCTTCATGCGTATCTAAAATATTCAAATTTAAATAGCCGACCCCGTGGCGGAGTGGTTAGCACATCGCGCTACGACGCCAGGGGTCCCGGGTTCGAATCCCGGCCAGGGCATAGATGTTTGTGAGTGCTTATTCATCAATTTCATGATATCATCACTCATCCCCATCTTCGCAAATTAGCCAAAAGTGGCAGAAAGCAAATCAATCAATCATCTTCGCGAATAGCCAGTGGTCTCCCCGATGGTGCAGTGGTAGCGTCGTCGCATTGTAATCAAGGGGTTCGTACCCTGTGGAGGCACATAGTGGTTCGGTTGATTGATTGATTTGCTTTATTTTACTTCGCTTTTTGTGCCACTTTTGGCTAATTTGCGAAGATGGGAATGAGTGATGGTATGATGAAATTGATGAATGGACACTCACAAACATCCATGCCCAGACCAGGATTCGAACGCGGAACCCCTGGCGTCGTAGCGCGATGTGCTAACCACTCCGCCACGGGGGCCGGCAATCCTGCTAACAAAGTAGAAGCAATGACCACTATACACTATTTAAATTATATATTTGTAGAATTTCGAGGCGGCTTCAGCACCCGAGCCTTCGCATAGGCTACGTGCCTGAGACGGATCCGTTCGACCCCCCTCCCCTTTCCGACGCCCATGTTCATCTGCGATCAGTGTTGCCACAATTTGAGGGCATAATTTCCCTTTCCAAGAGGCAAAATTTCCCTTTTTGCACGGTTTTTCCCTTCACTAAAAACCTTTAAAAATAATAATAAATAGTACATAATCTGTACTATTTTTGAGTTTGGTGTCTTACAATTTCCATGCAATTTTTGGTATTTTTCATCCCATTTCGTTTAAAAATTTGGTTCGAATTTCCCTTCATAAAGGGAAATTTCCCTTCATATGGCAACACTGTCTGCGATTAGGCAAAAGTTGCAGAAATGCGCAGTAAAATAAACAAACCAAGTCAAATGAATTTCCACTTTACTTTCTTGAACATCGAAAGGGATTATGCGAAAATCACTGGATGAATAAAAATCGTGATTAGAAGCAGTTCAGCATTCCGGAAGGTTTAGACTGGTAGCGAGGCCTAAGTTTTCTGGGGAGGACGCAATGCAATATAGGATATGACGAAATCAATCTATACGATCAAATAATAATAATAATAGTAAAAGAAAGTCTTCGTGTTCCATCCTGTAATTGTGCACGAAAGTATTGTACCACAGTAATTGTTGGTTATGAATTTTAATTACCGAGAAAGGCATCTACTGTCTGGTTGCCTTAGCCGAGACCATGGACGGAAGTGCGCATGCGCCAACCGGACGCGTTCAGTGGCTAAATAGGGGTGACGGAGCTTTGGACAGGAAGCGGGTTCCTTGAAAATCGTCTGCTGTAGAAACAGCAATGAAGTTTCAACGTAGTAACATCGCCGCCAAAATACATGCAGAGATGTTTACGAATTATGTAAGGGTTAGGGAAGCCAGTCATATACTATATCAGCAAACAGAACATATCAGGAAAGTATTCATATCGTCACATTAGTAGATAAACTTGTTTGTAAAGCAGTAGCTTTATTTTAGATCATTCAATTAAATTGATCTTCTTAGTAAATATTATAATTAGCACAAATGTACACAACATTAATCAGGATAGTATTTAATAATAATAATATTATTGTATAGTATTATAAGTATAAATGTAGTAACTGAATGGCTTGTGACATTTTCTAGCAAAACGAGGGTGTTTTGTAGAATGTGCAACAGGGGCCAAAACGTCCCAATTTTCCTCATTCCACTTCGAAACGGTTTGTTGCCAATTGTAAGAGCCATCACAAATCACAAACACAACACAGAAAGCGGTAATAAACACAACAAGCAAACCCCCACAAGCGAAATACCACAGGGTAGTTCGGCGAGTGCTTCTCCCTGCTTCCCCTCTCGCGTTTGGAATCGTCCTTTCCAGGTAGTTTCGTCCTCCTTGACCGCACTGTACAGGCCTATTTTTTGTCTCGTTTTTACAATTTCATGGTTATCATTAATATTCGACAATCCCAATCAACAGTTTTCACCAATTGAAGAATTTTTATAGCCTATGTTATTTGTTTTTAATCAGCGCCATCACACAACACTACATTACAATGCATATAGAAAATCGCATTCGAATGTGTGAGTGCCTCATTATAAAATATCTTGTGTATTAAAAATAATAGTTTCGATGGTCACTGACTTAATCATTAACATTTTGCTTAGTTTACATAATTTATTTTCAACAGACACACGTCTACAGTTATTACAGAACATATGCATACGTATTTACTAGGGCTGAGCCGATACCACTTTGAACCGATACCGATACTCTTACTGGTTCTCACCGATACCGATACTCTTACTGATTCTCACCGATGCTCTTACTGATTCTCACCGATACCCTTACTGATTCTCACCGATACTGGTTCTCACCGATACCGATACTCTTACTGATTCTCACCGATGCTCTTACTGATTCTCACCGATACCCTTACTGATTCTCACCGATACCGATACTCTTACTGATTCTCACCGATACCGATACCCTTACTGATACTCTTATTGATTCTCACCGATACCGATATTCTTACTGATTCTCACCGATACCGATACCCTTACTGATTCTCACCGATACCGATACTTGAAAATTGCAATAATTAAAATTTGTTCAAAATATTGACCAATATTGGTGTGTAAATATTCTCCAATTATAGACTATATGAATTAATTTAGCAAGATATTAGCTTCATAATATTCAAGAATTACATTAAAATAGATATGTAATCACAAAATACAGTTTTTCATGCAAAGTTGGTGCAAAATAAAAATAAAATGTGACTTTTGCATAATTTCCAGGATAATTAGACTCTGCGAAACATCGCGCGGCATTTTTTCTGACACCGTGAAAGACCAGTAAGCCAGAGAAGTATCGGCTGGTATCGGTAGATGAATTCCAACCGATAATTTTCGATACCGATAACTGTTATTCATTACAGAGACAAAAACATCGGTTATATGTTCTAAAATAATAATAATCCAATAACAACAACAACAAAAATACAGAAGCTACAGTAGCCGACTTCATCAAGTGGTTGATTCATGGCCCTTCTCGTACACGAGTGTCACTCTATCAATTTCCAAGACTGCATCATACAGATGAAATTCACGAAAGGACACTCACACCTGTCCACGCCAGATCTCGAACAGAGGACAGTATGGCAATATTCTGAATCCAGAACCGAGCGGCCGACTTAAAGTTTAAAAATTCAACAAATAATATATTTGTCAATTACGACTTTACTACGAGACTGTATCTCTTTTATAGATATCACAAAAATTAAAAATTAAAATTGTAGGTCAGGTAGTTCCGCGGAGAGAAGGTAACAAGTTTAGATGTGTAACGTATTCTACGTAGTGTTGCCCACGAGACGAGATTTTGGCCTGTCTCGTCTCGTGGAGCCTCGTGGAAATGCTGTCTCGTCTCGAAAATATTCGTTTGTCTTATGACACATGGTCAATCTCGTCTCGTCTCGAATTTTTAAAATCCTGTCCCGTCTCGTCCCGTGGGCAACACTAATTCTACGTAGATACAATTTAACAGAGTGTATAAACTTCCAAAAACTTACTACACGACCTACAACTAAACTCCATGTACAAACTGCTCTCTGAAGGCCAGGGCCTCCCCGAGCGCCTTTTTCGTTGGACGCGTGGTCAGCGCATCGAGACCCATCGCAGCTGTTTCTTGGCTTCCGACCTCGGATCCCGCCACATCTTCATCTCAAGCAGCTCTCAAACTGTCTTTACGATGCTGGGTCAATACGTAAATGTTTTGAGTTAGAACCGGGAATCGAACACGGGACCGCGCGTGTATATATATGCAAGATATAATTGAACGAGAAGCTACAAACGCCATCTCGATTTAAGCAGCACCAGCGCTTCCCGTGGCCGCCGAATGAACTACGTCCTCGCAGCCATGGGTCCAGCGCGCGTAATTTAAATTTACTACTCTCCGTGCGACAAGTTTGTACTATCTCTATCTACAGATAGACATAGAGATAGATAGAGACGTTGGCTGTATATTAATGATATTATTCCTCTTGTTTACTTCTCTGCAAACAGTGATGAATTCAAAGGGTGGCCGAAAATTTCAGTAACCTGGTAGAGCATTCGACAATACCTAAGAAATTTCGCAAACATGTTCAGGTGGCTTCCTTTCATTCACTTTAATCTAACGTAAAACATGCTTTTTTTGTGTTTTTTTCATAGTAATAAGCACTAATGTAGTCTTGTTTATAATTAAAAGTCAAAATAATCATCGAATTTAAATTATCGCCCGTTTTGATAACTGCTAAATTAAGAAATAGGATGGATCACGATACACTTCAAACTTGTGTGAAGGTGTCAACTGAGGGGGTGGGGGGACGAGGAACCCAGAAAGTTTCATTGATGATGTCATCCACAGATATGTTGTAGAAGGCCTAGACTTCACAGTATGCTGTAAATGTAAATTATTGCATGCTGTAATATTATTTTATTGATTTTCATAATTTCATTCTTAAAATGATAGTTAATTATACCTAATTATAACTAACTCTCTAGCCTCCTTAAACCCGAAGGTTTATGGCTGCAGCAACATAAGCCTTCCATCTGTCTCTATCCTGGGCAAGATCAATCCAATCTTTTGAATTCTTACCGATTTCCATCTCTTCGTCGTGGCAATCCTACAGGTCTCTGACCATCAGGTTTTCCAACAAGAATCCTCTAAACTCTTCTTTCCTCTCCCATTCTTGCCACACCTACTAAGTCTTCTTGATTTAATCAGGAATACAGATTGTGCATTTCTACATATGTAGTGTAGAAGGAAATCCAAATGTTATGTAGTGCGTACAGCTTATGGCTCGCACATGAAAGAGTAAATCTAATTCTAATTCTAATTCTAATTATGTAACCTTCTACACTCACCTGTCTCCTCATCCCTTTTAGGTCCAAATATTTTCCTAAGGATTTTATTTTCAAATAGTCTTAATTTATGTTTATTATTATACCTAATTATACTTAAGTTAATTGAACCGTAGCTAAATATATATATGGGCTATAGCATTTTACCAACTAGAACGACGTTTACAAACAATGAAGTCAGTGGCGGCTTGTAATCACACATTCGCGATTATCTCGAAAACGGCTCGTTTGCAGACCCATATTTATTGAGACTTTTTTGATTGTATTATCGTGTACTTTCACCTTTGTCAGTTTGCGCTATTACTTATGAGACACCCTGTGTGTGTGTGTGTGTGTGTGTGTGTGTGTGTGTGTGTGTGTGTGTGTGTGTGTGTATATATATATATATATATATATATATATATATATATATATATATGTATATGTATGTATGTCTCCAGTGTGGCCACTCCACTACAGCAACATTCTTGACTCATAGCAGCGAATCTCATTTATTAGGACAAAACTCTCCTGCAACAAAAGGACAGAATTGAGTATTTGCCCTCCCTTCTTCTTCTTCTTCTTCTTCTTCTCTCTCTCTCTCTCTCTCTCTCTCTCTCTCTCTCTTTCTCTCTCTCTCTCGTTCTCTCTTTTTATTCTGTCTCAGTCTCTGCTCTATTCTGCTCTATTGGGTAATTTACAGAACGTGTCTTCGCGTTTCCTTTTTGGCAATTACCTTACGAGAAAATCGAGTCGTGTAGTATACATATTGCGCATTGATTGCACAGATTCGTGTTGTGTTTATTGCTTTGAGGACGTAGTTCATTCGGCGGCCGCGGGAAGCGCTGGTGTTGTACAATGGCTGCTTCAATCGAGATGGCGCTGGTTGCTTCTCGTTCAGTTATATCTTAAATATATTCTGCAGAGCATATAAGACATAATACTACAGTAGCAGTTAATGTTAATAAATTAATATAATTATGATGTGTACTACTCAATTTCATATCAATAACCTGACCGTCTCAACAAAAAGTTCTGGCGACATCCATGAATACAATAACCCAACAACGAAATATTTAATAATTGAGATGATTAATTAATACTGAGAATTTTTTTTCGTCTAATAAAGTCACTATTGTCTGTACTTTCAGAATAAATTCATCAAAATTTCAGATTTTCAGAACTACTGAATTTATTAGAATCTAATACGCATTCCCATTTCAATACCCTCAAACCATAATTATTATACAAATAATAATAAATATTTGCGGTGAATGCAATAGACACGTCCAAAAATCAGTTAATTTTATACAATAACGGGTTTATATCATTTTATTAGAGACAAATAATCTTGTATAGAACAATGTTGTACATATTTACGATACAAATATACATTTGAAGTCAAAACTAATCTCTTTCTGTTACAACAAAAACTCCCCGGAAATTTTCGGTGGGGGGATTTTTCAGGCCAACATTGTTGGTGGGAAATTCCCTCCTGTCTCCGCAGGATTGTGCACTCTGAGTTACGCTTTATCGATAAGGTTACGAAAACATGTATTTTCTAGGAATTCTTGTCGGACAAGTCCAATACAGTTTTAATCAGTGTGGTTGCAGACTGAAATATTATGTTGCATCAAAATTGAAATTATATTTCTTAACAGCGAATGCATGCGAGTTAGCTATTCACTAAGACCACTTTTGATCTTTGAAAATTTAATTTCTTGGGCCTCAACGAGCAATCTTTCTGAGTTAAAGGGTTACCCCTAGATTGTGCACATAGCGGCCTCGCTGGTGGGTGAATTTTTGTAGAAGTTTTTCCGGTCGGTTATTTATGTTACATTATCGCCTACGGTCGTGCTCGGCGATGAATAATTTGTATAGAAAAGTTGACATACTTGTATTTCCGAGTAACTTGTTTACTTGCAAGTTATCAGCGGAAAAACGTTAATTACAAGACCGGGGTCTCTCAATTACTACTCTCGGTGTTCGCTCCATCTGAGTTATGTGAACTTCGAGGACACTGAGTCGAGTCACCTGCATGGCAGGTGGTAACTCTCCAATCAAGCGCGCCCTGAATATTACACAAAACTTGTACTGAATTGTGACGTCATACGCCATGAAAATTCTTCCCTCGCATTATCTGCACAAGGAAGTGTGCATTTTGCGATAACTGGCCACAAATATATGTTTATAAGGGATTTGATCGTAATGTACTTAGGGCTGGCTCCTCCATGGCATAGAGATGACCTCGTCGCCATGTAATCAAGGGGCCCCGGGTTCGTTTTCCGGAAAGGCAGTGGTTCCCATTCCACTTTTTTTTAACGATATTCTAAATTATACTCTAAAATAACTATGCAACTGAGTTTCAATGTGGTGATAACGGGACAGTTCTTTTGATGTCTTGTAGAGTACTTCATGAGACCACTTTCGCTCGATCGTACTTGTTCGAGTCTCCCAACCTCGAGGGTATAAAATGAAATATCACTTTAGTGTGACAATAATCGTAGATACATATATGTAAAATATCCGTCCTGGCAGTTTCAGCCCACAATAATCTGTTTAATTTTCATATATCACTGTATTTGTAAGTTAGACTCAAATACATTTTAGCATGGAGATGATGACTATGTTCGCATAAGTGTCAATTTCACTGCATCTTTCACCTCACGATCCATATTTTGGGCCCCACTACCACAGACAAATTACGGTTATACGTGTACTACTTCGAGCGTATACCGCTCGTCTTGCCTGTTTGAGCTATTTAGCACGCTATCTAGCGTCGTCCTGCGAACTATTTGGGACTCGAGCGAAATCCACGTTTGAATTAATGAATGAGTTAAAATTTTTGGGTGCGTCGGCCATTTTGTACCCTTCGAGAAAAACATCCTCATATCTAAAACCCTTGCCTTTCAGTTAAAAACCGGTGTAAAGAGGCCCTTGGGAAGGTTGTAAAGGGACCTGCATAGGACAAACACTAGACATTAAAAGAGGACAGTCTAAAAACTTCCTCAGAAACAGTGTAAAACGCCCGCTCTTTCGAAAGGCTATTTCTGAAAACACTGTCATAATTTCCAAAAGTGAATGAGCACAGTTTTGTCAATTTCGTCCGATTGTACTTCAACCTCTTCGTCGCGATTAGCCCAAAGTGGCAGCGCGAGTACGATAGATTAGGTTATGTTCTGCTCACCTCCAAAATAAAATCCTGGATATCTTACTGGTCCTTGCCACCAAAGAAGAGGAAGAAGTGATTGTCCATCTCGTGCACCACGGTATCCGGACAATTGCGATCTTCTTGAGGAACGTTACGAATTGAAGGGTGACTTAACACCCCGTAAAATACCTCTTACAAGATAATTATGTGAAATATTGATATTTTCGAATAGAACATTTTTCTCACGCATTCTCCAGGCTGGAGACTGGCAAGGTAGCTTGTAAACGTACTTGCATTACAACCATTTTTAGCTTAGGTTAGATGCGCCTGATAGTCGCAATTGTCCTACCATTAATTTGTAACATGACCTTCACCGTTAAAACCATCGCAATTGCCCGTGATTTTGGCTTCATCGCACAGTTCACTCGAGAAAACGCTTTGGTTGAATTTGAATTTCTAAATGTTACCAAAAAAACTGTTAAACCCTTACCATCACTGCACATGTGGTTGTCTCTACTTTCAAAAGCACCTTCCCAAATATACACCGCATTTGCTGAGCCCGTTTAATAACGTGTGTATCCGAAATTTTACTGTTTACAGAAGAAAACATCCAGTTTCCTTCATAAACACATTCTTGCATGAACAATATAAAAAGAGGGTGAGGCGTGAGAAGAGAGCTCTTAGTTTACATTGGATGTACTTGACCACGTTGCTGAACCCTTTTTCATTACTGCAAGACTCGTTTGGCATGAGGACTGATAATCATAATTATGAAATGGGGCTGGAGTGCTACACGAATATATAGTTCCTGTTAATTTCCCTGAGCACCTGCGTTGGCCCCGGGCAGTACGGACACTGCACCCAGTTGTTATACTGTAAACCCTTGTTACTATCTGCTTCCCATTTCCTTTTAACAAGTTCTGTGAAGGGTGTCCATTGCCTCTAGTGGACGCACCCATATTAATTTTTTTAAAAAAAAACATACTTCACCAAATTACCTTCTAAGCGAAAGATTGTGTGACGATCACTTTCAACGTGAGGAATAAAATTGTGAAGTTAATTTTTAATACCAGCTGTGAAGGTCATGTGTAATAGTTCTCTGAATGTTAGTGGAAATGGTTCTACATTAGCATGCAAATGTTAATTGGACATTATCCATTGTCTAGTGCTTTAAACTATACTTATTCTAACACTACGTATCGAAAGAGCACATCTACTCTCGTCTTCAGGTGAACAAGTGTTTTTTTTTTGTCGGTGGTGGGGATCGACCCTACAACAGAACTGTAATTTTTAATACAAATCCGAATTCTGCACTAATTTTTGTTCCATTTATGCTACTATTTCTAAATTTTGAGGAGAGGGAGTGCTTGATATCTATACTGGGATAACTTATGGGTAGGGACGTGAAGTTTTCGTTTTAACGATATCACCGAAAAGTTGAAGAAAGCAAAATAAAGTGTTTAAAATATATTTGGGTAGGTAAAGGAGGCAAGTTTTCAGTGTTTCGGAATCGCGAAATAACGCGAATTATGCCATTTTCCAGAATAACACTGAATTTCGCACTTTAACATGAAAAATTGCACCAAATATGCGATATGAACGGGGGATAAAACTTCACAAGAAATACCTGAAGCGCTATGATAGTTCAATTCAAAAGAGATTGTCACGCTTCACTTATTTCAGTTTGGCGCAGACAGACTACACAGTGTTTAACCTTGTTCTGAAATATAATTCGCTGCGGGGACCTTCCCGGAAGGGAAGTTTCGTAGGAACGGGAAAATTTTTAGGGAGAAGCAGCTGATGTGTTTCGGGAGGGTGCATGTATGTGTGTGTGTACACGAAATTGTATTTTAAGGTTGCAGAGGGAATTTTTTGTCATTGTTAGGGAAATGTGATTTGTATGATCGAGTTGAGAGATTTGGTTATCATTCAATAAACATTTCATATTTAGTGGCTGATGAGATTAAATAGGTTTGTAAATGGAAGAAATTTGGTCATTTTTCACAAAGGTAAGTCATAATTATTTTTTTGTCATTAAAACTAAAATTTATCTCAGTTTTCCAGAACTAAAACAATGTGAAAATCTTAAGCACAGAAAGAACAGTAAAAATGCATGTAAAAATAATACCGAATTTTGCCCTAAACCGCCAAAAATTACACCGAATTGCAGTAAAAAAGATCCAAAATTAGGGAAAAATGAAACGAAAACTTCACATCCCTACTTATGGAGTTTTGGACCAATGCCATGAAACTAAGGAAAATCAAAGAAGCATCCTTCATAGCATGTAGAGTTCAGTCAGTCAGTTTGAACTTGTTCCGACAGGTTCTCGTGAGGACAAGAAAAAACGTTATCGGATAAACAAATTAGACTGTGCGTTCATCGGTTTTTTCAGGGTTGTAATTATTTCTGACAAAGGAAAACTGAATCAGTCATATTTGATAAAAAGGAACAAACTTTAAGAAATTCTCATAAAGGGATGCAGCGTACTATAATTTCTTCAGGTAAGAGAGACACAATACTGTTACTGCTTGAAAACTGTACAGTGAAAATTCCTGTTTTATCGAAACATTATATTTACAGCAGGCCTCTACTACAGTATGTTCATTTTGGAACTCAACAACTAGATATCGCTTTTTAAAATGGGTTCTGGGTTCACGCATTTAGGTGATACGGACCATTGGCCGACATCAGCCAAGACGTTTCAAAAAGTTCGTCTCCTTTGTGGAAAAAACACTATGATATTCCAAAATCTGAAAAACATCTGCTTCGCGTTCCTTCCAGAGGATTCACGTGAATCTGTTGTCCAGATATTCGCAATAGTTTCGTGGCTATATAAGACTATTGTCCATATTTAGACAATAGCGAAAGCAAACCACATGTAGATTCGCGTGAACGCTCTGGAAGAAATTCCAAGCAGACGCAATTTTTTTTCAGAATATGGAAGACCGTTAATTGATTGATTAAAAATCGTTATTTTACTTCCCATTCCTGCCATTTTGTATAATCGAGTGATAATATGATAAAATTGATGAAGGGAAACTCACAAAGAACATGCCCAGGTCGGGATTCGAACACAGGAGCCCTAGCGTCGTAGCGCGCTGTGCTAACCACTTCGCCACGGAAGTCTTGGCAGACGTCGGCAAAGGCCAGCGGGTGTCCAGTATTTCTATCTGTGCACAAGGTGAATACAAATAAGTTTTCTCGTGCATGATTGGTTTTGGGGTTGTTCTGACCTTCAAGATTTTTGCCCAGATGACGGCACTTCCAGCGCCATCACAAGGCAGCTCTCCGCACCCTCGATCTTGGCGTCGACTTGGAACTCCTCGTAAGACACTTCCGCGATAACCTCGTAGCCGAGTTTTTTGGCAAGGTTCTGGGACTGCGTCGCAGAGAACATCGTTTTGATGACCCTGACTCCGAGGGCCCCGCACAGCCCCAACCGGGCCCTCAGCAACTCCGTCCCGAGACCCTGGCGCCTGTAAGTGGGCCTGACGGATAGCCCGACGCCTTCCATGTACTTGTCGACGCCGTACTGGTCGTACATGTTGACCAGGCTGTTGCAGTAGGTTATGAACGCCATGCTGGCGGACAGGACCCTTCCTTTGAAGGCGAACTGTTCATCGTCCTTCTGCTCCACCACGAGGCAGTTGAATCCGACCACCCTGTTCGTCTTCTCGTCGACCGCCATCAGGGAGATCCCGACGTCGAGGACCTCCGTCCAGAACTCGATGGCTTCTTGGATGGACTCCGGATCTTCGCAGAGCCGCACGGCCTTGAAGATGGGTTCGTCGCGAAAGAAGTCTTCCTGGAGCTGGTACATGATCTCCGGGATCTTGTCCCGCGTCACGTCCGAGATGTGGAATTGGTCCTTCTGGCTCCACTGCTGGAGCGGTAGTAACGGCGGCCGTTTGAAGCTAAACATTCCCCCCCTGAAAAGAGAGATATGAGTGCTTACAGGTTGGCCTACTGTATGGTATGTGCGTATGCCCATCCTCTCTATCGCTCTATCGGTTAGCCTCCTCGCACATACACGCAATTGTTTAGGCAGGGGGGTAAGTTCGCATTTAGGTAGAGGTAAAGGTAAATTTAGTCATAATAACCATAATTGGGCCTTTGGGTGCGAAATCCAGGGGGGACAGGGGGGAATTCCCCCCAAAGATCTTGTCCTTAAAATTTTGCCCCCACCAAACTTTCCCGAGGGGGAGAGTTTCTTGTTCTAACAACAAATATAAACAGTTTTGAAGTTAAATTTTTGGGTACTTTACTGGAGCAATATTGAAAAAACACAAAGAATTAAGAACAAAGAGCCTCAGGAATCCCCAGAACATACAAATTAATCCGACTTGGTATTTTTCTTCTGCATTTCTCATCACCTTTTGTCAGCTACCGCAAAGTATATAAATATATAAATAAAATATGTATATGTAATAGCATTTAGATGTGAATTTTACATAAGATAGTATTATCTTCTTAATGTTTCTTAACTTTTGTCCCTCCCCCCAGTCACACAAATCATTATTCATAGCAATGATATTATATTAAAATCTTCAATGTGCAATCGAATTTTGAATCAAGAACAGTCCATACATTACATGTTTTATAATATAATGTAATTATTTAATAATTGACATATTTATTATATATATAAAAAAAACTATTGGACATCAATGATATTGAAGCTATGAATATTCCGATTTTATAAGAGCAGAATTTGACTCATATATAACCCCAACAAATGAAATAATAACAAAAGAAATCATAGATTTATACCAATTATTTTTTGAAACTGCAACTCATAAATCCTTTATTCATTGATTAATAAAAATTACACAAGAATCATTAGATGACTGAAAAGTAAGTAATGGTCTCTTAAACCACAAAATAGTAATATAACAACTACTTCTAATGAAAAAAGTTAGTTAATATATAACATAGGAATGTTAAACCTAAATTATCCTTATGGATACTTTTTTATCCCACAAATATATCCTTTAAACTGACTCACCCTATTCACAATATTTATATCAGATTCCGTTGTCAATGAGTCATGTCCCTGATAGAAGCTTCTGAAGATGGCGTTCTTTCTTACATGACAGTGGTACAAGATCGAGCTGTGGAGGACGGAAAGGTTCGAAAACGGCGTGATTACGACCCCCCGTAAACTTAAAGATGCCGTAAAAATGATAATTCATCATCATTGGACAATATATAAGGCTGCAAGAGAGTCTGGGATTCCGTGGAGTACCCTCAAGCTCCATGTAAAGCAGCATACCTCGGACAGTTCTTCAGATGTAGAAATTGACATTCCTAAACTTGGGCGGCCATTCGTGTTATCGAAGGAAGTAGAAACTATATTCTTATTCCCATGCCTGAAGCAAAACAACGTGTAAGGCCAAGGAAAACCACCACTGTTGAAGACCGTCGAACTTGTGACGACCGAACTAATATGACTGCACCTTCTACAAGTAAGGGAAAAGCAGGTGATACGTTTTGTGGTGAATGTTCTGGCTCCTATAATAAGGATGTACATCTCAAAAATGTAGCTGAGTGCATTCAATGTGGTTTTTGTTTTGTATGGTACCACGAAACATGCGCCAACATTGACGAATCTCCACAGCTCATGTTCTAAAAATGTGTGGATTCTGTGGACGATGACAGTGATTAAGAACAGAACTTGAAATTTGCCAAAACTTTTATATCAGACACTTAAAATATTACTACGTAAGTTTCTTGTTTATTATATTGATTAATTATGTGAAACACATACGGGGTTTGAGTTTTTTTAAGTTTATCACAATATTAGCAATCCTGTATCACAATATTACCATCACTGTCACAATATTATTCCATGCTGTGGACATAAATATTTTAATTGAAATATATTTAATGTAATTGTGCAGTGTGTTTCTTTGATAATGACATTACTTAATGAAGCTGTATACATGTCTCCTGTCATTGCCAATTAGTTTTATCTTATTTAGTTTGAAAATAAATAGGGTTTTTCTTTAAAATATCACAATATTACCAACCTTTACCCCTATAGTATAGGTCAGTGGTTCCCAAAGTGGTGGCTGGCTTGCAAGGACGCCGTGAAATGTTCCAATATTTTCACTGAAATGTCACTTATTCCAAATTTAGTACTTTTTATATTTGAATTTAAATTTTAGGTGCGTCAGCACTTACGCTATTTTGCACCCGTCACGTTATACGGGGTCCAGCCCCTTACCATAACAAAAAACATAACGGTAACGTCGCGTAACTAAAATCTTAAAATATTCTGACTTAAGTTAAAAGCTAAGGCTGTAAAGGGGCACTCAGCACACATAAGGACAAAAAACAGGACAGCACACAGAATTATACTGGCCAGACGCCAGAGCCTCGTTAGTCTGGAAAATGCAGTCCAGGGTGTACTACGTGGAAGGTCAGCCCTTACACCCCAGTACTGTTTACATGTAAAATGTTTCTTAATTTGAAATATGTGTTTAGTTATTAACTTTAGGCACCTAACCACACTAACTGAGTGTTGCAAGTGTTAGATAGGCCTACATTCTGACTTGGGCGCCGCGTGAAAATCTTGAAACACTAAGGGCGCCGTGAAGCGAAAACGTTTAGGAACCCCTGTTATAGGTTATTCATGCTGTTACCAGTTTAGTCTTCTTTAGGAAGGCCACTCTGGAGCAACAACTAATTTTATATTGATTAATAAATTAAAGGTTACAAATCGTATTTCAAAATGTGTAGCTTTATCTTAGTTGGATTCTTGGCTTTAAGTGGTATAATAGCAGCGTGTTTTCATAGCTGGCTGGTATGGAAGAAACGTTGAGTTATTCTATATTTTTAAATATTGCGAATGCTATGAAAATTCCAGAAACTATAAAGAAATATAAATAAAATAAAAAACTATACTGAAAACGCAGACGAAACGAATGTATACGTACTGTTTCTTCAAAGCAGTGTTGTTTCATCTGTTCCTCAGGTTGTAACTGGGTCTCTCGGAAATGATTTAAAAAGAGCAATAGACCTGTATTTGAAAAGCTGGCTCAGGAGAAAGTTGACCACATACCGTTGCAGTTCTTCCTCCAAAAAAGGCAGGCTGGTTTAATAATAACACAGAATAATGATAATAGAATTCACAATTTCATCGAGTCTATCTTCACTGAAAAAGGACGTACTGAATGAAACACATGTCGATTTTCTTTTTCTGGTTACCTTTATGATTACAGACATTAATTAATTAATTCTCAAACTATTTTCATCTTCGCACTTATCGACTTGCACCTGTTCCCAATTTCATACATAATACATTGTTTATCTGGATGCATTGGGCAAGACGCTTCATGACTTTTCGATTTATTTTTTTTTTCATTTTTTTTTTCATAAAGTACAATTAAAACTTTACTTTCATGGTAAAAGAATCGTCTTTCGGAAAATAAAGAGAACAGACATCGTGCATTCTTCGCAATTTCCTTGCCGCATTTCAATGTTATCCCCCATGCCAATCTTCTGTCAATCAATTCTGTCTTCCCTGATTTATTTACAAATTTCATTTTGTTGATTCCACGGGGTGGAAACACATGTAAACTTTTCACTTGTCCTGACACACAAAACGATTTAGAGCAAAAAACTGAAGAATACTCTTTCGAACATTTCCCATGCTTTGAACGACTTCAACACAACATAGTATCCTACATAGAGTGGTTCCGGAAAATCCCACCAAATGGCATATCGGATAATTTTAATCGCGAATTGTGAACAACGATAATCCGCGAGGCACCACCGCTGAAAGGTCGGTCCCTGGGACCCCCTTTGTAGAAAGCAGGTAGTACGGGACTACCAGAGCTTGAGCTTGGAAGAACTGGGCTTAGAGGGAAGGGTGTACGGATGAAAATGTACGTCGCAGTAACGTACGTGCGTAAATAAGCAGCGGATTTACGTCGCGTATTTGCACTTTAGTATTAGGGCATACCGCATTACAGAAAAAAAAACAACTGCCTCCTGAGAAAAAGGGGCTGGCACCTGAATTATTTTAAGTTTTTCCTACCCCTGGTTGGGTGGCAGCGGAAATTGACAGTCTTGTCATTTCTGGAATCAACTTTTTACAATGTAGCTAAACGACCAAAGGTGATGGTGATGCTAATTCCAAATTTGACTTTATGAAATGACCAACTGTGTACGTGGGGTTTCTTTCACAATAACTTCTGATGATCTAATAATTTCTCACTCTTAGCATTCACAGCACGTCCAATTACAAGTCGTTGTTGTTAACTAACTTAACAGAATAATAAGTTCGTTGTCATGTTACAGTCTTCGTGCCTGGTTGGTATTTTTTTCGCTTCATTTCTGACCAATGGTGGAAGGATAACGCTTTCCGGAGTGGTACGACGTATAGATGATTGTGGTGACGCGTTGGGGCATTGGGAAGTGGGAATGGGTACAACACGATTTACGTTCTAATATTATTTTTGCTAATGTCCGCATTGAACTTGATATTTTGCGTCACTTTGTTACATTTATCATCTCCGATATCAAAAGTGTCACGAAGTTGTCTAGCTCAACGCGATTTCATGGAACCAGAACTGTCTTGAATCCATCCAAGCAACGGACAGTTTATGCTTCAGTCGCATAAAGTCACACACTTGTCGACACGTTCTGTGAGAACTTGGGATAGGTGGCGTTTCGTGAGAAGATTTAGCACTGGAAAAAAGAGAAATATTTTTTTTTCTCGAAGTCTCAAAACTCAGAGTTTGTTTCTAGTGCACTTTATGCTCATATGAGCTAACCGGGACTGGACTTGTAGTTTAAAGTAGGCTTGAATGGGGGGCCAAATCCGAAAATGTGGAACAAACCCCGACTCGAACCCAGGATATATCTTGAAATCGAAAGCAGCATCATTTTTGTATACACTTTGTTTTATAATACGAAGTTTATTTACGTCGAGCTTACATGAAAATTACTATTCCCCGAGATCCTTCCCTCTGAGGCAGCTTGGGAGCACTGTTGCCAACTTAGCTCTTTTAGGGCCAAATCTGGCTCTTTTGTCCACTCGTTTATTATTATATTGGCTGCGTCGCCCCACCCCGTCTTATTTCCCCAGCTACTTCTATATAGCGCCGTGGCTGAGGTGAAGATGACAATATTGTAATCCCTTATTTTCGATTTCATATGACCATCGGTGGATTATTGAGATGACTGATGTCGTCAGATCTACATGGTGAAAACTAAGAATAAATTGTCATCACTTTAAAGTTACCGGTAATAGGAGCACCCCCACCCCCTTGACAGCTAAAATTACCATGGGAGGTAATTTATCCAGCCTTCCTAAATCTAGCTTCTTGAAAGTCAACTTTAGCTCAATTTAAGGTGAAATTTAGCTCTTTTATGCTCATCAGGTTTGGCAACACTGCCAGTCCATTGGAGGCAAGGAGAAATGCATTACTCTTATGGGGAATTATTTTATTCGTTTTCTGAGAACATCAAACTTCCGACGGAGGGAAAAAACATATGATTGGGTAGAGGATCCATTGAAGATGATATTTTCGCTAGAAAGAGTCGAAACTCCCATTACTTTAGCCGCAACTTGAATTTGAAGTTGTTTATCCATAAGGAATACATGGGATTCTGTAAATACTTATTCATCATATTTTTCAAAGAACGGTATCTAGCATAATAATCATTTTTTTAAAAAAAAACTGTTCCACTTGCAACATGGGGAGAAATTCATACTCTCAAATTATGTGTGGATTTTCTTTAGTAGCAGTGCCCATTCCGACGATATTTAAATAACGGCTAATTTTTTTTAATGCAATCGTTTAAGTGTTCTTAATCATAAATGAGTTACATACATAAATGTGCGTTACTCTATCTTTGAACTCTTCATGCACATAGGCGTGCGCACGGGGGGACAAATGCCCCCCTAATCATGAATGTCCTCAGATTTTTTTCTACGGAGGGACAAGCAAGGTATTATTCCATGAGGCATATTATCCCTATTATAGTGTTGCCCCCTCAAAAAACACCTCTTGAATTTGAAATTATCACATTCCTGCATCCCCATTATAATAATTAATGTAAATTACTATGACAAATCAAATTATATGCGTGAAAATGTACTTTTAGATTGACATTCGATTTCAGAGGGGGAGATGTGGCCATCCTTGCCCCGCTTCCAGACGTCCATGACCCTATATTATTAAATTTTCACCTAGAAATTTAGGATAGAGGAATTTTATCGCCGTTCAAAGCAACTACGGGGAAAGGTGGTGGAGTGGCGCAACCACAGGGGGTAGGGTGCATTGCCCCCTAACCTTGGACGGAAATCAATTTTAGGGGGGCAAACATGGAAGTAAAGGAAAGTAAGACTAGCAGAATCTAAGAGTAGCAGAACAAAAGAATACTCAAGGTGGAATTAGTTTTCACGTCTATCTTGCATTATTTCTTCCAGACGGCCAAGAGCACCTGAAGGGAGGCACAGAGCTGCAATTGAGCCCTCAATTTCAAATTTTATACAAATGAAAATACATTTCGTAAAATGTTCTTGCTCGCTTCGTTCGCAATGTCTGCTTTTCTTGCAGTCTTGTCAAGTTGAGAGTCGTAGCTAGGGGTCGGCCGAAGTTGGTCCTGGACACCGAACGGTCGAAATGAAAAAAAAAATGTAAAAGAGAATGCCATGGCGCTCCATGAAAGTTTTTGCGTCATATTAAATCAATACTGTTTTCATTTTGCAGCAATTGGATCTGAATTTTTTTTTGCTCGCCACGCTTGCAATTTCTTTTCTGCACTGCATTGTAAATTGCCAGGGAGAGAAGTAAGAACAACTAAGTACTACTGCTAAACTGTCGGGTGGGTGCGGGGGGGGGGGGGGGATGGGGTGTACTTAGTCTAGCCATAAATACTGTTACAAACTTTCGGCTTGGACTGTACATCCGGTAGTCAGGCTCATGAACCATGCTTGTGGTGAAGTTCACTCCTGACCATTGTGTATTTAGCTGTGAAAGAGCAAGCGTGTATCTTCTTGTGCTTAGCATGGAGTGGGGCGAATATGAAAACAGAGTAGCCGTAATTGCTCTGCATTTGGTTGCGAAGTCACTCACTGAGATTTTCCAGCCCCTAAAAATCCCGAAGATCAGCAAAAGGTATGTGTATCAGACAATCCGGAGATTCACTGATACTGGTAGCATGCAAGAGTTGGTCCACTTCACACCGTATGAACAGCTGCTGGCTCGCATCGGCGGAAATCCCATCCGGAAGCAACTGATAATGGCACAGGAGCTGAACATTTCACAACAATCAATGTTCAGGGTACTTAATGAAGACCTTGGAATTGGAGCTTACCGGTGGAGTACTGGAAATTTCCTGACGACACAAGTGAAGAAGCAGAGGGAACTGAAATCGAGACGGCTCCTGCAGCGGTACGTTGCCAGTGGGCATTGCAGGATTCTCTTCACTGATAAGAAATTGTTCACCACTGAATAAAGTTTTAACCGCCAAAATGAAAGGGTGTATGCTTCAAACGCTCGAGAAGTTTGTGAGAGAGTTCCCAAAAATCAGAGATGTCACCAGCCCTTCTCAGTCATGGTTTGGTAAAGGGTGAGCTATGAGTTCCACCAGGCCTCATTTTTGAGAAAAGGGCTTAAAAGCCGTGCGAAAGTGTATGTGGAGAGTATCCTGGACCCTCTCGTGACACTGTTGAACCAAACAATGCTTCACAATGAATCCTGGATGTTCAAGAAATATTCTGCCCCAGCTCATAAGGCAAGGATGACGCGACGGTGACTGGAGACCAGTGTACTCGATTTCATCTCCACTTTTGATTGGCCATCTGATAGCCATGATCTCAGTATCTTGGACTACAAACTGTGCCCAGAGCTAAAGAGAACTGTCTGCAAGAAGAGGGACCCTATAATTCAAAGTTAAAAGCGCTCCTTGATAGCAGCAGGGGCGGACTTTCCCATGAAGACCATCCGTGCTTCAATAGATGCCTGGCCAGAGAGACTTCGAGCCTGTGTGAGGGCGAAAAGTGTCCATTTGGAAAACTGATTGGTGCTATTTGTGTGTAATATATGTAAGTGTAACATACTACAAGAACAATTAAAAATCTAAAACCACATTCAATTTATTCACAAAATAGTATGTAACAGTATTTATGGCCACACTAGGTATATACACACACCCATCAATGCAATAAAACTAAAACAGTGAGATAAAATTAAGTTCTTCTTTCCCAACTGAACTTTTATCAATGCTTTTGCCCCCCTAATCACAGGGTCTACGCACGCCTATGTTCATGCGATAATTATAATAATATTATTATTCCTACTAACTGATATACGTGGTTAGTCTGATAGGAATCCTTCCGAAATATATTTCCCGATACGTGTCCGAGTGTAGGTCAATATTTGACGTGTGTAAGTTTTCCTTTGCAGTAGGAATGCAGGGCACTGAATGAACTGTTGCTGATTGTAGTGTAAGTACACACATTATTCGAGCGACATTTTAAAATTTTCACATTGCTGAAAATATTGTTTTTATGTATATGTGGGTGATTAGTTATTATTTTGTTTGCATTTGTAGGTAACGTACAGTATATTATATTCAATAAATAGTAATATCGTTCAGTTTATAATGCAAAAACGAAAAGGATCGTAAGGTTTATGGTTTACGTTTACCTTATAACTATTACTAATCCCTCCCGATTAATCTGGTATGAGTTTTAACAAACATGAACCTTTCCGTGTGAGGATGTGGCTAAGTCTTGATTCAGATATTTTCACCGCTAAATTATGATGAAATCGATGAAAATAAATCACAAAACTGAGATTAGAACCCAGGCTTTCTGGATTTTCAATACATTACGGTACAGTTATATAGCACAAAGCAGGACGATATTATTCAATTACATTAGAGCGTCGATTATCCGAACGTCGGTCAACCGAACGACCGCTTAACCGAACTGTGTACTCGCTCACTTTCAGATATCTGTAATGAAAAAAGTACGTGACTTAGCTGCTCGTAAGCGTGTAGGCTTGCTTAGACAGACCAAAATAAAGGATTTTTTTAAACGTTAATTTTGTGTACTGTGTGTATTGTTCATGCAAAATGCGTATGTAATATGTACATATTTTTGTTTAATAAACTGTACCACATACTATATATTCCTACTAAAGTTGCCTTTGTACGTTACTTTGTAATACATACTTAAAGAGATGCCTGTTTTTATGAATAAATTTACTGTACAGTACTTCTTTTTGGCAAATAAACATGTACAGTTCCATTATCCGAACAAACCAGTTTTCCGAACACCCATGTCCCCCAATTACTTCGGATAATCGACGCTCTACTGTATTTGTCTAGCATTTACCCCGCGATGTACAATGTTAAAGAGTTGAAGGGCAGTAATTTAAAGGTAATTATGTGAAAACACAATTCTTCTTCATTTAATCAATATATACTGTAGCACGGAGGGGTCGGGGACGATTAGGATGTATGGAGACAGCAAAACGAAATTAACTATACTTCACCCTCAACTTATGCACGTTAATTTCCGGTAAATATAACATTGATTTGGGTATGAAAACATATAAAACATATAAAATCAGAACTGTTAACGTCCCCGAAGAGGTTCTCACCTTGATAAAAACAGGAAAAGAGGTCTCGAAAAATAACCTGATAAATAAGACATTGCTCGTGGAAAGGGAACGTTCTAATCTGACAAATTCGTGCACAAAATAATGAAGTTATTCTTATTTTGCAATCGTTGTTTTTTTTAACGTTCTTTCATCTGTCCAGCAAAGAAAGTAAGTGCATGTCAACTTACTTGCCTATTCACTTGTATTCTCTTTGATTCATTTTTTAAATTTTGCTCTTTACGTACATAACGTTATATTCAGGCATTACTAGAGGAAAAGGTCTAAATATGGGCCCCGATTTTTATGTTGTCATTTTCGGAGGAAAAAAAATAATATATCAAGCACCTGCCTTTAAAATGCATATCTATGAAATATATACTTAAATGTAATAGCATGCTAAAGTATAAAAGGTCTCCATTTTTTTTAAAAAAAAGCAATTTCCAAAAAATGGTAAAATGATGTATTTCAAAATTGTGGTCTAACTATGAGCTACTAGTGGCAATATCACAAAAAGCAATTAACATTTTTAAAAAAACAGTCATTTATCGCTAAAACATTATAAAATTCATATTTATGAATAATGTTTTGAAAATCACGCGGAATGGGGAAAAATCGAAATTAAGAAAAACATCCTAATATTTGTTGAAAATGTGATCTCAACATTAGACCTCATGTCATATTTAGACTATCACGCTATTTTTATTCTTCAATTTATTTTCGCTCTCTGTGGTACATATTTCACAAACAAATCATGGCATTATAAAAGCCCACATTTGTTTTATGTACCGCTAATATCATAACCTATACAAAGCAGATGAGAATTCAGAAAACGCCGAGTTAAAACATACCTGCAAAAAGTTATCGGAGTTCGCAATTCTATAACAGCGTCCAAGGCCGAAACTAACCACCACTTTCTCTTGCGAATTGGCGCCGCAACCTTTGTCCTTGGCAGATAACCAGTTCCAATAGCCTCTGCCAGGCTGCAGCACCCAGGAGCGCTGATAACTCCAAAACCCATATTTAAACCTTCGCCCATATTTAGACCTTCTCCTCTACTTTTTGTTTTCTTTTAAACAGTTCTCATCAACACCATTTCACCCACATTTTAATGTTTCTAAAATCCTGAAATGTTCTTCAACCTTCCCAACAGGTTCGTTCCTGTTCGATTCCCAGTCAAGCTAACCGAAAGTTCAAGTTATTGTAATATAAAATAAGAACATCAGAAGAAAACACATAGCGCATTTCCAAATGTATGCGTTTTAGATGTAGATGTACGTACGCTGAAGACTGTGATTTACGTGCATTGGAATTGGAGTCCATTTTATGTGCAGATATTCGCCGGCCTCCGTGGCGGAGTGGTTAGCACAGCGCGCAACCCGGGCTCGAATCCCGGCGTGGGCATGGACCGCGTTATTTGTGAGCGTCTCCATCAATTTTATCATGTCATTCGTCCTCGTCTTCGCGGTTAGCCAAAAGTGGCAGAAATTCGAATTAAAATAAACCAAATTTATCAATGTTGAGATATGGTAACCAATCAGGAATGGACCTATTGTTTAAAGTGGGATCTGAATCACTGTGAATCAATCCACCTGGAACTGAACCAAGCACACCTTGTTTACAAAGCTCCAACATTAGCTTTTACGACATCGCAGAGGTCCGCAGTGAAAGTGTAAATTATGTACTAGCAGTATTCAGTATTTTATATTTTAACAACTTTTTTATATAACTATTTACGATGTTATGCAATGAAGGAATAAAAAAATGAATTTAGGACAATTGCGATTGCGGACAATTGCGATGAAGCCAAAATCACGGACAATTGCGATGATTTCGGCGGTGAAGGTCAGTTTACAAATGAATGGTAGCACAATTGCGACGTTCAGGACCTAACCTAACCTATCCAAAGGCGCCACGGAACTAATAATGCTGTAGAAGGTTGGAACAACAAAATGAATAGGTGCTTTGGAAAATCGCTTCCAAAAATTCATGATGTTCAGGCCTGCCTCAAGTCAAGAGCCAAGCAGAAGACACCCAACATCACGTACGTACATGCGGATGGAACTTAATCTAGGTCAGAAAAGAAAGAAGGGTAACATTAATATCGGGAAGTGTATGCGCACATATGAGGAAATGGGTGACTACAAAAGGTGTCCGTTGGCTCTAGCCCATGTTCAAAAACTTCATTGGACCAAATTCCCAGCCGAAAATATCAATATTTCACATAATTCTCTTGTAAGAGGTATTGTACTGGGTGTTAATTCACCCTTCAATTTGATAGAAGATTTAAAATGTCATCGCAATTGTCCACCCGCCCTTTCACTTCTGTGTTCATCGCAATTGTCCATCATCCCGATTGTCCGCCATCGCAATTATCCGGCTACCCCAAAAAATAACTTACATTCCATCATTTTTGTTGAAGTTTGTTTTAAGACCGTTTGATGCACAAATAGGCTAATCGGAACCAGTGGCGCAACCACAGGGGGCATTGTCCCCTCCCAACCTTGGATGGAAACCAATTCTACGGGGGGGGGGGGCAAACATTGAAGTAAAGAAAAACAAGAATAGCAGAATAAAATGATACTCAAGATGAAACTAGTTTTCATATATTTCTTGCATTTTTGTTCCAGACGGCCAAGAGCACCTGCAAGGAAGGAGGGGGGGGGGGCTCCCTCGATTTAAAATTTTATGCAAATGAAAATACGTTCCGTAAAATTTTCTTGCTCGCAATACCTGCTTTTCTTACAGTCTCACCAAGTCCAGAGCCTTAGCTAGGGGGCGGCAGGAGTCGGGCCTGGGCACCGAACGATCTAAATGAAAAAGTTGTAAAAGAGAGAATGCCATGGCGCCCCGTGAAATTATTTGCGCCCTATTGAATCAATATTGTTTTCAAGTTGCAAACAATGGATCTAAACATTTTCTTGCCCGCTTCGCTCAAAATTACATTTTGTAATGCATTGTAAATTACTAGACAGAGAGAAGTTACACCAAATATATACTTCAGACTGTTGCTGGTAAACAGTTTTGTTTTAAATGTATGAACAATTGTTTTGAGGGAAAGGAGCACACACTTGTGAGAGACAATTTACATCATTTTTGTGGTGGTTTGTTATGAGGTGGATGAATTGATTATTTAATGTATTTGAATAATATTTATATGTATTAAAGAAACATTGAATACGCGCAGAATTTAGCGTTAACATGTTGCATATGTATTTCCTTATTTTACGTCGCTCCACGTTGCATATGTGTAAAACATATGCTCTACATGAAAGTTACACGTCATATGTACAAAAAGAATTATATTCTTCATTTTTGTCTTTCAAAAATACAGTTTTGTGCTAGTTTTACATTACTACAGCTAATGTGAAATTGAACGTGTTGATAAAATACAAGGAAAAATGCCAATAATAATAATGCCATTATTATTATTCCTATTATTATTATTAGTGGCACGTTTATCCTCCTGGTACTTTGGTACTTGCCCCCACCCCCAGTGGTTGTGCCTCTGATCGGGACTGGACCTACAGTTTAAAGTGGGATCCGAAGCAATATGTGTCTCCACCGGGACCCCCTTGTTTGCAAAATGACGACGTTATCACTTCACCATCCGGGAGGCCCGCAACGTTTTTGTTTCAGTATACTACTAATTTATTGTCTCTCGATTTTTAAAATTAAAAACTGACACCACAAGATGGCAATGGAGCAGGTACAAAAAGCAATATCACGAGAAACACAAATGTCGCTTAGGTAGCACATGCTTATTTTTATTATTTGCATTTTAGCTATTTTGATTTCTGTTTTCTTTTCTATGTTAGTGTCGACAATAAAAATAGACTACATGACAAGAAGACTAAAATATAAATCGGAGGGAAATGTAGATTTTCATGATTGCTCGAAATTCAATCCCAGGCTGAGTGTGCTATTCGCGGGACCATAGAGACTAGCGGAGATTCCAAGCAATGTATTCTAAGAAATGCCTCACTTTTTCGATAAGTGCGTTAGTTTCCTGCTACCAAAATTTTACAAATATCGATAATGCATTTATAAATATCAATAGCTTGTTATAATTGTGCATAGAAGCAGCAAAATGTATAAATACAGAGATAACAACGTAATTCACATGTATAGCTTAGGTTAGTTCCAATTTAAGCTACTATAGTGGAAAAACACAACTATTCTAGGTAAAACACTAATGTCAAGGGGAATATTCAGAAATCAACATTTGCAGGATAATATAAAAGGTTCTTACTTCAAGCAGAGGAAATGTAATTTTTGTTCCTAATGTGTTCTAAAAAAAAAAATCTGAATACAAGAAGACAATCTGCCTGACGATTACTTTGTCCAAGATTTTTTTTCTTTCGACAATACAAAATCCTAGAGATTTATCAGGGCATATACAAAACGTCGTTAAATACATTATTTTTCTACTACTTCAACCGCAGTCCAATATTTTTCATTTGTATGCAAGTATCACAGTAGTAAATATTTTATCATTAGCACATATAGATAATTTTAAAAAATATTTAATTTTCAAACTGAGCAACTCTTTGCGATAAGTTCTGAACCCCCTGCAAATAACTTCTTGCCTACAGCCCCCTCCCGCTGAAGGATAAATTCCGTAATGGATTTGTATTGAAATGCAGGAATCATACTATCATGCACATATCAATCACTAAATCACTACCAATCAACTAAAAAAGTTTTTTTAATGTGTATAACTTATTAACGCATGTCAAAAATGGGCAGCATATTTTTTTGCGTGTGCGGTAGAATTGTGTAAGAAATATTAGTTTGTTTAATAACAATTCAGTTCCAACGAAATTCGGTGTGTATGTTCGTGCGTGTGTGTATTATATAATACATAATTTTATGCCGTGCCTTTTAATGAATCGTGATAATGACAATCTAAAATGTTGAATTGTGAAATAAAAATGCATTAAATTATGGTTAAAAACATGTCTATGTTTTACAAAATGCTACGGAAATACAAAATTGAAAGGGAACTGAGGTACAACTGAGACACCGATAAAAAAAAAGGTATTTATTTCTATTGATGATTCCTATGTTATACCATGTAACGGTTCAATTCTCAAATAACACTAAGTAATGTAAACATGAAGTAAAATTTATTTTCAGTATTTGAGATCTGACGAGGCCCACACAAATATTTTCTGTAAGGAATCTGAAATTTTACAGGGAAGAACTTGTCCACTCTTAAACCACTCTAAAATTTTGAGCCTTAAATTTTGCTAAATTGGCCCGCTTCACTTCTCATTACAGGAGTCTCACTACAGTAGATAAAATTAATTGAGCATCCAAGGAGCATGCTAGAAATTTATTTTTGTTACGTTACGTCTTTGTGGCAAATTTTGTCAACATGTTGTTCTTTCAAAACACGATATGCACCACAGAGTAATTGTGATCCTTATGATAGTAGTATTTTACACTGGAGAACGGAATAGAAATTTCTATACACAGTATATCCGGTCCATGTATGTACGTACAAATCCTGCACAAAGCATCATAATTTATTGTGTATAGTTATCGAACTGAAACAAGGAAAATTCACCTCCATTTAATGTTTCTTTCCCCGATTTAAGTATATTTCGAATCCCAATCAGAGTAAGAAACCTCCAAGTTTCTATGTTTATGTTATGTAATTATTTCTTTCATATTATAATTATTATTATTATTGAAAAAGGGGTTTTGCTGTAGTGGATACATAACATATTGGATTCCACATTCGTAGATAATATGAAGTCGCACGTCTGCGCTAAACCTTGAAAATTTCCAAATCTTTCATTTGATTTTTGTTATTTAGCGTCGCTTTCTTTCAACTTTTGCCTAATCGCGTCGATGAGAATGAGTGATGATGAAATTTTTGAAAGGCACTTGCAAAGATTACCCATGCTCAGCCCGGGACCCATATTATCGTAGGGCGCTGTGCTAACCACTCCGCCACAGAGATAGGCGAAAAATACTTTATAAGTAAAGATAAATATTTTAAAAAATGAGCTACTGGTTTTTACAAATGTGTGCATGAATTATTACACCGTGTTGTTTCGTTACTGTGAAGAATTTCAGTTGAGTTTGTAATTATTATTATTATTATTATTAGGTAAATCCCGTGTTTAAATTGATGGGGGAAGAAACCCACTCCTCAGATTTAGTTTTCCAAACTGTTCATTTCTAAATTCATTTCCACTCTAGGAAATTAAAATTTGCGCAACTTCGAGAAAATATATATTTTTTGTTCAACATCAATAATTTATTTTTTATTATTCATATATGAATTTTTGGCAATCTTAAGGTAGAAAACTGGTGTGTTAAATAGTTTGCAAAAAGAATGAAACTGTAGCTTGTAGCTTTGATAAAAAAAATGTCATCTTCGTTGCTTTTTATAAATAACACGATTTGTGAAGTGACTTCTATTGAATAAGTCATAACACTTTACAAAATTCGTAAATGATGGCAAATAATTCAGAGTTTAATCTGAACCCTGGGTTAATCATACTTTTAAAAAATAATGTACATTTGAAAATATAAAGTTCTGGATTTTACTGAAATTTAGCAATTTTTTTACACGTCATTCATTGGATATAGACAAAAACTTTCCAATTATAAGAATGTAGGCAGGCATCTTTTAATGAACTGTCATTATTATATGATTTTATGCATATTGTGAAATTTGCTCTGTTATCGAATCAGACTTAAACCTTTTTTGAACTGTATTCATAATATAGTAAGTTGTAACTCCAATGTCTTAAATTTTTTATTCTATTTTTGTATCTTGCAATGTTCAACATAAGTGGGGCTTCAGTCATGTGATGAACAAATAAATTAATAACAATATGAATCCGAACATCTAAAATTGAAAAATAAATTACGCCCCTTCGGAACTGCTCTGTTCATGAATATCAGAATTGAGGAAGTTAAAATAATCGGGTGATACGGGATAAGTGATGGCCCATATGGAAACTTGTCTTTTGTACAGAATTGTTGAATGATGTAAACCATACAGTACTAAATAAGAGAAACGAACCTGATTGGTGGGAATGTTTTTCTCAGGGGCACTGGGAGGCTACAAGAAACATTTTTCAATGATTTTTTTTTCTCAGGTAACAAATAGCGAAATTGATAGTTACTTTTTAGTCACTTTTTTGCACCCCTTTAACGGTAAGGAACAAAATTATAGTTTGCTAATAAATTATACAAATTCAATGTGAATGTTCTTCATAAAAATGTATGTTACGAGTTAATGTTTTTGAATCACGTATTTTTCAACTATAATAGTTTACTGTGTGTTTTCTAAAATCTATACATATTCACATTTGAACATGTGAGTTTTATTGTAATTTAATTTAATTTTTTGTTAATGTTTTATGATTATCGGTTATGAGAACGGACCGCTCGTACGTGCAACGCGTTCTTCGAGTTATAGATAAATATCTACATTATAATCTAGAATAAAGTAACTATAACTGAGTTACTTTTGTGCAAAGTAACGAAAAGAAATAACTTTCCGAACACTGCAGGAAACATAATCGCACTTGGGAAGGACGCACACAGCCAGGAGTCTATTATTGACCGGCTGCCACCTACTCATTACGCGATGCCTTGAGGGGGAGCGGCCATGTTAAAACTTGCATCTTTCCTGTTTTCCTTGCTCCCACCCCGCCCTGTCGGTGATGAATGCGTCGGCATTCAGTCCCATGTCTTCCGAATCTTTCTTTTTTTCGGTCAACTTCTGATATCCAGCGGCTCTGGACAATACGGACGTACAAAGCTTGAAGAGCCGAGCCGCGCGCGCGCATACGCATAAACACATGGCAGCCTACAACTTCCATTGTGTTGCGCTCTCCCACCCCGAAAGAGAAAGAAAAAAAACTCAAACCAGTAAAGCGTGCATTTAAAAAGCATTCAGGAAATGCGTTTTGCACGGCTTTCGCGTGCGTGCGTACAGTACAGTTTCTGCCTTTACGTGCTAGACTAGGCTTACCTGGGCTTGCGAAGGTGGCGTGCAGTTTTTCTCGCCTAGCCGAGCGCCGTTTCTCTTCCTCGTCGAGTCTTCCGATTTCCAGGAACTGGCGAGGCAACGTTTCCCTATCGGCTCGGGTCCCCCTTCCGCGTGTCCACCCCGAAAAACACAGGGGTGCCAACTGCTGCGGCGTGAGGGAACAGAACAGCGCCAGGCTCTTTCTTCTTCTTTTTAACTTTCTGCACCATCTTCAATAAAATATCATTTCTTTTTTAGTACCTGTAATGAGCATCGAAGTTCCTGGGCAGGTGTTGTTCGGGTTCGCACGTCTGACTCGGAAACAAAGAAATGCGGCAACGTTTGTATTTACCGGAAGGGAATGCTTGTTGCCTGTACGCAAGATAGGAAATCATTGAAGACTGTTGGGGGGAGGAAGATCTTAATTTACACAAACACACACACACACGAAAATATACCAAGGACGTATTTGTGGGAGTCCAGGAGGTCTAGGGGGTCCGGACCCCTCCCCCCGAAAGACTTACTAAGTCCTAAAATGAAATAGTGAAATAATAAAATAACTAAATTTAAATAATGGAAATATACTTGTTGTTTAATCGAGGGTTATTTATTTTCGCCGAACTTATTGGAATGCAAGGATTATCTTGGGATCATACGACTTTGAATGACAGTACCAAAGAAGATTTAGGGCGCCGACTTTCCAAAATTTCTGTGGGTGCATATCAATGGTGGTTAGATCTGTAATTATCAAGTATTGTATACTTTAAACAACATACACGCACAATGATTGCAAGAGGCAATGATATTATCAACACGTTACTAAAAGAAAATATCACATTCATACAAATTAAAATGAAAAATCTTCATAAATGCAAATAATTTTAATTGTATTGCAGAAAGAACTATCCAAGGATTTTGTTGTGAACAGAAACTACAAAAGGACTAACTTTATGTACCAAATAATAATAATAATAATAATCATGACATGTTAACTTTCAATATAAAACACATTCCTTCTTACGTCATTTGCAATTTTGGTAATGTCAATATTTTTAGTCATTTCTTTAGGAACATGCAAAATTTGCCAAATCATTCAATCTTTTTTGGGTCATTGTTGACCGCAAAAACGTTTCCAATCGTCTAAGTGGTAAAAATGACCGCTCAGAGGTACATGAAGTAACAGGTATAGTTAAAATCACCCGTACAAACTTCACAAATTCTGTGAGCATTTCACGCATGGGACCACTGTTTTCTCTACTTAAAATATTTGTAATGTCTGACAAGTTGGCCACTTTTTCTTTGTTCATTCTGCACACATAAAACTGCAGAATTCGATCAGCACCAATTTGACCGATAGCAAAATAAGTTCCAAAACCTTCGTTTGAAATCTACGATTTAGCGAATCCACAGCCACATCAATTATTTCAAAAAATATTTGTCTGTACATTTACTCCGGCGTTTGATACGTATGAGGATCACTACCTTCGTCATAGCGTTTTGGCATTTTCCTTTTTCTAGGCAAAACTGGTTCAACAATGTTCAATTCCTCCGCTTTCCTCATGGTTTCATTCCACAACTCAAACAATATATATCCCTTTGTGGAGCTAAACTTGCAGACAAAGTTTCAACCAAAGTTTTGATTTCTCCGTATGACAATGATTTCTTCTGAAGAGAAGAATGAAGTTGTTCAATCCTGCCGAAAACTGAAATTTACATTTTCAGGAAAATAAGAAATCTGAATTGATGTAGGTTTGAAAAATATCAACTAGCCTTCCCACCGACTTCACTTTTGTCTTCTGACAGATCTTCCAAAAATTTCAAGAGAACGTCATAATTACTTTCCACCTTGTGGGACAGAATGGTCGCAAAATCAGTCTGGGAATGTTTTTACAACACCATCTTCGTTGTCTTCTTGTAGCGATTGAAACACTGCTAGCCTCTTTGGCGAATGTCTTACAAATGATATTAATTCACGAAGAATCACCAGAAAGTCTCGCACACAACTGATACCTTGCATCGCATCTTGCACTACCAAATTCAAATTATGCGGCTCCCTTGTGTTTCGGTTTATTCTTTATTAGTGCTCAATATAGGCAAGTATTATTTTAAAACAATTGTTGACGAATGAAGTGGGCGTTAGTAGTGTGTCACTTGTAAGGAAACACCAAAGGAAGCCGAAAAGACGGGATTCTATTCACAATACAATATACTTCCATTGTTATTCTGGGGACTGCCTTTGACTTGGCCAGAGACAGGCAAGGAAGGGGATGGAATGTGGTGTTGCTTGGTTGCCTTTGCACAAACACATTTGAAACAATTATGTTTTAGAGTTTAGAAATTTTAACTTCCATCTCAATGTTTTAATTGCTTATTATTTTTTTGATAATGGCAAGTAAGAAATATTTATTTTATTTTGTTTTTATCGAACTAAAAATCTTGTGGGTGCGGCGCACCCACAAGATTATTTATGTGGGTGCTCGAGCCCCGGAGCACCCACGTAGTCGGCGCGCAACTACATATTAATTTTAATAGCATGAAATATTACCATGAACTTAAATTTACTTTTCGTCAACTGGGTCTAACATCCTTTTTTGATATTCAATAAATATCCAATTCTTTATCTATTTGATATTCATTTCCTTGCCACATCGTCTTTTTTTCTTGACTATACCTAAGCTGGATAATGAATACCGTATTTTTGCCTATTCATGTAATAAAAATATAACATTAATTTGAATATTTTAATTTAAACATTATTATTATTATTATTATTATTATTATTATTATTATTATTATTATTATTATTATTATTATTATTATTATTGAGACACTTGGACCCCCGAAATGTACTTGTAGATACGTGTCTGATATATATACAGTGATGTATATATTTATTATTAATACCCATACCAATGTTTGAAAATCGTAACAATCAAAAATTGTTTAAAATATTGATTAATATTAGTGAGTGAGCTATTCTACTCCAAATGTAAGCATCAATTTACCAGAGTTTTGCTTTGAAAATTTTAGAAAATTACATCAGAATACAAAAATACCTGTTATAGAATCACAAAATATACAGTTTATCCACATAATATTGGTACAAAATAAATGGAAATCTCAAATGTTGCATAACTTCCAGGATGATTAGACGTGGGAAAAGTGTCGGGCGGCATTTAGTGTTGCCCACGAGACGAGACTTTGGCCTGTTTCGTCTCGTGGAGTCTCGTGGAAATGCTGTCTCGTCTCGAAAATATTCGTTTGTCTTATGACACATGGTCAATCTTGTCTCGTCTTGAATTTTTAAAAGCCTGTCCCGTCTCGTCCCTTGGACAACACTAGCGGCATTTTTGCGGACCCCGCGAATGGTCAAAACATTGGGAAAATATTGGTAAATAAAACCCAGCAGATACTTTCCGATTAATCGGTATCGGTATCTGCTCAGTATTAATATGAAGAAATTCATTTGTTACTTCTATATCAGATATTTATTAAGTAGCAAACTAATTGAGGACTAAAAGTGGTAAACGTTGTAAGTGCCAAAAGCGAAACTGTTGCGAAATCGCATCGTTCCGCACATCAGCCCGTAAGAACGTGCACACTAGTGACCTCCTTACACGCCCTTTGAACTACTTAAAGGGCTACCAGCCACATTTCACGTTTACCTCATTATAAAGCATGGCACATTTCACAGTTTAACGCGGAAAACGGTATTTGAATTATTGTGGCGCTTACAGCGTTTACCAATTTTAGTCTTCAATTCATTTACCAACTGGTTAAAAATATCAGTAAATTACAAAAATAGCTGAAATGGTTTCATTACCTATAATTTTTTGCTTTCTACGAGGGGATATCAAAGAATAATTGAGTAATTTTTTTAGAGCCAAACGGAAATGTATTCACAAAAACTGAAATATACAATTTGAAGGTTGAACATTACTCTCCTTTTCCACATAACATCCATTCATATTTATACATTTGTCCAACCGTGACACCAATTTTTCGATTCCCATGCGGTAGAAATCGTTCGGCTGGACGCGTAACCAATGACGCACGGCTGTCACAACTTTCGTGTCGCAGCTGAAGTGTTTGCCGGCAAGGTGTTCCTTCAGTGGGCCGAACAGGTGAAAGTCTGACGGGGCCAGGTCTGGACTGGATGCTTGAGAATTTCCTAGTGCCACCAATTGACTTTTTGCGTCACTGATGCAGCCACATGGGGACAAGCATTGTCATGGAGAATGATGATCTCCTCCAGAGATGTTCTTGAACGTTTACGGCACAGAGCAGCTCGTAGACGATTTACTGTGGCACAATATGCAGTAGCATTTACAGTTGCTCCTTTTACCCGAAAATCAGCAAGAATGACAACCTGGCTGTCCCAGGGAACTAACTGTAAGCAAAACCTTTCCTGCAGATGGGGTTGTCCTGAATTTTTGGGGTGGGGGCGAGTTTGTGTGTTTCCATATCTTACTCTGTCGCTTTCGTTCAGGGGTGTAATGAAAAAACCCACGATCCGTCCCCGGTAACTGCAGTCGAGGAATGCGTTTCCAACACGTACCGGAGCAAATGCTCAAGACTATCCCATACGGTCCTCCATATGCTGTGGTGTGAGCTGTCTGGGGATCCATCTCGCTGACACTTTGCAATATCCAAGTTCTTCATGGATGATGGTGTATGCACTGCCATTTGAAATGCCCACTGCATCCCCTGTTGTTTGGATTGTTGACCGCTGGTCCTCCTGAATCAATGCCTCAACAGCGTCAACATTGCTCTGTGTGTGGGATGTCCAGAACGGGGTTCATCGAAGACATTTACATGCCCTGTGTTGAACTTTGCACACCAGTTACAGACATTTGTGAATGTCATGCACGCGTCACCCTACACTGCACACAACTCACGATAGATTTCAGGTGGTTTCTGTCCCTTTGACCACAAAAACCGAATCACACTCCGCAGTTCAACTCCAGCGCCTTGAATAACGTAGTGTGGAAAACGACCCAAGAAACTGGTTCCCGAGATGGATGACAACATAGATGGCAGTGCGATCAGTACGGCTGCTAATTTTCTTATGAAAGTAATGCGGCTTACTTAGTTTTTGGAGATTTGTTTGTCTTGAAAGGTGGTACATGAATTGATGGAAACAGTTATATTTGTGGAGTGATTTGCAGTAAGGAAATGGCATTAATTTGGAAAGAAAAGTAAAATAAAATAAATAAATAACATGCGTAACACAAGAAGAAACGTCGCAATGTGATTCCGGACGTCAGGTGTTGCATTGTGTACTAGAGTTTATTTTTCTATATTATTAGAATATAAATAGTATCCTGACAGATATTTCATACCGAGCCGACAAACCACAGTTGTCGCTTGGAGGCGAGCAGTCGGTAATCAACCAATGCAGCCTTTCGAACCCTAGGGATACAAGCTCTGACTGCACCGTTTCTTCAAGGAGATTTTAGACCAAAGCGACACGCGATAAACGATACGGGGATTTCACACCAAAGCGACACGGGTCTTTCGGTCCAAGGCAACTTTCATACCGAAGCGACACGCGACACATGTCGCTTGGAAACGAGCCAATCAAGAGCAATATTTCACATCGTAGCGGCATGACGGGCAGCACAGGCCAGCGTTCGGTTGGTGAAATCCTGAAGCGATAAGTGTCGCGTGCCCCTTGTCGCTTTGGTGCGCAATCTCCATAACGCAATACACACATTGCATCGCGCATGCGCGAACAACAAACCACAGCAACATGTTGCAAGCTATTGAGGAAATGACCCAGTTTGAACGACAAAGCGACACGTATGGCTTATCGTGTCGCCTAGATCTGTTGTTGTAACGTGCGGTTTATCGTGTCGCCTAGATCTGTTGTTCGCACAATTAGCAGCAAACGCTTGCTAATAGACTGAAGGCACCATGTCGCTTGTCACTTAGTTGGGAACTCCCCCCTGTAGCGCGTCGCTTCGGTCTGAGCACCCTTCCTTTAATGAGCTTTCCGACCGTAGTAACAAGTAGCACGCGAATACGCCGTATGGACGTGTTGTTTGTTGTTTGTACTCTCATCCGCAATGAATGCTATTTTACAGTCTGGAAGTGTCTGTGTCACTAGTCAGTCACATCCGTGTGAGCATCCCGTGTCGCTTGTCCCATCGGTCTGAAAGTTTCCTTACACCCATTTCGATGGCACCAAGGACGTTTTGTGGGGTTTCCCTTGTCGTTTCATGCAATCATCATTATCATCTTCGCTGCGATTACTTTAAAGCGGAAGAAAGAGACCGTAAATTTCAAAAATCCAAATGCTTCAGTGTGTATATCTTTAAAAGAAATTATGATGATGATGATAATAATAATAAACCTAATTCATACACAAAAATTTAGTTACCAAGAGCATTCCACGTGTATTTTTTCTCCCGTATTAAAGAAGGACCCTATTCTGAAACTGAACAACCTCACTGACAACAACAACTGACAACAGCAGGCTATTTTCCACTTATGTTTTCATGGCTGATATTTTACACGTATGAAAGTGTTCACAAGAAACTTGGAGGTAGGTTGGATGGACATGAAAGTTGTACCACAGACAAATTTTTGACCAGAAGTGAAAGCGGGCGCCACAAAGTGGAGGATATACGAACTTCTTGCAGGAGCTCTTTTAAAAACGCACCAGTTTGCTGTCTGAGATCAATGTCTGCCTAATACATTTGTCTGTGGTTGTACTTTGCAATGCAAATTTGGTCAAATTTTCGGTGTTATTAATAGTTCGATAGCTCTTTTATTTACGAGTGTGATTTTTCTTAGAATGTAAATACACTAAATTACGTGTAAATGTTATCATAAAATCTAATGACCCAGGCTAGAACCAATTTTCTAATGTACTTAGAACAGCAAGGTGTAACGATCCGGAATTTTTTTGTAAATTTTGATACTTGTTTTAAAAAAAATCAGCCCTCGTATATGTACTTTTAATTTTTTTTTTATTTTTTTTTTTTGCGAGAGTATAATTTTTCTTGGTTTCAAAGTAACGCAATTTCTGCCGGATGAAAAAGAATGCAGAGCAAGCTGAATCTTGTATTTTCTTTTGTCTCAAGAATGCGTTTCTTACACTCGGCGCTGCGCTTGGTATTATCAGTAAACTTAAGTTCTATAGTGTTTCTTTCTGTGTGTCTTTTGGAAGGGCAATGGTTGTGGCTAAAAATAACCTTCAGTTAGGCCCAATCATTTGTTCGGGGGAGAAAATTACGCAATCCGGCAAGTATAAATACTGGGAGATTCAACGGCAAAATTCATTCTGATCTTGGGTTTTGAGCTAATCACTTCGCACGTCGGGGTCCAGGCTTTGAGAATACGGGCATTGTGTGGGAAGTGGCTGGTCAGCCCTGTCCTTCCACAATGTCCGGCATTTTTAACAAAGTGCTGGTCAGTACAGTCTTTAAGGGGGAACAACGCGTGTCTGTAAATAATTAATTCATATATATATATATATAAATATTTAAAATCATTAATCATTTATAAATTTTCGTTGGAGTTAGCACTGGTCAGTGTGACCCAGCACTGGTCAGTGTGACCCCATTTAAAATTCATGATAATCAAACTGGAATTTTCAAAGATCTACTATCTTCTTGTCATGTTCGAAATCCTTTATATTTTTAAATCATCCGGAGATTTCCTGGTCAGGAGGTTCTGTAAATAACTTTGAAATTTTGTTGCTTTAAATTAAAAGCACTCTTCTGGTCAGAAGGTGCACGTTAAGAACTTATCGTGTGAAAATCATATTGCGAATTTTAACATTTTTAACTTAAATCTTTCGGAGCTTTCCTGGTCAGGATGTTCTGTAAATAAAATTGAAATTTTGCTAACTGAGAGCACTCTTCTTAAAGTCCGTTAGAATGTATATACTTGCGTCATTATGGAAGAGCAAATTGTTTCATTTATTGGTTGTCATGGTACAGATTATTGGGTCAGCTATAATAAGTTTTGGTCGTAAATTTCTAATAGAGAATTAACGAAGTGTATTCTGTAGATCTGCTTTTATAATATGAGTAGCCGGCGGTAGTTTGAAAAGGGTAGATATGGTTTCCCCTGTTGAAGAGGGTTGAGATTGGTTCCCCTATTGTGTTGCATTTATAATATAAGTAGCCGATGATGGCTTGAAAAGGGTTGAAATTTTTTTCCCCAGTTGAAAAGGGTTGATATTGGATCCCTTGTTAATTGTTGTGAATGCTTGATAGAATTCAGAAATGTTGCATTTATAATATAAGTAGCCGGTGATGGCTTGAAAACAGTTCAGATATTGTTTTCCCCTGTTGTAAAGGGTTGAGATTGGCTCCCCTATTATTTGTTATGAATGTTTTGAGGTTGGCCTGTATTGTTTTCCCCGGTGGTAAAGAGTTGAGAATTGGTACCATACCTCCTGAATTTTGTAGTAACATAATGTTAGTGTTGACTTTAGTGCTGTTAACGTTGGACTATAGCTGGTAGTATGCCTTGTGCACTAGCTAATGTTTTGAGGTTGACCTGTAATGGGTAGTATACCTCATATGCGAAAGAATTATGAAGGCAAAGATATACAATTTACAAATAATAAAGTTCAGTCTTTTGTAAAGGTTTTGAATACAAAGTAAGATCTTTGACCTTATGTAAAATTGTTGCACTCGTAATATGTCCAGTTGTCGGGACCGAGTAACTGCAGTTTTAGTTCTTTGATGAATTCAGACATGTAGTAGAAAAGGTGCTCTTGGTTTTATGGTTATTTTTGTATCAAACTTAATTCCAAATAACTGAAGTTATTATTTTTTTGTGTTTGTAAACTGTAAATCTTTTTATGTCATGATCAGAAGTTTGTACATTTTGGGAACTCCAACCATGATTCAAAAAACTTAAAATTTCAATTGATGCACAATTCAGGAATATTTCTTTTTGTATTATATTTAGGAGTTGGATAATTTCGAGTAGAGTTGTGAATTAATTCAGTAATTGATAAAGTTTGTTTCTTTGAAAAGTAATAAGTAAATATAACTAATGATCATTGTGTGTATATATAATATTTTGTTGATTGACGGACTTCTGGTTTGACAGGGTGTCAGCGGGGTGGAGGTGCTGTTGATCCACAAGTTCGTCAATTATTTTGGTGCTGCTTCCATCGTGACCCGCATGTACGTTCTCACTGGTCAGTGGAACGTGGGTGCGATCACGATGGTTAAGCCAAGTACAGAAGTGCGGATAATTATGCTTGAATATACGTAAGTTTAAGTGATTAAATCCAGTATAGGTATATAAGCTAAGTTCAGATGCAAACCCCATACCCGAACTCTGGGATGCGGTTTCTCATGTCCCGAAGGTTCTGAGTAAATACTTGAGGCAAATAAGTATCTGACATTTTAGGCAGCGACGCCCGGTCTTGGTCGTTCGAGGGTACCGAGCTGTAGCGTCGGCTACCTGACGGTGGGCAAACGGCCTTATTCGTTGCAAAGGCAATAGTTAATTTACTTACTGGTAGCATACACAAATTTGCATACCCAATGAATTCTTCCTCCCGAAATGAAATCACAAATACGACACTAAGTGGGTATCTCCCCCCCCCCCCAAGCAAAATGCTTAATTCGCACAGTGATTGGGTAGATCTGTCAATGGTCTCTTGACAGAGGGAGAGAGAAAAAGCATGCAACACTCATAAACACACACAAAGAGACAGACATTGTCCAACGTTCTTTGTGTATTTGTTCGGTATTATCTTAAGTAAAGTATGTTTGAAGTCAAAACTAATTGCTTATCTTTGTTGCGGACACCGCGAATTTGTTATAAATACAAAAACTCTCCGCCCGCAGGTAATTCTGGTGGGGGGAGGGATTTTTAGGACAAGGATTTGGGGGTGAAAATCTCCCTGTCCCCTCCTAGGATTTCGCAGCCTACCTGTAGGAGTGAGCTTGCCCCTCACGAAAGGATCCGAAAGGTTCATTAATGTATGCCGAATTGAAGAGAGGCCTTTCGTGGTAATCAAAATTGTGTTAGTATACTCTGTCCCAACTATCTTTGGAGCAGGCGAACGAAAACAAGTCTGCGCAAGTAGTGACGCGAGACGGCTCCACCAATGAAGAGGGAACGGGACTGCGGGGAGGGGGAAAGCGACTACAATTACCATCCTTCGCAGCAGCGTGTACTGCTTCGCTCTGCCCGCTCGATTTCCCCCCTTCTCTGCCGCTCTATCCCGGGGATAGAGCGTAGTACTAATGTTCTCCTTACTGCATGTAAAAATGCTTGTAAGAAACATGCGTGGTCCAAGGTCATAGCCCACCCTGTGGAAATGTAATAGGCAAATTTCGTGTTAAAAATAAAATTGAAGCCCATACCACTTTGAACCGATGAAAGTTATAATAATTAAAACTTATTCAAAATACTGATTAATACTTGTGTGTTAATATTCTATTCTAATTATACCGGCCCCGGTGGCGGAGTGGTTATCACATCGCGCTACGACGCCAGGGGTCCCGGGTTCGAATCCCTGCCTGGGTATGTATGTTTGTGAGTGTCCATTCATCAACAATAAAGCAATTAGCTCTATTCTAATTAGGCTATATACATCAATTTAGCAATATTTTTGCTTTCAAATATTCAAGAATTACATCAGGATATTAAATTCCATGTTATGTTATCACAAAATTCAGTTTCCTCAACAAAAAAAAATACTGGTTCAAAATGAAAAAAAAAACCTCCGAATTTTGCATAATTCGCGTGGCAGTTTTGTGGAGCCCGTGAAAGATCAAAATGCCGGAAACGTATCGGCCAGTATCCGTACATAAATCACAACCGTTACTTTCCAACACGGATACCATTGGTATCGGATCGGTATCGGTTCAGTCATAATAATGATGAATCTGTTTGGAACTTGCGAAGAATCCAACCCAGGTTGTGTAGCTTCTTGTGCGCTTTACTAACCCCTGGATCATAGAAGTTTTCACTACAATAGTATTTTACATATTTCCCATTAATAATTGGGTTATAATTTTAATTTTATTACTATATCAGTTGTGTAATGCGTGTACGGGACACACAAAACACTTCAGAGCCTCGTTTGCATGGAAGAATGCATGTTCGAAAGCGTCGAAGGGAAATTGATATTTGTGTGGCTGTCGGAATGCTTACAACTTACAGCTTTACGGTAACCATCACAAGTGTGGTAAATATCCTTGTATAAAGCGCTTCCCCTATGGCATAGTGGTAGCGTCGTCGCCTTGTTATCAAGGGGTCTCGGGTGGATACCCGGTGAAGGCACAAGTTGTTTGGAACCCACATTGGGTCCGATTAGCCTTCCCGTGCATAAAATGGATTTAAAAAACCAAACCCAATTTTGCCGGCCTACGTGGCGGAGTGGTTAGCACAGCTCGCTACGACGCCAGGGGTCCCGGGTTCTAATCACGTCCTGGGCATGGGTGTTCTTTGTGAGTGTCCCTTCATCAATTTCAACATATCATCACTCATCCTCGTCTTCTCTAATAGCCCAAAGTGGCAGAAATGCGAAGCAAAATAAACCAAAATCAATCAGTTTTGTTTGCTTTGTAACTTTAACTCTATCAAGATTTAATATTAAATCTTCTTCATTCATGTTTTCTATCTCTGGTAAAATCATGCATTTTTTAGCACTGCAATTCAGTTAGGGACCTTCAGACGTGGCAAGTCGAGTGGGATGAGACAAGGGAGAACAAGCTTCGAACTATCAAGCTCCTCACTGGTGCTTGGCGTTCCTCGTCTCGTCCCTCGCGCCGAGAAGTGACTTTAACGCGGCTCCGAATCGGACATAGCCGTCTAACGCATCGCCATTTGCTGCAAGGACTGGACCCTCCGTTGTGCAGTAGTTGTGACGTTCTTTTAAGTGTTTTTACACATTCTTCCTGTATGTGCCGATTTTTACAACCTCAGACAGAGTTTTAACCTTTCCAAAAACTTGTCAACCATGTTGGGTGACGATGTCAGTGCTTTAACTAATGTTTTTAGGTTTTTGAGAAGAGCAGGTCTCTTCCACTGTTTCTGAGGTAGCTTTAATTTATCCTTACCTTTTTTTTAATATGTTGTATTTGTCCAGTGCACGTCTATTTACAACCTGCATTTGTTAACCTTTCTTGAAGGGCTTTTCCCACCCCTTCTTTATCTTTTTTATTTGAGGTAAGGGTTTTAGATCAGGGGATCTTTTCCGCATTCATTGAAGAGTGCAAATGGCCTGATATGCCCACGCACCCAAAACAATTTTAATTCAATCAATCAATCGATCATAAATGCAGTCAGCAACGTTATGTTCCTGTTCATACCCAGAAAATATTTGCTGAGCAAGCACATCGAACAATTAATCGTCGTATGAACGCGACAACTTCAAAAATTTAAGCAGTCTCTTTCTTTTGAAGATGCCGCGCCGTTTTGGCAAGGGAATGTTTTACTTGCGAGTGTTGTCGAATACAGATTCTTTCATGCAAGTACATCATACAGTGCTTTATTCACTGATAAATTTTAATGACATTAAAGAAACAAAAACAAACAGAGGGTATCGTGCAAAAAATTGTTTAAATATACAAAATATCAACTTTGCCTTGTTTGTACAGTCACCTGCAATAAAAAAAGGGACACATAAATCCTGAAATACACACTTCATTGCAAGGCGCCAACTCTACGGCGTTGAACCAACTTCAATAGTAATCTTTCAGTAGCAAGTTCGCCCATCGCTGTACAGGTAGGCAACACACATAGCGCTTTGCAGTGAAGTGTGTATTTCAGGATACAGGTGTACCATTGAGTGCGTCAGGAACATCGATATCGGGTGTCGTGCGTGGAAGTCAGGCTGGACCTAGATTACATGGAGATTTTGTATTTGTTTATTTATTTATTTTATAAATGGGAAAAACTGTACCGTTTGTTCGAAGAACTGAAGCGAAACAGTTGAAATAATTAATATTGTGACCAATAAATAATTAATTTGTTATTCGTTATGCCTCTGTGTTCCCCTTTCCCTTCCTCAGGGTCTGCTAGGATGGATACTTTTGTCGTACTTTTTCAATGAACCCTAGTTTTTCCGGGGGGAGCTGTCAGGCTCACCTCCTCTTTTCTTTAACTGTTAATATTTTTATAAAAAATTGAAAATAATGACATTTTTCCCCCAGGGAAATATTTCTGTATTACTTTTGTTCAAAAAATCCTGAAGGTAACGTAAATAGGGGCAAAATTCACATGCACCCCCACCCCTCCTTTCGGGACGTGTGTTCCGACATGATACTCGTTTCTGAAATAGTATACAATTCGTTGGTAATGAAGGCAATTTTTGTAATTATTATGATTACTATATAACTGCACATGTATATATATATATATATATATAATAAAAAATCATTGATGCGCCATTAGCAATGTTTTTTCGAGGCTTGATAAAACATGTATTTGACACTCGTGCAATAATTGGTTCTTATTTTTTGTTAATGGTGGCAATTTTTGTAACTGTTATCATTATATGAACAAGAATGAAAGCAGTGATTGAATACTGTAACAGAGTGGTTTCTTGAATTTTAGTGAGAAAAAAACTGTGGGTGTGTGAGGCCTCCCTCTCTGGTAAATAAGTTTCTCGTAAGTTTCTAGTTTGTCTTCCTGCCGCTGTGTTTTTAGAACAAGAGTATTACTGAATCTATTTATCGCATGGACATAGTTTTCTGGTAATATTTTGGTACTTGTAATCGTTTTCAGTACACAACTTACACGATCCTTTCATTTTCAGGTGAGTACAGCCGTAGCTTGACTTTCCTGGGTGGTCTAAAGTTGGTAAGTACGTGTACCATTGTTATATCATTTCCGCATCGGCGCCCAAGCTGTCGGTCACTGTGGGTTCCAGGTTCGAGGATTGGGTGTACCCTTCCACGTGTTCCGTCATTAGTGTCGTCTATTCAGCATTCATGTTCATCGTCGCAATCACACAGGAGCGACGTAAAATAAGAAAAATACTTTCCGACCACGAAAGACGAGACTAGCTCGAAAGGCGACTTTAAGCATTTTCCTTAGCATTTTTCTTAACATTTACGCCATGACCAAAATGCTAACCTGTAAAATGAAAAATCTTATGGCATATTTCATGGCATTCCTCAAGGATAGAATCGGGTCCTATTTCCTAGCATTTCTCGTAGCATAGCCAATCAGAAACAACCTCTAGGTCACGAGTGCAGTTGTAATGGCGGCGGCGTGAGATGTAAACAACGTATCACTTCACATTTTTAAAAGCCGATAACTATTCAACCGAGATGAATAACGTTTCGTATAAAACGGTATTAGGTACGAAACAATGGCGCTGCTTGGATGCATTGGTTGTGTTGGTCTGTTTTGTTCATTATATCGATTGCTATGTTGTGTACAGGGACGGCTCAAGATAGCATTTTTACCCGGGCGAGGTGGATTTCTGGCACCCCTCATCCTGCCACCCCCTCACAACTTTTTACCCTGGCCCCCTCCCCTGTTTTCCACCTTCCTACAAAATCAAAAACCTAGCCAAGTTATATATTTACTGTTTCAACAACGAAAAAGAATATGCCTATTTTAAAATAACTTTAAGCATTACTGTTAAAGAACACCTTTATTGCAGGTTAACAGTAATCTCTTAGCTTAAATTGCTTAAATTACTTCAATTAATTCTTTTCTACACAAATTCAACTCTTTTTAGAACAAAGAGCCATGATTCTGCAATCTGAAATAAGTTTTTGACGCCCGGATCTTGAAGCTGCCCCTGTTTGTGATTATGATTGCTGTTACAGGAAAAGATGGCAAAATAAGGACTGACTACTGAAGGAAATATACATAACGACTTCCTTTTCGAAAATCCTGGGCACGGCACCATACACAAATACAAATGTATTTCGCTCCAGACTCCTGATGGTACTTACAAGTTCCCAAATGAAATTTAAGCCTAATTTGGATAATATCTTGAGAAAAACGTACATGTTTTGCACATATTACATACAGAATATTCACAAACCAATAAAAAATAATGGAACACTTTCCGTGCTTGATGACTAAATAAATGCAAATCTTCAGAAAACGTTTTCCTTGTAAAATGTCAGCACGTTCCACTGCTGGTCACATGCAGTTGGACGTAAGAATACAAAAGCAAGAACACACTGTCATGTATGGACCGATGGAGAACATACGTAATTATGGTACGCAGGAGTACCACCAGGATTTATCAAACGGTGAGTCCAGAAAGTGATTTACTGGTACTTTAAAGTGCCGTCAGTAGATAAAGGATTAAATTTCAAGGGTGCATATTAATTCATGCAAGAACACTGTAGTGCATTATGTGTGTTGCCTAACTCTTCGGCGATGAGCCAACTTTAATTACAACCAGGCGCATAGCCAGGGGGAGGGTTATGGGGGGGGGTCCAATACCCCCTCCCGAAATCCTGCAAATATCGAATTTAAATAGTGTATAGTGGTAATTTCTAAGGCTCTGTGCTTTGGGCTCCTACTGCGGGACGGCATGGGTTCGGTCTCTGGGTTCTCAGCCTATGTATAGGGCCGGTGGCAACCTACCATCGTGAGTAAATTGGGGAGCTACGAGTGAGTAGCGTAACCCGGTCTCGGAAATCTCCTATAACGATTGAGGGTTCGACGTGCTGACCCCACGTCACTCCATTACCGGTTGAAGATCTCCACATCTCTAGGTAGGATTGTGGAAGATCGGCCTAGGCCCTTCAAGTGCTGTCGAGCCACGGGTTATTATTATTATAGTGGTAATTAATTTTACTTCCTTAGCAGCATTAAACATCGTGTATAATAATGAGAAATTCATCTTCAAGACTTCTACCCCCAACTTTTTTCCAATTTAAATGGCGGCTGCTGATAAGGGATGGATAAGCCCCTCCAGAAATAAAATCCTGGCTACGAGCTTGATTGCAACCTTTCAATATCAAGTTGAATTGTCCACATTCTTCCTTCTCCTTCGTGTGTCAGATTTCACCATAGCCATCGATGTTTTCATTTCTAACCTTCCGTTTGCACTACATCCATGCCTCATGCAGGAATCAAACCCATTGCGAACCTTCGGAATGCTGACCACCATTTCTAGGAGCTTTGTGACTTGGCGAAAGATCTTTTTGGTTCACCAAGTCAAGATCATGGAAATAGGAAGAGGCGTTAGAAGTTCATGGAAATAGGAAGAGGCGTTAGAATTGAGGAAAGAAGACGGTCATTATATTAGTAAAAATGAGAAGATGGCTTAATTTCCACGTGAATAAAGTCCTCCCTCCCACACATAGTTTCTATACACACACTCTCATGAACATAAGCACCTGTTTCTGGGAGCATGCTCTTCTTTTATTTGTATCAAAGTGTGAACATATGCTCAGTTTTATTCACATGATCTAATAAACAGTCAGAAGCAGTAGTGGCTTGTACTGTCCCAAATTGACTTCTCACCCAACAATTAATTGAAGGGCTCGGGTGTTAAACATGGTAAGTGACATTTTGGTCATTTCAGAGCTCATCAAAAAAGAAAAAAGTATATTAGAAGCTATATTGTAGGTAAATTGTTTTCGTGTTGTGTTTACCGATTTCAGAAGGCTTCACTGAGTCCAATGCAAATTGTATGACATGGCAATTTTACTCGAAAATTGAAGGTACATTTTACTTTGTTACTCAAAAATTACAAAATGTCACTTACCATGTTTTATTTTACTTCGCTTTTCTGCCATTTTTGGCTCATCGCGAAGGAGATGGTGATAAGCTGAAACTGACGAAAGGATGCCGGACGCCAGAGCTTAGCTTGCTTAATGCAGTGTGTACTAAGTTCCGCGACAGGTTAAGTTTCCAGCAATTTTTCACATATATAGACCCCAAACGTGCACGCAGAATATAGTTCCGCTGCAATACTGCGGATTTTCTCACTGTATGTGATTGAATTGTTCGGCGGTTGAGGCAAGACCTCCACGGAAGGTGCTGAGCGCCGTTCTCGCGTGGATTAATACATAAAAATTGCTGCAAACTACCCTGTCGCGGGGATTCCGTGGAAGAGAGGTTTGCATTTGGGTGTCACCACAAAAGTTCAAAATGAGAGATCTGAGACGAGATGAAATCCTGTAGCAGTTTTGTTTGTTATTACAGCTAGATTGTGTATGTTCGTCATTAAAAAATTCTTACGGTGAAATACATATTTGGTGGGTCTGTGACCCCACACCCTTATTATCTTTACTAGATTTATCAGTGTCTCCATCCGCTCCTATTCGTGATGCATTGTGAATCTCTTTAGGTCTTTCCAGTGTTGATTGATTGATTGAGTTGGTGTATCAAGTCCTCTTTATGCCAGCGGCGTGCATTCGGGATACGCAAGGTACGCACTGCGTACCCACAACACAGTAAGAAAAAATAAACATTTTTTCGTCTTCCCCGAACATGAAAATTCAACAATTATCGCTCCGAAAGCAGTTCCACTGCAAGACATTCAGATTTCCGCACGAACACGCTGCTGCCTTCCTGAAGGCAGTCCCGAATGATCCCGATTGTGACTTCGGCACCCACCCGATCCCCGTTCCTGCCGATTTCCGCAGAAAGACGCTGTTTCTTCTGCTTGGTACCCTAGAAATTCGGAAGGTAACCCCATTGGCTCATATCAGCCCCGACCACGTGTTTGGGTCTGCCCGCGCTTACCCTCGCTCTCACTTCTTTCCCGGTTCTAAGCATCGAGGGTACCCAAGATTTTGACAGCGTATGCAGTGTTGACAGTAGTCAACATATATTTTTTTCTGGAATGCTTAGCCTACTAGCATTTAGCAGCCACGCGTAGATAGATCACTGTTGGATTGCAATAAAAATACATTATAAAAAGTGATACAGGAATCAGAGAGGAGGGCAAGAATATGTAGTGGTGGAAGATCATATTTAATAAACGCGTAAACTATCACATATAAAATATTTATGTAAGGTTAAAGTTACACTAGCAAGTTTTTTTTTTTTTGTATAGAGAGGTGAGGACCAGAATGGACTGTCACTGTGTCGAGGGGAAAATATGTGAACAATTTGCAAGTTTCGCACAATTCTCAGAGTATAAGAGTATCTGTTTACCTCCTTTCGGGATAAACATTTCCTTTGAGTTCCATAGCATGGGTGTTGATTGTTGACCCGTCGATATGAATGAATGATAAAAGAAAAACATCATAAAACACAATGCTTACAATGGGATTCGAATGAGCCCCGCTCCCTCCCGCAAGACATTGCAAAGTGATGTAAGGTAGTTTAGCTTTTGAAGTGTTCTGGGATGTATGCTGACGTATTTTCTACTTGTCCTTAATTATCTCCCTTCTACAAAATCCTTTGTCGACTGGCAACTCCGATTCATTCGTCCACAAGAACGCGTGGTTTTCGGGCATAGCGGGACCGGACACAACGTACCGTGGGAGGTTGACTTTTGCTTTCTTCTGCCGTGTGAAATTTGCAGCGAGTGTTTCGTTCATATTATTTACATTACAGGATCTCTAATGTTTGTCGGTGCTGTGAAGTGATAAAATAGGGGGACCGGGAGTTATTGATGACATTCTGGAGAAGGGATTTTCGGAATTTACGAAAAAAGTGTAAACAATCCGAAATGGAAGGTCTGTTCCTGAGTTGGAAGAATTGTTTCAGGCAGGAGTTGTGAAGGATGGTAAGTAGTATATTAGGCATTTTGATTTTTGAGAAGAAGAACAAATATCTCTACAGAGTGATTGACTGAGTATAAAAACAGTGAAACTTTATTGTTGGCCTTATTCGTTGGTTTCCTCTGCGAAAGGTGTTGTGAAATAGTAGAGGATACTGAAATTTATCAAATTTATTTCATGAAATTTGAAAGGACGGAAAATGATTATGCCATTTCCTTCCCGTTCAATGTTCATCGCACTGCATGAAGGAAATAATCGCAGTTGAATTGTTGGACTCTACGTAGCTATACGCCTTCATGGCGTGGTGCTAAGCACAGGGGAGTGTTGAGTGTTTTTACGTAGCTACCAGCAGAATATATTTGCGAATATAAAATATCATACATATATTTTACCTCGTTACATTTGGATATTGATACAAGGATGAGAAATTTCCCATTATAAAATTGTAGAAAGAAGTTATTTTCTGAATAACATGATGGCCAGGGAGGGGGGGGTTCTGGCCCCCATAATCCATCTCGGTTGGCCCATGTTGCGTACCCTAGTTTAAATGTCACCGCACGCCACTGCTTTATGCACAGTAAGGTAATTGGGACTGGACCTACAACTTTAAGTGGGATCCCAACCACTATGTGCCTCCACCGGGAATCGAACCCGGGACCCCTTAATTACAAGGCGATGGCGCTACCACTGCGCCATCGGAAGCCCCTTTCCAGTTGTGAGGCTTCCATCAGACACGACTGTTCACACACCACCAGCTCCTGGAGACCTCATTTTGGTTGCCAGCGTCTTGCGAGCTGGAGACGTGAGTGGAGGGTGCGATAAACATGACGCAATAAGGTGAACGCAATGATGCGTGCAGATGTGGCCCGGCTGTCGACCATTATTCAAGGGAATGTTCGAGTCTGCGTCCAAAACGACGAAGTAAGACTTGACGCAGACCAATGGATTGCTTCAGTGGCGTGCCCGGGATTTTCGATAGGGGGTTGCGGTTACTTAACCTTTTCGTAGTAGTCAGCCCTCATTTTGCCATCTTTTCCTGTCTTTGACATTCTATTTTTAGGAGTACTAGGCCAGATCCCCACCAATCCCACAGTGGTTTGCTTTTTGCCTCTTTGGTACAGTGGGATCCGTGAGTATTACCGTGCAAATTGTCTATGACTATTTTCATTAATTTTTCTCTCACATCCTATGTGTTTTTAAGCGATGGGTTTTATTGTATGCTGGTGCAGAAGTTGTCAACAGCTTGTTTTAAGTTTTCTTTTAATACTTGAAGCTCTTATTGGGGCAAATAAAGTGCTCGAACATGGTGATGGACAATTTGGACGGTAATACTTATCGATCCAACTGTGCGACGTTAAATGCATGAAATTAAAGTTGATGCACTTTTAATTAGGACTGAGTCGATACCACTTTCAACCGATACCGATATCGATAGTTGAAAATTGCAATAATTTAAAGTTGTTCAAAATATTGATCGATATCAGTGTGTAAGTATTCTACTTCAATTGCATGCATCAATTTACCAAGAATTTTGCTTTAAAATATTCAAGAATTAAATCAGAATATTGAAATGCATGTTATGTAACAAAAAATCCATTTTTTAACAGCAAAATTGGTGGAAAATAAAAAAGTAAGTTCGGATTTTGCATAATTTCCAGGATAATTAGTCTCGGCGAGAATGTCGTGCAGCATTTTTGCAGACCCCCATGAAAGATCAAGTATCGGCTGGTATCGGTTAATAGATTCCAACGGATACTTTCCGATACAGGTATCGGCTCAGCCCTACTTTTAATTGTAATTTGTTCCTTTCAGGTAGTCGTGTCTGACCTTCTCGAATGCATTTGTGAATTTGGATGCAGAAAAAGTGCACACTTGGCAGTTCATGCACTTTAAGAGTCAACATGCGTATTTGTGTCAGTTGGAATCTTGTGGAATCTGTCTGGGTTGAACCTTGAGTTTGTTGTTAAGTGCACTTTATACACAGAAAGGCTAATCGGTACTGGACCTACAGTTTAAAGTAGGATCCGACCCACTATGTGCCTCGAACCTGGAACCCCTTTACTACAAGGCGACACGTTACAACTATACCATAGGGAATTACCTGGAATAGATAACTAAGATAGGAAAAAAAAAGTAACAGTGATTTTATCGCACAATCCCAAACATCTTGCCTAAAATTTTTCACAAAGGCCGTGGCGTGTTTTTGCTTTAAATTTGCCTTACACTTCACTAAATACGAACTTATACATTCCCCAGACTGAAAATTCTGAATCAACTCCTGAGAAGTAGGCTTGCAGTACCGCGAAAGTGTAGTACAACATACCGCTATATCTCGACCCAGCTTTGATTCTAGTCTGTCTCTTGCGATGATGGAAGTCCTACCAGAAAGGCCTTCTGGACTGGCACCAGATGGTTGCCCAGCTTCTAATTTTTGTTTCACAAGGCATTTATCACAAAAACGCTGGTTTGGGTGTACTACGTGGAAGGTTTTGAGTGCTCACCAGAAGCAAATTATTTTAATAATTGTGCACATTTGCTTAGATTTACCAAACAATTTAGTCAAAATTACCAAATTTAGTAAAGGCTGCCAATTTTTTTTATTTGCGGTTACAAGAAACTTAACCAAGCTTGTTTTGTTAATTAAAACAAATACGATTTTTTCTGTACAAATGATGAATGTAATCTTCACCATTAGCAGAAAATGACAGAAAAACAACGCAAAATAACAAAAATACAATCTTGTCTTGTCTCAGTCTTGCGCATATATTGCATATGTTGTTCTCGGCTTCGTTCTTTCTCGATGTCGTTGTGAATAAACCCGTCGTTGGAGAACGGAACACGCTGCGCTCTTGAACACTAGCGACATCTGACCGCTGTCCCTCGAACTTTTACCAGAGCACGCGGCGGGATTTTGAAACTTGCTGCATTATCATCTGGGGTCTCGCTTATCGCACCCATATTGAAGACACTTCTTGTCCTGATGTCATTGTGGTGTGACCAAAAAGTTATTATTTTTGCTAAGAGAACTAAACTTAACAAGCCTACCCTAAGAACGAAGACATACCGCAATGACGCCAGGACATGAAGTGTCTTCAATATGGGTGCGACAAGTGAGACCCCATTATCTGCAGCTAACCTAAGGATTCTTGTTTCAAAGAAATTGAAAGCGATGATTGGATTGGCTCCTCGATGGCGCAGTGGTACCGTCGTCGCCTTGTAATAAAGGGGTCCCGGGTTCGATATCCGGTGGAGGCACATAGTTGTTCGGATCCCACTTTAAAACTGTAGGTCCAGTCCCGATTAGCTTTACTGTGCATAAAGTGGACTTAAAACACTAACTCAATCAATCCAATATCACTATGAACTATGGCATTGTTGGCCATTTTTTTTCACATTTCAATGTCAACAATGTGTCAATCCAATTTTCTTAAAATATTGGAGTTTTCCTCTCTGTTCACCTGGAGCTAATAAACCCACTGAACGAGTTTTTTCTCACAGGAATGTTTTGTGGACAAAGTAACAAGAACGCGCTCTCGGTGAAAACTTTGAAAGTTGTGAACATAATCACACCTGTATAAACTATTACATGTTTGTTTTAGTGTAGAATTTTACGAAGAATGGAAAGTGTACATATATACTGTATTTTCACTTTTCAAAATATAATGGCCCAGCTATGAAGTTCGCACAGGGGCTCGTGTATCCTAACGGCGGTCCTGGATACATGACCTACGGTCATAACGTTGCATGTAAACGAAGTCTCTACACAGGTCTATTATATGATGAGTAGAGCAGGGATTTGTATGCAATTGCATATTCTATTCCTTTGTAGATACATACCTTGAACAGGATAATGTCAACGAATTATATAACTGACATGATTTTGCATAAGTTTCATGTTACACATTTGTCAGGATATTACATTTTGCTAATTTACTTTACATGAAACAACATATTTCAGTATTTTTTCTATCTTTATCCTTTTTCCTATATTTTCGATCTCTGAAACATGATGAAGAAAATTTGTGATGTCATATTTTCTAATCAATTAGATGCATAGTGCTTACGGACACCTAAAATTGAATGCCAAGTCGAAAGACAAGCTGAAGACCCCTTCCCCAGAAAATAGAACTGTTTTTTATTGAAAGCTGCTGGAGTTTCTTCCCCCTCTCCCCACCTTCTAGTTACATATTTTCCTTTCGCTTTAGATTTAGGCAAAGCACCTATAGAAACTTGGCATCTGTGCACAAGAAAGCTACTTTCCTGTACCTAGCTAGTTGCTCAATACGTTCCCGTTCCCTTGTGCAAAAAAGTACAATAGTAGCTATGTATTTTCCTTCGATTCTTCTTTCTGTAGATTTTTTTTTTTTTTTTTTACTTTTTGTTTCGAAAATTGCGGAGAACTCTTGTTCATATTGTAATGATGCGATCATTACTGGATCCTTATTTATGTTATAAATTGTGTATGTCTATGTATTCCTGTACGTTTGAGTTCTTGGCCGTTGGGGTAGGTAGATGTGTCGCTGGACAGCCGACCAGCGGTAAGTTTACAGTAACGGGTTAAGTCATTAGCGGGGCCTATAAATAGGAAGGGCAGTGGAGCAGTGGGCCTCAAATGTTTGGCGGAGTACAGCGATGTAAGGGGAGTGGCTGGGCGAGCTTTCTTTCCTTACTATGTGAACCGAAGGGGATATTAACTTTCTTTCTTTTAATACACCCACTTGCTCTTTTCACACTATTTCATCTCATGTGGGAAACCGGGTACACATGTACACATACCTTCATCCACCTTTTTTTGGTACTGAAGGTTTTTTTTATTTTTTTATTCGTGAAGCCAGTGACTACGGGAGTCTACACACTCTCTTCGGGAAGGGGGGACATGGTACACCGAAATGTAGATTTTGAGAATAACGGCCAAAAAGAAACCTATATAACGGGAGGTTATTTCAGTCGTTCACCGCCAGAGTGACGGCCGTTCCGCGGACTCTTCATGCAACAGGTCCCGGCAAATTGCGTTCAGGAAGTCCGTAACAGAAACCGCTTGTTTTGTAATGTTTCCACTTTTCACAATTACAGTTACAATTACAATTGAAATAAGCACGTACCTTGTCGCACGGATGCAGGAAAAGGTGTCCTCCCAAATACAAATATTTCTGGCACCTTATTTCTGACATCTAATCTTAGATTAGTCATCGCTACTTTATTCTCAGTTGTCGCGACAGCGCCTGCAGCTTATCGGGGGTTGGGTGAGTTGTCAGCCGCGAGAGGGCGCTTCATACTGCACGTGTCGGCAGTGATGCCAACCGTAGGGACATGTCCCTACGCATAGGGACTTTTCACTAAATTTCGCCCGCGTAGGAACGTAGGGACAGATTTTGCCAAATGAGGGAAAACGTAGGTACTTTTTTCAATCTTGGTAAATTACATTTTATGAATTAGTTTATCTGGATACTTTAGCGAGGAGGAGAAAAAAGAACTAACTAACAGATCTCCATCAGAATTTTGGAACATGTTATCGGTTACCAAAAACTTTCAAGGCAAGTTCCTTTTTGAAAACATTTCCACTCTCGCGAAAATAGTGCTAACATTGCCGCATTCTAACGCGGAAACGGAAAGAATATTTTCAATGTTAAGTGATACAAAAACAAAAAAGGGAAATAAAATGGGACCAAAATTGTTAAAGAATGCAGGAAATACAGCATCACCAACCAACATCTATCTCTTCACAGCAGCAGCATGTATGACTTCAAATAACATAATCAGCAGTAAACGACTCAACGTTATTCATTAGGGGTGTGCTGGATTCTTTACTTTAAAAAGTCGTTAATTCTCGACGTTTTCTGCCTTGTAAGTTTCTGGAACTTATCGAAAGTTGTAAGTTTTTATTCTAGAAATGCAAAAACAATCACTTAAAGTGAAAATGACTTGTAAAATTCGAGATTTCCAGTGCTTCGGGAAATTTCGAACATTTCCCGTCCAGAAAATTTTCCGACTTGGTCGGGAAATTGCAAATTTTTCAGTCCCGAATGTCGGGATTTAAAAAAATTACCGTCCCGATCCCGTCCCGACCCAAAAAATTCTGTCCAGCACACCCCTATTATTCATTAAGGCAAGAATTTACAATACCGGACCCTTCTGTAATTTCTATGCTACGTCTTATACTCACGAAATAATTATTCGTGATTATTTATCTCAAGTTAACATGTTGGGGTGAGGGGGAAAAAATGTTCATTAACGTGTAGAAGTTGTAAAATAAGCTTTTCAATTCTCGCAATGATTCTCCGTATACAAGTATGGTAGCCATATTTGTTGATATGAACAAATTAAAATTAGTTACGCTGTCTACAGCGTTGCCACACTGTTGATTTCATACTTGGAGAGCATGGATCGTGTAAGAATGGCGGAAGAGAACAGTAAAAAAGTTGTTAATGTTGTACAGATTGTTAGGTGGAGTGTGCAGGAGGATGGCTGTGGGCTAATTAATAAACTTATGGATTTCAGTATATTGCCCAAAGAACGTGCTTACATGTGACAGCGACAATCACGATGTAGAAGAACTGATTTGATTACAGGTAAATTTGGCAACAGTACATCAATCATAAAATTGCAGGATACGAAAATGGCGTCTTCGATGATGAATAGTGTTGCCCACGGGACGAGACGGGACAGGCTTTTAAAAATTCGAGACGAGACGAGATTGACCATGTGTCATAAGACAAACGAATATTTTCGAGACGAGACAGCATTTCCACGAGGCTCCACGAGACGAGACAGGCCAAAGTCTCGTCTCGTGGGCAACACTAATGATGAACGTTTGCCGTTAAAGTGCTACGAAAATAATATTTTTTATCGGTTCGTAATCACAATTACCGCAAAACCATTCAGGAATAGCCCCACTGACCATTCTCGGTAAGTTTAGGTTAAGTTAGGTTAGGCAAACATAGTTAAAATTTGGGCTCGAAAAAAACATGCACGGGTAGCCCAACAAACCATTGACGGATAGCCCCACGAACCATTCAGGTACGGTTAGGTTAGGTTAGGATAGGCAAACATAGTTAAAATTTGGGGTCGTAGTAATATCAGGAATGTATATTTCGTTTTTTAAGTATTGGAAACACAAAATCTTCCGGTAAATAATAAGCAATCGTGCCGATCGCGGACCACTCAATGTCACTTATTTTGCAATTTCTACACGTGACCCCCCAAATTTTAACTTCAAATTCGTGATTAGGAGGCCTCAATTAGTGAGTATGCGAAATATTACAAAAAATCGGGGAGAGGTCCTGTATTGTAAATTCGCTCCTTCATTAATTGTGGAAGCACCGAGCAGAAAGATTTGGTAAGTAAATGTGTATATTTTATCTTCTGTTTTGCATGCTAATGAGGTGTTGTTTTTTTAGTCACTTTACTTGGCGTAGGGACATTTGGTCAGTTGTAGGGACATTTTGACTACGTCTGTAGGGACATTGCTGAAAAATGGTTAGCAACACTGTCGGCTACCAGACGTCAGTGTTCGTTCATGTTCAATTCTGTTTGCGTTCAACAGTACGCGTGTTGCTTATACTGTGTTATTGTAATGTGCTACTCATGGCCAGTGCTTTATTGTGTGTTAATTGTTATTCATTCATTACTTATGTCGTTAAACAAATATAGTCTTGAACATAGAGTTTTTATGTACGATAATTACGTGAAAACGAATTCTTGCAGAAAAGTGGTCAGGGATTACGATAGACAGGATCTCTTGAACCTAAGAAACGTGTTGTATTGCTGTTGAAGGAAGTCATTTTCAACATCTCTTATAACACAGGAGGTTAGTGATCATCATTATTATTACTTTTAAATATCATTTTACGCTTTCGGTTTGCTTTATGCGCCGGGATGCTGTCTTCCCTTTCTGTCAACTGAGGATAAAGTAGCGATGTCTAATCTAAGATTAGATGTCAGAAATAAGGTGCCGGAAATATTTGTATTTGGGAGGACACCTTTTCCTGCATCCGTGCGACAAGGTACGTGCTTATTTCAATTGTAATTGTAACTGTAATTGTGAAAAGTGGAAACATTACAAAACAAGCGGTTTCTGTTACGGACTTCCTGAACGCAATTTGCCGGGACCTGTTGCATGAAGAGTCCGCGGAACGGCCGTCACGCTGGCGGTGAACGACTGAAATAACCTCCCTAAACGGAAATGGGCATTAAGTTATAATTAGTAAAAGTACCTGTCTATTGCCTAAACTAGCATCCACAGCACTTCAGGTACTGCAAGTTTTGAACCTAGGGACAAGGATTCAAAAATGTATGGTTGTGTATATTGTGTATGTTGCTGAGAATCGCCTTAAAAGCACAAACTATACCTATACAATATTTACATATTCTACAATAATTTGCGATGTGAGAAGTAATTAATAGTTGGCAAAATTCGTTTCTTAAATATGTGCACGTTTCTGTGTTTTTTTTTTGAGATTATGCATTTTATACAAATGTTAATTTGAACAACTTATTTCTTTAAAATTACGTTGAATATGTTCAAATCAGATAAATATCTAGCAGAATTCTTGAAATTGCTTGGGTACTCGATTGTTATTAATATTACATATTTAGCTACATATCCTTTTGATTTAGGTACATACGAATTTTATCAATTATTGTTACATATTTTGTACTTTGATATTACATAATAATCCGGGGTTTAATGATGAGGCATCGGTTTCGCTAAGGAGAATCGCGAAATATATCTGCCGGAAAAAATAGAATAAAGTGCATGCCACTTTTACAGAATAATGGTCTAGTTATAAAATATGAACTGGGCGACCGTTAAATATTTTGAATGCGAATTCATTACAGGCTCAAGTAGCCACAGTGCGTTTACGATTAATAAATTTCTTGAGCTGATCTCTTCCAGACTTAACAGCACAGTGGCCAGCGTTGCATTTGTCAATAAACTCAAGGAATCGTAAATCAAAATTATCGCACGCCTCGGCCAGTTAGGTGCGTTCCTCATTCCATAGTATTTCCCTCGCAAGGACGTGCGACTGGACTGTCTTCCTTTACAAAAAGCCAATTGCAATTTGATTTATTAGGTTGCGGGGCGAATTTTCTTAAGGATTCATAAATCACTGGGGGAGGACAAAACATTTCACCCACTTCATCAATTTTTCCTTCTCAGCTGCTATTCTCGAATACTTTCGCTGAAAGGCTATGTTCTGATAAGAAGGGTGAGTTCTTGAGGTGAGACTCTTTGTTTAAAGCTACAGTCACGGTCGGTTTCGGGTTACAGGTGTCCTGTTTCCTCGTAGAAAACTTGAGGGAGTTACTTTTTCACTCAAAGAAACAGGAACGTGTGATAATTATTATGTTGAATCGAGCACTGCATTTATTTTTCCTTCTTTTTTTCCTTTTTACCAACTACACTCTGTTCCGGTAATGTGTGGAGCAAGCTAGAGGAAAAAAGTCGTCTGCGCAGGTAGTGACGCAAGACGGCTCCGCCAATGAACACGTGAGGGGAATTGAGTGCATGGAGGGGAAACGCTGCTGCAGCTACCAGTCGTTTGCAGCAGCGCACACTGCTTCGCTCTGCCCACTCACTTTATCCCCTTCTATGCCGTTATGCGTGGCGTAGCTCCACATATTCCCGAGATAGAGTGTATACAACACATTTCACGTTTGTCATTTCTTAGGATATGATTTCCCATCTTGTAACCCCACCCTTTTAAGTTCACATATATTCAGTCGACATCCCTTTATCTGCCATTAGAAATTATTTTATAAATTGCCCAAATTCGATTTGATGTTATTTTTTCTGCTGGACTGCATGGGTACGAGTCTGCCTGGGTTCAGTCTCTGGGTTTTCGGCCTGTTTATAGGACCGGTGGCCAACCACCATCGTGAGAAAATTGGGGAGCTACGAGTGAGTAGCGTAATCTGGTCTCGGAAATCTCCTATAACGGCTGAGGGTTCGACGTGATGACCCCACGTCACCCCATTACAGGTTGAAGATCTCCACACCTCTAAGCCCCGCGACAGGTTAAGTTTGCAGCAGGTTTTATGTATCAATCCACTCTAAAAAGGCACTCAGCATCCCCGTGCCAGTCTCGTCTTAACCGCCGAGCTGTTCATATCACAGACAGTGAGAAAATCCACAGTATTAAAGCGGAACTATTTTCTGCGCACGCGTTTGGGTCTATATATGCGAAAAGTTGCTGCAAGGTTAACCTGTCGCGAGGCTTAGGTAGGATTGTGGGAGGGAGGCTGGCAGTCGGGAGATAGGCCAAGGCACTCTGAGGGCTGTCGAGCTACGGATTATTATTATTATTATTATTATTTTAAACAGATAGAATAATAATTAGCATTATAGGGTTGATTCATTCGTTCATTCATTCATTGTTTCATGGGCAGAGGCACGTCTGTCCTTAAAACCTCTATGCTCTTCAATCATCGCTATGTAGGGTTGATATTGTTTTAAATTTAAAAATACAAAAACAATGTAAAAAATAGTAGAGATGGCGAATGGAAGTTTTCTTGCCGTTAAAACGCTCTAACCGGAGGGTACGTTGTGACTCGCCTCCGAATTTAGAATACGGACTGACCGGTCTTGAGTCAGGTCCGGAAGGGAGAAGCAACTTGCAGCCCAAGCTGGCAACCACCTGGAAAGATAGTCTTTCGTTCTAGTTTCGTTTCGACTGCGATAAAAGTTAACGCTTTCGTTTATTGATTTTATTTATTTTACTTCGATTCTCTAACACGTGTGTCTAATCGTGAAGATGAGAATGAGTGATGATATGAGAAAATTGATGAAAGGACAATCAGGCCGGCCGGGATTCGAACCTGGCATCCCTGACGTCGTAGCGCTCTGTGATAAACACTCCGCACCGGAAGCCGGCTTATCGCTTTCGTGACAGTGGAGGTGATGGATCAAACGGTCTATCCGTAATATGCGTTGATTCCAGCCTTCAAACTTGGAGGTAGACGGACGCATGGGCGTAACTTGGGACCTAATTTTGATGGGGCAGAATCAGACTTGGGGCCTAATTTTGAGGGGACAGAATCAGAATTTGGGCCTAATTTTGAGGCGAAATAATCAGAATTTGGGCCTAATTTTGAGGCGGAATAATCAGAATTTGGGCCTAATTTTGAGGAGGAATATTCAGACTTGGGGCCTAATTTTGAGGAGGAATAATCAGACGGGGAATAATTTTGAGGAGGTAGAATCAGACTTGGGGTCTAATTTGGGGGGGGGGGCAGAATTAGAGCTGGGCATAATTTTGAGGGGACAGAATTAAACTTGGACCTAATTTTGAGGTCAAGTTTTGAGACTTAACTTTGGGGGAAGAGACTCGAAAAGTTTTTCATCCCATGAAAACAGCGTCCAGGATTATTTGCTAAATAACTGCAACGTTTGCAAAATCAGAAATCTTTATTACTTTGCTCCTCATGTCCCCTAACTTGTAAATTTGAATAAATCTGCCCCCCCCCCCTTGTCCCCGCCAAGTGACGCCTATGGACGGACGGACCCGTTCTTGATTCAGCTTCGGAAGGGTGAAGCGACTTGCGGAGCCAGAGTTGGCAAGCACCTGGAAAGATGACACCTGCCACAATTATGTTGATTAACTTTTCTGCATGTGTGGAACGTAGCTTCATCACTGAACAGAATTGTGTTGATTAAATCGGCAATTCTTCCACGTTCGTCATCGGTGGTAGTGGTCTCAGGTAACATAATCTTTATTTATTGTAAGCGTTTTGAATACATACACGTTTATATCAATATAATTTACACAATAATTAATTAATTTTGTTATTAATTAATATTACATGTGAAACAATAAAAATATATTGGTCTGAGGTGGAAAATTTACACAAAATTCGACACAAATCAATTAACCTTTCGTAAATACACAAATTTGCACTGAAGATACATAATGTTACCGAAATAGATAGTGATTTTGGAGACACCCTGCACAGTATATGGACGTATCCTGGGGGGGAAAGGGTATAAAATTTGGTCCCTTAGGTTATCCTGCCGATATTATTATTACCAGTTTTATCATCATTGTATTTCACTTCCACTAATGCATGTTCTCTATTAATAACACTTGTAAATTTTAAAATATAGACACATCTGATTAAAAATTCTTTATTAAACTTACACTTTGCATTTCGCCACATAACTCTAATACCGCCCACGAACCAAAGGAAAAGGAACCGACACTACATTACGCTAGCCACACTGGCAGGGGCGGCGCCAGAAATTTTCGACCGGCTGGGCAGAAGCTTCATAGTGATAGATTAGGGTGGGCAGTATAAATGTATGTGTAAGTGTATGTAAGACGTATGTATCTCCCTCTCCTCTCACACTCCTGATTTTCCTCTTACTTCTTTCCCCTTTCCTTGTTTTCCTCTTTATTATTTTCTAATCTATTCTCGCATCTTGTTCCATTTCCTTTCGCTTTGTCTCTGATGGACACAATTATTTCAAGGAAGTGTTTTAGCCTGTGCAGCCATATATTCTAATCACATTCTTTCATGCATGTTAATACAGTGAAATAAATGTGAAGTAGGTTTAAGCTTGTTTTGCAAATACAAGGCACATACTTGATTTTATGTATTCGGCGACAATGATAGAAAGTGCGATGGTAGACAATCGTAAAGTTTCTCGTAATTTAAATGCATGTTCCTGAGCATAGTATTTTCATCGTACAAGTTTTTGACTGAAAGAGTTTTCTTACTCCTTGGGGGTTACTTTTCTTAGCTTACAAGGTTTGTACAACTGACAAATCTATCTGAATGTTTGTAGTACCAGCGATTGGGTGCCAGCATTTGAGGGGCAAGGGCAATATACGCAGGGGTGCCCATCCCCCCAAGGTCAATGGCGCATCCCCACAAAAATCATGTCCATGTCATCCGCCCCCCCCTCAAAAATCATATCATTTGCGCCCTGAAACTATATCCTAATCCCTACACCAAAAAGTAACTTTATCCTTAGCTTTTTGTTACAAATGATGCACCTGCTTTAAAATAAGCAGTATACCAACACTAAGCACTATATTTTAAGAAGTGATGTTACTCATGAATATGGAGAATATCGCTCATGTCTTGTAATGCAGCTATAGCATAAAAATTCACATTCACCCCAGTAAAGCGCCAAACACGCATTGTTGTAACAAACACATTGTTGCGAGCGAAGCAAGCAAGAACATTTTTACATCCATTTCTTTGCAGGCTTTCAAGAATATTAATTTAACGGGGTGTCAATACTTTCTTAGGATCCCGGGATATTTAGTCTTTTCCAACTTCTGTTTTGGCACGTTCGGGGTCGAAAACGTGTGGATACCATATCGCTAAATACAGTCTCCAAAATTTAATGTTCAAACTTTCTCTTCGCTACAGAAATCCCTTGACAATCTAAGATTTAACACTTTATCAAAAGCTTCCTATCTCCCCCTTTAAATTTAATACTCAATCCAACCACAAAAATGTCCATGCCAATTTTAGACTCACTGTTGATATTGAAGACTGGATATTGCCTCCTCCAAAAAATTAATTCTCAGTCTCCACACTGGAATTTCTGCAACATTCTAAGACAAAAGTAATACACAAGAATTGGATACCTTAAGGCTCAATGCCCCTCTAACTAAAATAGCCGCCATAATCTAAGACTTAGAGTTGAATACTGTCCCCGCCAACGTTCAATTCAGAATTCCCCCCAGAACCCAAGTGTCAATTAAGGCCTAATATATAAGAGTTGGATATTTACCCCCCCCCCCTGTTCCTCGCACCTTCAATAATGACCTTAAACGCTTTCTTTTCTTCATCTAATGGATTAAATATGGTGAATTTAAGGTGTAAAATTTTTACCTGTATTTTGGAAAAATATATAAATGTTCAATTTTACATTATTTGAAGGGAAAAAAATCCCCCAAAGAATCTCGATGGCGCAGCCTGCGCCATAATCCCCCCCCCCCTGTGGGCACCCCTGAATATATGTTTTCTTGGTAGAAAAGGCTTAGCATATAGAGGCCATAGTGCGGGGGAAAAAGTGGTAAAATGTGGCTCGGGAACTGCATCCCCCACTTCCCGCTCCTCCTAATCGCCGCCACTGAATATTTGGATTAAAATGAACGTCTTATTGGGAATGATTTAAAACACATTATTTGAAAGAAATTAAGAAACAAGTTATTTGTTCATTGTCCATTAAGTATCCCTAGGCTAATGAAAGGCTATTTTGACAAAATATCACTCGTCATAAGTAATAAACAAGTAAGATTGAGAAATCTGTTCAGAATTTAAGAGATTATTAGCTAAGTTGCTATTCGTTTTCTGAAGAACTGTCATATTACTAATGCGGGAGAAGCAATACACGTAAGGTTACATGAACATATTTTTTGAGGTAACAAAATGATTTAGGACACAAGAAATTCATCGAAGTTGATCATCGTACCAGTAATACTTCATCTATTTTTCATTGGATTGTATGGCGTGACCATTTCGAACACACTAGAATGTCAACCTCTATCCTGTGCAGCATACCCTGCAAACTTTATTCTTTCAGGGCAACGAGTTCCTGGCGCCTGGAACCACTGTCAAAGTAATAATTTATGAGGGTTTGTATTTTGAGTGTCAGCGTGTGTTTGTTTTCGCCCCTTCGTTACTTTCATCTAATCACCATTGAATCTTATAACATCGTCATTATTAAAATTAGCAGAAAAATGACTTACAATAAAACAAATCAACCAGAACTTACTCTTCCAAAAATGGAGTTTCATTAGTTTATACCTCTTAACAAGTTGAGGTGGTAATTTCAATCGCACAGCGTTTCATTAGTGGATCAAGGCAGCTAATTCCGTGAACAATGAAGTTGTTTTCCGAAAGTCTCAAATATTTGTCTCAGGCAATCACCCTCTTAAAATAGACGCATCTTCTGTTGTGATAAAATGCCACGTTTGGTGCGAGTTCTTTCTGTATATTTTTCACCAATGGCATAACGCTGTCGCATTATAATGAAGAGGTTCTGTGTTTGACTCCCCCCTCCTCTGGTGGAAGCACAATGCACACTGGTTTGGACTACACGTTAAACTGTAGGTTTAGTCCCGATTAGCCTATCTGAGCATGAAAGTGGGCTTAGAAACAAACTAACAAAATCTCTTCTGGATACTTCGTGACATAACTTGTTTTTCTTTACTTCAGCTGTATCCTCAGATTCTGTTGACTTTTTCGGCTGATTCATGTGGCAAAATTTATGTGTGAAACGAGGATTTCTAAATAGGATAAGCCACTCATTAGCAATTGAATAATTCTGTAGCTTTTTCCATATATAACTGATTTATTAAAATTTATTCACATCGGTATTGTAGTGATTGTTGTGATTCCTTCTTATTAGTAGAACGAATATAAAGTTGATATTTCGTATACCATATTGATATTTGAAGATGACAGGTATATAAAAATTGTAATGAAGAAAAGGGACACTTCTGGAATTTCAATGCAGAGCTAATTAAAATTATATTATACTCTATAGCAGGCATGTCCAACTTCAATCAAGCAGTGATCTACTTTTTATTTTCACAACAGGCAGTGAGCTACTATTAATCTTTCATCTTTGCAAAAATTTGTACCTGCTCAGCCACTATACATTATAGAATTTGAATTCAAATAACGTATATTCGTATAATTACAATAGATAACTGCGATCGACCAACAAACGCCCCGCGATCGACCGGTCAATCGCGATCGACGCGTTGGACATGCCTGCTCTATAGTATACTTAAACCCGAAGGTTTATGGCTGTCCCTATCCTGGGCAAGATCAATCCAATCTTTCCCATCCTTACGGATTTATTTTAGGTCCATCTCAACGTTGTCCCTCCATCCTCGTCTTAGCCTTCCTACTGGTCCCTTACCATCAGGTTTCCCAACAAGAATCCTGTAAACTATTATTTCCTCTGCCGTTCGTGTCACATGGCCTGCCCATCTAACTAAGTCTTCTTGATTAAACTATTCTAATATTAATTAAAAAGTCGAAATAATTTATTGTGTTGCTGGTGGAAGTAATGCTAAGATAATGTTTAGATTTGTTTATTTGGAGATTATTTTAACCATAGCCAGGCCGGAATATATATACGTAGTGGAGGCCCGGAGCTGCAGCCCTCAAGTTCACCCGCAATTCTGATTTACTCTTGATCATACCCTGCATAATTTTGAGCCTCCTAAGCCTACTAGCTGCTTTTAAACATAGAAGTATTCATTTGATCACAGTTTTTGTTTCAACAATGACAAAAGTGACTTTTTATGGGTTGTTAATATGTGAACATTTCCAGCATAGATAATATTCACAAGTAAAATATACATGCTATGAACACCAGGTTACACTTAAATATTTAATCATTCATATATCCCCGAGTATATGTACTTATTGAATTTGATTGGGTGGGCAATCAGGTGGGCACACGAATTTTTGCCCACCCCCTGTCGCCGTCCCTGCACACTGGCCACGTAGTACGTACTGAGAAACAAGGATGTTGATTGCAACCGTCAATATTCCTCCATTTGATTTTCAATTGTTGGCATTCAAAATGTTTACATTCGTTTCTTCGAGGAACAATTGTTTATATTCGAGCACTGTTACGTAACCTTTGAAAGGGTTATGATGTAAGAAGTTATTCAAAACTCAATAAACTCCGTCCTTCTACCATCTTTCATGAAATAAGCAAGTAAATGGTCTTGCTTGACATGTTGTTTTATGTTGCTTTCATCACAATATTAAGTATTTTAAATAGTCGATGGTTTTAGTGACTTGTAACCCCTTCAGCGTCTCATTTTTGTGAGGCCCCTAGACCATACCCTAAGATAGCGTAGTGGCAGGCACGTATCTAGAAAGGGGCGGGGTCCGAACCAAGTGTCTCAATAATAATAATAATATAAATGTTTAAATTAAATAATTGTTAGAATTAAATTAATTATTATTAATATTGCACTTTTATTATTACATGAATACGTAAAAATATGGTATAAGAATATAGATATCACATCATATATTTATTATCTAGCTTGCGTGTACTTAAGATCGCCAAAATTTGTATAAAAACAAGGAAATTAATGTCAAATATGCTAAAGAATTGAATATTTATCAAGTAATTAAAGAAGGATGTTAGATTCAGTTGACGAAAAGTAAATTCCTGATTAATATTTTATGCATATTATCATGAGTAGTAGTGTGCATAAATCTTCTTTGGTACTGTCCTTCAAAGCAGTATGTTCCACATATAATAATAATAATAATTGTAATAAATAAATATAAGTATAACCCTTACCTTCCAAGTTCATATGAAATAAATAGCCATCGATAATAGTACAATCGAATAGAGTATTATGCTGAAAAGTACATTTTCATTATTTTACTTTAGTACTTGGTAAGTCTTTCGGGGGGGTCCGGAACCTCTGGGCCCCCTTAAATACGTCCTTGCCTAGTGGCAAATCCCTCTCCTGGACGTACCCGAAAACATGCTCGGGATTTCGCTTCGTTAAAAGAGAACATCGTGATGAAGGATGAGCCTTCCTTTTAGCTGTGTCATTTTCACCAGCCCCAGGAGTAGTTAGCTTACTTAGAGGGCGAAGGCGTGTAGTGACCTTGGCTCTTGATTGAAGAAGTTCTTTTCATCTCCACTCCCTTCCCACGAGTTTCCGAAATCCAATCGGAGGTCCTTTTGTACGGCAGTTTTTACCTTCCACATCGCGGCCTGGGCATGGATATGCTTCGTGAGTGTTCATTCATCAATTTTATCATATCACCACTCATCCTCACGATTAACCAAACGTGGCACAGAAGCGACGCTAAATAACAAGATCAATTCAAGTCAGTGCTGCACACAGAAAAGAAATTACATCAAATTTTATTTATCCACTTCGAATATATCAACTGATACAATCGTAATTATTGATCGGAACTTCTGATCCGATGCATTTTAATGCATCCTAAAAACATGATGTGCTAAGATAATTCAAGCAAGACACTGGATAGCTCTTATGCACTTGAGTAAAGATTTAATGTATTTCCTTGCATTCATAGACGCCCCCCCCCCCCCCGTGGAAAATGAATGTCCACCTAAAAATTATACATTTCACACATAATTTCATTTCAGTCACAATAACTTATGTTAATTATTATAAATTAGTTGAAGAAACATGATAATTTCAGACTGAAATAGTGTTTTTTGAGGGAATCACTATTAAGGGAAAAAATGTGCCTCCTTTGCTCCCCCCTGGAAAGAAATTACCTTGCTTGCCCCTCCCTGGAAAAAATTCTGAGGACGTCCATGCTTGAATTTATGCATTTCATCGCATCATTGGTTCATATGACTGCTTTACTTTCCCGTTAATTTTCTTTAATATAAGGATGGCGGGGATGTCATCTCACAGAGAGACCGAAAAAGGTTATTTCAGATGGCAGCCATGCCACACGCTGTGGTTTCTGCAGGTCTAAGCATGACAAGAACTTCATGCCTGCAAGAAACGAATTCCCAAAATGTGAGAATTTAACAGGTCACCCCTGGGTACCAATGAACCTAGAAACACTCCATACGAAATTTGGTATCCGAGCGACATTTTCCAACCGTGCCAAAGCTTTTATCTTTCCCATATGGATTTCATGCCTAGAATGTAAGCATCCACGCCGAGTCTGCCCTGTGACCCTCAAAGGGTCTGATCGGTATTTTTTTTTTTTTTTTAGGAGAAGGTAAGCTATGCAGAAGGTCATGGAAGAGTCAGAAAGTCACAGAATACATATTCATTACAGAAACATTATATTGTAAATTTGTATCGGTAGTCTAGTCAGCGGCTCTGGGGTTGGGTACCTGGGGGATAAAGGCGGCCGGAGCGTGGTGCTAATCATCACCTAAAAAAATCGGCTGAGATCGAGAATATGTGGGGCCCTACCCCCATATCCCCTAAATGTGCCTTCATGGCACATTGCTATATGCACGAGGAACTTTACTTTACCTAACATTACGACAAGATTATGTTGAAAAAAGGAGTACAAGTCACAACTTAAGCACTTGCCTAATAATTGTTAGGCAAGTACTTAACATCGTACTCATAAAGGTAGTAGATGAGCCAAAAGTCTCTTAACTGATTGATTGAGTTGGTGTTTTTAAGTCCACTGTATGCACAGTAAGGCTAATCGGGACTGGACCTACAGTTTAAAGTGGGTTCCGAACCACTATGTGCCTCCACCGAGAATCGAACCCAGGACCCCTTAAAAGTCTCTTAACGACCCCGATAAAATGTAAAGGAGTTATGCTATTCTGGGTACAGTTGGTCATGATACAGTGCCTTTTATAGTCGAGGCGTTTGTGGAGCGGCGGCTTAGGCGGCGGGAAGTGGGATTGCGGCCGGCAAGCTGGATGCAACATGCGCGTAACTGGAACCGCTAGCTATGTAATGAAATAATCTCGTACAATTACATTTACAGTTACAATTAAAATGAGAACATACTTGTTACAAGAGGTGTTGGAAATGATGTCCTCTTGCATCCACACATTTATGACATATACATATAGCCTATAGGAAATGTTTACTAACACGTATCAGTTCCTCTTCCGAAATTGCTTCAATTTCTCTCCTGATATTTTCCTTCAATTCTTTTAATGTATGGATTGACGTTTAAAAGCTTGGAGGCTCGCCACGCAGACGTCATCAAAATGTCTGTTTCTTGAGAGGGTCGTATTTCAACATCGTCTAGTTTCTCCTCTTTAAGCACACGCCGTTTTACCCTTCGCTTCTTATCAAGAACAGACCCTGATTACCTAAATTTGTTCACAAGTATCTCTGTGTGAAACAGGAAGATCTGGGAATTCTGCTGCAAAACGTATTCTAACTTCCTTACAAGAATTCGTAATGACGTAAGAGGCGTACATAAAAATGCTTTGTTTCAAATTGTACGGTGGCATTGTTAGTCTGCATAAAAGCACCAGTAATACGTAAACTAAAACAAAACAATCTAGAACACTTGTTTACTCCTTAACACTTCACAAACACGTGCAAACTGGACACCAGTTATCTGGATATTGAAGCACTGACGTGCCCAGTGCCAAGGTCAGCTACAGCTGTGGGTCTAAATGCTGGCAGACGCAATCCCACTTCCCGCCTCACTAGCCGCCGCTCCACGGACGCCTCGAACATAAAAGGCACTGGAACAGGGGGAACCATAGTTGTGTGTGCCAAGTGTACATACTGCATATCCTTAAGCTCAAGGAAAAAGAGGATAAGACCCCTTTAGGGTCATAGAGATGCATACATTCCAGACATGTTATCCTTACGGAAGAAAAAAAAACGCTCGGCCAAGACCGAAAAATGTCGCTCGGACCATCGGAACCCAACTGAGAGGTGACTTGCTTTAGAAAAAAAAGGAATTTTAGCAAATTTCGGACCAACCTTAAACCCACCTCCGACTCGAAACTTCCATAAGATCTTTCACCTCTTCAGTTCGCGAAGGCAGCAAAAGGGGTTTCACACGATCCTTAAAATCGCACCCTTAAAAATGGCGACTACACAAACACGGTATACCACTTCGCAAGTTTAGATGCTAATAACTGCTGAAGATTTGGGAAAATAATGTTTGCTCTTAAAAGAATAAGAGAATAACATTGGCACTGTTGAAAAATGTAGCACATGTAACCCGTGGCAGTGAATGTGAGTGTATAACATATGTTACTTCAAGTTGATATACCACTTACGGACACACTAGCATAAAGTTGCATTAACCGTGTATTACGATAGAAGTTGTATATTCTAATGAAATGAAACCCTTCTCCTACGGTTTTGAAACATATCCTCCAATATCAACTAGTCAATTAAATTACACCAACTTCACAACATTCAAAGTGCGAAAATTGTGGTGTTTACATTAACATTAAGTTACCATATTATATTTATATTGATACTTCTTTGCTCCTAAAATACTTATTGTGAAATTTACTTTGAAGTCCATGGAGAACTAATTACAATTCATAACTTACGTATATATGATTACAACACTAGCAGATTAATTTACTGCGATGCTACACACAGCACAGTCTACTTGTTACAGCCAGCCAACAAACCATGTATATACGTATGTGGCTGTTCAAAATGCTTTACTTCAAAATAAAATAGTATTCGCGTCTGTTGTGAAAGTAAAATAATAAATAGTATTCTCAGTAGGAAATTTAGACTTACGAACTATTTATTTAAAACAATAATAATTAGTAGACTCTTCACTCAACAAATAAAATATTCGCCCTAATCATTAAGGCCGGCTTTAGACGAAAGCATTTCCTTTAGCATTTATGCTAGCATAAATGGTATGTAAAAGCTTCCAAAAATCTTATAGCAGCTTTACACGCAACGCAAACATTTCATGTAACTTTTCGGCTCGCTTTTGCGATTACAATGTATAACATATACAGCATGAAAGGCACGTCGAGTTACACCATCTATGTTGAATGCATGGTGTTTACATTTGAAACAACTAAAGTATTATTTCATACGTGTACAGTAAACGTTGTAAAGTATGTATTTAAGCAGCGCCATTGTTTTTTACCTATTAACGTTTTATACGAAATGTTATTCCTCTCCGTTGAATAGTTATTGGCTTTTAAAAATGTGAAGTGATACATTGTTTACATCTCACGCGGCCGCCATTACAACTGCACTCGTGACCTAGATGTCGCTTCTGGTTGGTTATGTTTCCTACTTCAGCTGCCAGTGTGCTCCTCAATTCTGATTGGTAGTTCTATGGCATTAACGATGGATTTAGAGATGGTTTCTAATTCTGTCGGGAACTGAATAACAGAAAGCTCTCACACGATCGTTAAGTAACGAAGCTAGAAGTCGATGGTGAAGTGAGGACGTATCTAACTGCCGTGTGAGACTGGCTTTACGAACCAGATTTGATTCGTGTAAATGCATCCATTTTTAAACTGGCCTTAAAAACAAAATTGAAGAAAGAAATCAACAATGACCTGTGCTGAACACATCCCATGACACTCCAGCATTATGTTTTAGGTAAGCACTGTTGCCAACTCAAGGGCCTCTTTGATGGTGTAGTGATAGGGCCGTCGCCTTGTGTTCAAAGGGTAAAGGATCCGATACCCGGTGGAGGCACATAGTGGTTCGGATCGGAGGGTAGACAGCCTCGCTTTACTTGTTTGTAAAGTGGTTGCATACCAGCAAGGAATGAACTTATTACAATGATTGGAAAATTAATTGTAACGAGTCATGTATTCTGTTTTTAAACGAAACTCTTATACACGTGCTGTACATGTCCCAGAGCCGGGCTTAGGAGGGGGGGGGGGTGACTACTCAGGAACTCGCCCGAGGCCCCGCGTCAGGCCATTCCCATACAGAATAAAAATAAAGTATTTATCCTCATCGGCAAGTACAATATTAAAAATATTTGTAAGATAGGGTAAAAGAAGGGATGTTCGCCATGCTGGGAATTTCGCCGTACTTGTGGTTTTTGTAATCGTAGATAGAAACTATAGGTTGGAAACACTCACTGATGGCTGTAAAAAAATCAAGTAACATGTGCCTTGTTTCCACTGAAAACTACAGTGTGGTGAGCGAACTAGCAAGCAAGCAGTGCAGTTTGCAATGCGCAGTTGCGTCTACACAGTTGCATCTATTTTTCACTTGCCCTTCCCTCTATCTGTTATTTTCCCCCTCGCAAGAAATATTCTCATCCACTGGAAAATTTGAACTTGTACGAAAAACTGATAAAAACTAAGCTTTGTAGTTTGGCGACCAGTTGACGAACACAGTTATCTATCCACAACACTGAGCGTGTAAGGGGTAACCTTTTTATAATACACCCTAAAGTCAACCTCACTTCCCCCTACTACACCCCGGTAACTGCTTTTGCAGGCCAACGAGGCTCTGGCGTCTGGATCCACGGCCATTATAATCCTCTGTAGAGCTGTGTGTGTTGTCCTGAGTGCCCCTTTATAGTTTCAGCTTTTAACTCAAGTAAGAATGTTATTGTCCTCAAACACGTGTTTACGTGGTAATAGATTGGGCCCCGCTTAATGTGACGGGCGCCAAAATAGCCTAGGTGCTAATGCACCCACGATGTTCAGTCTACCCACAACACCACCTTAAAATTCTAGAATGTTCCATGTAGACTACGAATGTTTTGGGTAAGAATTTGACTTTGCATTTTCCTAGAAATTTCTTACATCACTACCTCCTGTTTGAAAATGCTACAAATTCACTTCTTCCTGATTTTTTTCTTTTATCCTGCTAGCCCTTTGTAGATAGGCAACAATGCAAGTTGAATAATGTTGCTGTTCAGTGTATGATACTAGCAATTAATAACACTGCCCGTGTTGCCGGAGTACATCGAGGGAAGCGTGCACGCGTCTTCAAGCGATTCTTGACAAAATCGAAAGTTGCGAGGTCCGCCCGCGACTGCGCGCTGCAACTCGTCTCTATTTAACCTACATTTAACAAGGAACGCGCGGGGGGGAAACTGTTCAAGATATTCTTCAGATGTTTCCAAGATGTTGGCACTACTGCTCGCTGCCTGTAAGGACCCGGGAAGAATCGATCTGAAGCGAAACTTCCCCGCCACAAGTGGTCCCCGCTGCACGCACGTTTCCTCCCCTCCTCTCTGCCAGGCCTGCACCCCCGCCCACCCTCTGGGTAGAAAATACTCCTCCTTCCCCCTCTCCCTCCAACTCTCGTAGTTGTTGCGAGCTCAGGTGAAGCCCAACCCCGAAGCCCTGCCCAGTGCCGCCTCCTCCGAACTGCGCCGAACATGGCCGAAACGGCACGGGGTTCGTACTAAGCTGAAATACCGGTTACATTCGACCAAAGCAAGGGACAACGTGCTCTCGTATCGAACGTGGGACTGCGATATGCAGTTCTTGTCTGAACCGGAGCACCGAGCAGAAGTTTTCCCAATGTCCAACATAAACGTAGCCACGGCGTTGTCATTCTTTTTTTAGACTTTCCAAGTTGACTGCAACGTGCGATGTGTGATTCCAGTAGGTGTCTGCAGCGAAGTAGTTGTGCAAAAGTTTTTGTTTTGTAAAGAACATATCTCCCTCCAACTTATTAATCTTCGCGTGCGAACGAAAACCTGAAGTTCGTTAGGCAGTCTCTCGAACATTCGGCGGATTCGAACAAGGACAGGAATAAGTGTGCGACGGTGTGTGGAAACAGCAGGTGGAGTGGTGTGCGGACTAACGTGGGTGAACATTGGCCCTCGTTCGGAAGGATCCAGAACTGCACCAAGTGGTACCCCAACGGTGACGTTTCGCATCAGTGTAGAGTGAACCTTGACGAAGACGAGAAAATTATCGTCAATCCAATCCGAGAAGCGTAAATACTGAAATCGCCACAGAAACTCCCACCCCGAGAAGTGCACCCGCGTCACCGACCGTCGTGCCCTGACGCAAACGGCCACGACTCTCGCTCTTGCCGAGGAGCAAGTTCGACGTCTCCGGTGAACTGCTCGAACGAGTGACAACCGGTTTTTCAATGTGACAGCGTTGCAAGTCGACCGCAGTCCAGTGTTACTGCAGCAGTGCACTTCGGCCAACAGTGTATATTGCAAATTGAAGTTCGCAGTGTTTGTGTAGGTGCCGAGTTTTGTTTTTTCGTTCAGAAGACCAGAACAAATAAATATTCGGGCTTGTGCTTGAGTGATGTGATAACAATTATGCATTCGCGTTGCACTGTTCAACGATACCCAGAAATCCTTGCACCCTCAACTAGCGAGACGCGACACTCCGGCGGTGTGATTCTTGAAAATGTAAACTCTCAGTGAGGACAACCATTGTCGAGCTGTGAGGGTAATTTTTGTCGACGCGAGGGATACTAAAAATTCGTCAAAACGCCTAACTACGACAGTTTGTCGCCGTCGAAGCAATGGACTGAGCTGCGAGCGGCAGAGGGGCACACTACTGGGGACTTCTGCTTGATACCAGGTAGGTTGCAGGTCAAGGAAAATTCAAAACACGTAAATTCGAGCGGTGTCATGGTCATTTTTATTTGTTACATTGTCCAGTTTGCCACAGCTAATCTCGGTGCTCACGGGACATTTGTATTTCGAATTTTTGCGTCTGCTTGATACCAGGTAGGTTGCAGTCAAGGAAAATTCAAAACACGTAAATTCGAGCGGTCCTATCGCTTGTCATGTTCATTTTTATGTGATACATTGTCCAGTTTGCCGCACCTAATCTCGGTGCTCACAGGACATTTGTATTTCGAATTTTTGCGTCAAAACTGATTTATCCGTGGTCCCATTTTTTTTTTCGTGAATTTCCCAAAGTTTTTCACCGCAACCATATTTACGGTCATTATGGCATAACATTCGCAGTTTCACCACCAAGAAATTCTCCAGTGAAAACTGCTGATTAATTTATGCTTTTTAACCGCGAATAGACAGCTAGATCCCATGTAATGTCATTGTAGCAGCAATTCAACCTAAACGCATACGTTATATGCACCCCTGGTGTTGAATACTGTACACTAGACATACTGACAACGTACCGTCTGAGTGTGGGGTTAAACCGAAAATTGTTGTCGAGTGTTCATAATAACAAACGAGCGCAAGCACAGCGGGCCCTTCCTCAAGATCACGCCGGCATCGCTTGTTGCCCTGGCCGGAGTTCGATCGAGCGACAGCGGGCTCGCGGCATTGGCGATGATCTTAGCGTGTTGCAGTCCGACTACATTCAGTCGTGCTCATATGGTATTTTAACATGAGTTCTGGCGAGAAGTTATGCATTAATATGAAATTAAAATCGGTGTTATTGTTCAACTGGGTAAATATTATTATTATTTTTTTATTATTAAAAAAAGTGAAATTGACTTTAGAATTTGCACGAGAGTGGACGTCACAGCCACGTATTTCCACGAAAAATCGAACTTTAGAATTATTAATTATTAAAGCAATAATATCCTTTGGACAAAATTAGGCCGGCTTCCGTGGTGGAGTGGGTAACTCATCGCGCTATGGCGCCAGGGGCCCCAAATCGAATTCTGAGCAAGTTGTGGATTGGCCATTGTCTGTTTTATGAGTAAATTCGTACTCATCTTGGCGATTAACGTAGAGATAGGAAAGTGCGTTTTCTTATTTTTTACGTCGGTTTCGCGCCTAGGCGAATCGTGTTGATGAATGATATGATGAGATTGAAAATGGATACTCGCACAGAGACTCAAGTCAGGGCTCAAACTTCGGTAAGGTTTCGATTTCTCGTGCTACGATTGTTTTAAAAACGATCTCCTTCGTTACGCAACAGCAGAGAAATCGTTTGGGGGTGTTACAATTGATTATGACTGAAAGGAAAAAAAGCAGGAATTAGTTTAAATATCACTGGCACGAATTATTTTTGATATTTCAATCATGCAGGGATTTCGACTTTTAAGAGCAACTAGCGTATGATCATCCCCTTTCCCCCCAAAAGATGAATGATTGTTTTGCAAAGTTCCGTGGCAAAATCCGTTGACGAAGATTCATTCCCCTTTGCCGCTGTCAAGTTTTCCGGGCCGATGTGACAAAATTCAACTGCGCAGTCGACGGGGTGCCCACGTGTGAAGAAGCGATGTAGAGCGCATTTTAATAAGTCCCACAATACAAGCAGATCAAAAAAATACTGCCGCGGGCGGTGGAAGCCGAAGGGTGCAAGGGGGGGGGGGTTAGAGTCAACATAACATTTAACCCTCCCGAAATTCCTTCGTGCCCATGCGAGTATGGTTTATTTGGCAGGTACACCATCCCGCACCTGATTGGAAATCCAGCATACGTACGAAAATGAGAGAGAAGGGGGAGGGGAGGTAAAAAAAAACTTACGAGGACATGCGTATGTCGTTCTGCGTATGAAAGGCATTCCCGCGTAGGGGGAGAGGGGCACTTGCTGTTACCTTATTTTGCGCGGCAATAGTAATTGTACCTCCCACCGTTTTTGCGTAAGCCACGCCTACCGGGCCGTATTTTTTTTACACACATATATACGTCGCAGGTAAAGAGTGTTTGAATGGAGGGAGGGGTTCGTATCAACGGGCTCTTGTTGGGGCAGTCGAAATTCGGGGTCGGCCCTGTTTTTTTTTGCGCCTGGGACGGTCGAGTCCTTCGTGCGTGGTTCGACTCGGGGCTCGCCTCCAGTGAAAAATGTTGTCGCATCTTCGACCGGGTATTCTTCAGGAAAACCGTCGTCCACCGAAATCAAAGACGAATCGTAGATACAAATTATAGTGACGCTACCGTAACTTAATAATTCCCCTTTCCGTACGTCGATATGTTGTGACAAGTTCTATACCAAAATGCGCCTCCTCAACAGTAATTGAAGCTTGTTCAAGCTTTCAGTTTTTTCCAATCGTTCATTTATCCAAATTGCGCATCATAATACCTGAATACATAAAAATTAATTCTTTTGCGGTCGACTGGTTGTTAAACTCACGTAACGGGAAGTATTCACAAGCTATTCGAACTACAGCGAGATTGAACAATGCAAATCGGAAACGACATGCCCAGCAAAATTTTTGCTACTTCCACACTTCTAGTACGGTATTGATACATGCACTAAGGTGAGGCCGACGTAACTCCCGGCGCTGGACCCGCCTTTCTGACAGTGACCCTCTGTTGCCGCCTTTACCTACGGAGGAACTTGCGGTCAAACAGACCTACCGCTGCCACCCTGTTTGGGCAAGAAGCGGCAACTTTAAAATTCCTCCTCCCCGAAGCAGTCAGCAAGGAAATAGGATTTTGTCAAATTAGCCCTTCTGTAAAACTTCTTAATAACTTTTATAGTCCTCGTTTTAAAAGTTGTTCAAAGACAAAATATGGTAACGGGGCGTTATTTTAAGCACTTTGATTTTTGCAGTGTTCTGTGCTGCTTTCGTTCGAAAATTTTGATTTTATCAAAATTTCGAAACGCTATGTAGACCCATAAGCTCCACCCCTGCGTACGCTAGTGACTACATGTATCGATATGCTTTACTTGCACGTTACTAGTTTTAAATTTCCGCATGTCATTCATAATTTCCGCGAATTTATTTGGTTTCGGGTGCGTACAACACTTGAATTGCGTCCGATGTTCGTGCGTCGGTTGTTCCTCAATGTTGTAATCTGACGCTTATTTTGAAAATACAGTATGCAAATCTTTCTGCTTTTTTATGCCAAGCGGACAAAATGTTTGTATTTATTTCCATTCGCGCGTAGGGAGTTTAGTGCATCATAGATGTAATAGAATCATTTTCTTAGCTTATTATATCGCTAGGTAAAACATAACGCTCCCGATAAAATTTATATGCGAACCTTGTGGTCCGCTGCTTGTCACCGACAACGTAAAGATTCTGCTTCGAATCTCTGTATTGTATCTTTTGTCAGAATTATGTTTCACAAATTATAACCGAAAAATAGTTACTTTTTCCACAGAAAAATATTTTTTAAATATTTTTATTACTTAAATTAAATTAATTTTAAAATAAATCAATTTTAAGTACAAAACTTAAGAAAAAAATATTTTATTTAGTGTCTCAATCCGACATTGTATCAGTAATTCTCATCGTATTAATCCTGTATACATAGAAACGAAAAACGTAACTCTTGCGACCAGCATTTAATTTTTAACAGTACCGTACGATAATATATAATTAATAACCACACTCAATCCCAATCTTTGACCTTTTCTGTTTATTTCCCTGCGTGTCTCGTATGTAGCAGGGAGGGAACTTATCCAAAAATTATCAATTTTCGTTATTGTATCTTAGTTAGAATTATGTATCACTATTTGTTACTGAAAAATTTTATTTTGCCATTTTTATTACTTTAAAAAAATTAATTTACAATATAGTTTTAATAGAATAATAATTATTCCCCTCGCTGATGAATAATTTATCTCGCGTCCCAAGAATATTAAAAATAATATAATACAATGAATTTATCTCTAAAAAATGTAAGTTGCGAACCCAGTGTTCTAAGAATTTCCCCAATATTTTTTTTCCTGAGCCATTACAGTAGTGCATTCAGTAAATGTTAGTAGCAGAGGGAAATTGTGAGCGGACTCTGATGTCAACATTATTATTTTTGCTCTCGGCATTATTCAATGTCGAATTTTGTCAGAGCTTTAAAACAATTTTGAGATTGGTGCGATTTAGTTAAAAGTAACTGATATATTTTTTAAAAAAATCCTAAAATGTAATTCTTTTCACTTTTTGTCAGTTTGATGGTTTAGAAAAACCATGTTGAAGAGGCGTTTGTCTTGCAACTCTTCGACTGTGTGCGAGAGCGACCTGTGTTCTCAATTCTCCCACATGCTATCGCTAACTCCCGCATCTCATGGTCCAACGCGACAAATTGCTACATTCATTTATCGAGTGAATCTAAAAGTATATACACGTATGTGTTTTTATACATAATGTAAATTCAACTGTTCAAGGCAGCTAACTAAAAGTTAAGAAAACGACCATCTGTTATTATTTATTAAAAAAACGGACGACCCCGACGTGAGAAGCGGGATTTATTAATAATGCAAATATTAAATCCACATATTTTTTCTGACATTAGACGGGTTTAATTATAATTAACGTTATGATGCCGTTTTCAGAATGATGTTATATACCACTAAAACAATACTAACAACATAGTAATTGAAATATTACTTTTTGAAGCTTGACAATTCAACCTAAAGTATCTAATATTATTTATCCCAGTATCCCTAAATATACCTGCGATAAAATAGATGTACATACAATGTACCAACCATGCCGTTTGAAACTTTTAAAGTAGTAGTATGTAGATACCTACTTTTATTTCTTACGTAATACAATTCCATAATTAATTTGATAATTTTTCGGTATGTTTTGTATTAGTTTTAGAACAAGGCTAGATCCAACATTCAAAAACCGAAATAATTTATAAAATATTACCTACACTAGATTTCATTGTCGGCAAAGTTTCCGTTTTCTAAATATATTGTGCAGCTTGAACGTACATTTTTCCAGCTATATGTAAGTTAAATTTGAGAGTTCTTGTAAATTCTACACCAAGACAATATAAATTGAACAAGGTTAAATAAATAAATTAATGAACTAAGATCCCCTAACACCAAGAATATATTTAGAAGGGGTGTCAGGGGGCCCCAGATCCCTCTCCCACAAGAAAGCTCTCTTATTTTTGACGAACTTTCATGAAGCCAAAGACGATTGGGATGAATGATGAATCAGTTTTGAAGTGACTATGATTGCAAAAAATAATGTATAAAAATAATAATTAAAGACGTATAATGAATTTTTCTATTTATTTTGACCCAAAATTTTAAATAATAATAATATGTATTTAAGTGGAGAACGGTGTAACACAAAATTACAAAATTGAAGATATAAATATTACAATTATACAAAAGATCGTACAAAATTATTCATCATCAAAAATTCATATTGTAGCTTTCCACAAGTTCAGCCATTATACATCTGTTCTTTTTGAGAGATGCTAGAATTGAGGTATTGCTCATATTCCATTTAGGAAGTTTATAAAGTAGATTATTTCAGAAGTATTCACTATCCAATTGGAAAGACAATTATCTTTTATACAAAATTGTTCCTTTTCAGTTTCCTTATTTCTTGTAAGGTAGACATTATTTAACTGTGTTAGCCATTCGGAATAATGCTGTTCATAGTAATTATTCCTAAACTTCGTACATAGCAACCTAATAAAGAGTTTCTGAACAGATTCAACGTTTGAAAGTAAGTCTTGGCTCCCAAGGACCATAATTCATTCACATATTCAAGAATAGGACGGGCTATTGTTTTATGCAGCCATGGGAAAAATATTTTATCTGCTTGCTCTCTTGCAAATTTCAGAGATGTGTTCTTGAAATAGAAGGAGGGGTCTGTCTATGAATATTCCCAAATCTTTGTGCCTGTCACGTACTAGGATTTTACTTTGATAAATGTAATGGTTAGAAACTACCTTATTTGCCGGCTTATAAGACGCAGCCCATTTTTCGGACACATTTTTGAGAGAAAAGCGTTATCACTGAATTTATAATTAATTTACAGTATTTCAAATATAAAGTAAACTGTACGCCTTCAACATATAACTTACGTAATCTAACTAGGAAAGAATACATTTTAATATTCTTCGTCACACATCGCAAGAAAGCAAGAAAAAGATCGTCTAATTCAGAACATAGAAAGTTTCCAGAAATTAAGGTAATCAAAACTGATTTTCAGCGTATAAGAGGCTACCTATTTTTCAGACATATTTTTAGAGGAAATTCACACCTATTTTAAAAGGAAAAAAGACGGCGGCAAATACGGTATATACTTAACTTTCCTATCTTAAAACTTCACACTTTTTCAAGTTAATTTCCATTTCATTAATCTTACACCAATATGTCATTCTAAGGCCAACGTGAAATTGAACAACATCATTATTTGTTAAAATATTCTTGAAATTTTTTGTATCATATCAATATAATAATATAGGACAGCTTAAAAATAAAAAAATAATTTATTATTGTTAGGTCTGGGACACCTGGTTATCATACATTTTTGAATGCATTCCTTTTTTTTTAAATTTCACTAATATCTTACTTAATATGATTTTTTTCTTTTGTTACAATTCACAGCCATTGTTCCAATCACCTCTCAGTCATATACAATAGGTAGGTAATAATTAATTACCTACCTGTAATTAGTTTTGTATGTGAAATAAGATATTTGTTTCTGTATCTGCTGTTCACAGAAATTGATAAATTTCATAGGCACTGATTTCTATTAGCATTAGCAGTCAAACTGCACATGGTGTCCAAAAAAAATTAGCCAGACATTATTTTCAACTTCACTTGTGTGGGGAAAACATTCCACCAAAATTGTATTACGTGTATACCTATGACCATTGCAACAATATTTTTCCAAAGAACCGTAAATATTTTCGTATTTAAGTAGCTATTCGAACTGTCACATAATTTAGAACCAGACACATTTCAGTAAATTTAGCGGAAATTTTCTGAATCCCATGACGATAAAAAATTAACAGTAGGGCTACCTAGGTTTTCTCATGCGTGCATATTGAAATGTTTTCGAACCATTGTGAACACATTTTATTAATTATGATTAATTACCGTTTGTTATGTGGCTACCTTGGGCTAGATGCGTACTGTTCTTTAGCTGTGTAATTGTAATTATTAAAATCATTCTATAAGTTTTGATTAATCGGCTCGCAGAACCAAGAAATTCATAGTATTTCTGTGAATTGAAATGTCATAGTGCGATAGGTATGCACTAAAAATAAGCATTACCTAATTTCTGTTTTATTTTTGTGATAATTGTGAAAACTGTGAAGTAACTAGAAAGTTCGACTATCGTCCAGAGTAACACAAAATCCTTGTATTGTGGATGCTGTTGTTTTGTCCAGGAAATACATAGACATGAATGTCATTGTATCCGGTTTTATGCTTGAAAGTCCCCAAGAATTAAATTCTTGGAAATACCTTTATTGACTTTTTTTGCAAAATGACTTCTTTGTAGTTGCATAATTTAAATTTTAGTTGCTTTCTAATTTATGTATTACAGTTTGTTCATAATGGTAAGAGTATAAAGTAGAAAACAATATTAATGTCACGGCTGACGGACGTTGCCAGATATTTTTGAAGAAAGGGTCAGTCATTTGGAAACATATGAATAGTGAAAATAATAATGACAATAATAATTATTATTATCGTGGTTATCATTATTACTATACAATAATTCCTATTATGAAATAATTTTATTCTAATTTTTTATTATTATTATTATATCCCCTTTGGGAGACTGCTACCCGATCGACCAGATGAGTGAATATCCAGAACAACTGTTTTCCATTATTTTTTGTACATTTCACACAATTAGTGCACTGAAACGCATAGTTATTCTATTTCTTTTATTAACTTTTACACACCTCGTTCAAGAAAAAGGTTTAAAAAGTTGAAGGGAAAATTTCAGTCATAAAGCTTACGTTGTCTAACCTCTGACAAAAAATTATATATCTAATTTTTGGAACCATTTATTCTTTGGTTTAAATGGTAGAATGTGAAAACACAGCCTGGTTCCTGTGTCTTTACTTCCGTTATTCTCTTCGAATACAAACAAATAAACTTTATTTATGTTATTTACAATAAAAATAAAAGCTTTCTGCTTTTTCATTACTTGAAATGAACCAACTTCCAGAGCGAACGACAGACTAGTTCGATAAGTTGCGTTGTCAGTGAATTATCGTAACTAAGCTCCCGATAATTTCCACTCATTTTTCAAACAGGCACTATCGCTTTTAATTTTCTTTATCACAATCCTATGTTCCACAACTTTTTTTTATTCTTTTTCACGTTTTTGCATTGCATGTTCTATTCCAACTAAATTTGTATTCTTACAATGTACGGAACTTCTTTTTTTTTTTTTTGTTTATTAAACTCAATGTCCCTCTCAGCTCTGAAATTTTCATCCCTTCAGTCAGTCGAGTGGCGAAATATACGTGTGTCAAGCCGCTCGTATAATTATACAACAATTATAGAAGAATATTTATTAGAAGCATGGTGTTCAGAGTTTTTATGTTTGCACCCGGAACCCTGTAGTATCGGTCAGTTTATTTATACGTATAATGCTGAAAATAAACTCTGGACGACATCTTTAGACGAATTGAAACATGCATATGTGGTGATTTGATGCATGTACATTTTATTGTCGGTAGATGTAAGATTCTACCACGGTGTCTTGATATGTATTTGTTTGTTTGATTTGTCTTATTTTACTTCGCTTTTCTGTCACTTTTGGCTAATTGCGAAGATGTTCTTGCATAACATGGCAATATTTTAAGCAGGTTCTTTTTTATCTTCACGGTTCTTTTTTTTTAAGGGGGAGATTGTATGCAGGAATGTAAACACTTGAAATGCATTTTTTTCATTGATCATAATTTCTTGCAAAAATGTCGAGGAAAATGTGTGCACGAGAGATTGGAAAATATATTTGAAGTCTGTACCGTTCGTGTGCGTAAATATCAGTGGCGGCGATTAGGGGAAGGAGGGCGAGGCGGGCAGTTGCTCCCCAGTTTTCGCCACTTTTGCCCCCGCACTATACAAAATCAAAGGGAAATATACTGTCTTTGCCCTACTAGTTTTGACACCCCCCCCCCCCCCGGTTTTGGGACCGAATCGCCGCCACTGGTAAATATCCATTTGAAGATTTGCTGCAATGCAATTACGCATTTCTTGTAGTACGTTCGGTGGCTGAGGCCAAACCGACGTCGGACAAATATAGATATCCATAGAAAATATACATTTTTTAACAGCATGAAGTAGACGACTTTCGATTTCTCCGTCAAAATTTCCAGATTCGAGTCCCGGCTTGGGCATTGATGTTCTCTGTGATCGTCCCTTCAACATTTTCATCTAATTACTGCTCAACCTCATCGTCGCGACAGAGGTTGTGGCAGAATAGCGACGCTAAATAACAACAAAAATAGGCTATCCTTTATATTATAGCTCCCCGGTAATGACGTCGTCGCCTTGTAATCAAGGAGTTCCGGGTTCGATACCCGGTGGAGGCACATTGCATAGTGGTTCGGATCATTCAATCAACCTTTTTATACCATAATATACAGGGCTCCATGCTATTGACTAGTCAAATATATCCACTGCTTTGACAACAAACAAAATATTTTTGTCATTTCAATTGTTGCTATTCAATGATAAATGCATATGTCGACGATTGAAGGGGCAGTAATTTATTTATTTCAGGATATTCCAGTCAAATCATTCACAACATTTTTAATCGATCGTGCCAGAGGCTAGTAACTACGCAATAAAACGGATCGCGCGTGTTCAACATGAAGGGGTTAGCTTCGTGCAGGCCATGGCCAGGATTTTATTTCGGGGGGGGGCATCCCTTATGAGCACAGGGGTTGCCAGAAATATTTGTAGAGGGGGCTAGGACGTTGATAGAACTTGATTAGTAGAAATAATAATGACAATAATAGTTATTTCCACGGTTATAATTGCCATTTTACAATAATAACTATTATAAGATAACCAAGTTTAATCCAAATTTATTATTATTATAAGCTACTGAATCCACTGTATGAGTGAATATCCAACACAACTGTTGTCCATTAGTGTACTGAAATTCATAGTTATTGTATTTTGTCCTTAACTTTAAAAGTTATAGGGGCAAATTTTACTCAGTTTACAACCTCTCACAAAGAAAACTATAAATTTTGGAAGCTGTGGATCCATTTTTTATTTGGATTAAATGGTAGAATAAAAATATAGCTAATCTGGATTCTCTATTATACACTAAATTTTTTCGATCTAATGTTTAATCCTGCTAAGGAAGTAAAATTAATTACCACTATATACTATTTCAATGGTATATTTGTAGGATTTCGGGGGGGGGGGGTTCAGCCTCCTTAGCCCTTCCACTGGCTACGTTCCTGGCTTCTTGCATTGCGTTCGCCTTGTATGCAATAACTGCGCAGAATCTTGTAACCCGATATATATATTATTTCGCAACAGCTTTATGCAGTGGCGCCAGGCGTAATAGAGGAAGCAATAAAACTTAGTTTTTTTTAACCCTTCTTCGGGTAGCCTACTTGTAGTTTCGTTGAGTCATTTGGTGCGATTGCGGTATTTTGCTCAATATGGAGACAGTCAGCCTCTGGTGCCGCTCGAATTGCGAAGGGGATAAGATGGAAGGATAGTAGGGGAAGATTTTTAAAGAAGTTTCAGTTTCATCTCGCTGTTAGTGGTTAGTGGTTGTTAGTGGTGTACAGACACAGATAAATTAACTTTATAAAATATATAAACTTGTAGCTTCCCAGGGACGCCAACTTTTGAAAAAAAACATTCCGTGTGCTCAATCACTTGAGTTGCAAGTTCACAATCTCATAAATCCTCATCATGATATTAAGGCACGCCAACATGCCTTCCTTATTTATATTTTAAAATATTATTTACTGATTTCAATAAGCAATCCACCACGAATAACGATATCAAATATATAATAATGCCACACATTATTGGGTGGACTCGGCCCTACGGTCCATAAGGTAGGGAGGGGGCCCGAATTTCGTCCCCCTCGGTATTTCGGCCCTGTAGCTACCGTAGAAGCGCAGTCGGCGCCAGCACTCCAGCATTGAGAAAGGCAAACAGAACCAGTTGTGAAAATTTTGGGCTCAAGACGAGTTATGGTCCGGTGTAACGAAGAAGTTTCTTGATAAGGTGAGTTGTTGCAATATCATTGTTAGCAGTCATTTACACCCAGTATAAGTGTAAGTTTTATATTCGCTGCATGTCATTGGCTTAGGTACGTTGGCAATATAGAAGGGTGTGTGCATTGGTTTCCATCAAGGTCACTTGTTGAAAAGGTAGGAACCGTCATGTTAGTTTGAGGGTTGTTCTTAATTTCGTTCTCCGTCAAGTTCCTAATTTCGTCGACGAGATCCGCTGCACAAATGTTCCATATGTTTCCACGAAACATGCACAGGAGCCAAAACCTGTGTGCGATTTATTTGTGCTACTTCCTTGGAAGGCTAAAGGTTCATCTTACAAATAAATAATAACTTCTTTTTTTTTTCAATTAAACATAATATTGTTTCTGATTTGTGCTAAATTTATGTTTTCAGTTTGCTACATTCTACTAATTATGTTCATTATGTTCACTTTTGTAATGGCCTTTTGTAAGTAACATGAATACCTTGGCAAATCATTATTACCCTCATGTTTTCCGACCTTGTTTTGGGGGACGAAATTAGGCATGCTTTTTTTGGTTTTGCGATATTGAGTCCTTACGAAATTAATTTGTCTTGATACTAACAATAGATTATACAAGCGCTTTGACTTGATTTCCAGGTAAAGAGAGTTGGCGAAGGTAATACAAAATATTGGAGATCTTACGTCATTTGCCGGACTCTGTGGCCGAGTGATTAGCACATCGCGCTGCGACGCCAAGGATCCCGGGTTGGAATCCCGCTCGGGCTTGGTTGTTCGTGAATGTCCATTCATCAATTTCATCATTTCATCACTCATCTTCGCAAATTAGCCAAGAGGCACAAAACGCGAAGTAAAATAAACTAAATCAATCAATCTTACGTCATTTGATATGGTCTCCAGGCACGCAAAGTGACTAGGGGACGATATTTGGGCCCCCTACCTTATAAGCTGCGCCACTGGCCTCTATCAAACATCTAAATTCACCAGAAAATGAATATATTTTATTAACTTATTCAAACAAAGCTAAGTTATTTAAAATTCTTAAGATACTCCATTACTTAATAACTCCATTTTGATGTTTAGAAAAATGTATTCTCCTTTGGGATTGGAATACAGCAAATGTTATAAATTAGACCAGTGTTCTCAACCTTCCTAAGACCGCGGCCCGGCAAATTCTTTTAGAAGTCTATGCACCAACTTAACATTTTTATAACCTTTTCCCATTAACTAATACTCGTGTAATTAAATACGTATTAATAAATAAAGTATGGCATGATGAGACACAGTAATAGATCGATTGTGTCCATACGCTTGTTGAAATTATGTTTAAATTACTTGTCACCACTCGTTCTTATGAACCTTTCGCGGGTCACTACAATTGATGTGTCAGTAATTTTCACCGTAATGTTTTCAGAACTTTTTTACATCTTCAGCAACAAATTAAAGAATAACAGAAAAATGCACGGAATCAGATAAATGAATGATCGATGCAGTGAAATGCACACATGCAATAAAACGCATTAAATTTTCTATTCAAGTACAAAAAAGCATCTCCTGATTCATCTTCAGTTTCTCTTGATACATTCAAAATGCATAAACGACAAAACGAAGAAACCAACAAATATACGCTCAGTCATATAAGTTGAATATTTTTGAAACGCAGCAAATAAATTTGATGCATGTTATTTTCTTTTGCTCAGATATTAACAGAATTAGTTTCAGCTCCTAGTATTTCATGTTGTTTTTTCCCTTGCTAACAATGTTTACCCAAGGCTTTATCACTACATGAAAATATTTCAAGGTCCTGTTTGCACTAAGTGAGGTTAGTGGATCAAAGAACAGCAAGTATCATATCATGTACCCCGCGTGGAAACCCATAAATAATTTGGACCCCTAAAATCCCGCGCGTGCTATACAGAATTCATCTGAGGTCGCCGTTCTTGTAACTACACTCTCTATATACGTATGTATGTAATCGAATGCCTTTCATGTTTTTGCTGCTTTTAATATATATAATATATATATATATACACATTACTTCGTTAAGAATTTGAAACATTTCTGTAATTTTGATTTTATCACTTTTTGGTATTTTAATTATCTGTGAAAATGGATCCGTAATAATATTAGCGAGATACCCATATGCAATTACAGGTTTTGAAACGTGCTTACACTGGAATGTTTTTGATTGTCTGTCTCTAATCACTAATGAGCCGTAATTAATTCAATTATTTAAAGTAAACACAACATTTTTTTTTTATTTTGTTGTCTAATTGGCAATTTTAATTTTCCATTTGTATTTTTGTGTGGAGGTGAGCATGTTGATATTTAACTATGTGTTCTAAATTATGGACAAAATCTGTGGTCAATGAAATGCACTTTGAAAACACAAAGTAGCAGCATATTATTATGGCCTTATGTGATAAATTCAAATTTGATCCTCGTCGGTGACTCATTCGCATTTAATAAAGGGTAGGAATTTCAGCGTCATTCCGATAGTGCCGCAACAATGCTAAATGTATACAAACTGTACATATTATTATAAACAAGATTTATTATAAACTATTTCGTAATTATTCCATGATTGTTTTATATTTTCACATATACATGTTGCCGCTGTGAAGGAAGTATTCACCATGTGTCTGTAATTAATTAAATAATAAAGAAACCAAAGACAAATTATTGTTCAACTTTCGTTTTCTGCCTCATGTAGAGCAAAGAGACTTTAGTCGAGCGTACATCCGTTGATTGTGCCATTTGTTACATACTGTTTTCCTTTTGCATGTCAGTAAATCATAAACATTTTCCAGTTATACATATTGTATAGTATTCATGTCGCATGTTGCTAAAATTTCACAAATGTAACACGTAAAAGCAAGATGGAGTTCCATTGCATGACTGTAGCTTTTATAACCTCCCACTGCGAGGCATCTGACCTGAGAACGCATAATCACTCAGAAACCTTCCTGGCACCAGCGCTAATGGCAGCTGAGACCATTTATTAGATGCACGCATGCACACATATTAATTCATACCAAAGGGGGTTGGGGTGGGTTATTTTTTCCACGGCGTAGAATAAAAAATACATTTAGAGGGCATTTTTTTCATATTTCTTTCCCAATGTGTAGCCATGCTTTGATTGGGTTGGACAAAATATAAATAGTCAGTAGCTACATGACCAAAACAAAGGAAGGTTAGTGATAAGAAGGATTTTTACAATTTTAGATTGCAAATAGTGTAGCAGTGAAAAGTTAAATAAGATTGTTAACATTAATTTATAATGTTACTATTTATTTTTATTTTAAATCAGCATTTATACTGCTATATACAGAGAAATTCCACTTTATCCGTACACACAGAATATAAATATACTACCACAGAGTAAACGAAGAAACAAGTTAACATAATTAGAACATTCAAAATCTTTAACAAAGATAAGAACGATATCAAGATCTTAATGGCAGTGTAGAAATTTAAATCGTATATTATAAATTTAAAAGTCTAAACAAAATACCAAAAAAATACGGTTATTCTTCGTCACATAATATAAAGTTATTAGATTATGTAAAATGATTTCTTCCCATTACACACTCCTCACAAAAAGTTCGCAATATTGTTATATTAGGCACAAATAGTTTGGAATGTTGTTATAGTAGGCAATAAGTGATAGGCACAGTGGCGTATGTCGGCGAAACCACGAGAACTTCCGGCAGACAGATACCATATGTTGTTTTATTCCAAGGCTGTGCCTATCACCTATTGCCCAATATAGCAAATTTCTAAACTTTTTGTGAAGAATGTATTACACATTACTCATACTCTTCAGTTAATTTCGAACACCATATGTTGGGATATTCAGCCCTAACCTCATAAGATTATCGACGCATGATAATAGACTAGTCATAATACCTTCTACAAATTTAATTTTGACATTACTTCTCGTATCTGATAATGGCCTAAAGTTTAATCTGTCAGATACTCTTTCATAGTCGTAATAGAGACAAAATAATTTATTATAAATAAACCCAACTGAGAATTTCTGAAATCTTAAAGAGTTGAATATTGCAGTTATTGCAGTCCCTTACTGTAGAAATATAGTCCATTGACACAATTAAAACCTTTTTTTTTTAACTGTGTAAGCAATTAATGAAAATATGTTTTTTTTGCTTCATTTTTATTTCATAAAAATAATTACATTGTACAATTAATATCAAAGAGAAATCTTGTTAATATTAAAGGAGTTATTTATCGGCTGCATTGTAAGAGAACTATAGAAACGGCATTAAAAACTGACTCTAAAATTTTATGAAAACGCAGGTTGTCTAGAGTTAATCGTGTTATTAGAAATCTAAAAATAGAAGAATAATTTTGTAAAATGGAAATAAATCTATGTTCAGCTCAATTAAAATTATATTTTGTTTCTTCCTTCCACATAATACGTGCGTGCGAAACTATTAGATTTTGTTGTGCTCGAGTGCATTTTTACTATACTTCATGTATTCGTATATTACAATTGAAGATGAAAACCACCCCTGGACTCGCACGTATACCGTATATATATATATATATATATATATATATATACCCTGTCGCAACTAACTGTAGTAGAACAGGGCAGCGCATATCGGCAGAGGAGGAGGAGGAGGAAAATCGAGGGTCTCACTTATCGCACAACACTTGAGCAACCTTGTGTTCTGACGTCACGGGAGAAGGCTTTTTAATTTTAGGCTAAATGCCTACATTGTTAGGTTAGGCTAGCTAAGTTTAGTTCTCTTAGCCTAAATAATAAATTGTCATTGTATTTATGCTAATGGAACCTAACAGGCCTAACCTAACCTCGCAGGAATTCCTCGTCTGACGTCATAGCACAAGGTAGCAAAACTGTTGTGCGGAGAGGAAGACCCGAAAATCGAGTGGTGAAAGCGCAGCGTTGCCAAACTTACGGTCCAGACCTTAGTCCGTACGCTAAATGCACGGCTTGTCAAAATTTGCTCTTGCAGCTTTATCCCTAATATTTCCCTAAGAAATTCTTAAACCAATCGTACGGACCTAGAGACAAAAATACGGCCCGTTTGCCATGTGCGTTCGGTATTATCCTTTTCAAAAGTTTGCAAAGCTTACAGATTTCCTCGAGGAAATCGGCTCCCGTCACCCATTACACAATCCCGTTTCTCTCACTGTTCATTGGTGGAGCCGTCTCGCGTCACTACTTGCGCAGAGACTTGTTCTCTTGTTCACCTGGTCTACAGTTAGCTGGTACGGAGTTTAGTGAATTTACAGTGCATTGAAAGTTGAAGAATGTCGAAACTACACTCATTTTAACTCCACGAATTGAATTCATAATGACTTCTAGAGTCAGCGACATGAAACTTGTTTCCAGAAAATCCGACCATTAGTAGTAAGGTCAGTGAAATTCTTAATTCTAGAGGCTGGTTATAAAAACCGAAGCAGTAGCGTTTTCCAAGTTTAGGAAGTTGTGTATCAACATTTTAAAGCTGAAATAAGTTGTTTAGAAGATGATGAAATGAGACCCACTGCAGAACATTTGGTACATAAACACCGTTCTTAATACTATGTTTCCGTTTGTACACAAACTTTTTGAACTTACTTTCCTTCATATTTTAATATTTAAAATTTCACTCAGAACAAAATAAAATGCAAATTTTAGAAAATTTTTATCACTGAAAGCACATAAAACAAACACATCCAGACATCATACCAAACATAACTGTGATAGAGTTACGGAAGCATTCCCATCTGTAAAGTTTATTTCTTAGCTTGTTTTTTTCAGGAAAGTGTTAAATGAGACGAGGTCACCATTAGACGTTGTATACATATTAACTTGCAAAGAAATAAAAAGTTGATGAAGCAGTTGAAAAAAAAAAGAACTATGGACTATCCTCTTAGTTGACGTGGTATTTTTAACAGTGCTTTCTTGTTGCTCTGATTATTTTGAGAGAAAACCCAGATGAAAATACCAATAGCAACTACAGTTTGGTCCAAAAAAATATCCCCACCCAAAGGTTTTATTGAAAGCACATGAGAATGAAAACTAACCTAATTCTATTGAAAAGAAGGTAGTATTCTACACTATTTATCATCAATTTTCTTCTTCTACTATCCATTATATTTTTCAATTTTTGTGAAATTTGTCACAACATTTTGTGTTCTATAAGAGCCTGTGACCACAACACAGGATTCTGGGTTCGACTCTCAGGGTCGTTAATATTATGTGGGAATTTTCCCGTCTATGTCAATCTGGGACACACTCTCAGCCTTTCATAAATGGGGGAAACCGCTAAGGGTAAAAGTTGCTCAACAGTGGTGCTATTATAGTCTCCTACGTGCCTCATGGCACAGGGTAATGCACAACCAGGAGGGGAGCGAAGGTGTGCTTGCACACCCCTTAATTTTCTTCCATGCCCCCTTAAGCACCCCCTATCTGATATGTTATAAAACTTAGTGTATAATAAGATGTTTCAATCCAATAATAAAATACTGGGTCCTTGTTTTCAATAGAATGAGGTTTGTTTTCATTCTCATGTGCTTTCAATAAAACCTTCGGGTGGGGATATATTTTTGGACCAAACTGTAGTTCACGATCTTTAGTAGCTTTTTTGGAAAATACTTAACGAGGCAAGTTTATAGTTAAAGATCGAGTACCTCCCCCCACATGAACGCAATTTTCCTGCCGTCGCGCAACGAACATATTGCGCGAAGACATGGGGGAGAGGCGTGGGAGTTCAAAATATTATCAAGACGTTACACGTGACACCTTAGCTATCACATCAGAGATACTGTATCCTCCTCAAAAATTTGATGGGAGCAAGATGATGGTAATTGTAAGCAAATATGCAGGATTACTAAAATATCAATTATAAGGTTCTGTTGGTGAACAATCATTTGCTTGTTGTTTACGAGGAACAATATTTTGGTTAGTTCAAACAACCTTTTCTCTCTGTGCTCGCTCTTGAACTTATCGTTATATCTCTTTTCCTTCGTCGTCATAAGAAATACGTAAAGAAGTGTGGATCTACAACAACATCACGGTTTCAGATTTGGGGGGGGGAAGCTATACATAAATGTTAATTTTATTTTTCAAAAGGTGGGGGGGGGGGGATACAGAATATCGGATGTACAGGTAAGTCACAGAAATTATGACATTGTAAAAAAAATCACTGGAAGAAAAGGGTGAAACAGTTTAAACACATTTTTTTAAAAAAAAACCTTTTGAAATGCGTGTTTTTAAAATTGTCCATTCTTTGGTAAATAGTATGCTAAAATATACCACTTGAAATATACATTCAGTTCGCTTGCGTGTGGTTTTCGCAATAAAATATTACAACGTTACAAAAAGACACTAATTGGGAGAAAATAGTTGTGAGGTTGGGATGCGCTGGCAATCTCGGACGCGAAGTTGTCAAGAAACTGAAGCCGGAGAGTGGAATCGAAGAATCGCACGATGTGGCAACGCTGCGCCACTCATCCCGCCGCGGGTCTTGCCAGGGAGGTTTGGTCAGAGAGGGGGAAGCAGGGGAGGGGAACCACACCGGTTGCAGCGAGGGACTGAATGTCATGGTTACTAAAGCCAAGTCGGAAAGAAAAGAGAAGAAAATCAGAACGCGCACAAAAGTGGGCGATTATGAGGCAGAAACATCGGCTTTTTAGAAGTTCATTCTCTGCTCGTGAATTTCTGAAGGAACCGTAATGGGATTCTTGCTTGTTTGTGTGGTCGATTTACGCAGCGAGTTTGTGCGACGCTGGCGCGGGGCCGAAAATATGGGTATGCACTTCAGTCTGGATTTGAATCCCAGACAAGATATACGTGTCGTTGTGAAAGTATGCATAGATGAGTTCAGTCGGAAATCATAAATCAGGACTCGAATTGCTGAGAATCGAACCCTGGACCACTTTATCTAGGAGTGTGTTTTCCTAACTCTTTCCAAAATCTTGATTCGCTCTCATTATGTGGAGTAACGAAGAGGAATATTAAGGCTCCACCGAGCAACAGTATTGTCGCATATGATTGAAAAAAAAAATACTTGGTCAGTATACAAGTATATTGTTGCTAAATCCACACACGTTCATTCACTTATCGCGTTGACTCGTGACACCATATAATTATGAATATTTTAGTTATTGAAAAGACCAACGCCAAGATTATTGTTCTACATGACTAATAATAATTGCAATTTATTTTCTCACTCAATTGTATTTCTAGTAGTGTGGTAGTCAACAACAAAAACTTGTTCCATACGCGTTTCTTTCAAAATGAAGCAGATACATATAAACTTTAAATAGTATTACAAGACGCTAAGTAAATATTGTTGTTCGTAAACAGTTCGTTCCAGTTGCAAGATTTTTCACCCCCTCCCCTTTTCTGTGCTTTCTTTCCAAAATTCTACATTTCTCATTTCGTTCCCACAACGTTATAATCCGGAAATTGTGACTACAAGTATTTATTTTTTTAATTGACCCTTTGTGAACTGGAAACTAGATGTCTCCTATCTATTGGATATGTTTATAAATAATCTTCGCTTTCACTTGTAGAGGTTGAAAGGACAGCCGGGGAGGTAAATGGACAAAGTAAGATCCCTATTTACAAAAACAGTGTTGCCAGCATTTTCTTAAAAAAAAACCCGCTAACCTCCACATAAAAGTCGCTAAAGTGAGCAAGCATGCCAAAGTAAACACGGCCAAAACTAACGAGCTTCTGATGTGATCGCAGTTCTGCCTAACGATATTTTAGCTGACTAAAGATCTATCTTCGTCAGCTTTGGAAAACGAGACTACAGAGGAAACTGCTGTCCTGTTGACAAAGTGATATTGATTTACGATGCGGTTTCTTAAGAATCATCAGTAATTGGGCTGTGAACTACATTCAAACAATTGTCCACGTACGCCAGTGTCGTCGTCCATAGAAATACTGTAAATGTGGGTGGAAGGTATGAATCATTCGTATTTGTACATGGAAATCTGCAGGAAATAGCTCGTCTTTTTTGGCGTTTTTTTTTTTCCAATTAGACTTTTCAGATCTTGTTTATCGCGAAAGAACCAAGGGTATGAAGAGCTTGTAACACAAATATCTTTGAAACTTTTTCCTTGCCTGCAAACAGTTAAGCGAAAAATGTTAAATTGGACACCCGTTTACAATATAACCAATGCAGCTGAACACTCTCCAAATAGGTAGGCGAATGTCGCATATCTGTATAATTTTTGGTGCTTTGTTTCTTCTTTCGATAAGATTGGACCCAGATTCAACTAATAAGAAGGGCAAATAATAACTTACCTTTAGTAAAATGTGCAAGGTCAATTCCGGTCCAGTTAGATTTGAACGAGTTCATGAAACTCATGTTGACAGATTTCGAATGCAGCAACACCTGTAGATAGAGTGTTGGAAATCCTTGCACAATTTATTTTTACATGTGTTATAAGAGACAATAAAAAATTTTTGTACAAGCTATTCGGAATTTCTCACAGACAAGGAATATGTTTTCCCTCTAGGATTATGTAAATACCATGCTGAATGAATTTTGTAAAACAATCAGGCATTCTGGAGCCAAATTCCGATACTACAACAGCAGTAGTAACAACTTGTACGTACCACAGTAGAAATTCAATTAGAAACCGGTTCGTAAATTTTAAACATTTGTTTTCACTGGTGAATGAAAGTTGATTGAATTGCATTATTTTACTTCGCTTTTCTACCACTTTTGGTTAATCGCGAAATGAATTAAAATAAATGCATATACTTGATGTTCGAGGGAATAATATTTTCACCCGTTCGCATGTTAAAATATATTTAAAAAAAACAATCATTAAAATTGCATTAATTAGAGTAACTATGCTATGAACATCTTGACGAATTTAAGTGATATGTGCCCTTTATATGTAAAACCCTTATTTTTCAAAATCTCGATAACAAAACAAAAAATCGTTTGCATGTTGCCCAAAATTTGCTTAGAATTTGAAGTGGATAAATTACTGCTAAACATATTTTCGTGTGGTCCCGGGTTCGATACCCGGTGGAGGCACAAGTGGTTCGGATCCCACTTTAAACTGTAGGTCCAGTCCCGATTAGCCTTACTGTGCATAAAGTGGACTCAAAACATCAAACCAAACCATATTTTCATGCATAGAATTTCGCGAAATAATACAAAAGTAGTATTTACCCTGATATATTTTTTAGTGTTTCTCATAGATTTCACCTCATTTGTCACATACTCTGTAAATCTTGCCACAAAATCGTAAATTTTCTGCTATTCGAGTTTAATGTCTTAGATAATATTTTGGAGAAAAGTAGTCAGTGACAGATGTATTCCAAATTGTTACTTCCGTATTCTTTTGTATCAAAAGTTTGCCACCACCCGAAAACAAATCCTGCCAATTCGCCTGAAAATCACATGGAGTTCCAGACTTTGGTTTGAAACTGATTTAAGGGTTGAGTTGAAAATAGTCGTGATTTGTTTTCTCTTGCCGATATCGATGCTTTTAATTGCCAAGGCAATGTTTTTCTTTCTTAGTGCATGAGGAAATTATATTGTTTTTATGATTCTACTGTTTGGTATCGATGAACGCTTGTGGAATAATGTTCGAAATTGGATTTTCAGTACATATTGAACGTGTGCGGTTTTCCAAGCAGTCGCCAAGTTTGGTTGGAAATTCCCATATTGCACTACTGAATTCACTGCATAAGACAATAACAGGAAATGCATCATCAGAAAAGTCTCTTCTCAGCATTTTCCAATATGCCTTGAACGTGTTTTTCTCTCACACGCAACGTACTCGAGTTCGTGGAAGAACTGCGTAATTCCTTAAAAGAGTACTTCGCCGATTCGTGTCAACTTTTTTTGTGGGCGGCAAAATATTTAAAAATTAATATTGTTTTCTGTTTTTATTTATATTAAAAAACGTGAACGATGGTTTATTATTACTTAATGACTTTTACTGTATTGTTTGTGTAATTTCTGAATCAATTATAATCATAGTTTCGGTAAAAGTAAACAATATGTAGACACAGACACACCAGCGTAAGCAGAGTATTTTTTTTTCGGAGGGGGCTGGAGTTGTAAAGGCGACTATTGCATAGTTGCATTCTAGGGAAGGGGGGATATAAAAGGGAAGTTTCTCGCTAATAACTCAATTTTGTTATTATATATTTAATTTGGTAACGCGTCTGACTACCATGCTAAAGGTCCCGGGTTCGATCCCCGGCCGGTTCAAATCCGGGAACTTTTCTAACGATGGAAGCGGCCCCGGCGCCCACCCAGCGTCGAATAACATGGATACCTGGGGGAAACCCTAGGGGGTAAAGGCGGTCAGGGGCGTGATGCTGATCACATCACCCCCACTCACGACCGGATCAAGAAAGTGTGGGGCGTTACCCCCACACCCCCTATACGCCTTCATGGCGTGGTGCTAAGCACAGGGGAACACTTTACCTTTTTTTTTTATATTTAAGATCTTCATTATTTTTCTCTAGTTTTTTTTTTTAAATTAATTAACAGGTTTTCGAAACGAGAGGAATTTTAGAAAAGGTATTTCCTGGCATAGTCAAAGGTCCAGCGAATCCTCAACATACTACAGCTCTGCTATAGAATGTAGATACAGGTAGGTATACTTCCCCGTTCCCATGAGGGCACATTTTCGATCTCGGCCATTTTAGACGTGATGTGATCAGCACCACGCTCTGGCCTCCTTTGCCCTCTAGGGTTGCCTCAGGCACCAATTCACTTGGTGCTGGGTGAACCCCAGAGTCGCTTCATGCAGGGACAAGATCTTAGATCACTCACCCCGGGACCGGTCTCCCACGTAACAGTCTGACGCTCTACCGACTATACTCTATTCCCGGTATCTCTGGAGCAAGGCCACGCATAGCGGCAGAGAAGGGGGGAATCGAGTGGGCAGAGTGAAGGCTGGTAACTGCAGTCGCTGCCTCCACGCAGTCTCGTTCCCTCTCGCGTGTTCATTGGTGGAGTCGTCTCGCGTCACCACTTGCGCAGAGACCCGTTTTCGTTCGCTTGCTCCAGATATACCCTGGACAGAGTATATTAAATCGTGGCACACACACACACTACAATGTTGCCTTGGGCGGCAGTTTCTGTCGGAACGACTTCCAATTGCCGTGTTCACGTGCAGGAGGATATTCTATGCGTTCCAGTATGGAAATTATAGTACGTTCGCTCGTTTCGTCTGATGGCGTTGTCGTGTCCTTGTGGCGATGGGAAGTGCCTGCGGGCAGGAAGTATTTGTAATCGTCACTGTCACCAAGATGCGTCCTATCATTCGGGTTTGCTTTACGGAGCGTTTCCGGCAGAGGTATTCTTCAGAGAAGGAAGAGAAAAGCACTCATTATATCTGTGGTCTAGAATCGTTGTTGATGGGGTGGACTTTCGGGATAATACTGCTCTGGTGTATGTCAACGTAAAGTGTAGAGTCTTCTATGAAAAATGGCTCAGAAAAATGATGAAAAAAATTATACTTCTGAAATATCCCGTAGCCCTAGTGTAACTTGCTTTCTATGTAGCCCCTGGTATGTTCCCCATCGAGAAATATCTCGGGTTTCTCATACTCAGAGACTGTTTGAGTGGAATTCACAATTGTGGCCCGAGAATAAAAAGATTCTAATAGTTGTCATTATTGTTAGTATTAATAGCTTCATAATTAATCAATGAACTATTTCTTTCTAAACAATTTCGATGGGAATGTTCGAGGCAACAATGTTATATTATATATATTATCGAGATGGACCGATGGAGAACTTTTTGCCGATACCGATATCGATATTCTATTAAGCCGATATAAAATTTAAAATGTGCATTCAATAACATGAATGGTTCATTAATCTCTTTAATTAATTTATGTATCCAGGTGACTGTAGTGGGTTTTACATTTGGATAAGAAACTAAGCGTTTAGACATTTACTTTAGAAAATAACTGTACATGAATTACGTGTTTATGCCCATAAAAATAAATACATTGGCAAAATTTACCATTTCTTTAGAGGAGATATATATTTCGTATCGGTTGGTAATCTTACCGATATCTTATACTGGCCGATATACATAGGGCACAGATCAATGTCCAATCCCTGATGCGTGTGTGTGTTCACGAAGTCCAAGTAAATCCTAGCCAACGCAGCACCTACGTTACACTTTTGCGTGTTTAGAATACGTAGTCAGGCATTCACAAAATGCAAGTTCGTACATGTGCGTACACTGGAAATGTACTCCTAGGAATTTCATGTTAAACCATCCTCCCCCTCCACTCCCCCAAAGAAAAAATCAACCGGGTAAATACGTGACTCTCGCAACAACAGGTTGTCTTGTACTCTTTGTGTTCAATTGAAGACTGCGTAACAACCCATGTATATAGCTGCAGCTACTGGAAAGTTTAATTGAATGGGCGTGCTTGTTGAATTATATCCTGTTTCTTGTTCATTTCCTGTGCAGTTTCAGGCTCATAAAAGTGCACCATTGCACCCGACGCAATGGAGATCTTGCAGTTTGGTTACGCCAATCAGCACTCTTGAGCAGCGTGCATCGTCCGCTCTGCTATTTTTTTTCGCTTGCTGGAGAAAGTTTCCATGGCGACTTTCGTACCAGTACGTTGAATGTATGTTCGTTGCATATTCAGTATTAGGACTAAGTTGTTCGTGTGTGTAAATAGATAAAGCTTCCTCAATTGGTTGTCCTAGGACTTTGGAGTTTAATGCCCATCTTAAGACCTTATAGGGTTTTATTGCACCCTATAGTTGGCTTTCTTGATAGCTCTGTGGCTCTGTCGCCTAGAAATTGAGAGGTTTAATTTCTGGTGGAAGCACATTCGAAAGTGGTTCAGATCATATTTTAACATATAGGTCAGTCCCGGTTAGCCTAGCTGAGCAAACTTGAATCAAACTGTATCCCCTGACGCTCTCCTGATGCTGCTAACAATAGAATTGTGTATTGTGAAGATGTGTGTACCTCGAGCAGGAAGAATGTGGTACACTCTCTTCATTTTTTAATTCCACGATCTTTCTGTGGTGAATCGACAGGATTCCCTCCTCCGACCTTTGAAACCTTGACAAGCGAGAGAAATAAATCTGAGTGAAAAAGCAAGGTTTTCTGATTGGTTAGCTTTATTTTACTTACCTTTTTGTTCCACTTTTGGCTAATTTGCGAAGATGGGGATGAGTGATGATATGATGAAATTGATGAATGGACACACACAAACATCCATGCCCACGCCGGGATTCGAACTCGTGACACCTGGCGTGGTAGCGCGATGTGCTAACCATTCCGCCACGGGAGCCGGCAAGGGAATTTTGAAAAACATACAAAATCTTGGAAAAGTGAGGGAAAATATAGTGCAAATTTTGTACTTGCCAGAGTTTGTGAATGAAAATGAATTCCACTTTTTTTTTTTTTTTTTTTCATTCATGAACACTTTCCTCTGACAATTTTCAATCTATGTTTTTAAAAATAGCCAGTTCGATCTGCACAGCCCAACTGGCCTCTAGAGGGTCAGCTGTGAAGAAATGTGAAAAAAATATTTCACGAGTAAAATTAATTAACGAATTATTGGGATTTTGATGCAGTAAATGAAAACATTAGTCTTTCTGTAGAAACGTTTTTTTCTCAGTGCTGAGGTAAAATTTTGAAATGTTTTGTCGACTGGTTCTCGCAATAATCGTGACTAAAGTTTACACAGGCTTGACAAGGAACGTGCTCTAATTTTCTCATGGTGTGAGATCATCTTAATATGTTGTTCAAACACGAGGTCAGGTTTCATTCTGACTCCCCAGTTATCTATCAGTTGCGACTTTTATATCTCTAACTGGCGGTGGCTGCTTTTGAAAGTCTTATTGCCGATTTTCAATAATTCACATCTCTCGTTGAATCTATACGTGTACATTTGTTTCATTCTGACTCCCCAGTTATCTATCAGTTGCGACTTTTATATCTCTAACTGGCGGTGGCTGCTTTTGAAAGTCTTATTGCCGATTTTCAATAATTCACATCTCTCGTTGAATCTATACGTGTACATTTGTTGTTATTATATTGTGCTGCAACCTATACATTCTCGTACTTGTGGCTATTACACATTCGATAAAGTGCACGTTATTATATATTCGATTAGTTGTGTTAATAGGCGTTCAGTAGTAGGTGGTACAGGCTCTGTGTTTTGCAAGTGAAACCTGTTAAAGCGCGTACAACGAGCGTGCATTTTCCTTTCGACAATAGCTGCCTTGTATATGTCCCGTTAGTGTTTGCGTCTAAGTTAATTTCCTATTGAATATAAAATAAATTGTTGCTATGCTTCGCCCTCAGCTGACATTGTTACAAGCTATTCTTCGTGAGATTTTCACCAGTAGCACTGTAGAGGCCGGAATTTGAGTTTCTGTGAAAACTATTATGGCGACGATAATGTGTTCTTGTTTCGAAACAGTGGTTGCCACTGTTGCCATCCCACTGCAAATGAAAATGATCTAGATTGCACCTTTTGGTAAGGTTTTGAAAGTTTGCTATTTGATTCCACTCATCGCCGTAGAGTTAGGCAACTCGCATAACGCCTTGCAGGATCTAGGTGCCCAATTATTATTACCGGTGACTGTACAACCAGTACAGGCACGTAGCCAGTGGGGGCTAAGGGGGCTGAAGCTCACTCCGAAATCCTACAAATATCTAATTTAAGTGTGTTTTTTTATTGTTAATAACAGAAATAAAGTTATAGCCACAGAAAAAACTGCATTACGTCGAAAAAAGTTTAATGTACAATAGAGTAACCAGGTTATATTTTTATATTCTACCATTAAATCCGCGGTAGCCTAGCTGAGCAAACTTGAATCAAACTGTATCCCCTGACGCTCTCCTGATGCTGCTAACAATAGAATTGTGTATTGTGAAGATGTGTGTACCTCGAGCAGGAAGAATGTGGTACACTCTCTTCATTTTTTAATTCCACGATCTTTCTGTGGTGAATCGACAGGATTCCCTCCTCCGACCTTTGAAACCTTGACAAGCGAGAGAAATAAATCTGAGTGAAAAAGCAAGGTTTTCTGATTGGTTAGCTTTATTTTACTTACCTTTTTGTTCCACTTTTGGCTAATTTGCGAAGATGGGGATGAGTGATGATATGATGAAATTGATGAATGGACACACACAAACATCCATGCCCACGCCGGGATTCGAACTCGTGACACCTGGCGTGGTAGCGCGATGTGCTAACCATTCCGCCACGGGAGCCGGCAAGGGAATTTTGAAAAACATACAAAATCTTGGAAAAGTGAGGGAAAATATAGTGCAAATTTTGTACTTGCCAGAGTTTGTGAATGAAAATGAATTCCACTTTTTTTTTTTTTTTTTTTCATTCATGAACACTTTCCTCTGACAATTTTCAATCTATGTTTTTAAAAATAGCCAGTTCGATCTGCACAGCCCAACTGGCCTCTAGAGGGTCAGCTGTGAAGAAATGTGAAAAAAATATTTCACGAGTAAAATTAATTAACGAATTATTGGGATTTTGATGCAGTAAATGAAAACATTAGTCTTTCTGTAGAAACGTTTTTTTCTCAGTGCTGAGGTAAAATTTTGAAATGTTTTGTCGACTGGTTCTCGCAATAATCGTGACTAAAGTTTACACAGGCTTGACAAGGAACGTGCTCTAATTTTCTCATGGTGTGAGATCATCTTAATATGTTGTTCAAACACGAGGTCAGGTTTCATTCTGACTCCCCAGTTATCTATCAGTTGCGACTTTTATATCTCTAACTGGCGGTGGCTGCTTTTGAAAGTCTTATTGCCGATTTTCAATAATTCACATCTCTCGTTGAATCTATACGTGTACATTTGTTTCATTCTGACTCCCCAGTTATCTATCAGTTGCGACTTTTATATCTCTAACTGGCGGTGGCTGCTTTTGAAAGTCTTATTGCCGATTTTCAATAATTCACATCTCTCGTTGAATCTATACGTGTACATTTGTTGTTATTATATTGTGCTGCAACCTATACATTCTCGTACTTGTGGCTATTACACATTCGATAAAGTGCACGTTATTATATATTCGATTAGTTGTGTTAATAGGCGTTCAGTAGTAGGTGGTACAGGCTCTGTGTTTTGCAAGTGAAACCTGTTAAAGCGCGTACAACGAGCGTGCATTTTCCTTTCGACAATAGCTGCCTTGTATATGTCCCGTTAGTGTTTGCGTCTAAGTTAATTTCCTATTGAATATAAAATAAATTGTTGCTATGCTTCGCCCTCAGCTGACATTGTTACAAGCTATTCTTCGTGAGATTTTCACCAGTAGCACTGTAGAGGCCGGAATTTGAGTTTCTGTGAAAACTATTATGGCGACGATAATGTGTTCTTGTTTCGAAACAGTGGTTGCCACTGTTGCCATCCCACTGCAAATGAAAATGATCTAGATTGCACCTTTTGGTAAGGTTTTGAAAGTTTGCTATTTGATTCCACTCATCGCCGTAGAGTTAGGCAACTCGCATAACGCCTTGCAGGATCTAGGTGCCCAATTATTATTACCGGTGACTGTACAACCAGTACAGGCACGTAGCCAGTGGGGGCTAAGGGGGCTGAAGCTCACTCCGAAATCCTACAAATATCTAATTTAAGTGTGTTTTTTTATTGTTAATAACAGAAATAAAGTTATAGCCACAGAAAAAACTGCATTACGTCGAAAAAAGTTTAATGTACAATAGAGTAACCAGGTTATATTTTTATATTCTACCATTAAATCCGCGGTGGCTCAGTCGGTAACGCGTCTGACTACCATGCTCAAGGTCCCGGGTTCGATCCCCGGCCGGTTCAAATCCGGGAACTTTTCTAACGGTGGAAGCGGCCCCGGCGCCTACCCAGCGTCGAATAACATGGGTACCTGGGGGAAACCCTGGGGGGGTAAAGGCGGTCAGGGGCGTGATGCTGATCACATCACCCCCACTCACGACCGGATCAAGAAAGTGTGGGGCGTTACCCCCACACCCCCTATACGCCTTCATGGCGTGGTGCTTTGCACAGGGGGAAACTTTACCTTTTTTTTTTACATTAAATCCGAACAATAAATAAATCCACAGCTTCCAAAACTTTAGTTTTCTTTGTGAGAAGTCACAGAATATAAACTTTATAAGTAAAATTTACCACTAACTGTTAAAGCCTTTTTTTGAACGATTGTATAAAAGTAAATAACAAAATACAATAACTATGATTTTCAGTACACTAACTACAAAATATAAGAAAAATAATGGACACAATTTGTGTTAGATATTCACTGATACGGTGGATTGAGTAGCAAAGTGTCTCCATTTATGTAATAACAATACATTTGGATTAAAATTGATATATTTTTAATAACTTATAATAGTTATTATTGTAAAATAACAAATTATTATTGTCATTATTATTTGTATTAATCAAGTTTTATCTATGGCCTTACCCCCCTCTACAAATATTTCTAGCGACGCCCGTGCTGGTAAGGGATGAGCCCCCCTCCCCCCGAAATAAAATTCTGGCTACGGGCCTGACCAGTAGCGTTCTTAGGATGTGATTATCGGGGGAACTGAACCTGGTGCTTCAGAGCGCCAGGCTGTTCCTACGAGGAGGTGAAAATCCTCTGCTCTTCCATATGAAGGAGCGTACTGTCCTGCTGAGTATGACGCGACGGGGTCGAATGAGACGCCACCCAGCTGCTAACACATCGCTAAAAATGCGTTGCTAACAGCCCTAAACCTGGCCTCCTAACACTACAGGCATTATTTTATTGCTTTACATAATTTTGTACTATAATGAAAACATTGTTTTATCGTCAATAGGAAAAATGTGTGATGGCTATGGGGATGGTGGAAGCCAGAAAATATTTTTTACCAAATAAAATTCTTCTAACTTTTAGGGTCAGCAATTATTTTAGTTAAATTAGTAATCTTGACCACTAGATTTTTTCATACCTGTACTCGTACACCCACCGGCGAAAGAAACAGTAGGCGAATTGTCCACCACCATTTTCATTCAGTCTGTATTACACAATGTGATGACAATGAATTGAAATAAAGATGTCAATAGCAGAGAACAATGCCTGCTTCGAACCAACATAGTTTCATTCCTTAAAGCTACACACGATGTAGAATAAAAAAAATAATGAAAATAGCGGTGGACAATTTGCTTACCATTATTTTTGTCGTTGACTGTACGTATACCGTATATAATGTTTATGCCAAGCTTGCCCCCAAATATATTTCAAGACGGCGCTTGTTTGAGTAGAACATATTTTACAAAGTGAGTGAACTTTGGTTCGTAAATACTTTCATACAAGTACATTAACAGAATGTGTATGGTGTATACTCTGGAGCGAGGGAACGAAAGCAAGTCTCTGCGCAAGTAGTGACTCGAGAGTTCACGACCAATGAGCTCGTGAGAGGGGAAGCGAGTTCAGCTAACAGCCGTTTACAGCGGCGCGCACTGCTTTGTTCATCCAACTCGCTTTCTCCCCTTCCCTTCCGTTATGCGCAGCCTTGCTCCAAAGGTTCCAGGGACACAGTAGGCTACATATACTTGTGAAGTTGATTTCGGATCAAATCCAGTACAAAAGCAACTAGATTGGCAACAGTGTCTCCGCTGTGGGCCTCTCGCATCAAGATCAGCATACACGCACACGTGTGCACGCGGGGGCGGTGGGATTTCTTGCCAGAAATGTTTTTAAGCAACATCATCAACAGCAAAGAGAAAAAAATAGCTCTGCCACTTAACAGTGATACAAATTGTCCAATGCCATGGGTCTCAATAAGGGTTCTAAGTGGCTGTCGTAAAGAGAGAGAGAAAACAATTTTTCCTGTTGCTGCTGTTGTGCGGTTTTTCAAACCTTGTAGATTGTTACGTTAAGAGAGTAGAACGTTATTACAAGCGGTCGTGATCATGGACCATTTTGATGCGTAGACATAATCTATTTATTGATCTCGTGATATGCCCCAGCTGGCGTGTAGATCGATCTCGTAAGAAATGGAGAGATACCTCTGTGCCAAGCATTCGGCCGAAGAACATGTTCTTCGTAGCCAATGTTGCGACACTAGTATTCCGAGAACAAAATTTGACGATAAATTTTTTTGGATAGGAAAAGTCCGGATTGCTGAATCATTTTGACGGCGTGCAAAGTGCCTGGGTTTGCTATTGGTTTGATACATTTCGTTGAATGAGACGAATCTTTCTCGATATGTTAGTACATTCCGAATCCGAATAATATTTAGTGTTGTATGATTCATAAGAGCAACTTGAGGGCTAACTTTGGGGAGGGGGACGGTGCAGACTAGCGATGCTCTGGCGTCTGGACTCACAGCCAATATAATCCTCTCATTCTCGTATTGTGTCGTCCGTATACACCCATCTCACCTTATCACCATTCATCCTCATCTTCGCGATTAACCAAAAGTGGAAGAAAAGCGAAGTAAAATAAAGCAAATCAAGCCAGGAAGTGTTCCAACAGCTGCTCAAAAACTACAAATTGTGTAAAGTGCACTACAAGTGATCGAAACTATTTTCAAAAAGTACACTTTCGGAATACGTCCATATGATTGTACAGGATGTCTACCAGTCAAGAAAGTCAAGAAATCAACACGTAAGTCAAGAAAGTCAAGAAATTATGTTTGTGGTCAAGAATTTTTGCTATGTTTTACAGTATAGTGAATTTTTATTGTCATAGCCTATACATGTACTGGGATTTGATAAAATTAAATATTTGGAAATCTAAAATTGTTTCTTAAGAATTACAGTCTTATATGCGTGAAGTTTTGATAAAATATTAAGGTAATGTGCCCATCCCCCATCCAGGATGAAGTCTGAAGCATTAATTTTTACATGCATTAATTAAAGCAAGTCTAAATCTCTTAATAAAGTACAGCTTCAGTTCTCGGCTTAACCAATTTTGTGGTAGGGGTTTTTTCATTGAATAAAAATGTATATTCTCTTAAATTAAAACTATACCTAAGTATGGGGTGATTAAATACATGTTAAGAAAAAGGGAAAAAAGGTCAAGAAAAATTCAAGAATTTTGGATTTGTTATTTTTGGTAGACACCCTGTTATAGTAGAAAAGTGGGCATGAAAGTTTTATAATGTACTGATTACAGTATGCCTGATGTAATGCATTGGGAACGCCAAATTACAATGAGCCAAACTCACCCCAAAGGGACTTCGGAGTATTTTCCCTTTTCAGGGGTAGTTGAACGGTTTGGTGGCTTGAAGGAAGTTGTTGCGCTGATTTTATTCTGAATTAGAAAACTTCGTCCTCATGGCCAGATTCTTAGTGAAGACATTGCTTCTTACATCGACTTCCAGTTGTTATTTGTGTTCAACCTTCATCTGCAAAGATAGAAAAAGAGACTGGAAGTTGTTATTTGTGTTTATCCTTCATCTGTAGAGATAGAAAAGAGACTGGAAGTTGTTATTTGTGTTTATCCTTCATCTGTAGAGATAGAAAAGAGACTGGAAGTTGTTATTTGTGTTTATCCTTCATCTGTAGAGATAGAAAAGAGACTGGAAGTTGTTATTTGCGTTTATCCTTCATCTGTAGAGATAGAAAAGAGACTGGAAGTTGTTATTTGCGTTTATCCTTCATCTGTAGAGATAGAAAAGAGACTGGAAGTTGTTATTTGTGTTTATCCTTCATCTGTAGAGATAGAAAAGAGACTGGAAGTTGTTATTTGTGTTTATCCTTCATCTGTAGAGATAGAAAAGAGACTGGAAGTTGTTATTTGTGTTTATCCTTCATCTGTAGAGATAGAAAAGAGACTGGAAGTTGTTATTTGAGTTTATCCTTCATCTGTAGAGATAGAAAAGAGACTGGAAGTTGTTATTTGTGTTTATCCTTCATCTGTAGAGATAGAAAAGAGACTGGAAGTTGTTATTTGTGTTTATCCTTCATCTGTAGAGATAGAAAAGAGACTGGAAGTTGTTATTTGTGTTTATCCTTCATCTGTAGAGATAGAAAAGAGACTGGAAGTTGTTATTTGTGTTTATCCTTCATCTGTAGAGATAGAAAAGAGACTGGAAGTTGTTATTTGTGTTTATCCTTCATCTGTAGAGATAGAAAAGAGACTGGGAGTTGTTATTTGTGTTTATCCTTCATCTGTAGAGATAGAAAAGAGACTGGAAGTTGTTATTTGTGTTTATCCTTCATCTGTAGAGATAGAAAAGAGACTGGAAGTTGTTATTTGTGTTTATCCTTCATCTGTAGAGATAGAAAAGAGACTGGAAGTTGTTATTTGAGTTTATCCTTCATCTGTAGAGATAGAAAAGAGACTGGAAGTTGTTACTTGCGTTTATCCTTCATCTGTAGAGATAGAAAAGAGACTGGAAGTTGTTATTTGCGTTTATCCTTCATCTGTAGAGATAGAAAGGAGCCTGGAAGTTGTTATTTGTGTTTATTCTTCATCTGTAGAGATAGAAAAGAGACTGGAAGTTGTTATTTGTGCTTATCCTTCATCTGTAGAGATAGAAAGGAGCCTTTAACTAGAAACTTGTAACTTTTAGATCATGTATGGGAAATTGTACATGTGTTCCACTTGGACACATCATTTCTTTCCATGGCGCAGTTACCAGAGATTACCGACACTCGGCAAATGATATGCATTAGTAAGTTTGTACAGTCTTACATTCCCGCTTGGGTGGACTAAGTGGAAATATCAGGAAGAGGAGGGGGAGGGATGATGTGTGTTTTCTTTCTAATTTTCAACATGACACAACACCAGCCAACATCAGGTTTTTGTAACAGCGTTCTTTTTTTGTTCCCGAGCTCATTGTTCTACAGCAGCAGTCATTATGCGCGTTTCGAGATAACGTCACAGGAAGAGTCAGTTGGTGCCGTACTTCGTTGTAGCCTTTTTTCCCGTATCCACTGGATACGCTTTGGAGCGGCTAGGACTTACGGCCTGCCTGCTACCTGCAGTTTAATTGTATCAGACGAAACGGAGCGTAAGTTTATGGTACGACTTCCTTCGCCCACCAAAGCACACAGCGCGGTGTTAATGTTCACATGTGGCCGAGAACGTTGGGAGGTTGAGTTTTAGGGCGAGGGTGGAAAAGGCGGAGTCGTGACGGTAAAATGAATCCGATGTGAGCTGCCGATAAGGTGTACCGGTCAGAAGTGTGACAGGTGACTTTTTGGTGGAACTTTTTGAACTTCCTTCTCAGGTGTTATTACTGTCCCCCCACTGCGTCATCCAGGCTGCAGCAAAATAATAACGTGTTTAGTTTTCTGATCATTTAATGCGTACGAGAACTTTTTCAGCAACGGATTTGCGTATAGTTATTACTTTATATGCGTGGGACAGTTTAAACCCCCGTTCGTTGTCTCGTGAGCTGTAGATGTAATGTAATGGAAGGAACCATAAACTCTAGATTGGAATATCGACAGCGTTGACTACGTACTATTTTGTACCTGCACCCCTGCACGGGATCCGTATGTTAAGAAGATCTATTTTTTGTGTGTGCATCTAGACTCTTTACTTCTCACTGCCTGTCAATTTCTCTCTCTCCCTCTCTCCCCCTCTTTTCTTTCCATCACCGTATTTCGCTCTCTTTTTCTCTCAGTCTGTCTCTGTCTCTTTCCCCCCTCTGTTTTTGTCTTAATCTCCGTCTTTCTCTCCCCTATCTCTCTCTCTCCCTCTCAATCTCTCTCTCACTGTGGGTGTGTGTTTTTCTCTCTCTTTCTCTCTCTCTCCGTCTTTCTCTTTTTCTCCCTCAATCACTGTCTCTCTCTTAAATCTCTCTTTTCTCTCTCTCCGTCTTTCTTTTTTTTCTTCTTCGTAAATCTCAGTCTCTCTCTTTTTCAATCTTTGTCGGTCTCTCTCTCTGTCTGGGCGTGTGTCTTTCTCTTTTTTTTCTTCGTAAATCTTTCCACTAATTATTTTTTCACTGCCTGCCCTTTCTTTTTCGTCCTCTACCTTCCCATTCTGTATCTGTGTAGTTCCATCCTTTTATCCGTCGTCGCCTTGTAATCAAGGGGTCCCGGGGTCGGTACCCGGTGGAGGTACATAGTGGTTCGGATCCCACTTTAAACTGTACGTCCAGTCCCGATTAGCCTTACTGTGTATAAAGTGGACTTAAAACACCAATTCAAATTAATCAAGACCATCTTTTTATCTCCTTCTGTCCACACATCTCTCCTTTCTTTCTCAGTCTTCCATTCTTTTTAATTTGTCCCTTTTTCACTTTCTTTGTCTGTCTCATTCTCTCCCTTTTCTCTGTCTCCCGCTCTGATAATCCTGATAAGGGTTTGATTCTGTAAGCGCACTTTCAGCCTGTTTTTGTTGTGTTTAACTTCACATTCCCACAGTGTATTTCTTGGTAAATGTCTGTTCTTTATTGCAGATTTGTGTGTTGGCAATGCATTTGCTATCGAGTGGATACCGGTAGCCGTACTCCACGTTGCAATCAGTCGCAATGATATTCTTTTCTGTGTTCGATGTCTCAGGTAAGATTCCTCCGGGCTGTGGTGTGGCTGTTGTAAATAGCTTCTGTTCCGAATTGGCGTTTTTACTTTCACGGAACAATGGGATTGGTTGAGGTTTGATCGCATGTTTGGTGCAATGAAGCACTCCCCGTTCGACCGAGGAATGGTTGTGTGGTTACGGTTGGTTGGTTACGGGAAGACAAGTTTCTTGGTTCTGTCTAAAAACAAAACCTTCCCTTGAAACTGCAATATTGTCCGCTTAGCAATCTGTCCGATGTACAGTTACCGGTAATAAAGGCAATAAAAATGGGGGCTTTGGGTGTGTTGCCGGCGATGGTAAAGTTGCCATTGAAATTTTACTATTGAAATCCATTTATCGCCGTAGAGTTAGGCAACACACATAGCACCTTCCAGGAAATCAAGTATTTCAGGATCTAGGTGTCCCATTTTTTATTGCCGATGAGTGTACGTAACTCAAGTCCTCAAAGCAGATTTGGAAAAAAGGTCCATTCTAGGATCAGGTCGGGGTAATCGGGACTGAGACTACAGTTTGAAGTGATACTGGCGCCGCAGAGATGACCATACCGGGAATTTCAACACGGATACCCCTTTTTTTCACAGTGATAGTAAGTTCCACTTGTAGGGTCCCATAAGATGCTGATGAAGAAAATCGCAGAAAAGAACAACAGTGTAGAAGAAATGTAGGCAGCGATTTTTTCCCCTACTATATGTTCACACCCATACAGCATACAAACGTCCAGGAGACATCTAATGTATATCTTCTGGAAAATCGTGTCGAAGTTCTGGATATCCATTATCCGTCCAGGGGACATCCAAAATATATCCAGGAATGATATGTTTTGGACATTCTGTGGATGTCTTTTGGAAATGTTTCGGACTTGGTATGACTTGGTCCACATGAACGGGACGTTATCTGAATGTTTTTATTTGATTCTGATAAGCATAATTTTAAGCATATATTCTGGGCTAGAATTGAACTTACTCTGGACATTATCCTGATATTTTCTCACACAAACTTTGGATGCAAACAGAACATTCCTGGACTAGATTTACGCACACCAAAGATCTCATGTACACACATGTTTATAACATGTACTCCTTTCTGTTCGTCTCCCCCCTTCATCTCTTACGCACACATACACGCATGCATCATCCTTCTTCATGATAACGCCTGCCACCACACTTCCAATTTGATGGGATTTGGATGGGAAACACTTCAACATACTCCCAGGTATTTTTCCATATGATTTTCACATTTTTGGTGATCTGAAGTGGGACTACTGGGAATCGGTTTCACTTGAACGTTTGCGACTGGGTGAGGTTGTGGATATCCCACAGGGGCCGACAGAAATTTGCTAAACAAACTGAGCCACCGCGGCCACTAACTTTTGGGGTAATACATTTTCAATGAAACTTTTTTGATTTGACAATCCCTTATACCTAAGAAAAATCTACATCAAATTTGGTGGGAACTCAGTTGATTGGCAACACTGACTCGAGAGGAGAGAGTTTCGAGCGTCAATGGCTGGCGAGGAGATGATCCGAGATCTTTTATAGCTTTGGCACATGCGTGCCACTGTGGAGCAAGAGGGGCAGTCGCTCCCCTCAATAGTCTCACTTAGAAATTTAGTGCAGAGGAATTTAATCACCTTTATTAAACAATATTATGCTCTTTAGAAAATTAAGTATTTTCAAGCCGACGAAAGTTCCAAGCAACTACGGAGGGAGCACATTATTTCCTATGTAATTTAACTATCCAGCTTTGTTGTTTAGAAAAAATTCTTGTTATTAACACTCCCACACACTTTATTCGTTAGATGTGTTGCCTCTATGTGTTTGCAGAATAAATTGCCCATACATTGGAACTCGGTAGCGGCAATTGGATGCCATTACGGCGTGGGGAGGGGGAATCAATTTTCTTTTTTGGTAGATAAATCCCAGTGTTCCTATTATTGATGGGGAATAGTTCATTTGTGTTCCATGCAGAATGGGCAAAGCTTAGCACTAAGTGGCAAAAATTGACGGGTTAACTGTTCATTGTTGGAAATAAAAAAGTTATGTGTAGTTGTTTTGAATCTGCTGCTGTATGAAACCGTAATGGAGGGGGGGAAAGAATATTGGTGCCACGGAAGTTGCAATTTTTCTAATACAGTGATTGTCCACCCAATCTGCGCACGCCTACGAGCAACGTTGGATGTCTTGTAGTGAGCAAGCTCGAACTATAAACTGCATACATAGTCTGCCCTTCAGAACCTCGTATGCAGCGTTGCAGGACATTTGTTGGAGGGACGGTCTTCGGGAGGGAGAAAAAAAATGACGAAAGCTGAGGAAGTTGTGGCATGATTAAGTATATCCGGCAAATTAGCTCCACTTCCCGTGTATAACGCGGCATATTTTATCGTAACGACCATCCCGTTGCGCGCAAAACATCAGAGCCTGGCAGTGGTTTGGGTGTTTGCGCGAAGGAAAGAGAGGGGGAGGGAAAAAACGCTATCAAGACACTTGGCGCAACAACTGTGCAGGACATTATGGCCCAGAGCGGAAAGTCACTGGCATAGTGATTGCCCAGTGACGTCACTACGTGGGCGTTCCCACGATTTTTCTTCTTAGCTGTCATTATTTTGTTACTTTCCCTCTCATGTGCATTTAATTCTACGGTCATAGTGTGTACTGTAGATTCGGCGGTGAATTTGGTACAGAGAACTAACTACGGTCCCCGCAATGAAAGAACAGAACTGGACGTTTCAGCTGCAAATGAAAGAGGGACAGCACAGTGTTGTTGCTTTGCCCTGTCATCGTAAACCACGCTTCGGCAAGTTAACATATGCTGGTCGTTAGCTGTTGTACCAAGAACGACGGAAACTTGATCCACTGTCGCGGCTGCTAAGTTTGGCAACACAAAACAAATAAACCGTCGCCATGGTAACGGTACTTCCTTGGTTGGTTCAAGAACCCCCTTTCTACCCTCTTGCAAAAGTGACAAATGACTGACAGCTCGGAATTCTCGTCGCTTGAAGTTCCCTATTTAGTTATATATTTTGTTTTTGTGCAAGCCATAGGCTGTACGCACTACATAGTTTTGATTTTTCTACAATATTTTGTTACATTTAGTTTTCTTATAAGCTGTCTCTCACTTTGTCCCCTATATACACATTCTTCCCCTCCCTCGACAGTTCTTCCAGTCATTCTTCCTTCTTCCTCGCCCCACTTCTCTTTTCCTGCACTCTCACCAAAAAACGCATACATTTTACTTTACACACACTTACACTATAAAGATGGCTCAGCTGGAGCATGATTACTCATTTCGCTGCCTTCTCTAATAGCTTTCCCCCGCCGTTCTCTTACTTCTCCCAGGTATTTCCCCACTTGCTGCCCCGCTTCCTTTATCTTTATTCTGTCGTCCAGCACTTCTATCACATACCTCCCTGTTAAGTTTTTCATCCATTTGTCCCTTAGGTCACGTGTAGAGGGGCAGTTCAGTAGGATATGCTCGTCCGTCTCCTCCCCCATCGCATATAGAACATATCGTTTCCCCTGCTTCGTTTCTCTTTCTTAGTTGTTTCCATCCACCTAATCTGAACCATGCCAGAGCGCCTCTTTCAACCTTGATATATTTCGCTTTCCCCCATTCTCTTACCCTTAGCTGTTCCCTGATTGTGGTCTTTGTTTGGCATGCACACACTATCTTGTCGGCAATTTTGGCCTCCCCATGTGGTGGTAGCGTCGTCGCCTTGTAATGAAGGAGTTCCGGGTTCGATTCCCGGTGGAGGCACATAGTGGTTCGGATCCCACTTTAAACTGTAGGTCCAGTCCCGATTAGCCTTACAATGCATAAAGTGGACTTAAAACACCAAATCAATCCAATTGTCGGCAATTTTCTGATAAAAAGCCACTAGCTGGAACAATGTTGCCATCCTGGCTATTTTGCGCACTGACTTAGCTTTTTGTTGTTGTTGTTGTTGTTGTTGTTGTTGTTGATTTGGCGTTATTTTACTTCGCTTTTCTGCGTGTTTGTGAGTGCCCTTTCACCAATTTCATCATATCATCCTCATCGTTGCGATTGATCAACAGTGGCAGAAAAGCTACGCTATTTAACAAAAATCAAATCAAATATTTTGCCCTATTATGACCACTCACTTTCACTTCAAGTGTCTCGTTACCGAGAAAGTACTTTATACTTTTTTGAGTTCTTGATCCATCTTTCGGCAAAAAGTGAAAACTTGTCATAATTTAGTACTTTCTAGTTTTCCAATGAAGAGTTCTCTGTTGTCGATTTTTTTTTATTTATTGATTTGGTTTATTTTACTTCGCATTGGCTAATTGCGAAGATGATAATGGATGATGAGTTGAGTTGAGTTGGTGTTTTAAGTCGACTTTATGCATAGTAAGCCTAATCGGGACTGGACCTACAGTTTAAAGTGGGATCCGAACCACTATGTGCCTCCACCGGGTATCGAAGAGAATGGATGATGATATGATGAAATTGATAAAGAGACATTTGCAAAGAACACCAATGCACAGACCGGGATTCGAACCAGAGACCCATGGTGTCCTAGCGCGCTGTGTTAACCACTCCGCCACGGAGACCGGCTGTTGTCTATTTTGTTGTGTCTTGAACGCTTTGTTCCAATTCAAAGTTGGGCCTCCCCGATGGCGTAGTGGTAACGTCGTCGCCTTGTAATCAAAGGGTTTCGACACCCGGTGGATGCACATACTGGTTCAGATCCCACTTTAAACCAGCCTCGATTAGTCTATCTGTTGCAACAATTCAATGTCAGTTGAATCGCGCAGGGATCAATCTATACCTGCGCCGCTCTTATATCTGGCGCGGGAACCGTCTTTATGGCAGTGACCCTCTGTTGCCGCGTTCCCTACGTAGGAACTCGCGGTCAAGAAGCGGCAACATTTAAGTCCCTCCTCCCCAAAGAAGCCAGCAGAGAAACAGGATTTTGTCAAAATAACCGTTCTGCGCTGTGAATGCACACCGGTTCCTGTGACGTCAGAATTATAACTCCTTGAAACTCGAAACTGATTTGCTCTTTTTCTATCAATTTGGCAACACTGAGTGAAACTTTGGACTGGGGCCCATGCACAGGAAGCGTCTACTTTCCTAACGTGTTTGAGAAGGGGATAAAAAGATAACTTCCATTGAGATTAAGTTGCACTAGATTGACAGCTATACTTCCGGCGATTGTGGTTCCAGTTTGAGGCTCTTTGAGAAACCTCCATTCGCCAGCTTGTAACGACAGGTGGCTCTCAGTACCCGTCAGTAAACTTTGCTAGTTTCCAGCTACTCACGGAGCTTGGCAACGTCAGCGATTAGAAACACTGGGTTCTCGTATCCAATTCCACGACCTCTTGCCTCGAGCTTCGAAAATATTTGCATAAAATTAGAACTTTATATACACATTTTATGATTATGCTGTTTCTCATGTATACCTGATGTGCGTAGAGTGGCGAATTAATGCCGCTTTTACTAGAACGCGAATGTCAGCCTCCGTGTCAAAGTGGTTCGAAACCCGATCTCGGTGTTCTTTATGACTGCCCCTTCATCATATTATTACTCATCCTCATCGTCGCGATTAGCCAAAAGTGGAGGGGAAAGCGACACCAAACAAAAATCATAACTAGGTCTAGGATTTTTATGGCCTGAAAATCACCAAAATATGCAAAGTAAAATATGCTCTTATGACCTACATTTTTACAAAATATGCCCTTATAACTAGACTGTTTCAAACATCAATATCTAAATGCTGAGATATTTTCACATACGGACTATTTTTACTTCACTTTATGGGCCCTGAGTTGAAATGCACAATGAATACTTTCTCTAAATTCTCAAATAAAATGAAAAAGATTTTGCTGCAGTCAAAAAAAAACAACCTTTCGAGTAAACATGGGAGTAAGAACGAATCCACTACGAAAATGGCTGTATATTTCTTGAAAATGCAAAAATATGCTGAATATGACCGAAAATCCATCAAAATATGCTCCATCACGCAGAAATGTCCAAAATATGCCGTTAAAAAGCACCTTAATTCAATTAGTTTCTTCACAATATGAATTTCTATATATTTAGGGTACACATCACCATTACCAAAAAAAATATGCTAAGTCATAAAACTCCTAGTCGTAAACAAACCACTCTTGGATTCGAATCAAACAGTTCAGTCACAGAGCAGAAAATTTGCCAATTCCGATTTACAAGAGCATTTAATTGCGAATTGGTGATGATATGATGAAACTGATGAACCCCCCCCCCCCCACGGAGAACACCCACACTCAAGTCGAGATTCGAACCCTGTACTTCTGGCATCTTAGCGCCCTCTGCTAACCACTTAACCCTAGAATGAGACTACTTGGTTCATCACATGGAAGAATTTTTCTTGTATATATATTGGATACATTGTTTGTACATAGCAGACAGTGAGGTGCATAGAGTGGGGAATACTAACTCATTTTAACACTGTATTAATTGGAAAGAATATTAAAAAAGAAATCAGTTAAGGCAATAACATCATTGAGAATTAAAATACTGTCAGCTATAAATAATATTTCTTATTTATTTATTAGCTAAATGTTGCCAGTACATAGTATTTTGTACAATATCATTTTATTTACATTCGACTTGTGCCAAAGATAAAGGGTGAAATAAATCATACAAGAATAAGGAGAAGGCTCAATAGTAGGCTGGTTTTAATTATTTTGCCAGAGCTGTATATTTCTTTTAAATTTTAATACAAACAGTTAAATTGCACTAATGCATTTTGAGTGAGAATTATGAGATTTTGATTTTGAAATTCGAAGTTACGTTTCTGGACGGAATATTCATTTTTTGTATATCGAATTAGATGCCAATGTTAAATTTAATTTATAAAATGGAAATGTGGTAATGTAGAATAATTTCGTTTCAATTATGTGTGTTGTGTAGGTATACGTATGTATGCATGGTCAAGAATTTTCACTTCTAACATTGTCTTTTCTTCCATTTCAGGTGAGTTGAATATATCACGTCATAACAGTGCTGGTCGTGTCTGTGGCCCATTTTGTAAGTAGAAACTTTTTACTAGAATTTATGTTCCCGTGACATTCCTTTCGTGAATAATACGAACTAGACGAGAAACAAAGCTTGTCTTGTAGACAAGGCCTATCCATTTTCCACCTATTTGGTTTATTTTGCATAGCTTTACTGCATTTCTGGGTTAACGGCAACGTTGGGATGAGAACACATCCATGCTTTACCGGGGATTCGAACCTAGAATCTGGAATTGTACCTACAGTCGACAGAGATAATAATAGGCAGGTAAACAGGTGTAAAGAATGGGTATACTAACCAGGGTTGTTAAAGGTCCAGGAACCCATAAATTCTATTCGGTTCCTCTGCAGGACCGGAACCTTTTTTCTTGGACAATTTAAATTCGGTCCAAGTTGCGTATTGTTACATTGAAAAAAGGTTCCTCGACGTTATTTTAATTGTTCCTGAAAAAAGGTTCCTGGACCGAATTGAAATTATTCCGTAAAAAAGGTTCCTGGACCGAATTTAAATTCATTCTGGAAAAAATGTTCCTGGACCGAATTTAAATTGATCCTGGAATAAAGGTTCCTGGACCGAATTGAAATACTTTACAGATAAAAAGGTTCTTTACGGTCCAGAACCCATTTACGCTTGCTGATTTTCTCTCCTGGACCGGAATTGAATTTATTTAAAATTCCTGGACCTTTAACAACCCTGATACTAACTCATTATAACATTGTAGTAATTGGAAACCGCTATGATATTCCAAATTGTGAAAAATTACTTAACTCAGAATTACATCTGGAGCATTCACGTGAATTTTCATGTGGTTTGTCTTTGTGTTAAGTAAATTTATCTTTGACACGCAATTCGACAAACAAAAATGAATATTTCGTCCAGGAACGTAATTTCGAATTTGCATTGTTTCATTTAAAGTAATGTTTTCACATCATGATTTAATTCTTTCAAAATCAAACTATCATAGCTCTCACTGAAAGTGCATTAGTGCAATTTAACTATTTGTATGAAAATTGAGCCGCCCCTGTGCAAACTACACAAACACGGACAGATCCTGTGTTGATGTGGCGTCACCAAAGTTCTGCAGGCAGAGAGTTTTCCCGTTCCCCTTGGCCGCGTGTTCCCTTCCATCGGCTCTGCCTCTCGGAAGATGACAGTCGCTCGAGACCTCGTCACGCGAACGCCCGAATGGCGTCTCGTCCTCCTCCTATCGTCATGGAAAGCAAGTTTTTAATGGTTAATAAACCCCTTCCCATCCTCCTGCGTGTCTTCCTTTATCGACTGTTGCGCACCTGAGCATTTGTTTCTGAAGCCAGTGTTGCCACGTGGCGAAAGGAAGTTGTCCCTCCTCGCACAATCGTTGCCTCTCTACACTGATACTCGTCTCGTCGGATGTAGAGCCAGTTTCGTTTCGTAACGTCTCAGTTTTTTACGAGTCTACAATCAGAGCCGACTCCTCCCACTAAAACAGGCGCATGCGCAGGTTGTTTCCTATTCTTTCCCGCAGTAGGCTAGAGTTTAGGACCACTGGCTATTAGTGTTGCCCACGGGACGAGACGGGACAGGCTTTTAAAAATTCGAGACGAGACGAGATTGATCATGTGCCATAAGACAAACGAATATTTTCGAGACGAGACAGCATTTCCACGAGACTCCACGAGACGAGACAGGCCAAAATCTCGTCTCGTGGGCAACACTACTGGCTATACGTTAGCAGTGTTGTAGTCCCAAAATTTTCAGAGAGGGTATACACTAAGTTTAGTGAAACGTTAAGTGACACCATGTTTCCACCACCCCTATTTTCATTTTGCCACTGTATTCGGCCTTTTAGCGCTTGCGCATGCGCACTAACACAGGCATTGAAGAGGAAAGAGCTGAGTGTAAGCCTGCCTACCATCTTATCAACTGGGGCTAGATTAGTGGTCATACGCTCATCCTCACGTATCTAGTTGCAACGACTGAGATCATAAGAGGTCACGGTGACCTTCCTCACGACCTAAAAAAAATAGAAGAGAGTGTTAACCAATAATTTCGCAACGCTCTGGAATTTCCAGGAAGCGTAATTCACTGTAAGTTGGGGAAGTAATTATTTCAAAGCTTGTTCGTTCAGATAGAAAATACGAAGGAAGTGAAATGCTTGCATTCTTCAATGCTGTTCCCGTTGTGCGTTAAAAAAATCGTATGCATTGAGAACGAGGAACACAGAGTCAGATGCAGAATGTGAAATTATGTAAAGGAGACCATTTGGAACGCTAGGAGATGGAACAAGACCAAAAGGAAGGCCAAACGTGGAAGACTTGATGATCTGAAAAGAAGACGTGCGCAAGATATACGTAAGTGATTGGATGAAACTCATTGAGCAGGCCAAGACTCACATCGAGTTGTAGAGCTAAAATAAGAACAAAGGTGATGGCAAATGAGCAAAGAATAATATCAAAGAGGAGATTAAAACGAGAGAATAGGGCGATTTTACAAGTTCCAGTGCAGTTGAATACCATAGAGAGGAAAATACAGAAGAACAGTGATGCAGGACATCGGTTTCACACAGCAGAAGAACTCAGTACAAGTGTAAGGGAATTTGAGATTGTAAAAGTTTACAGTACGTGGAAGATATTTCCACAGGGTAGAGTCTGACAGCGCCGAAAGACGATGACGGAGATGACGAGGAGTGTAGGAGATTTACAGAAGCGGAACGGGAGCTGATTTGCAACTGCGTCACATGGCTACGAGGTAGACGTAAGCAGATTGCTGTAGATTAACGATGGTGAAGAGGATTCCATACAGCAGGCAGATAATGACGACAAAGGCAAGATGACAAAGAACGAAGAAGACAGTTGAAATTAGTAGAACATCGGGTGAGAATGAAAGACGATTTCGCGCAATGGAAACGAGAAGGAAAAACCGTCTCAAGCAGATGGCAACAAGAGGAAAGAAGACAACAGAAAGTGGCATCGTGACAAGTCTCCTACGTGCAGGGAAGACTTGAGGATTGTGCGCAGTAGATGGTATCAATTATGAAAGAAGGCTATCCTTCCCGGTAGAAAGCAGTGGAAGTATGGAAATTCAATACATTGCACAATGATGTAGTGGTTAACGATAATGGAGGAAATACAAAAAGTGCAGTGGGTAAACACCCACGTCTGCAAATCAATAACTCGTGCATCGGGGAATATCAACACTCGAGTGTAGTGGGAACCTTGAAGGAGGTCACGAGTGATCATGGATGTTTATTGACATTGAAATACTTTTGTAAATATTAATTATTTTTGCACATTGTTCACATTAGGTTTTGATCTTTAAAACACTTATACAGGGAAAAAAGTGTTGTTTGAATTAACAAGATACGAGCTTTTTGACAAGCGTAAAGAAAACAAAAATAGTAATATTTATCAAACTTGGTAATTTTGGCAAACATTTTTGACATCTCTAAACAAGTGTGCACGATTACTGAATGAATTTGGTCCTGTCGAACAACCATTCGTTTGTAGCCTACTTAGACCAACATTTGCTGACGAGAAGGTATTTTTTTTTGTTATTCCAAACCAACTCTCTCTGTGTACTTGTGTATGTGTGATACGAATATACAGTATGTTTCAAAAAAAAATTCGGTCAGTGCCGTGTCAGGGCGCGGATATCCGGATAGTACAAATTTGATGAAGAATTTCTAGAAAATCCGTACAGTGAAATAGGAACATGAGGAATAAAAGATAGCTCGTGAAACGGATAAACAATAAATTAAAAATTTGAAATTCTTTACTCATGGGCAAAGTTCAGCCTGTGGCTGCTCTACCACATAACCCGTACAATGAAACAAACAAAAATACAATACTACTATAACATATATAAGTATTCAATTACGTGTACCCCTACTAAATATTTCAGTAACGAACAATATAAAACAGATAAATACAATTTTACTCATTCTCTGGTTCAAATGTGCTCATGTATTTGGTTTCGATTTGATATCAGAATATTCGGATATTTGAAATACGAATAGAAAATTATCCGGATTTGACCATCCCTACAGTGGAGTCGCCTTATCAACCGATGTTCATTCACAGCGCAGAACTGTTATTTTGACAAAATCCTGTTTCCCTGCTGGCTGCTTCTGGGAGGAGGGATTTTAATGTTGCCGCTTCTTGCCCATGCACTAGGGCTAATTGGTTGCTTGACCGCAAGTTCATTCGTAGATTAACGCAGCAACAGAGGATCACTGGCACGGTTGCAAAGGCGATTCCACTGTAGTTTGGAGCCGCTAAACCCTCCCCTGACATACGTCCACGATTGTGTTAAGATACGATTATTCGCTCTTACCAAGAACGTATTTATGGGGGGTCCAGACCCCCCCGAAAGATTTATCAAGTACTAAAATTAAATAATGAAAAATATACTCGTTTAGCATTTGTTGTATAATTTCTTCTGAACTTATTGGAAGACAAGGATTACATTGGAATCATAGGGCTTTGAGGGACACAAAGGACGTATTTTCGGGATCCGGAAACCCCCCCCCCCCCACACACACACCCGAAAGACTTATTATGTACGAAAATTAAATAATGAAAATATACTCGTTTAGCATTTGTTGTATAATTTCCTCTGAACTTATTGGAAGACAAGGATTATATTCGGATCATACGGCTTTGAGGAACAGGAAGGACGTATTTAGAAGGAGTCCATGGGTCCGGACCCCCCTCTGAACTTTTTTTTAATCAGAAACTTACTTTTCTCCAACTACATATGACATCATTTTTGTTATTCGATAAATAATGAATTATTCATCTACTGGACATCAATTTCATTGCCAGAGCACTTGTTTTTTTTGTAAATTATTCCGATCTTAACTAAAGGTAAGCTACGTAATGAATATGCGCTGTTATATCTCGATTTTTATAGCTACAGTCTTTTTACCTAATCGTGTAATAATAATATAATATTAATTTATGTATTGTAATTAGTATTAATTTGATTTAATGTAATTATTTTAATTTAAAAATTATTATTATTATTATTATTATTATTCCTGAGACACTTGGTTCGCACCCTCCCCCCTCCCCGAAACATATTTCTAGATACATGCCTGGCTCTTACCACCATTTATCCTCATCTTAGCGGTTAACCAAAGAGGCAGAAAAGCCAAGTAAAATAAAATAAATCAATCGTCAATCAGATTGTTCACAGATCAGGTTCCAAGAAATGTAATGGTGAATCGCAAAGGTTTCGTCTTTGCGAAGGCGGAGGCTCGGTGGGACTGGGAGCGGTTCCCTAATTCAGTCGCTGGCAAAGAACTTTCGGGAACTGGAGGACCTCGAAGCCCACTCGCAAGTTCCCGGGAAGATTGATCGGCAGCGTCTTGCCTTGCGCCGTCGCCTGGCAGCCCGGGGCTGGCCGGGATCTCTTCGGGAGAGTGGCACAGGCCTCTGCGCACGTCCTTCCTCGCATTCCGCGTTTCTTGCGGAGGAAATTTGCCACCAGCTAGGCATGACCTTCCGGTGACTTCACTCTGAGCTAAAGTACCTCGACGTTGGTTTCCCCATCCATTTCTCTGCTCTCCTCCCAATGTCTTTGCGATATGGATTTTGGCCTACGCTTCTTTTTGTTGTTCATGCGCAATTCGTGTTGCTTAAGGGGAAAAGTAATAGTCGTACCAGTTGTGCATTTATTTCAATGTCTTCGGAATGGGCACTGCTACTAAAAAACAATCCGCCTGGACAAGAGAGTATGAATTTCTCTCCAGGTTGCAAGTGGAAGCGGTTTTTAAAGTTGATTATTAAGGGAGATACGATCTTTAAAAGAATAAGTCCTTACAGAATCCCATCTATTCCTTATGGAGAATCAACTTCAACATCAAATTACTGCTAATGAAATGGGAATTTTGACTTTTCGGACGACCAAGAAATTATTCAATGTGTTCTTTTTCCGAGAGAACAAATAAAATAATGCTCCCTTGCCTCCTACGGCCATCCTGGCAGTGTTGCCAAACCAGATGCGCATAAAAGAGCTAAATTTCACCTAAATGGAGCAAACGTTGACTTTCGAAGGCTGGATAAAGTGCCTCCTACGGTAATTTTAGGTGTCAAAGGAGGGGGGCCGCTGCTATTACCGTTAACTTTAAAGTGATGACAATTTATTCTTAGTTTTCACCGTCCAGATCTGGCGGTATCACCCATCTCAATAATCCACCGATGGTCGTATGAAATCGAAAATAAAGGATTCCCGGATAACAGCATTATGTCATCTTCACGTCAGCCACGGCGCTATATAAATGTAGGTGGGGAGTTAAGAGGGGGTGGGGCTACGCAACCAATATAACAATATCACGTCTGGTGCAAAATGCATACTTATGGCAAACGTTGGTCTTCGAAGGTCGGAGCCAGTGGTGGCATCATAGTGGGGTAGGGGAACAGCCAAAAGTGTAGACGAAAGAGCAAGATCTCGCTCCAAAACAGCAAAGTTGGCAACAGTGGTCCGCAGCCCCCGGGGAGGGAAGAACCTCGCGGAAACCTTTCATACATGCCCTTAACGCCATTTTTCGTGTATTGTTACACCATTTGCTGTCAAACCACAACATGTATGGAGTGGAGGCCTTAACACCCAAGTAGGTGTTATGTCACATCAATTACGAGTGTTACTCCCAGGCCCGTAGCTAGAATTGATCTCCAGGTGGGGCTCACGGGTTATCGGGGAGGGGGGGGGGGGCTATGTAAACCCAAGTCCAATTTTCAAAAGTTTAACAGTATTAAATGAAGGTAAATTATGTGTGTGGGAGTCATTAAGTTATATGAATTTTAGAAATAGCTATCATACAAATCCTTTTTTTTTCTATATCTTTTAAAACATCGTTTTTTTGAAGTGTTGACTGCTACTGACATCATCCCTCACTACACACCCCATACGACTTTTGATGATACAGATATCACACAAGAAAAATGCACAATATTCAATCATAGTGCCTACAATACATTCCACCCCCGGCCGAAGCAATGAAACTCCCCTTCGTTTCCAAAACATGGGAGCTGTTGATCTTTGACGCAGATGCGGAGGGAATTTGCATGATGACATCAAAGTCACAGATTTCTGTCTAAACGGGAGGTCGCAACAGGAGCAGCGAACGTACAGATAAAGAAGCTGCCCTATGAAAGAACCTTCTTACTAGAGTCTAGAGAGAGAATCTTCTAAATACTTGCCGTTACTTATACATCTTCTTACAATAAGATGTTAGCTGCTGTTCATGTTCTGTGAATTTATCCTTCACGAAAGTTGTGAGCAAAATAGAGTGTTGAAGAGAATACCTGCTATCTACATTCTGTGGAGCAGTATTATCAGTAGACCTCAAATTTTTAGGTTGTAAAAAGTGTGCTTGTAGGTTCCTAAAATAGACTCTAAAAATCCTAAAATAGGTTCGAAAAACCCTAAAATAGATTCTACAAATCCTAAAACAGGTCGTAAAAATCTTAACTTAGGCTCGAAAAATCTTGAAGTATGTTCAAAATAACTTAAAATAGTTCAAATTCCTGAAAAATGCTGATTAGGTATAGTCACCGGCAATGAAAATGGGACACCTATATCCTGAAATACGCACTATCTTGCATAACGTTATGTGTGTTGCCTAACCCTACGGCGATGGCAGAACTAACCACTGGAAATTTGCTATTAAAATCCACTCTTCGCCGTATAGTTATGCAACTATCTGGTTTCATGTTATCCACAGTCAAACTCCGCAATTTTGTCTGTTAGGATCATCTTTCAACAAAAACATAGTCAGTGGTGCAAACTTCAATGCTGAAATGTTAGTATGCAAGGCGTGAATGCCGTAAAGCACCGAAGTGACGCGAAAGTGAGCAAGACCACACGGTTCAGACCACTTTGGATTGTACAGGTAACAGTGGCACCAGACATTTTGCTTTGTTTAGAGCTTTGAATAATCACCATGGACTTGGAGGAAGGGAAATCGACAGAGAGTAAGTTTCAAACACGTTCGTCATTGAATTTTTTCTTGACCAAACAAAGCAAATGCCTCTGTGTGATATAAAGATCCTGTAAAACCTTTGAAAATATATAAGAACCTAAAAAAAGGCTTGATTTAGGCGCATAAACCTAAAATAGGTTCTAACAAGCAAAATAGTTTTTTAGGCACTATAAAACTTCATCAGTTGTTACATTTAGTAACGAAACGCTGACAAAACTTATTATTTCTTACATACCTGTAAAGGAAAAGGTTAAAAACCTAAAACCGAGTATCAGCTACATGAAAAGATGATAAATATGCGTTACTTGATACTGTGGGGATCATTAAGAAATTTTTCGACCCACAGCCTTTTCTCCCTATTGTTTTTATCTCCCACCCTGTGGAGGCATCTTGAACAGTGGCTGAAATCTCACTTTAAAGAGGAGATGCTCACATCTGAACAAAGTGGAGTGGACTTACAGGAAACATGTTGCAGGCGGAAACCTATTTTTTGTGTCCCGCACCTTAGCCTAAGGCGTCAGTCAGGCTTTGGGCTCAACCTTCTGGACGCACCCTGGTTCGAGTCTCCCTGGGGGGAAGCGTAAAAAATTTTCTCCTGAGATTTCGGTCTGAGTATGGGATAGGTAGCCACTAAGGATGGACGATATCGGATATTTGATATCGCGATATATCGCCACAGACGATACGATACGATATTCTTCCCGTATCGTGATATCGCCGATATATTGTCTCCACGATATATATCGCCATGTCGTGACGATATATCGCTGACACGATATATCGCTAAAATATCGTGACGCTATATCGCCAACACGATATATAAATCGCCAAATATCGTGACTATATATCGCGGACACGATATATATCGCCAATATGTCGTGACGGTATGTCGCCGACACGATATATATTGCCAAAATATCGTCTAGTTGATGTCGCCTTGACAATATCTTTTCAATGTCGGCTGGAAGATATATCGGCCAACACTAGTGGCCACACCATCTTGAGGAAATCGGGAAGCTTCGAGCGAGTAGCTTAACTCGGTCGTGGGAACCTACAATAAACGACTGGGGGTTCGTCGTGGTGACCAAATGGTTAGATAATCGTCCAGCTCTGCTGAGGCATATGGGAGTGAGGCGGCAGTCGGTAGGTAGGCCCTGGCCCTCAAGGGCTGTTGCGCCACGGGATATTTTTACTTTTTGGTTGTTTCTTAACTAAACAGGTATTTCTGTACGTGTAATTCATTGATATGAATAATTCGGGTATACTCTTGCTGTTGCTGAAACTTGCAGGCCTGTTATGTTCCTTGCATTTTAAGGCCAGTAGCACCGGGGGAGGGGGGAGGATTTTGTTCGGTTAGTAAACTCGTTTATAAGAGCAGGTTGCGTTGAGGGGGGAGGAAAAAAATGTTTCATAGGTAGATTGGATGCGCATGCGCACTCATGCATGGGGCAAATGGAATTGTGTACGTACGTATCCTTTCCACACATGCACGCACGTTCGAGGAAGTGGGCGTCAAAGCCGTAATGTGCATAACATACGCGTTTTACGTCCCTTTCTTTCTGCCCCGTAGCCCGGTTCCTTTCTTTGTTTTCGGAACGTAATTTCTTTCGGGAGGTCGTTTGCGTGTTCGGGCTCTCCTCCCTGATTGGTCGAAAGCTCACGAATGGGGCGAGGAACTGCCTCGGGAAGGGGAAAAAAGAAAGATTCATTGCGACAGGGGGCGGGGGAGAACGATGGTTAAATGCATCCTATTGTGTCGATGGTGTTTACATCACCAGCGTTGCAAGGGTTCGGGAGCATTGCAACGCAATAATACGTTATGATGCCCCGTGACAGAATGTGTGGGCCCCGATTTCGAATCCGGGGACTTGGCTCGTTACGTCTTTGGAATAGATTATGCTCATAGGTTTTCTCTAAATACTCAAGTGGTGATTGCCCACGTTTTGTATATCGAGAGGAGAACACGTGGCGGAGTGGTTAGCAGAGCGCCACGTGTCCTGGTTTCTAACCCCTGTCCTGCGTGTGGATGTTCTTTTTGAGCTCCCTTTCATCATATCAGCACTGATGTTCGTCGTCGCGATTAGCCAAAGTGGCCGTAAAGCGACGCTAAATAGCAATACTAACCCTTCGGACGACACGAGACTGCTGTGTCCAAGATCCTCGGTCTCCTTCGTGGCTTTGGATAATTTGGTGACCAAAATATTTAAAGACCAAAATTAATTTACTCTGCTGCCTATTCAGACACACACAGAGGACATCGACATAGATAGGGCATACACTTCGATATCGTAATGGTAAAGTTAATCCGTCAGTGGTAATTGTGGACCTGTGCAGCGTGGTTGCATACGATCAGGATAAAATTTCGTTTTTTCCCAATGTTTCTGTCCTATGGCAGTAATAAATTCGAATTCATTTAGTAGTCTTTGAGTACTAAGATTTGCCTCTCGCGCGTTTTCTCTGTTTGATTACAATGCTAAGTTGATTGATTGGTTTGTTGTTTTAAGTCCACTTTATACACAGGTGACTGGACCTACAGTTTAAAGTGGGATCCGAATCACTGTGCCATGTGCCTCCACCGGGTATCTAACCCGGAACCCCTTGATAACTAGGCAACGACTTGCTATAAGTGATTTCGATAAATTTTCATCTAGTCTTTATGTGAGCATCGACTATTTCGTGCCGCATGGTACGCTACTTATTTTATTATAGCGACTAATTTATAGTAGAGTAAGAAATACCCGCAAGTTCATGGATGATTTTGTCTAACTGATGTTGGATGAATGCTCGAAATTGACGTTTTCTTTTTTCGAATTTCCCCTGAACATCGGACATATACTCGGAATTTTATGTAATTACATATTTTTCCCTTTGTATGTCGCCAAGCAAAAACAACAAATGGCGAATTACGATGTTAGGAACCATATATGTGAATTTCATGTTACATATTTCCCGATTACATAACATATTTTTACATAAAATGCTGTAATTTTGGGGTCATCTTTCTGGTTTTTCATTGAGTAATGAGCTCTAACTGAGCGACAAATATTCATACTTTGATATATCCAAAAATAAGAAACCGAAAATAAATAAACATCTCTCAAAATGTATTTGGTTGTTCACTGTTCCTCACATTAAACAGAAGCACTTTTTATTTGTTAAGCTCGTATAATGCATTGTTGCATTAAATGTACATTTTATTTCTTTCCTGACAAACCATTTTGTTCATTCAATGAGAATATGCTTCAATATTGTAGAAATTTGAATGCATCTCTCGCGGTAAATAATATATTTCAACACTGTACTCGAGACTGTTGTCATTCATGTTATCTATTTATCGGGTAAGGGTTTCTTTCAATGTAATTCAACACATTTCAATTTATTCTTTCAACAGGTATTTTTAAAATATAATAGTATTGAGAAATTAATTTTGTCCGGATCCTTCCCATCCCCCACCGAAAGACTTACGAATTACTAAAATTAAGTAATGAAAATATATTTGTTTAGCATTTGTTGTTTAGTCGAGGGCTATTTATTTCCACCGAACTTATTGGAAGGCAGGGATTTATATCGGGATCATAGGACTTTCAATGACTACCAAAGAAGATATGCACACTACGCATAAAATATTAATCAGGAATTTTTCGTCAACATTCTTCTTTTTGTTATCTATTTTACATTAATTTCCTTAATATTGGCGACCTAAATTATACATATGTAAACTAGATAATGAATACATGCTGTTATAGCCATCCCTATTCTTATACCATCCTTTTACCTACTCATGTAATAAATATACACTATCAATTAATTTACATATTTAATTAATAATATTATTAGGGATTTGTTCAGTACATTTACATTGTTTTACATATTTCAGCGATATTTTCTACATATTTGTGGAAATATTTCCCATAGTATGCCCGGGAGAAAAGAGGACGTCTGGTAACTATGTAAACAACACTTTTACTTATCGAGTGTTTGGTTGGCAACACTGGGTGTACCGAGAGTTCGCTTTTTACGTCTCGGGGGTAGCGGACCAACAACCCACGTGATCCAAGTGGAGCGGAGAATGAAATCTCATCGCACTCACAATTCCCCCCTTCCTCTCGCACTCCTCCTTGTGAAACAATTGCGTATGTTTTTGGCGGGAAAACTCGTTGCCAAGGTAACCAGTACCAGTCTGGACACCACGCTGCTTGTTCCTCCCAGCTCCTCCTTCCCCTTCCATGGTGTTGAACCTCGGCAGCAGTGTTGCCACAATATGAGGACATCATTTCCCTTTGCAAATGGAAAAAATTAACTTTTTCGTCCAATTTCCCTTTCACACAAAGAAATCATGTAATAATAATAATGATTGATTTGCTTCATTTTACTTCGCTTTTGTGCCACTTTGGCTAATTTGCGAAAATGGGGATGAGTGATGACATGATGAAATTGATGAATGGACACTCACAAACATCTATGCCCAGGTCGGGATTAGAATCCGGCACCCCTGGCGTCGACGCGCGACACGACGTGCTAACCACTCCCCCACGGGGGCCGGCTTAATAATAGTAATGACAATGCTACTACTATTATTATATATAATAAACATAATAATGATAAGTGCAGTAGCATCAACCATACTTTCGTTGACCCATGTTCATATTAAAATAACAAATTCGTCGCATGCTCATACTTTGATTGATTGATTTCTTTTTTGAGTCCATTTTATACACAGAAAGGCAAATCGGGACTGGCCCTACCGTTTAAAGTGGAATCCGAACCACTATGTGCCTCCACCAGGTATCGAACCCGGGACCCCTTGATTAAAAGCATACTCATACTTGCTTATAACGCTACCGCGCCAGATAGATGTCTGGTTCGAATCCTAGTAAGTCTAGTCAGGCATGAATTTACAGCGTAAAATAAACATTTCATAAATATAAAAAGACACTATAATTATAGGCTTATACTCAAAGGGGTAGATATAAACATTTCTCTTTTCCCTCAAAGTTCTGTACCGAATTTCCCTTCATGTGGCAACACTGCTCGGCAGACAATTTTTGCTCGCGAATTTACTCCCACCCCTGCTCTCCCTTTGTTCCCCTCTGCTTTCCCTCCCGCCTCGCTGTGCACTCGTATTATATCATTGTTGCCGATTCCCAACGAAGCGACTTGGCGAACGAGCGAGACTGCTAAGTAGATCAAATCGTGCAGATAAGCTTGGATGAGGACATTTGAATTGAAGGAACGCTTTCTCGCGTTCCGCGAATGTAAACTTTACGATTTTGTTGTTGTTGTTTTTTTTACCTCCACGTATTCGTTTAAAATGTGATTTTTGCTTCAGGGGAGCGGGGAGACGAACCTTTAATCGGGGAGCATTGCACTGCGTTCTTTCTCGTTGTTGAGAAGGTCAAGGGACCAGTCCTTGGTTTGCTCAACTGCCGGCTTGTGCAAGCCCAGGATCTCAACTGAAACGTGTGCTACAGGGTGATTCTTATAGAACCGGCCCGGCAAAATATGCTGTAATATGAAATATACCATGCAGATATTAACGTAATGCGTATATGACGTTCCTTGGATAGCGTGCCGTTGATTGTGAGATCGGAGCATGTGTGGGAAGTGTCCGCCATTTTGAAGAAGGCACGCCTCCACCCGCGTTTGCCTATTCGCCGTGACTCTCCGCAGTGTTTTTCCGGTGATGTTCCTGATTTAAAGCTTGTAACGTTCGCCAGGTTTACCGAAGGATAGGTGTAGGTAAACAAACCGCGCGTGGATTTTCGTCTTGTTCTGCATTGCCAAGCCTGACAGTGGAAACGTTTTAGCAATTGGATATGGGTAGAATAGAATATCATTAATTTTTCAAGTATGAGCCTTTGCAGCTGTACATACCACACGAGACAACAATTTGTGCGTTTTTTCCCTATCCCCTTGTTCTGTTAAACTACTTTCTCTCTTCACTTGGGAGCTGACTACCATCGTCTTTCATTTCCTTCACATTCACTAACCTTGCACAATTTCACCAACCTCTTACCTAAGTGATTCGTATGGGATTTTGTTAGCTCCCTTCATGTGTATTCCTCCTTTTAGCTTGTTTACTCTCTTTGTCCATACATAATGTATAGGAAAGTTTCCAGATTCCTTATTTGCGCCTCCCCCAGCCTCTGCTCTTCTGCTCTCTCCATCCTGATAACGGTTCACATTATCTATGTTAGCTTCGTTTATTTCCCTAATATGTATTTTGTCTTGTCTTCCCTGTTTCTTTGCACTGGAGGAGAATGTGAAATGTCGTCTCCTCTTCACAGCATAGCGGGCGTTCAGAGCTTCCGTCCTCCCGCTTGCGTCCATCCCCCAGTCTGAACCAGGCCAAACCCTGCCCCTCTTTTTTTGCCCCACATAAGTCCACGTAGTTCCTCCTTCCACATTCTCGGCCAATATCCATTATTATTGTTCACGTTAAAATATTTTTTCGCCACATTTCGACATTTCGTAAAAGAAAAAAAGTCGTGTTTGTTAATTCTGCCAGTCAACATCTGCTGTCTGCATTTGAACCAAGAAGTCTGGAATTCCACTGTGAAGTTACCCGTATCCATATTTGATATTCCTGGTTCAAATGCGAATAGACAACATATATATATATATATATTTTAAAGCGTGGTTTATGTCTACAACCCGGGCATTTCCATAAACGCTTACGTTGTTCCTGTAATCAGATTCGTATGCTTTCAGTACAGAAGTAGCAGGGTGGTTACTCACCGGGAATTCTTTTAATTTCTGGAATTATGCGTGAATTATTGGCTCCGGGAATTATGCGTGAATTCTGCGTGAAGTTTTCTCCGTAGACGTGAAAATTTGCAATTTTTATTAATCTAAATACCATTGAATTAACAAATATTTATAAATGCACTGAGCCAAGTTTTTCACAGTTTAGCTTCTATTTTCTATCTAGGAAGGAAAAGAATGTGTCTATTTTATCTAGGAAGAAGAAAAGCTCCGTGGAAACTAAAACAGAATTCTCTCGTTCCGTTTATTTTGTTAGTGTCCTTTGGGAGAACAGTATCAGACAGACGGAAGATTATTACAAGATAACATATGTTGAACTTGATTAGTTAAAATTTGAGTTTGAAATTCTTATACAATTAACAATTTTTCATAGATTAGTATATCCCGTAATATTTGAGACTTGTGTGTCTGGATGTATTTCAGGACTGAATATGTGAAATGGCAAATGTAAACTCCACACTTTTAATTAAATATTTTTATATAGGGTAAAGGTTGGTATTATCGTGATATGGGTAATATCGTGATAGTTTTGTATTGAGGTATCACGAAATAACCTCGCGTGCGAGAAACTGCCTGTCGTTCGTACGTGTTTCGTAAAGGTCCTGCCAGTACCTAAGTGAACAAAATGGCGCCAGGCAGAAACACACGTGTTGACCAGGATACGTCAATACAAAACTATCACGATAATACCGACCTTTACCCTGCAGTTTAATTGAATTAGAATTTTTGGATACATTGGAATCACACAGACCCTTTACATTGTTAATATATTTATTTGCCTTTGAATGTGCAAGGGTGGTGAGCGGTGGTGATACGTAAGGTTGAAATAGAGAATACATCTGCTTGTATCCTTGAATTTTTGGAAAGTTCGCCTTGAAAGTCGGGAATATACTTGAATTTTATCATGGTCCTAGAGTGGCCACACTGAGAAGGTGGTAATCCTATCATCATACTTAAATTCTATACTCTCTCCAGACTATTTTTTATGACCGAGGGTAACCTTCGTTCAACTGTTCCCAGTTTTCCCATCATGTCATCTCTCAAAGTATGAAATAACAAGGTGACTCCAATTGAACCGTTTTTTGACGATGGAAATGTATGGACGGTACATCATTGTTTTAGAATCGAGTTTATGATGATGGCATCGAACCCTGTCTAAAGCATATCTGTTCATCATTCATCCTCATGGTCGCGATTAACCTGATAGGTAGGAAAGCGGCGTAAAATAATGGAAATATAAAGAAATGAAAGATAATAGTGCCACTAGTGTAGTTTTTATGGACGGATGGAATACTTCAATTGTAATCTACAAAAACTTCGTAAGAAATATTACCCGATAGCAACAAGGCACGAAAAGCAATATTTAGGAATTTTATGCGCGAAATGCAACTAAATGACCCCTTTGAGCACCAAAGCGAAATTTCTGTTCGCTGATTCACGGTCAGAACGTGGACCCTCTCATCGGCTTTCGCTGTTGCTCCCCACTTGTCGCCCTCACGATGCTTAGTCATCGCAGAAATGGGGGGTCCCCTCCGGGAATCGATTCCCCAAACCCCCCTCGCAGTTACACTCGGGGAAACTTGGCCATCAGGACTTCACTACCAGCGGCCGCTTCAGAGTAGGGATGGCCAAATGCGGACATCCAAATAATCTGGATATTCGGATCAGGGTTGTTAAAGGTCCAGGAATTTTAAATAAATTCAATTCCGGTCCAGGAGAGAAAATCAGCAAGCGTAAATGGGTTCTGGACCGTAAAGAAACTTTTATCTGAAAAATATTTAAATACGGTCCAGGAACCTATTTAAATACGCACCAGTAACTTTTTTCTATGAAACAATTCCCAACTTGTACCGAATTTAAATTGTGCGAGGAAATAGATCCTGTTGCGGAAGCCAATAGATCCCATTAGAATTTATGGGTTCCAGGACCTTTAACAACCCTGATCCGGTTTGTCAGAAATATTCGGATTATCCTGATATCCGAAATATCCAAATGTGTGCATTATCCGGACATATTTATCAGTTTAACGCCCCCCCCCCCGCATATTATTTTATTCGTCATGTTCGTGTACCTTATGTACGGATTCTCTACAAATTCTTCATCCAATCTGTTAGTTTATCCGTTTACGGGTTCTCAGCATATTCATTAAATGTTTCCCTTTCCCCTCTAAAACAGATTTCTCACCAGAATAAGTTACTCAACTTGAAAAATTAAATTGTGATCTGCACACCAGGGTTGTTAAAAGTCCAGGAATTCATAAATTTCAATGGGTTCTATCAGGAGCGTATATTCTAGGCTAGCTAGGCAATCTGCGAAGCCTGAAGCGTCGAGAATAAAATACAGGAGAAAAATCGACAGAAATTGTAAATAAAATTATTCATATCAGTGAGATGATGATGGTGATTCTGGAGTTGGTAATCTGATTTCTTATGAGTTGGTAACCAGACTTCCTATGAGTTGGCAACCTGATTAATTATAAGTTGACAACCTGATTACTTATGAGTTGGCAACCTGATTACTTATGAGTTGGCAACCTGATTACTTATGAGTTGGCAACCTGATTACTTATGAGTTGGTAACCAGACTTCCTATGAGTTGGCAACCTGATTTCTTATGAGTTGGCAACCTGATTTCTTAGTAGTTAGTAAATTTATTTCTATTCATAACCTAGGAGCACGTGACATAGCCTAGACCTTGAACTCAGTATACGTCACTGGGTTCTATTGGGTTCCGTAACAGGACCGGGACCATTTTTCGCACACAGTTTAAATTCGGTCCACGTTGCGTATTGTTTCATTTCAATACCGAACTTCGGCCGTATTTCAATTGAGTTTATTTACAATTTCGATTGAATTTATTTACAATTCCTGGACCTTTAACAACTCTGCTGCACACAGTGATTATCTGAATATCCTAACTATCTGTATATATCCGGACTATCCGTTGCATCTGAAACGGATAATTTGAAATCGGAATATCCGCCATCCGGTATTTTGTTTCAGAGCGAACGCGGAAGGGCAAACGTATCGTAGGATTGCGAGAGCGTGACGTAAGCTATGACGCAAAACGATGATGGGTAATCCTTGATGTGAAAGTCTTGTGATTCATGGTGGAAGGCGTAAGGTTATATGATGCTAACAGTAAACAATGCAGGAGGAAAGGCGGCAGAGATGGACTTGCGCGTTTGGCGAGGTCACATCACGAGAGGGAAAAGCGCGGGAAATGCTCCCGTCCCTCTCCCTACAGTGCATGCATGAATGTCTCGATTCTAGATTAGATCTCGCAAGTGTTTCCAAATCCAGAATCGGCAATTTCCCTCCATGCAGCTACAGAGGAGTTTGACTTGATTTTGCCAATCGCCACAATGAGGACGAGTGATGATTTGGTTTATTTTACTTCGCTTTTATGCCACTTTGTGTTAATCGCGAAGATGAGTGATGAAATTACTGAAAGTACACTCGCAAAAGAACACCCATGCTCAAACCAAGATTCGAACCCGGGATCCATGGCAATTCATATCTTGGTCGGATCTGATTTCAACGTATTTCAAGAATGAAGCATCAGGTTTGTCGAATTCGTTTTAAGTCCTTTCTTTCCTCCGATAGACCAATGCGGACTGCGTGAATGAAATCCAGGACCTCTTGAATACGCCAGTCGCTGGTTGTTTTGATTGGAACGCGAGAGATCTAGGTTCTATTCCCAGGGTGAATGATCTAAGGTGGGCATTTTCCCGACTTATCGTCCCTGTAGGTACATGCTCGGGGAGTTCACCCAGCCCTTAATAAATGGGGTACGTGGAGCAACCTTGGGGAGTAAAGACGGTCGGAGCGTGGTGCTGACGCATCACCTCCACAATGGCCGAGATTGTGCGTGTGTGTGGCCCCTACTTTCATCCCATCCCTTACGTGCCTTCATGGGACGATGCAGTGAGCACGGGGTAATTTTACTTCACCTATCCTACCCTGAAAATTGATTGATTTGCTTTGTTTTACTTCCCTTTTTGTGCTATTTTTGGCTAATTTGCGAAGATGGGGATGATTGATGATGTGATGAAATTGATGAATGGACACTCACAAACATCCATGCCCAGGCCAGGATTCGAACCCGAGACCCCTGGCGTCGTAGAGCGATGTGATAACCACTCCGCCACGGGGGCCGGCCTACCCTGAAAACAATGCGACAGTATTACCACTGCGCTATCGGGAACAGCGATGAATTCAGGGGTGGCTAGGGCGGGGGGGGGGGTCCCCCCGAAAATTTCAATAACCTAGCAAAGCATTCGGACAACAGCAAAGAAATTTGGCAACCATGTTCATTTTAATTTAACATAGAACGTAATGTCTCATGGCTTTTTCGTAATAATAAGCAGTGATTCAGTCCTCATTATAATTAAATGTCAATATGGAGATACTGAAGGGATTTATATTATTGTCCGTTTTAATAACTGCTAACTAATAATTTGTAATAAAATTCCATTTCATTGAAACTCAGCAGGGCTTGTGTAATGTGAGCTTGTAATGTTGAAATGAATTGCAACTTCTTGCAGCTATTTTAACTGTTTCAACAGTTTGCTGTGGAATGGTGGAGACGTGCCTGTGCAGTCTTAACAAAATTTACACTTAGTTTACTTACGTATTAGAGGTAAGGGACTATTAGAATTTCATGCCTAGGACATCCTCCCGTGAAGTTTGATATCCTCCCTGGAGGAAAGTGACTGAATTCAACTCACTGATCGGGGAGGCCAGAGAATCGAAAGTAAATCCGTGCAAAATGGTTAGCGATTTTTGCATACAGGAACCGAAGAAGGCAGAATAGTTCCGTGGTTTGCAACACTGACACCGCCCTGAGTCAAAATACAGGTTTTTCAGAGGCTTCACGCGACGTTGCCAGCTGTACAATTTTTCTGAGGGGGGAGAGGAGGTTGAGGACCGGATTTTCTCCGTGCACCTTTTATTTTAGGAACCTTTGCCATAGCCTGTGCGCGGAAGAGGTTTTTGACCTTACGAGTAGTCATTGCGGTTTGTATTACCCTCACGGAACTCTTTATAATGTGACGTAGAACGCTGGACAATGGTGTGGGGTGACTGGTTCTATGGAGTGCAGGGAATGACAATGGGAAACCTGAACGCTTTGCAGCAATTGCAGTGCAACACAACAATGCCCTTCGTATCGTAATGTAAGCTAAGAATATGCATGAAAAAATGTTAGACGTGCAGGATATCGTCGTAGAACACCGTCATATTTTCACAGATACCAAGATCATTCAAATCTACAGGAAATAACATCATCTCCCAGTGAACCTCTAGGATTGTCCATTGACTTCAGTTGAAGTAGAAATAACATTTTTTTCGCAATTTACAAATCGATACTTGTGCAACTGACATCGAACATCGAAATTCATATTCACCACCTATATTGATGCCTTTAGAGAATAATGTATTTTTAACTCCTATTCTCATCTTTGTGGTGCATGTCTACTTTTTTTACATTACAGGCAGCGTGCGAATTAACGGGGAAAAGCCGGGGATCCCCCCACAAAAAATCATTCCCGGCAAAATAAAATTATTTTTATCCCTACCAGGGAAGTTTCTTTTTAAAAACCTTTCAAAAAAATTGAATTGAAAGCATACAGTATACCATGTCTTCACTAACAAACAAAATTGAAGAATCATTTGGCCCATTATTGGCCCAGGTATCAAAGATTTCCCTGCAGAAATGTATGCAGCTTTGTGGGTTAAAGGAGGACACAATTCTGCAAATGACTAACCTCACAGAGCCGAGACAACAGGAGGCTATTCATGACATAGTGCTCATATTTTACATGTATTAGAGAGTGCACAAGAAACTTGTATGTTGGTTAGATGGACATTAATAAGTTTCAACTTGGCAATAGAATATTTGGATAAGTTTTTGTTGTTACTAATTTGATATCTTTTCTTTTGTATAAGTTTGGATTTTGTAAGTACAGTAAAACCTCGTTAATCCGGACAGGCAAAAGAAAAAAAGAAGCAGAATGCAAGGTTTTAAATGTGGCTAGAAGTCAACAATCGCATTCGTCATATTGCTCCGTAACCGCTAAGAATAGTTACATCCAACGTCCATGGAAGAACTTCCCAAAAAAGACGCAGTCAACCACTGATGAAATTCTGTTTCCCGCAGACTTTCGGGAAGAAGCCGCATTGACACAGGAATACCCTCGGCATATTCTCGTAAAACTCTGGTCACTATAATACGTGGCCGTACAAACATTTTACTATACTGTATATAGTGTATTCAGGCCTATGCTCTTTAAATACACCATAATAAACGTGTTTTATTGCTATAAACGGAGTTTTAATGCACTTTCTACTGTTTTTTAGGTTATTTAAGTTAATCCGGACTTTCGTTAAACCGGTCAACTTATACCCCCCTTAGTCCGAATTAACGAGGTTTTACCGTATTTCTAAATTACGTGCAAATGTTATCATAGGATTTAATGCCCTAGGTAAGAACCAATGTTCTAAGGTACCGCTCCTTAGTACAAATGTGCATACCCAAAAAGCCTTTCCCCAAAATGAAATCAGAAATACGTCACTGAGTTCACACTCCCCAAAGCAAAAAGCTTAATTCGCATAGTGATTACTTGATTGCTGTAAATCCGCCTCCTGTTTACAGCAGTTGAGCACGGCGCCGTACGGTTCGAGCCCTGGGCTGTGCATGAGTGTTCTTTCATATCATCACTCATCGCCCAATGATCTAAAAATAAGTTGTAAAAGAGAGAATGCCATGGCGTCCAGTGAAATTATTTGCGCCCTATTAAATCAATATTGTTTTCAATTGCAAAAATTGGATCGAAAAAATGTTTTTGCACGCTTCGCTTGCATTCTACGTACTTGTTTTCTGTAATGTAATGTATTTAAATAATATGTGTTGTATATTTGTATTGAATAAGCTTTGAGTGCGTACACAATTTAGTGTTAGCTTGTTGCATATGTATTTTCTATTTTATGTCGCTCCATGTTGCATATGTGTAAAACATATGTTGCATGAAAGTTACACATGCATCTTCGGAATGCATTTATCATTCGTTCATTTTCTGCCATTCAAAAATACAGTTTGTGTGCTTGATTTCCATTATTAGCTAATGTGAAATTGACGGTGTTGAAAAAATATTTCAAATCGTTTGTTCCAAATAAATGCTTTAGCACAGACTTCTTACCCCTTTTTGCGTAATTTATGAGGATGTTCTACCTTTTGGGGGGAGTGCGTAATGGGCCTTGGGGGGGGGGATGGGCACCCCTGAGCCTGGTCATAGTTGTGTTCATTTTATAACCCATTTCCTGAGATAAGTGTTCCAGGTATAGTCCTGTTAGGAAAATTTAGGCAGAACATCCACCATCACATTGCCCACCCACAGGTATTCGCAAGGATCGAACAACCAACCATTTCCCCTTGAAGGGCTGGATCATTTCGTTATTCATCTTCATCGTCACGATTAACCAAAAGGTAGAAAATGGACGTAATATAGCGGAAATACAAAGAATAGCTTTTGCTCAGGGAAGGCAAAGATGCAAGTGAACCAAACGTGGGGAAGGTATGTACAAGGTAGTGCTTGGTGCGGAAGCAGTTGACATCTGCAAACGAGGCCAGCATTTCTTTCCACACGCCACGATCATTTAATCGAGAGGGCAGCACGTGTATTGAAATGCTGGCAGGCGCTGTTATTCAAAGCCATCGCTGTTACGACCTGTGGAAACAATATAGGCAAGAGTCGTTTGTGTTATAAACCAAAATGTTATCGCTTGAATGGCGTTTCTTCTTAGTGGAGACTTGCAGTGCTGCGTAAATATGTTTTTCGTGTTTTGGAATGGTTCTGGTTCTGAGAATCTATCGGTGCCACGTGGTGGTAGGCATGGAATGTTCTCCAATGAGTCGTGCCTAGGGATGCCTGCCTGTTCTTGCTTTGCAGAGCAAGGGCAGTGGGTGTTTTCATCGTCATTTGTTGGTTAATTTTCATTATACATTTGCAAATCTCTATTTATATTATGGTTTGTTAAGATCATGTTGTGAAAATATGTCCCTTGACGTTCGATATTCTCTCCCCAGGCCTGAAGTCCAGCCTTGTTTGTTTATTTTTTGGCCAATTTGTATTTTTCTGTCGATTTTGGATAATGAGAATGGCCGATTATTGATAATTAATAAAGTAGCACTCATGTCCAGCCGGGACTTCAACCCTGAACCTTCAACAGCGAGATCGTGGATTGAGCTTTTCACGCCTCGCCAGACACAGGAGCAAGACATAATTGGAACGCACACGTACATTGGCCTCTTTATACTACGCTTTACTATTACGCTTTATACTGTGACTACAGCTTGCACCACGACTGGCCAACAAAAATCCGAATTTAGGTAAAAATGGCAAAGTGAAAGTGGCAGGCAGAAAAAATGGCAACGGTAGAAATGGCGAAAATAAAAATGACAAATACAATATATTATGATTTTACATGAAAATTGAGAAATTATATGTCTTGCATTTCACTGTTTGAAATTAAAAGTTAATAAAATTTAGGTTTCTCTTGACACTGATTTGTCTTTGAATGGAGACATTTTATTTGATGTTTCCAAAAATAATTATAATGCCGTTTATTTCTTTATTTCTTCTGGCAGGAGTTACTGCCTCTATAGAATCACATGTTAATAAAAGGTAACCTTTGTAAATAATTTGAAGCATGGGTGATTGATGAAACTTAGAGGGGGCGGGGTGTTGCAGCCTAGCATCTTGACTGAAGACAAGTTTACGCCTTGTGCATACCTGCTGACCAATCACACGTGTTTGTTACTAGCAGAACTTCAAACCAGCCCTTATATAACCCTCTCGCACTAATTTGTGTCACTGATTTCTCTCAGAGATACGAACTTGTTTATTTTTTCAAAATGAAAATTTTAAATATCGGAAAGCTGGAGAGAAGCTCTGCTTTCTACGCGTGTACAAAACAGTCTGACCTGAAGAATGTTATAAGGTGGAGGAACAAATTCAAGTGTCGAGGAATTCTAAAAACAAATTTATTGAAGTAAAATCGTATGTGTTCCTATAACCATTATCATCCACCTGATTACAATGCTGTAAAGATAGCCAAGTGTCGTAATGATATGAAGAATAGAAATCATCATTTGTGCAATCCAAGTGAACCTAAAATACTAGATGATTTTATTTTGGATGTTATAAGGGAACATTTCGTACAATATGCTTGAAGCTAGACACTATAAATATTGATTTTGTTAAACACAACATCAATATTTTTCTTCTTTACAATTTACGTATGAATTATTTATATCAAATATTTATAATTTGCTTTTGCTTTCTGTTTGTGATTTTTACTTTCGCCATTTTTCCATTTGCCATTTTCACTTTGGCCATTTTCTTCTTTTGCCATTTTTACCGGACACCAAAAATCCGCGTGTAATACAAAATGAATACAATATAGGCATTTATAAAAGAAGAAAGCTTTGGCGCTGTGTACATACATTTCCAACAATATGAAATTATTATTTTATGGGTGTCGAGGTTATAATTATTTGCAAAGGGTTAGAACAGCATCTTTACCACCATTGTTCATCATTATGATTTGTTCTTCGTTTCAACTTCCTAAATTTCCCTCGCTGCCCATCCCCTTTATCGTTCCTGCATTCCACTTCCAGGCAGGCTGCATTTTTTCCCTGTCGGGGTGAAAGTTTTCCTCCCACCCCCTCCAAGCACCGTTACACAATGCAGCAGCCGACGGCGTACTTGCTTCTCCTGAGACGTGGCAACGCCGCATCGCTTTTGCACTGTAATGGATGAGCCTGTTTCCAAGTTTCCATGCGAGAGGGCTCTGGTTGCAGCGGCCCTCGAAGATAGCGCCGCGCAAGGGACGAAGATTGATGTCTGACCGCGGATGAACTGCGATTCGTCTTGCGTTTCTTTTTTGTTTCTTTCAATTCGATGGGCGGGCGCATGAGGGCGTTCCGAGCGCTACTGCAAGTGCAAGGTGATGGTGTTTCTTTCGGTACGGTAGTACCCTAAACTGTGCAATTTATGCGTGAACTTTCGCAAAGACGTTCATTTAAAAATACTTCCTCCCGGGTTCGAATCCCGGCCTGGGAATGGCAGTGGCGGATCCAGAAGTTACAGTTGGAAGGGGCGAATTTCAGTCGGGTACCTCATCTCACCGATAATCAATTCTAATCTTCACTTGCACTATTTTATATAAACAATATTTTGTTCTTAGGAACCGACTATGTTCTAATGCTCTACAGATTAGTTTTTTTGGGGGGGGCAAAAGTAGGTGTGCAGAACTGGAGCAGATGATTATTATTAGACCTGTTGTATGTAGTTATCATAATTTCTCGATTGTCACGGTAACTGAACGATTAGATGTGAGGAATAAAATGCATAAACGAAGAAACAAAACCCCATTCTAAACACTGGTCCCAGGTTGGATCCCCTTTTGAGCCATCTTGGAGACTGGTTACGATCCAAATTTAAACTGTAGGTCCAGTTCCGATTAGCCTATCGTGAGCAAAATGTGGGCTTAAATCAAACTCATAAAAAATATTCTCGAACCTGTTAAACTTTGTGATAAAAGACAGAACCGTCATACGACTTTGAATGACAGAACCAAAGAAGATTTCTGCGCACTAGTACTTGCAGTGGCGTCGTTAGGTCATCTGCTTTGGGGGGGCTGCAACCAGATACATGACTTACTACTATTGTAAATATTTTTAATGTTTGAAAATAGCAAAGTGATTTATAAGACAATAATATATAACAATCATAAGGAATTAAAACTAACATAGACTTACTGCATTAATTTTTATGAAAAATAGGTAAAGTGCTCCCCTGTGCTTAGCACCACGCCATGAAGGTGTATAGGGGGTGTGGGGTTAACGCCCCACACTTTCTTGATCCGGTCGTGAGTGGGGCTGATGTGATCAGCATCATGCCCCTGACCGCCTTTACCCCCTAGGGTTTCCTACAGGTATCCATGTCATTCGACGCTGGGTGGGCACCGGGGCCGCTGAATATTCTTGTCCTGTTTTTCTAATGCTGGTGAACTATGTCTTTATGTATCAGCTGTACTCTGCGGTTCGAATTTCTTGCAAAATTATCAATAACACAATCCACACACAATTCATGACACTCTTCCTTTTCAGATTTCCGATTTCAGGCGCTTACTTCGAATAATAAATTTGTCCATTGTTGTACGAACAACAGTAAATCTCACAAAAAGCTTTGATAACAAACACACAATATCACAAACTCCGTAACACAAAACGCACCACTACTGTTTCCTCGCGTAGCAACCGTTGTGAAAATAGAACAAATGACGGCGATCGTTTGCACTGTTGCCAGCTAAAGACATGACGTGTCAGATGTAAGATCGTGGTTTAAAAAAAACTATGTCACAACGAAACGAGTCTTTCCAAGAATATGTATCTAGAGGTATGTTCCTGCATTAACAATTGTTCAAATATGTTTTCTCGAAATACTGTATGTAATAATAGCTAAAAATTGGGGGGGCTTATCGAGGGATTGGGGGGGCTGAAGCCCCCTCCAAAAGGGCCTAGCGACGCCACTGAGTACTTGTAATAATATCCATAATGTATTAATCAGGAACTTTACTTTTCGTCAACTGGATTCAACATCCTATTTGTTATTTAATAAATAATCAATTCTTTATCTATTTTACATTAATTTCCTTGCCAGGGCAGTTGTTTTTACACATAATTTTGACGATTTTAACTACACTTAACCATGGACGTCCGCAGGAATTTTTACAGGGAGGGGGCAAACAAGGTGATTTTTTTCCGGGGCAAATGAGGTGTATTTTTCCCATAATAGTGATGCCCCCTCAAAAAAACACTGCTTCAGTCTGGAATTACCATGTTCCTTCAACACATTTATAATAATTAAGATAAATTACTGTCACTGAAATGAAATTATGTGTGAAATATGTAATTTTTAGGATATTCATTTTCCAGGGGGCGTGCCCCTCCTTGCCCCCCCTTCCGGACATCCATGCACGTAAGATAAATAATGATTACGTGCTGTTATATCTATTCTTATACGGTCTTTTTACCTATCCATGTAATAATAACAATACGATATTAATTAATTTACACATTTTAATTAATTTAATGTAATGATTTAAATTTAAACATTATTATTGTTGTTGTTATTGTTTCTGAGACATTTGGTTCGGATCTCCCCCTGAAATGTATTTCTAGATACGTGCCTGGCATAGAGGTACTAGCTTTTCTCTTGTGTATCACTTGCACGTATACGGCTAGCATAGGCTGATCATGACTTGGGCCAAAAACATATTTGAAAAGATTGACCCGAGAGTAGGTCTTCTTACTCAGGATGAGGGCAAGTGTTTTCTGCTGTGGTAGTAAACAGTGATATATGATATTCATCACGATATTGTATTTTGTGCATGTGGAAGGCTACCTGAAGTGGGGTATCGGGTATCTCATCCCCAGTTGCAGCACATTATTTTAAAAAAAAATAACGGCCTTCTGTACTTTGCCGTTAAGTTCCTCCTGGTTGTGCGAAACATGCCAGTGTAAGTACCCCCCAAATCTCTTGTTTCCCTCTCTTGTCACCGTTTGACTGACGTCTTCATGCAACGCCGTTCGCGGAGTGGTCCAGCGCGCTGAGTTCCGGTGGCGGACCGGTCAGGGGAAACAAACCAGATTTCGAGCAACAATGGCCGAGTCGAAATTTGGCTTTTCATCGAGACCACCCTTTGTTCACCTCAGCCGAGGTTCCCGTGGAATGGTGTTCCAAACGGGCCCTGCAAGAGAAGTGGATGACAATAGTTACCCTCTCTAGAAGACAAGGTGTGGCTCCGAATCCTCCATGCCTGCAGCTGCTGTCTGTATCGGGTTGCAATTTATTTTGAATTTCGCGTCTTCCCACTGCGCAGGCTGGGCGCCGAAAATTGTGTTACGCTTCTGCGGGCACATTCAAGAGGAAAGCAAAAACTTGGAAGGATAATTTGAATAAGGAACCGAGACACTTGAAGCAGAAGAGGAGACGAAGAAGCAGCTGATGTCAGGACAGAACAGTCTTTTGATTATTTTGCAAGTTCTCTGCTCAAATGTTAGTTTCTTTGATTCGTATGCCTTGTCTTTCTCCCCACCCAGTATGCATGTTCTACATTTTCAAACTTTTGCGTAAGGTCCACAGTTGTCGCTTTTCCCTTGCTCATGTTCTCATTAGGCAAAGGTAAGTAGCGAACAAAGGAAAGAGACGAGAAGGACAAACAGCAAAACTGACGCTCAGTGGAGCCGGCGTGGGGACCGACTTTATGGCAGTAACCCTCTGTTGCGGCGAAGGAACTTGCGGCCAAACAACCAATTAGGCCTACTTCTCGGGCAAGAAGTGGCAACCTTAAAATCCCTCCTCTCCGACGCAGCCAGCGGGGAAACGGGATTTTCTCAAAATAACCGTTCTGCGATGTGAGTGGACACCGGTTGGTACGACGGCTCCACTGTAGAAGAAAAATGAAATATAACTTTTTCTGATTCTTGAGAGTTTTAGAGAAGAGAAAGGACCTTTCCTGGGTAGATTTTCGAGAACACAAAATAATTTTCCTTGATAGCTTCAGAACAGAAAGTAACTTTTTCTTGATCTGAAAAATTTGGTGCAACAAAATGGAACTTCTTCACTGGACAGAGTGTCTCGCATCTCCACCATGTTAAGGTTTTTGAACGAATTAGCATTCTACTACACTTTGGGGATGGCAACATTTTTCCTTGTCCCACAGACTTTTACTTAGGCCGCAATGGACGAAAGCATTTCCTTTAATATTTCTGCTAGCATATAAAATCTTACAGCAGACAGTACTTTACACGGAAGCATTTCATGTAACATTCCGGTTAGCTTTTGCGATTGCGATGTATAATATATACAGCACGAAAGGCAACTCGAGTTACACCATCTATGGTTAGTATGCGGCGCTTACAATTGAAGTAACTAAAATATTCTTCCATAAAAATATTCTTCCATACGTGTACTGTTTACGTTATAAAGTATGTATTTAAGCAGTGCCATTGATTTGTACCTACTACCCTTTTTATAGGAGACGTTATTCATCTCGGTTGAATAGTTATCGGCTTTTAAAAATGTGAAGTGATACGTTGTTTGCATTTGACGCGGCCGCCACCACAACTGCACTCGTGACCTAGAGGTCGCTTCTGATTGGTTATGCTACGAAAAACGTACGGAAAAAGGATCGTTTCTATCTTTGAGAAATGCCATTGAATATGCCATGGCATCTGAAATGCCATAAGATTTTTAATTTTAAACGGTCTAAAGCGGGCATTACAAATTCCTTACTGCTGTTACCCGAGGAAGCTCTCAGAAGGTGGACTATGTTCGCTCATACAAGGACTAAGCGACACCAATGTCATACTCGCCCCGTTGCAAAATCCTCTCCGATGTATGGAATTAAACTGACTGATTCTTAACTCGCACCTCCTTCTGTCACCACCCCTCCATGACCCCCTTTTCTTCCGCCTTCCTTTCGGAATTTCTGGACTTTTCCACCCGGAACCAACAGCCGACGCCTCGCAAGAAACGAATGTCTTACCTATTTCACCTTGCTGATGGCTATGGACTTTGTGAGCTGGTTCTCGCGGACAAGCCATACATGCTCTTACAATAGATATAATATTCTAGATATGAAATTTGTGAGAGAAGAAATTGGAGAAACAATTTTACGAACCAATGCACTTTCTAGTAGTTCTAGAGTGTGGAAAATATATTCCTTCAGATTGAGATGACTGGAAACCAGCGTGTCCCACGGAAGAAGAAATCATTGAATCACGTGCCAAACAGCGATGCATTTTTTCCTAAGAAGTTCACTACATTTCTGATGATGGTTCTGGCAACACTGATTGTAGATATTTCTTATCGTGCGAAACGCAGGACTTCGATGGAAAGAGTAGCAAATTTGCCTCACGCTGCATCTGATTTTTCTCATGCAACACGCTCGTAATACATGATCGCACGGAAATAGAGGGGATGAGTAATTTGATGAATTGTCTACCAAGATAGGTGCTACCCTCTCTTGTTTCTTTTGCGAAGCTGGACGTCGAGAAAAGTTGGAAATCGACTCTGAACAGAATCTGCGATCGAGACGAGAACGAGACCAGCTTCTTCGAGACCGAGAACGAACGGAACAGACCTATGTGACGAGACTTAGTGTCTGAATCTGCCAGTCCCGCACGAGACAAGGGTGGGTCATAATATCTTTAATCAGCACTGTTTCATCCTGATCACCGCGATTGTCGTGCAACGTGAATTTGAGCGTTTGTTTTAAATCCACTTTATGCACAGATAGGCTAATCGGGACTGGACCTACAGTTAAAATAGGATCCGAATCACTATATGCCTCCACCGAGTATCGAACCTGGAACCCCTTGAATAGAAGACGCCGACGTTACCACTAAGCCACCGAAAAGGCCTCATGGAACATGAGATAAAGGAAGAATGAATGACAGAAGAGTGGATATGAAGAGCGGCCCTGTAAGGGCCAAGGCCTGCCAGAGCGGCATTTTCATTGGGTGACACGTTGTCAGCGCAGCGAGTCCCATCCCCAGTGTTTTCTGGATTTCGAGACCGGGAATCGAACCCATGACCGCACCAAAGGCGAGAATGTGTTCATTTGGCTACTCGGGAGCCCGTGGATGGTGATATCTAGATAGGTGTTTGATGAAGGAGATTTTATAGAAGGAACAAAGAACCGTACAAATTCCTCGATCCCAAAGACATAAGATATTGACTCTAAACTCGACTTTTTAGGTCAACCTAACCAAAAAATTACTCCGGCTAAACAAGCACATGTACCATTTTCAAAAATTAGCCTAAAGTGTCGCACCAAGATGGCTACCCAAGTTTTTTCTGTAACTGCTATGTATTTGATACACCAATCGGCAAACTTTCTGCACGTGTACGGCAGCATCCTGGACTACTAACAAAGATCAACATCTTGGAAAAGTTGAAGCAGAAAAGTGAGACATAAAAATTCTTAAACAGGGTGTTTCATTGGGAAGTAACATTTTTTTAAAACAATATCTGTATCTTTTGTTTTCGTAATGGCAGCCACGTATCACATTCAACCGTCACGTGATATGTGGATGTTCGACGGAAATAAGCGACAGACTGCACTGATGTTCGCATGTTCCGGATGTTCCTGTTTTTACTCACCTGTTATTCACGATAAACGCTCACGCGACAGTGTGTACCTGTGAAGAGAACTGACGAGTAAACGCAGGAGCATCCGGAATATGCTTCCATTACGGAAACAAAAGTTACAGTTTTTTTTAAAAAAATGTTACTTCTCAATGAAACGCCCTGTATAAAAGCTCGAGCAGTCGATTCTTATCATTTTACATACATATTAGCTGTGCAGCAACAGTGTATGATGTAAAACCCTGCGCATGCTTGGATATGGACGAACAACTCCAGTAATTGAGACATTTTCCTCAAGATCGTATCAACAGTGGCAGAAGAGAGGGGTAGAGAGAAACCAGAAATGCGGTAGTACCAAGTGAGAGCAGGACTTTACTAATTGTAGGTGGGAGAATGATCGGAGGCAGACTTTGATAAGCAACTAGATAAGATGTAGTTTTGTATTCCCAGTTGTCGTTTTTCCCGGCGGCCTTACCGGCTGATCCACCGAAATTGTTTGCATCTCTTTATTTTCATCTAGACGTGTTGTGAGGTTTGTTTATTCAGGCATGTCTTACGTTGTTTCTAGGTTTCAAGTGGAAAAAGAGACCTTTGCTGCGGGAAAGCGGCACTATTGTCCATTGCGCTGATATAAACGAAAGGGAGACATTCTTTGAACACTTCGGACCTCCTCGGTGGCGAAGTGGTAACGTCGTTGTGGTGTTCATCACAGTGTAGGTAAAATGTAACCGTTCTTCTTCTTCTCCCAATTATCATTGTACTGATTTTCTTGAATTCTCATTGGATATTTTTTACGTGCAAAAATCTTGCGTACTGGAAACTGCAGGGAAAAGCTCTGAAACTCGCTGTCTTGAAGGAAGCCCACAGGTAGGTCTGTGGCCCATTCTGTCGCGACTCCATTCCACCGGTTTGTTTTACTTTTCCTTAACAATATTACCACCGTCACCACAAATATCGACATGAGTGACCTTGGCCTTGAAGATTGCAGCGAGGTTGTGCGACTGAAGGGCAAAATCGATTTTCCGAATATCAATTAAATTTCGCGCTCTCGTCAGGCATGTGCACGGAAATTGTAGATACTGGACAACAGTGTTGCAAACTATTGCCTCGCCAGGGTTGCCAACTAGTCTCGAGAATTATGACGAAAACTTATCCTTTTAACTCGCAGTGCCCGTCCTGGGAGCTGGAACTGCAGCAATTGTAGGCTAACAAGGCACACCTGCGTGACATCTAGGGGTGACCCAACTCTTCATCTTAAATAAAAAAAATGTATTTTTTTTTCTGGTTGCTGACCTCCGTGGCGGAGTAGTTAGCACAAGTGACCCGGGTTCGAATCCCCGCCCGTGCATGGCTGCAATGACGTGCCCAGATTTTTTTAATGGGCGGTTACGTATACTTTTTTTTGTAGCCAGTCCCCATTTTGCCATCTTTTCCCGTCTTTGGCGTCCTTTTTTTTATAAGAATACTGCGCCAAAGGGGAAGTTATGATCCCCACAAAACCCCCACCCCAACCCTTGGGCACCCCACTGCGTGGGTGTTCTTTGCGAGAGTCCTTTTAAAAATTTCGTATTATCACTCGTCCGCATTGTCGCGATCAGTCAAAAGTGGAACAAAAGCGACGCTAAATAACAAAAATAGAAAATCAAGAGCCAAAAATGGCCAATATTTGAGCCTTTGTGAAAAATTTTAGGGAGGTGTTGAGTAGATTGGGGGAGATTGAGAGCATTAAATAAGAAAAACACAATTTGGATTGAATAGGTGTTTTGGTTACCTATGCGTCAGGCTTCTACTTTTGTAATTGGTCACGACGATGAGGGTGTTGTATGAATTGATGAAATTCAGGATAAATTAACCCTGGAAATGTGTGTATTCCATGCAAACCATTGCCACAAGCAAGTAGCCACTTTTTGTTCTATTTCTGTTTGGTTTATTAGGTTTTGGGACGTGAAAAAACGTGCACATGTTGCGTTGTTTTAACCGAAGTAAATTTGCCGAAGCCATGAATGGAAATTTGATCTGTGAATTTCCCCCTGCACCCCCAAATTGGAGGAGAAAGGAATAGCATGTGGAAGGGCTTTGTGTTGTTTGCTCGACGGCGCAGTGTTGCCACAACCAGGAAGCACTATGTCCTTCTAAAGGTGCAGAATTTCCAATTTTTGTCCAAGTTTGCCCTCCATGTCAAGAAAATTGATGCTATAAAATTGACAAAACTTTAAAAACTATTATTATTTTTATTAGTAGTACAACAGTGTCTCACAAAGGACCTCCCCGATGGCATAGTAGTTACGTTGCCACTTATAATCAAGGGTTCCCTGGTTCGATACCTGGTGGAGGCACAGTGGTTCGGGTTCCACTTTGAACTGTAGGTCCAGTTCCGATTAGCCTACAAGTGCATAAATGAAGTGGAAACAAAAACTCAAACAATTGACTCACAAAAAGCATCATCTCACAGAAGTATTACGTTTGATTGAATGGATGAACGTAAGGAGGGAATAAAACAATGAAGATTATTGATACTGTATAAACATCATACAATAATTTTAAAAATATAACTATGGTAAGATAATAATTATTTCTAAAATTGAATTTTAATTTGGTTTGTTTAGTGGAGTGCATGGGCGTCGGGACGTTCAAAAGACAGGAAAATTTGTTACTTTTATTGTTAATGACAGAAATAAGGTTATGTTAGTATTTGAACAGAATATGGAAGGAAAATAATGCCTTTAATGCCAGTTTATTTTTTGGTCTTCTGCCATTTAAACCAAAGAATAATTGGTTTCACAGTTTTCAAGATTCCAAAAACGACTTTTATGTGAGAGGGCACACAACAAATAGGCTAAAATTTCCTCTTAACTTTTAAAGCCTTTTTTTTTTGTTTTTTGAACGAGATGTATAAAAGTTAACAAATAAATAGAATAGCTATCATCTTTTTACACTGTGTGAAATGTACAAAACTAAATAACAAAAAAAATAATACAGTTGGGCTAGATATTCACTCATTTAGTGGATCGAATAGAAAAGTCTCCCCAAGGATATAATAATATTAATAATAATAATAAATTTGGAATAAAATTTGCTTTATGAATTCATAATAGGTATTTTATAATGATAATAATAATTGTTATTATTTCTACGATTCAAGTTTTATCCATTGTCTGACCCCCCTCCCCTACAAAAAGTTCTGGCGACGCCCATGGTGGGGTAAATTACACGGCAGAAAAATTTAATATGTTTCACAATCTAATGAGACTGAAATTAAAATGTGAAACATGTATCTTCAAATTTCTTCTCAATTTTTTTTCGTGGAATTTCTCATTTCACGTAAAATCCTACCTCTATTTCCTCCCTATGATGCAATACTGCCGACAGAACCGCTCTTCCCACATCTCTTTACTTATCGCGGGCGAGTGATAAAAGACTGCAGGGACACCGCGCGGCATTAGGCGGAACTATTTGAGCGCCGCCCAGGGAGTGTACACAGCTCGGTACATGCACACATGTAGGCATTGTGTATCTATGGGAACCAAGGTCACCTCGCGGCTCCAGGAGACAAGAGGAAAGAGAGAACTTTTGGAGATACTGACGTTTGGAAACCCGAACCTCGGCGAGCTTTTTCACTTGATAATCGTGAGAGCTTACCGCTGTCATTTACAGCATCAATTTTTTTAGGAACACGAGACATTTGCCGAAAAATGCGCAAGATTTAGGCACCGAAATCGACAATTTAGTCGTCGGAATGCGATTCGGTAATAAAATTTGGATTTTCGAAACGGGGTTACGTATACTTTCTTAGTAGTCGGCCCTCATTTGGCCTTATTGTCCTGCCTTTGACCAGGATGTCTACCAGTCGAAAAAGTTAAGAAATTAACAGGTAGGTCAAGAAAGTCAAGAAATTATGCTTGTGGCCAAGAATTTTTGCTATTTTTTTACAGTATAGTGAATATACAATTTAAAATTGAATATTTGGAAATCTAAAATTGTATTGAGTTGTGGTTAAGATTTGATTACTTTGTTCCTTAAGAATTACATATTTGTATAGTCGACGCGCTAGCTACGTTAACGACTGGCTTTGAAGTCCAAGGAGCGCGACCACCAGCTGCAACAATCACATTCAACGCACAGTGTTGCCACGCATCTACTCTCCACACGTAACAACAACTGTGTATCCGCAGTCATGTGACTGAGATTCCACGTGGAGTAGACGAGCAGAATGACAGCTGCGCCCATTGGCTGAAGGTTGAGTGTGATTGGACGAAAACAACTCGTCCGGTATTTATCCCCACCCACGTTCGTGGCGGCGGCTTTCTTCAGTTCTTCGACGTTAACGAAGTAAACGCATCAAGTTTTGTAAAAATAATAAAGTAAATATGGCCATACCCCATCCAGGACGAAGCCTGAAGCATTACTTTTTACATGCATTAATAATTAAAGCAAGTATAAATCTCTTGATAAAGTACAACTTCAGTTTTTATCTTAACTAGCCTTGTGGTAGGAGTTTTTTCATTGAATAAGTATATATATTTTCTTAATTTCCAACTCTAACGAACTAGGGGGAAATTAATGTTAAGAAGAAGGAAAGAAAGATCAAGAAAAAGTCAAAATTTTGAATTTGTTATTTTGGTAGACAACCTTTTTAAAATTCTTTTTTTTATGAAAACTGGGCCAGGGGGGGTTGTGACCCTTCCCTCCTTGGGAACGCCACTGCACACAAGGAATGAAACTAATACAGTAACGGACACTTTTGGGTTGTAATCAACCTATTTACTTTCAGTGGGTTCGTTACAACCCAGCAGTGTCCGTGACTGTACATTCAATCTTTGTAAAATATTCCCAGCCGTATATTGTAGGATGAAATCTTTTTTGGCAATAACGTTTCGATACATTACACTTCAGTTTAAACAGTGAAAATAATGCATATAAATTAGCGCTAAGTAAGAGGTTCTATATTCGAATGCATACGTATGTGGGATTAATCAATTGGTCAGGCCAAGGTCATGTAAATTAAATGACCCATTGTCCAATAAAATCAGAAGATATCAAATAGGTACTCACTGCTCTTGCATTTAAAAATATTCGGCATGAATTTACAATACCGGAAGTATCTCCAATTGCTTTGAAATTCGGCATACTCACTAATACTCGTAATCACGAATCTGCAGTTAAAATTTGGCGGTCACGTGCAAAAAAACCTTGTGAATTACCGCTATGATTCTCCATACAATAACATGGAAACCATGTTTTCTGATATGAAGACGTTTTCCTTTCCGCACAACGGTCTTGCTACCAACGTTGCTCAAGTGCTGTGCAATAAGTCAGAGCGTTGATTTGCATGTGAAAAAGGCATCTTGCGTAAAGGTGGAAAACATGTTTGCCCCACGAACCATTCACGGTAAGGTTAGGTTAGGTTAGGCAAGCATAGTTTAAATTAAGGATCATCATAAACATAGTTTTGAAACGCTAATCATTGCAAAAAATAGTTGTTTTCTTCATAAATCAAGGGTATTTACTCCGTTCACGGACCCACTTTTTTCTACTTATTTTGCAATTTCTAGAAGTGACCGCCAAATTTTAACTGCAGATTCGTGATTAGGAGGCCAAAATTAGTGAGTATGCCGAATTTGAAAGCAATTGAAGATATTTCCGGTATTGTAAATACGCTCCAAATATTCAAAATCGTATAATTTTTCTCATGTTTTGAAGGATAAAAACTGTATAATCCCCAATAATGGCGAGCTGATATTTTCGGGCGAATACGGTAGTTTATTTTCATCGATTGCTAATACAAAGTTATGAGCATGGTTAAAAAATCACGTACAGATTCCTCTGTTATACGAGTAGAATCAAACATTTGCGTGGACCGTAAGGTATAGAACGCTGTTTTTGAAGACTGCGTCCCTTTCATCGATGTTCTTTTATTTGCTCCCCAGTTCCCACTGCCTCATCGGTTTATGGTGGCTAGAGATTGAAGATAATGACGTCCCGTCTCTCCCAAGATGCATTTCCTCCTCCCGCTTCTTTTCTTCACTGCTGGAAGGACCCTGGAGTTAATTTGACAGGAAATTAACGTTTTCCCTCGAGTTCATGGAGCGGTGATCAATTCTGTATTATCCGGTCCTCTCCAGGGTGTGCGTGAAGTAAATTCTGAGCGCCGGCTGATATAGAAAGATCTCTCCCGGCCCTGGTCTGTGAGCCATCACTCCCTCTTCCTGAATCTTTTCGTGGCACAGAACCGAAATTAGGCTCCTGTCAGGCACGTATCTACAGAGCATTCCCTGACATTCGCTACGAGACTCGGCGGCAAGCGGCCCGGCGTCAGCGCTTGTCTTTCCCGGTGAACGGGGTCCGCGACAGTCGCACGCTATAGTCTGTATTTCGGTGGGGGAGGGGGTGGGCTTTCGATTCAAGTGTCTCAAACTATGATGATAATAATAATAATAATGTTTAAATTAAAATAATTATAATTAGTATATTAAGTTAATTAAAATACTATTACTTAAAATATTTAAATTAACTAACGTTTTTATTAGATGAATCGGTAAAAAGACTGTGTAAGGATAGTGATGTAACAGGTCTTATTCATTATGTAGCTTATGTATAGTTAAGGTCTGCAAATTTGTAAAAGAAACATCTGTCCTGGCAAGGAAATGAATGTCAAATAGATAAAGAATTGAATCTTTATTGAATATCAAAAAAAGATGTTAAATCCAATTGGCGGAAAATATAGTTCCTGGTAATATTTGTGCATATTATTATAAGTAGTAATAAATCTTGCTTAAATCTTGTTTGGTACTATTATTCATAGTCTTGTTATCCCAATATAATCCTTGCCTTCCAATACGTTAGGCGGAAATAAATAACTTATTAAACAAGTAAATTTTCATTATTCAATTTTAGTTATTTTATTATTTCATCATTTTCGTTACTTCATTTTAGAACTGGACCCTGGACCCCCTGGACCCCCCTCCCTCCTAAATACGTTCTTGGCACCTGTACTTTGTTTTTGTGCATCACAATTCGAGGTTACAGCGGTGACATTACCAGAACCATGCGCTTCATTTGTACGGTCACCGGGAAGAAAAATGGGACACCTAGATCCTGAAGTACTCGCTTCCCTGCTTGGCGTTATGTGTGTTGCCTAACTCTACGGCGATAAGTGGATTTTAAGAGCAAATTCTCAATGGCCACTTCTTTGTAATTATGCCGTTTCCCTTCTAGCACAGATCATTGGCGCTCCAGAGTGCAACCTAGCCATACATCGTGTGTTGCTCTCTTTTCTGTTTCAGCGGTTCGTTGTCACTTCGTTCACATTCTGAACCGGAGCATTTTGTGGATAAGATTTAGGGATGGGCGATATCCGAAATTTGATATCCCGATATATCGTCAAGAAAATATAGTCGAGGACGATACGATACGATATTTTTTCGGTATCATGATGTCGGCGATATATCGTGTCCACGATATATATCGCCAAATATCGTGACGATATATCGCCGACACGATATATATATATATATCGCCAAATTTCGTGACGATATATGGCCGACACGATATATATAACCAAAATATCGTGACGATATATCGCCTGGATTCGAGAGGCAAGCTGATTGTTTTTGCACTCACAACTGCTATGTGAAGTCTCAAGTGTAAGCCTCCCCGAAGGTTAAGCAGCTCATATGTCTCGAAGGGGGAAGCAGGTAAGAAAGGAGAAACCAAATGAAAATTACCCGGAGAGGCGAGGTTATTCAGCGTTAATTCTTTTGTTAGCGCTCCGAACGGCTGCCACGGTCACGATGTTACGCGCTCTGGTGACAAAAGGGTTATGCTTGATTCCACCCAAGTTCAAGGCGCTTGACCTATCGTGTGAAGAGCGTTCTTCCTCCATTGAATCAGAGTGGAAAGAATATCTTTTCGGCATCGGTTGCTAGAGTACCATTAATCCCGTAACATCCCTTGCTGTTGTGCGTTAGCAGGTTTAGAGCGAGCGAGGCCTATAGGCTTGCTAAGTGGACTCGTGCAATCATCTGAAGCTTGATTTGATTGATTGATTTAGTTTATGTTACTTTCCTCCACCGGGAATCCCGCCTCAAACCCCTTGATTGCCAAGAACAGCGTTCGGCATTGCATTTTCATGGAGGCCCCCGACATGCGACTATAATATCGAATGCAAGGTTCACGAATGGGAGCGAAACTGAACAAAGTAGAAGACACCCGGGAATATGAGAAATGTTTGGTAATTATTAATTCCTTTGTTACATTTGTGTTTCCCTTTCTCTAAATTCACCTTCCTTCTTATGTCTTAGAATCTATTTATCCTGCTTATTTCCTTCACTGCCATTTCTCTCTCCCCTTTTCTGTTTTTACTTTCTTTAGCTCCTCCCTCCTGCAACTTATTTTTCTCTCTCTGAGGGGCTCCCCGATGGCGTAGTGGTAACATCTTTGTCTTGTAATCACGGTGTCGAAGGTCGTTGGAGGAACATAGCGGTTCGGATCCCACTTTAAACGGTGTCCTGATTAGACTTCCTGGACTAAATACAAAACTCAAACACAATCTTTCTTTCTCGTTCCTTCCTTGAATATATTTTCTTTCTCTCCGCTCGTTTATTTATATTCCTTTCCTCATTCAGTTGCTCGTTCTCTGTCGTTGTTTTATTTCTCCATCCCTTTCTCTCCCTCATTCTCTCCGTCATGGCCGTTGAACATGACGTCACACTGTTCAACGTAGGTATAAAACTTTCTGATTTGGACCGCTCCTCTTGACAATTTTCAGAAAGATGAAAGTACAGCACAGAACAATTTGCATCCTCGCATCTCGGCGGGGAACTGCACATTTTTCTAATCGTGAGTCAAGGTGATGAATTAGGGAAGGTTTTTGCGTTCCGTAGAAAGCGATGATTGCGAAACAACGCTTCAGCTTTTTTGTGTAGATGTTACCGCTTCCTTATCATCAATAATCTCTCCTGAACAATAAAAACAGCATTACCCGTGCTTTCCGGCATAATGCGGCCGGATACAGCGCTCCTCGAGGCCACAAAGCGAACACCTGTTTCTCCACTGATTAGCCGCGCTGCGGTACACTTTGTTGCTCTTGGGCCGCAGATCGGAAGCGAGACAGGAAGGGACTTTTAGGGAATCGACGTTCGAGGGGCTTCGTGTAGGCCTCCGCCGCCATGATTCCAAGATGGCTTCTGTTCTCGTGTGCGCAGCGCCACCGTGCTCTGTCTCTCCACTCGGCTGGTTATTTGAGCATAGACTGATTTTTTGGTAAACATTCAATCAGGGCCCAGTGGCGTATCCTGAAAATTTGACCTGGTTTACTGCAACAATTATTATTTATTGTAGATTTACTAGATAGAATAGAAATAAAGCACCAATGCAGGTTTTCTATTAAAAATAAGACGGGAGTCCGATAACATCAAATTTCGATATTTTTTTATACAATTTCCCTGTTCACCGAAAATTGGACCTGGATTTCTCTTCAGCAGGGAAAATTTCCATTCTTCCGGCAACGCTGTTTCCCACTACCTCCTCGCGTACAATCGGAGATGGCACCCGGTGGTCAGAAGGGTGCGTTATGCAACGATCAGTGGCGACGTAAACCAGTCTTTAAGTTCTTTAAATAGTTTACTTAAATTCTGGTTTAAAAGCTTGCATAATACTTGTACATAATAAGCAATTTTCCACATATTAAACCTAAGTATATAAAAATAATAGATAGTTTACCGGCGATAAACGCGGTAACACAGAGGGTCAGAATCGTACGCATTTTTTATTGTATTTATTTAGTGGCTGGGATTGTAAAAGTGAATGTAACGTAAAACAGCTCTGCTTTGGATAAACTATAAAATGTTTTGCAATAACCACTTTTGACCTTTGTTTTAACAATTGTTTAAAGACAAAAATGCCAATCAGAGGTCATTTTAACGGATGTTTGCATTTAACACACAGGGCATCGCACTTCCGACATAAATCTAAAGAACGTTAGTCTGAATCTGAATTTTAACAGGTTGAAAAGTGGACATCGAAAAGTTCCTTAGTCCGAGAGGTCCTTTCGAAATATTTTTACTACCTTTAAACACCGTTCTCGCATGAATTGAGCGAAAAGGTTAATTCCATGGTTCTCATCCTGTCGGCTTCTCAGTTAGAGTGATCCCGTTTCCGTAGTGCCGTAGTGTTCTGTCGTCGTGTTACCTGAGAGAAAAAAAATCTATCAGAGACAACGATGATTGTCTAGTGCGTAGGTGCATACAAACATGGTAAAATGTTTTTCGAGCACTTGTAGCGCCGAAACAAGGTGTCAACTCGCAAAAAAATATCAAGAATAGTTATATAGCAATATGGTCCCTACGTTTTTATTACTAATCGTTAATCAAAATTTTGTAGCTAAGCTAAATGATATTTCTACAAGTGTGGCAGGGTTGCTACGCATTGCAAGATAAGCAGTTGTAAAACGAAGAACAAAGTTCATTTCCACTACCGTATTCGGTTCTTGTGATCCCATTCCTCAAAAGATTCAGTTCAGAAATTTTTGATTTTTGATTTGATTTAGTTTATTTTACTTAGCGTTTTGTGCCTCTTGGCTAATTTGCGAAGATGGGGATGAGTGATGAAATGATGAAATTGATGAATGGACATTCACAAACAACCAAGCCCGACCGGGATTCGAACCCGCGTTCAGAAATTTGTTCCTCTCGTCCTTATGATTCACAGTCTGGTACGAAGTTACGGTTTCTTTGAATTTAGGTTCCACATAGAGTCGTAGGTAATATATTTAATTTTCGCTTTTTTTTTATACTAAGTTTTAGAGGCTACAGCCGGATTGCGCACACTTTTCCGGTTTTATCAGTAATATCTGATAAGCCGTTGACAAGCTGTCACAATGTACAGGATTGCGCACAAAAAAATGAGGTGATGTTTTCAGATGTAAAATGTTCTCAAGCCGTTCTCACTTCTGTTGCGGTTGTTTGTGTGTGTGTGTGTCTGTGGACTTACACGTGTTTTTGTTGGAAGGGTAGCATTACACTGTAAAAAAAAATACACTTTCTGCACACTTTTGGAACACTTCCTAGAAACTACTTTTGATCACTTCTTGTACACATTAAATGTGCACAAGAAGTGTACAGGAAGTGCTTCAATAGTGTACAGGAAGTGCTAAAAAGTGTACAGGAAGTGTACAAAAAGTGCAAGAAGTGCTTCCAATATAAAGGTATCCCAAAAGTGTATAAGAAGTGTGCTGCAGAAACTACTTTTGATCACTTCTGGTACACTTTACACATTTGGAACACTTGTGAAAATACTTGAGCGACACTCTCAGAACACATTGAAAACACTTCTTGCACACATAAGATATATCGCAATTCAGTACTCATACTTAGTTTCTAGAATAAAAATACAGTTGACACATTTAACTTGACAATTGAAGGAAGAAAAAGCAACAACTTTCAACTGTGAACCTTAAATTTTGTGTCATGCGTGTTTGTTTTTCTGCAACGTCATCATCATCATTCTTCATTGGTTAGAGTTGGTGTAAGTGCCGTCCCGTAGGACTCTGCTTTTATTGGGTTTTCGCACGTACCTTCTACTTATATAGTCCAGAATCAAAAAGGTTGCTCATGACAGATTCACTTTTATTCACTGCAGTACATTTTCTTCTTTAATTTGTGTCTTAGATGTTCACATATTTTTCGAAGAGTGTTAAAGCACAATTTTTCACTATGATTACAATCAAACGTATCATTATTTGTTGTACAAAAACTTATGTTTCTTGTACACATTTTGACAGAACCATCTAGCGGCCGGTGTAGGAACAACCAGCCCCCCGAAGTTAACGATCTGTTTTGGTGTGCTTTAAAGATGAATAGTTCGATTTAAGAAAATCTATTAATTTCCTCGGAACATTCAACTTGCTCCTTCTTCAATTTTAATGAGATTTATCCAATTATCAAATTGGTACGTTAAACAAAAAAGTATTGATAGTTTCATGCTGCAATGCGATTTCCATGTGTTCCAGGAAAAAAAATAGTTATATTTTGTTATTGTTTAATGTTGCTTGCTTTCAAGTGTGTTACTGCTTTATATAATTAAATTGATTTATGTTCATAGGATATTCATTTGTCAAAAAAGTATAAAATAACAATCGATATGACCAACAACACAAAATGAAATCATGTGCTACAAAGGTGTACAAGAAGTGTACAGACTTACTTTAAACAAAAGTGTACAGAAAGCGTTGAAGAAGTGCACACAACTTTGAATGTGTCCCCAAAGTGTGCAACAAGTGTACAAAATTTCGTCATTTCGGGTCGCACACATCTAGAACACTTTAAGTACACTTTTGCAACACCTTCAGTACACATCTTGTGCATATTATATGCAAGAAAGTGTACCAAAAGTGTACAAGAAGTGTATTTTTTTTTACAGTGTAGATAGGCATAGAAGATGAACCTGATTGGTGGACTAGAATGTAATGGTCGGTGTATCTCCGTATTTATACCGAAGGTCACGAGCTTCGATTGACAGAAGTGTTTGTATCGGGTCTTGGTTGTGTTGTGATTGCCTTCTGACGCTGAAGAAGGCGGAATTCCAATTAAGTGTTACTGAAAAACCTAACCTAACCTAAGCCTTAAGAGATTTACTATTTTATTTCTAATTTCTCTCTCTCTTCTTGTCTAAAGAAAAAAACAGTTTTGCGCACAGACTTTAAAGCTATCTAAGTGGCAACGATCGATCAAAATCTGTGCGCAAAACAGGTCAGTGAGATTTGTGCGCAATTCTGGATCTAAAGTGTGCGCAATTCGGTTGCGGCGGTTTTAGAAGGAATAACAAAGCAAAAGTTGTAGTCGAGCTATACTGATTGATAACGAACGTAGGTTGACAAAATGATCATGATTATCGGAAAGGTTGGCGAAGAAGAAGTTATCGTCTGTTATTTTGTAGATCTTGGTCTTGTTGGCATTTACATTTTGATGTAGCAAGGAAGAATGTTGTTAGCAAGATTATAATAAATCTAGTAGAATTTTACGTAATGAACGTTAGCCTGACTGTTGATTCTGATTGATTAGTTACTCCATTGGAAGCACCACCCTCCTATAAACCAGGGTTATTAAAGGTCCAGGAGAACCCATAAATTCTATTGGCTTCCGCTGCAGCACCGGAACCTTTTTTCTCGCACAATTTAAATTCGGTCCAGGTTGCGTATTGTTTCATTGAAAAAAGGTTCCTGGACCGTATTTAAATTGATGAGGGAATAAAGGTTCCTGGACCGAATTTAAATTCTTCCGGAAAATAGTTTCCTGGACCGAATTAAAATTGAACCTGGAAAAAAGGTTCCTGGACCGAATTTAAATTCATCCGGAAAAAAGGTTCCTGGACCGAATTGAAATACTTTACAGATAAAAAGGTTCTTTACGGTCCAGAACCCATTTACGCTTCCTGATTTTCTCTCCTGGACCGGAATTGCATTTATTTAAAATTCATGGACCTTTAACAACTCTGCTATAAACACGTAATAAACCATACACAAATAATTATTTTTATCTATCTCGGGGCCTCGGGCGAGTGTCCGAGCTGTCACCCTCCTAGGGTCCGTCTCTGTGTGACCTCACCGGGAATCAAAACCGAGACACAGTCATGTGAAGGGGACAGTTTTAGCCACTGCACCATCGGGAAGATCCAAATTGACCCACATATGCGTACACACACTATCTTTGCCCTTGAGGGACGCGCGACGCAGAAAGACGACCAACGTTCGCTTCTGGCAGATCTCGACCGCGGACTGTGCGGTTCCACGAATAGCGTCCGTGCGCGCGGGCGGTTAAACCGGAAATAACCGCATTAGCGACATCTATCAAAACATCCGTCGCAGGTTGCTAGAGTTTGGGAATCGCCATGGCAACGCTTCCCCCTTTTTCTCCTCCCAGAAGAAGTGCGAGCCACGTTTTATTGATCGGCGCCTGGCTATTTTAACACTCGCCCGTCTGAAATGCGATTGCCTGCTTTTGTCGGTCGCAGCGTTGCCAACCACCCGACCAGAAAAAGTGCTGATTAAACTCTTAAATTGTGCTATATGCGACTAAATATTGTTACGATATATTATTATTATTTTAGGATAACTGTAGTTTTAAGTTTAATGTATGCATCTATTTTAGAGTTGTAAAGTTGCGTTACTTATTGAATTTCCCCAATAAATTAGTTGTAATGGTTTAACTAATTATATGGGTTCAATATAGTGCTTGAAAAAAAGATAAAGAAAATTCGAACACTAGTAACGACGGCCCGTTTGTTTTATTTTTGACCCCAACTTTCTACAGATTTCAGATTAAAAGAAGGTCATGGACCAGGGGGTGTCAGGAAAAACTTGTCCCTGGGTCGGCACACACCGTTTTGATTGAAACATGTCTGTCGGAGAAGTACAAATAAAAATCTGCGGATTTAAGATATATATTCCTTTTATCTGCCTCCGAAGAACGCGCGTTTGAAGATGATGCTAGATTTTACCATTATGCCAAACACAGGGTGCTAAGTGCTAGGTTTAGCACCATTATTCTAGGGTTGGCATCACTGGTTGGTCGGCAGCCCCTTTTTTTTTATCGGAATGGGAGGGAGGGTGCTCGAACAGCATCACCTGCCGCCTAATGATGTCGCTTATGACGTCCCCCCCTTTCCCCTCTCCATTGCTTTTTGCAACCATTTTTTCCCCATCTACGTCTGGCAACAATTTCACTTTCCACTTTCAACAAGTGGAAACCGTGATTGTGTACCGGCAAAAATGGCACGCACCTGTCTGCGTTCATATGTTCAGGAATTGACATTCGCAGTGAGCACGCGGCTCTTTTTCGGTGCCGATCTACAAACCTTATGGTGAGGGTCATTTCAGCGTGTTCGTCTTTGTCAACTGTCAATACCCCAGGGCGGGGCCTGGGGCATACAATATTCGCGGGACCTGTAACCAAATTTGTTGAGATGGCTGAAAAAGTCCGATATTTTTGTTCCTTAGTCTGAAGTACGGGTGTTCTATGCAATCACAGCATATACGTTATTGCAATTAATACACAAATAATTTATGCATATACAGGATGCGGCACAAATAACTGGCCCGTTTCCGATCAGTACGTTTGAAATAATAATGAAACATGTACTACTGTTTACAATAGATGTTGAAAGTGGTCACCATTAACCTGAAGGCACATTTGCGTACGGGATATGTTTCGCATGACAGCTTGCAGTTCCGCATGTACATTTTGTGTACTAATCGGAACGGGGCTAGTTCAAGGTCAAAACCAAGAATTATGGAATGCTAATTAAAGTTTCTAAGTTTTATCATAATTTCCGAGGTGCCACTAGTATAGTTCATTATATTTAATTACAAAACTGGGTGTGTTCAATATCAAACTATTATTTTTCTATCAAAGTAACAATTTTTAATCATATCTAACTTTCTCTATCATAATTAATTTTTTTTACTTTTCTTAGAATTTTGGCTGTGTAGTGTATATTTACATATAAAAATAATATTTTCACTTCGTGATTTTATTCTATAATTAAATTAATAGTATATATTAACTGCTTTTGATTGAAAACTAATTTTGTGCTGTGCTTTCTTTCGAACATGACTTCAGTAATTTTGGATATTTTTAAATATGTCGAGACAATTTAGTGAGGAAATCTCATATGAGTTTCTTAATTGGAAGCACCAGCGTTTTGTTAAGTCGTAACAAACCGTACGCACACAATTCTTTTCCTTTGGCGTAAGGTCCCTTGAAGCACGGGACCTCGGACTTGCCCCTCCCCAGTGCCGGCTCTGCCCAGGGCCATAGCTGGAATGACTCCTTGGACATGCTCTTCAGGGGTTTATCTAGAATTTTCCATCTGGGGGATGTAAGTTTGTATTTAGTGGACTGTAAGAGTATATATTTAGAGCCAAAATGACAAAAATGTAAGCCTTCCTGAAAACAATTATGGGGTGCATGGACATCCGCTATGGGGACTAGTACGGAGTACGCCGGAAAGTTAATGGTAATCCGCAGCAATAAAAAATAATAATAAAAAAAACATTTTATTGAAACACCTTGTATTTTACGAATGCTGATTACTTAATTCGTCATTGTAAATATGAACCGACTTATAAATAGTACCCATTACAACTATCCTTTTAGAAGATACTCCGAATTGGTGTCGTTACATTACATTGCGACGAAAAATTACACACTTTAGAACTGTTCATTGTCATATCATTTTATTATTGTTGTTCCTATTGTTATTTTGTTATCCTTTAACCTTAACATTTCGCCGGCTAATTACTATTTTGTCGTATGTCCATGTGCACCGAATTTGCAGGAGAGCTGATTGAAGTTCGTCTTATGTGGCTTGACAGCCAGATACGTCACTTTGGAACGTGATGCATTAACCTGTAAGGAACACAATAACGTCGTCAACTCATCTCTGGCGAGATACGACAAAACAGTATTCAGCGGTGATTTGTTTTCCCTGTAAATTGTTTAAGATATCTTAGGCATAAGCTGCATATATATGCACAGTGTTACACAGTTTTTTCCTACCACTCACGGTAGCGATTTCTAGATATGTGCTTGCACCGTTGCCGGTACAATCACGGGCCCGTCTGGGCTGCAACGACACCACCGACTTTCAACGGTGTCGTCACAACCCAGAAATGTCCGCGACCGTACGGCCAATATGAAAACGTATGCACCTACTTACGAGAGATAGCGAGAGTTGAATTAATGTTGCTGTTGTCTTTTGTTTCAGGCGGGAGTTTCCATCCGCAACCCAGCACCGCCATGCTGGGGAGCTCGCTCCCTCCGTCGCCTGGTTCGTTCCGCTCAACAGCCACCACGCTAAGGCCTCCCTGGCCTTCTGCTGCGCATGCGCCCGAAGGTAAGCAAGCTCACTTATTATCACTAAAAAAAAGTGTAAGATATGCACATACTATATACTCTATGTGATCAAAAGTATCCGGACACACCGCGAAACGTGTGTTTATCATAGAGGGCGATACAGTACTGCCATCTACCGCGTGGAACACATAGTCAGTGAACTCAGTAGTCTACAGACAGTGTGAGACAGCAGTATGGGATGGTCTGAGGAACTCATGGACTTTCAACATGGTAAGGTGGTTGGGTATCACTTGTGTAAGAAGTCTGTCCGTGAGATTTCCACTCTCCTAAACATCGCTCTGTCCACTGTTTCCGATGTTATAGTGAAGGGATGTGTACAACCCAAAAGGGTGCAGGCCAACCTCCCATGTTGACCTACAGAGACCATCGAGTGTTGAAGATTGTCGTACAGCATTATCGTCAATCATCCATCGCCACCATCACACGGAAATTCCGAACTGCATCAGGATCTACTCCAAGCACCATTACTGTTTGGCGCAAGGTGCGGCAACTTGGTTTCCATGGCCGAGCAGCTGCCCATAAGTCAAACATCACACAGACAAATGCCAAACGTCGCCTCATGTGGTGCAAGGAGCATCGAAACTGAACCATAGAACAGTGAAAAACCGTTGTGTGGAGTGATGAATCACAGTACACAATGTGGTGATCCGATGGTACGTGTGGGTGTGGCGAATGCCTGGTGAACGACATCTACCAGCCTGTATAATGCCGACAGTGAAATTCGGAGGTGACAGTGTCGTCATGTTTCTCCTGGAGGGGGCTTGGCCCCCTTGTTGCTTTACATGGCAATGTCACGGCACAAGCTTACGTTGACATTTTAACAGTTTTCATGCTGCCTACCGTTGAAGACCAGTTCGGGGATGACGATTGTGTCTTTCAACACGGCCGTGCACCCGTCCATATTGCAGGGTTTGTGGGGGAGTGGTTTGACGACAACAACGTCCCACTAATGGACTGGCCTGCGCAGAGTCCTAATTTGAATCCCATAGAACATCTCTGGGATGTTTTGGAATGCCGACTTCGTGCTAGACCACACCGATCCACATCAATACCTCTTCTCATTTTGGCGCTCTGCGAGGAATGGGCTGCCATTCCTCAGGAAACCTTCCGGCACCTGATTGAAAGTATGCCTGTGAGAGTGAACACTGTCATCAAGGCTCAGGGTGAGCCAAAACTGTATTGACTGCCAGTGTTCCAGATTGAGGGTTGCCCAAACTTGTACTTTATTTTCAGGTGGGTGTCCGTATACTTCTGATCACATAGAGTATATTCAGTTATTTTAATCAAAATATGGAATTTAATATGGACGTACATTGTCAAAAATGGCAATTTTCATTTAACAAGCGGCTCAGGTAGCTGAATAAAATACCAAGTGTTTCATAAATAATTGAGGGGTTACACAAAATTATTGCAAGTAAACTTCGTTAATGAAACCAGTCCAGAACGAACGAGGAATTCAAACAGATTTATTTAACACCTACAAATTGTCAATGTATGCACCACGGGTGACACGGCACGCATCAACACAATAGGAACGCAAACGGTTTTTGTCGCCGCAACCGAATTCGGCACAGATCGAACGTTGCCACTTTGATAGCTTTAAAGTCTGTGCGCAAAACTGTTTTTTTAGACAAGAAGAGAGGAGAAATTAGAAATAAAATAGTAAATCTCGTAAGGATTAAATAAAAAAATATATAATTTGACCAGTAAATGTAGCAAGTCAAGATACATTTCATACCAATTTACATAATACAGTAAGTCACTTTTAATGTTTTCAAGATACAATTTTCATAGCAATTTACTCAAACTCAAAAGTTAGGGTAATGACTGCACAACACACACTTCTGTCAATCGAAGCTCGTGACCTTCGGTATAAATACGGAGATACACCGACCATTACATTCTAGTCCACCAATCAGGTTCATCCTCTATGCCTATCTAATGCTACCCTTCCAGCAAAAACACGTGTAAGTACACACACACACACACAAACAAACACAACAGAAGTGAGAACGGCTTGAGAACATTTTACATCTGACAACATCGCCTCATTTTTTTGTGCGCAATCCTGTACATTGTGACAGTTTGTCAACGGCTTATCAGATACCACTGATAAACCGGAAAAGTGTGCGCAATCCGGCTGTAGCCGTTTTTGTGCGTGCATGTTTCGTTAAGCTGAAAGTTCATATCCCTGCCGCTAGGCGACGCTCAAATCACCCACATCACTCACAGTCTTTTTGTAGAATGTTTTGGTCCTCAAGATCACGGGACCTTACACCGTGTGACTTCTTTTTGTGTGGTTTCTGCAAGGACAGGGTGCCACCGATGCCGAGTGATATTGCAGCCTTAAGGGAGGGTTTCATCGCATCGATAGACAGACACTAGAGACAGGTCAATGTTGATGCGAGTGTTGCAAGAAGTAGACTATCGTGTGCATGCAATACATACTGTATATTGTATTGTTTTAACTTGTCACAAGTTTCTTGTATCTGTATTGGCTAGAGAAAGAACCTGAAACATCAGGGGGCTGAGTCATCGTCGTAACCTAAAACGACTAAACATACATAAACACATACACATTAGTGCTGTTAAAACTAGGTCTTGGAAAAACTGAAAATTGTTATTTTGAAAAAGTAACATTTCGTAAACTGTGTTCCCGCTTCCCGGATTCGATGTTCGGAACGATTTTTCATTGTCGATTTTAAAACCACTGTTTGGTTTCAGTTTTCAAGAAAAGCGAAAATCGGAAGTGTCAAATAACGTCAGCAACGTTAGCATGTCATTCTGGCATGCATTTAAAACAGACGCGCCGAACTTGAAACTCAAACCCATTGCCGAACTGTCCAACACACTTGTCAGCTATTCTAGTTTTTTTTTTGTTTGTTTTGTTTCGCACTGTTGCACAGGTACTATGGCAATTTCATCAGAAACAAACATACGCCCTGTCTCGGGAATCTGTGGAGCAAGACCGCGCGTAACGGTAGAGAAGGTAGCTGCAGCCGCGTTTTCCCCTCTTACGCGTTCATTGGTCGAACCCTCTCGAGTCACAACCTGCGCAGAGGACTTGCTTTCGTTCGGCTGCTCCAAAGATTCCAGGGACAGAGTGTAGACATGTTTTTCCTTATCTTAAGGCGAGAAGAGCATGCAGCAACTTTGAGAATCGTTCAACAGATGGTGCTATTGTCGTTTCAGGATACGGCAGGTATGGCGTCGGGAGCAACCTCTACTCGTTGTTCCCCGCCGTTCCGAGTGCGACCGAGGCGAGCGCCATCTACTCGCAGGCGTCCAGCGCGTCTCGGTTTGGACAGACGACCACCACGTACCATAGCTTCATCGGCTCGCAGAAAGGTGGGTAGTATTGTTTTTTAAGTCTTATAATTTCGAGCACAAAAGGTAATGTAAATATGGGACTTTTGTTTGCGAGAAATGCATTGCAGGTTTCATTATTGGAGTGGAGATCATATGTTTATGACGCCATAATCTGTTATCCAGGCCTGTTTTTTTTATATGTACCTAAATGAACTGAAACAAGTTTTTAACTTTTGTAAACACGATGGTGCTGGTTTTCTTGGTCTTAAAAATAAAGTTTTTTTTACTTTATTTTGGATTTTTGTCATATATTGGATTTTTTCATTTTATCATTTCATCTTAGATTGTAAAATCATACTGTGCCGTCAATGCAGATGCATTTGTTTCCCTTTTTCACCTTTTCTTACAAGTACGTTTGTTTGTATTGATTAAGTTCATTTTATGCACAGAAAGGCTAATCGGGACACAACCTACAGTTTAAAGTTGGATCCGAACCACTGTGTGCTTCTACCGGGTATCGAACACGCAACCCCTTAATTAAAAGGCGAAATGAAGGAGGGTAATGGGAATTTACCAAGATTACCATGGGGAAAAAGCATGAGAGTGAACGATGAATTTTCTTTTTTCTGCCAAGGAATATTAATTCAATTTCTGTGTCAAATTTTTTTAGGGTGAACAATATTTTATAAAGATACACTTTGTGATGCAACAGCATTGTTTTTACGTTAGGTCCTATTTTCGTAATTTTTAGGACATACATGTACATGCAGGACTATTCAACAGAAATGCCAGGCTTTCAGTCTTATTTTGGTGATGTATAATGTGCGACTGTTAGCAAGAAAACCTCAGGGTTTTGTTTCATGCTGCTGGGCATCCGCTAACTTAAGCAGTTTGACCCGCTTTTCAATGAGAGAAGCGAAAATGGACCACATCAGAAAAGCATTTCAATATGGAGATGTCTACAGACAGAGTAACATAGTGTTGTATTTCATTTGCTTGTTATTTTGATATAATTTTTCTTACACGCCTATATTTCTACGTACGGCGTTAAAATCTCGACATTCTTTTTGAACATCCCTATATATTGGACGATTTCCTGTCACCCCATCACAGCAAAAGCTCCATTCGGACAGTCATCCAGATTGAGACATGATAATCGGAGAATAAACTTATAGACAGTGATTTATTCACAGATCCGTAACATCATCATACTCTTCGTTACACCGCATTAAAAAATTCTCGCATCGGGAAATTTATGGTGAATCTGACATCCTTTGCACCTTTCTAGAAATCATCTCACCCACTCTCCAGGTGGAAAATTTCCGGTGGAGGCACATAGTAGCTCGGATCCCACTTTAAAAACTGTAGATCCAGTCCCGATTAGCGTGCATAAAGTGAACTTGAACAAAACTTAAGACAGGACATATTTCAAACCTCACTCGTGCAACAAGACTTGGTGAATGCCTAATTGCAGGGGCGCCAACTTTTGGAGAAAAAAAAAGTTCACATAAAACATCATAAATCCTTCCTTCCATGATAAAAGTATGTTATTTCTTAATACAACAAGGAATCCACCACGAATCACGATAACCAATATAATAACAAAAACCTAGGACAATTGCGATGAAGCCAAAATCACGGACAATTTCGATGATTTTGACGGTGAAGGTAATTTTACAAAGTAATGGTAGGACAATTGCGACGATCAAGATGACTAACCAACAGGTGCACCTAACCTAGCCTAAAAGTGGTGGTAATGAAAGTACGCTTACAAGCTACCTTGCCAGACAAGCCTGGTGAAAGTGCGAGAGGATTCAGTGTTCTATTCGAAAATATCAATATTTCACATAATTCTCTTGTAGTAAGAGGTATTGATTTTATTGATCTGTGAGTGATGACATGTTAAAATTGAAGAATAGACACTCACAACCATCCATACTCAAGTCGGGAATCGAAACGGGACTCCTAACGAAGCGCGATGTGCTAACCACTCCGCGTAAGAGGTATTGCACGGGGTGTTAAGTCATCCTTCAATCTGATAGAAGATTTAAAAGGCCATCGCAATTGTCCACCCGCCCTTTCACTTCTGTGTTCATCGCAATTGTCCGCAATCGCAATTGTCCGGCTACCAATAAACACGACGAATTATTCTCGATCGAAATTATCCGATATGCCATCTGGTGAGATTTTCGGGAACTACTGTTTGTATTATAATACGTTTATCTGTGGTAGAATCACTGTGCTATCTGGAAGGCGTTCAATTCAAAGCATGGGGAATGTGCGAAAGAGTAACGTCCTGTTCAGTTTTTTGCTTTGAATCGTTTTATGGGTCAGAAAAAGGGTTTTCATGTGTTTCCAGCCGGTGAAATCAACAAAATGAAATTGTAAATAAATCAGGGGAAACAGAATTGATTGACAAATGACTGGCATGGGGATGACACTAAAATGCGGCAAGAAAAGTACAAAGAATGCACGAGTCAGCTCACTTTATTTTTCGATAGAAGATTATATATTACCGTGCAATTAAAGTTTGAAATTGTAATTTCTAAATAAATCCTCCCCCCCCCTGAAAGTCATGAAGCTTCTTGGTCAATGCATCCATCTAAACAATGTATTATGAATAAAATTTAGAACAAGTGGAACTCGATTAAGTGCGATGAATTAATGCTTCGTTCACAGCACAGCGTCACCTTCGTTATACAGTTCTTGGCATTCACACCGTATTCACAATATTTAAAAATTTAGCGTAAGTTCAAAGTTTCTTCCATAACAGTCATAGCCACACGCTACCTACTACTAACTGAACGCAAATAAAGGATGTATCCTACATACATCTGCCATATTGGAAGCGACACCAGCGCTCAGGTGGTAATTTTAATCGCGAATTGGATGGGCTGAGGCCCCACGAACCCATATAAGTTGGCGCCACTGTCTAATAGCCGTCCATTTTCCAGGATGTCTTGTGCGCCAGTCCCGTAGCCCAGTGTATAAAGTGCACTTTGTAGCTGCAGTTGCACGCTGCGTCGTTAACTGTCCCCCATTGTATTCACCTCGTGTTCACTGCATGCAGCGAATGGTGATTTCCTTTGTAAAACGATATCGTCGTTCGCCATCTTGGACCCGACGCAGCACGTTTCTCGAATACCAAAGAAAACGGCCGACCCAAGCGACTCGCGAGCATTGTGGTTGTGGCTTTCCAGACAAAAGCTTCCTCAAGGTGAAACTTCGCATGTCGAGGATGTTTAATGGCTGCCGAGCGCAGGTCGAACGAATGTTCGTTGTTTACATTTCCCGAAGAAAATTACAATGCTGTTATGATGTTCACATCTACCCCTCCTCCATGTAGCGTTAGGTTACTTCTACATGATAATTCAGCTAAACTGGACAGGTGCATTTCCTTTCGTGGATGGACCTGCCAAGCACGATGACTTCCCAACTCATGGACTATGGAAACTCCAGTGAAAACAGTGCCATTCAGGAACTGGTCTATACTCAGTGGCGTGCCTACGGGGGGGAATTGGCGAAGCGTGACATTTGTACGTAGTCATCGCAAGACTTGCCAAACGTCAGGGTCAATCTTTCAACCCGGGAAGGGGAAGGGGAAGGGGGAGGGAGCATTCATTCCTACATTGATAATGATGATAACAGTGTTCGTACATGACGTGTGAAGTAGAGATGGCTAAATCTATTCCTAAAAAAAAAATATAATAATAATAATAAAAACAAGGAAAAATTGTTAAACTTCTCTCTCCGAAATTCGGATTGCTTCCGAAATCCGGGTAGTAGAATTTTTGAATCGAGATTTTTAGATTTTCCGGAATCCTGATATTTTTGGCCATCCCTGGTGTGAAGATATGTTAGGGAAAAGGTTCTGTTTGAGTAAGTATGTCGATCACCTCGAGAACAAACATCTTGATCAATCTTGTCATTTGTAAGCATAGTAAATACAAAACAGCAGGAAGTACTTCGTGTTTTGCAAACCAAGAACATCCCCAAAAAAAATCAATATTTGAACCGCAGGATCCAAAAAAATTAAAAGAAGAAATACTATGAAGAAAATAGAATGGAACCAGAACTGCTTTTTTTTTTTCAGTTCTTTCTAGCACTAAGCGTGGGGAAATTTATGCTTTTGCTTACTTATGTTTTTTTCTATGCACCATTACTTTCATCATGTATTCTGTGTAAGTTACGTTGCGATGCTCTTCAATATGTTTTTTATGTCTTAAAAACAAGAGCGTTGCATGCTTTGCAGTGCTGGACATTCTGAGAAGTTTCATCTTGACGTCACAGAAACTGCCGTGTTTGTAAACAAGGAGGCTGAAAGAAAAGGTCTCTCATGACCAGACCTTCAAAAGCGGAGGAAAAGCGGTCGAAGGACCTTGGATTCGCAGACCTGCTGCGATGAGCTGGCCCGCCTGACACCATTGCACTCAAAGGAAACGCATCGGGACGGTTGGGCACGGGGGAAGGGGGTGTAGAACTGGGCTCTCCTTTCGATGATCTAAACTTAGCGAATCTCTTGCGTATTTCTAGCTGTTTAATGGTGTTACTTGCCTAATTTCGCTCAAATATGCGAATATTCTGATTTATTTTTCTTCTTTCCTAAAATATTTAAAAAGCAATATTTTTATTATTTTGCTTTGTCATCGCCGCATCTCCGGATGACCGGACGCCTCACCTATGGGGGTGTGTGTATGTTACGCCCTCCCTTGCCCGGGAAAACAAATGCTACCACTACCTAGATAGAGGCGGCAAAATCTCCCTCGGACAAGCGAAATAGCGTTACGGTCCAGGTTAAGTTCGTGTGTAGGAACCGGTGACCAACAGTGCATAGTAATAAGCCATATCGAATAAAAACAAAGACATATGTACTTTCAAATTACCACCTCTTTACCTGTAGCCGGGAAGCGGCTAGCTGCATACCTGAAAATCACGGGTAGCGACATGCATACGAAAATGATATAGCCCAAAATTAACATGAAAATAAAAAGTATATTCTATTCATAACCAACAAAAATGGAATTATTACAGGTCCCCACACTTGCACTCTCACATTCTCTCTCAGATTCAATCCTCATGGGGTCATCGACACAAGAAATTATACATGACGTGTACAGGTTTTATGACGACAAGCCCTAATTATTGCATTCTCAATTAATTTTATCTTACTTTTTGTCTAATCAGGTCATTTGTGATTTTGCTCCAGTGCTACTTAAATCCTAGCCAGCCCTTACTTAAGTTCACCTTTTGTTTTTAAAAAAGAAACTAGTCGGCGCGGTGACAATACATTACTTGACCAGTATAAACAAAGGCGCCTCAACGGCAATTACATTCACGTGGGCGGACGTTTTCCTTTTACAGGACCTCACGTGGTTCCAAACATAACAAGTAACCTCCGTTGAGTGGCGCAAACATATACTCTCTAGCAGGCGGGACTTAAACACTTCGCCGCGACGAGCAATTCATATTACCAGGCAAATACTTTAACAAATAATCACATATGCGACCTGACATAGCTAGCAGCGACACAGCGCTGACACATAAAAATGAACAAACCTCAAGTAGAATATGCAATTAAGCGGGCGGCGCTTTACTCTAATAGTACGCACTTTAAACAAATACAAAGGAGCACAAACAACAATGAATTTAAGATCATAAAAAAATATCACAAGGAATAAGAAAAATTGACCTGAGACGAATAGATTACAAATGACAAGCGCGACGGGAGTTTGGTATAAAGTTCGAGTTGAATGGGCGTTTTCAAAATGTCGACGAATTTCAAGGGCGTTCTCTAAATCAATCGGGCCGTCACGTGTTAAGGTTCACACAGATGAATACTTTACCATCTCTCAGCTTCCGGGGTGCATCCTGGCGTCTTTATGGGCGATTGAAAACGCATAGTATCCACGCGAAAGGTTTCCTTGGTCACGACGGTGAAGATGCGAAAAGGGTTCAAACACCTAGTTCCCCGGCTCCTCTTCCTCTCGGGATCGGTGGATCTCCGTGGTATGGCGTGGTTCGGACGTCGCATCTGAGCGGTCGTTGTAGGCGTCGTCGGCGTCGTCGGGGCGTCAACATCTCTCTCTACATCTCTCTGTCGCGGCTGGTAGGCGTCGTCGGCGTCGTCGGGGCGTCAACATCTCTCTCTACGTCTCTATGTCGCGGCTGGTAGGCGTCGTCGGCGTGGCTCGTCGTCCCTCTCTCTCCGTGGCTGGTAGGCATCGTCGGCGTGGCTCATCTTTCTCTCTCTCTCTCTCCGTGGCGGGTAGGCATCATCGGCGTGGCTCATCTTTCTCTCTCTCTCTCTCTCCGTGGCGGGTAGGCATCATCGGCGTAGTCTCGTCTGACATCGGGCGAATCGACGTAACGCCCTCATCTCTCTTCTTCCTCTAGCCCGCCATAGTTTCCGGTGTTCCTCGTTTCTCAAAAAATATAAATGGCGTAAGGTAATCACGGAAACACTGTTTCGCTTCAACTTCCCCCAGCGGTTGAGGTAGGCGCACTCGTGTAGACTTACTGCCTATCACACACACTGGTGTTCGCACAACACAACAAAGTCCACTGTACACGAAAGGTAGCACGAAGGTGCTCTCGTTCCAAGAATCGCGGCAAAACTGTATATGGAGAGGTAGCACGGAGCTGCTCTCGCTACAAGGATCGCGGTAAGACTGTGTATCGAAAAACCATGTCCTTCGTTTTATTTGGATTTTGAAAAAGGACGCTAGGCGCACGTTGGAGTGACGCTTCCGGAGAGGTTATTCCACCACGCTCTATTGTCTCCAAACTAGGACGGACCGTGTCCGAAGTTTACTTGTGCGGATTAAGCTTCCGCCTGGCTGTCGCCCATAGCTCAATTGCAATCGCTGTCCACAAACTGATCAATTAGAACCGATTTGATCTGGCGTCCGTAATTGTCGCTTGATCGTGACGAAACTCCACACATCCGTCCTTGCACACATGCCGCTGCGCTGGTATAAGTTTCACATGAATCTGACCGTTGGAAACCGAGATATTTAAATGTTTGTCATTACGGTCGAATTTCCTAAGCTTTAGACGCATAGCGTGACCCTTCAGGTGCTCACCCTTAACACACGCCAACGTCTCGTTCCTCCCGTCGGCTTGGCAAAAATCAAATATGTAATCTTACAAATTAAAACACTCAACACTTTGAATCAACACGTCTTTTTACCGCTACATACATGAATACTAATGATAATAATAATAATGACGGTAAATCTGACTGTCACAGGTGGTTGCTGGGGATCATAACCTCCCCCCTTTGGCGTAGTATTCCTAACGAAAAGAACGTCAAAGGCAGTAAAAGATGGCAAAATAGGGACTAACTGCTAAAAAAAAGTATACCCAACCCCCTCCTGGGCACGCAAGTGTCTATACTAGTTGGATATTTCAGTAAAATGTCTTCCCAACTCAGGACGTCCTACTAATTCCCTCGAGGGAGGATGAATTGGCGTCTGAAACAGTTAACATTACACACACCTGTGTAACTGCTAACCTAACCGACAAGCAAAAGATCTGCAGTATACTCAAAATATATTGGAGGCAGGGTTGTTAAAGGTCCAGGAATTTTAAATAAATTTAATTCCGGTCCAGGAGAGATAATCAGTAAGCGTAAATGGGTTCTGGACCGTAAAGAACCTTTTTATGTATAAAGTATTTCAATTCGATCCAGGAACCTTTTTTCAAGATGAATTAAATACGGTCCAGGAATCTATTTACCGGGTCAATTTAAATCCGGTCCAAGAACCTATTTTCCGGATCAATTTAAATACGGTCCAGGAATCTCTTTTTTCAATGAAACAATATGCACCTTGGACCGAATTTAAATTGTGCGAGAAAAAAGGTTCCGGTCCTGCAGCGGAACCCAATAGAACCCATTAAAATGTATGGGTTCCTGGATATTTAACAACCCTGATTAGAGAAAAGAGGAAGCTCCCCGTAAAGGACAGTACTTTTTTTTTCTTCAAATGGATATATATGTACGCAGTATTCCAGGGTAACGTGCAGTAACTATAGGAACCTCTCAAACACCGGTCCTTACCTCTCCCCTCCTCAGGCAGCTGTTCCTGAGTTGGAAACATTGCACGTGAAAATATCAGTTCCTGAATTGGGACGTCCTTAGTTGAGACATCGCCGCCAAACTCTGGCTAAACGGCCATAATTAGCATTAAAGTTAATTTGTCTGCCCGGAGTGGTCAACGAATCCAGGGTCCCCAGTTTCGAACTCTGACTATACTCCGCCCCAGCTAACTGTTGAGCAGGCGAACGAAAGCAAGTCTCTGCGCAAGTAGTGACGCGAGACGGCTCTACCAATGAACACGTCAGAGGAACGGAATTGCGTGGAGTGGGGGAAAGCGACTGCAGTTACCAGCCTTCACATCAGCGTCTACCGATTCTCTCTGGCCAATAGATTTCCCTCGCTTCTCTGACGCTATGCTCGGCCTTGCTCCACAGTTAGCTGGGACAAGGTATAGGCATGAGTGGTCCTACTCCTACCATCCATGCCATCCGTTCAGTACCAATCCCTCGCGATTGATCCAAAAGATAAGATAGAAATCGAAAATAACCGACATAAAATAGGTTAGTTTTGTTTGTACTCCTAGTTGACAATATATAACCTATGTGCATCTCTGACAGGGAGTTCGTTGAGTGGTCGAGTCAAAGTCTCTTCATTCGGGTTCGAGTCCTATACTGGTCATAGAAGTTCTCTTACGATTTTCCCTTCATTTGTTTCGTCCCGAGTTTTTGTTTAAAGTCCACAGTATGCACAGATAGGTTAATTAGAAGTGAACCTACAGTGTGAGCCTTCATCGGATATTCCTGGCAAGGATGTATTTAGTATTAATTAATTTGAATATTTTATTTAATACTATTTTAATTAATTTAATATAATTGTAATTATTTTGGTTTAAACATTATTATTATATTATATTATTATTTTGAGACACTTGGTTCGGACCCCCTACGAAACATATTTCTAGATACGTGCCTGATCCCTGGGTACAAGGCACGACATTACCACTACGCAATCCGGGAGGCTCTGAGTTTCGTCCTGTTCGGGCCGCGTTAGCCTAACGAGGCCAACGACATAAATTCAAAAAATGGTTTCTTTCTGTGAACCAACAACGTTTTGTTCAGGCTTTTGTATTAATCATAGTCGCTTGGTTGAACTTTTGTCTTAACCAATGCGTTTGATTGGACGTGTTAATCAAGAGCGTTTAATGAACTTTTGTCTTAACCAATGCTTTTGATTGGACGTGTTAATCAAAAGCTTTTAATTGAACTTTTGTCTTAACCAATGCGTTTAATTGGACGTGTTACTCAAAAGCGTTTAATTGAACTTTTGTCTTAACCAATGCGTTTGATTGGACGCGTTAATGAAAAGCGTTTAATTGAACTTTTGTCTTAACCAATGCGTTTGATTGGACGTGTTAATCAAAAGCGTTTAATTGAACTTTTGTCTTAACCAATGCGTTTGATTGGACGTGTTAATCAAGAGCATTTAATGAACTTTTGTCTTAAGCAATGCTTTTGATTGGACGTGTTAATCAAAAGCTTTTAATTGAACTTTTGTCTTAACCAATGCGTTTAATTGGACGTGTTAATCAAAAGCGTTTAATTGAACTTTTGTCTTAACCAATGCGTTTGATTAAACGCGTTAATGAAAAGCGTTTAATTGAACTTTTGTCTTAACCAATGCGTTTGATTGGACGTGTTAATCAAAAGCGTTTAATTGAACTTTTGTCTTAACCAATGCGTTAGATTGGACGTGTTAATCAAGAGCGTTTAATTAAACTTTTGTGTTAACCAAAAGAGTTTCCTTGAGGTTCTGTATTTATTCCAAAGAGTTTGTTGGAAATTCTGAACTAAATAAAAGTAGTTCGTGCTTATGTTTTTACCAAAAACGTTTGTGTGACTCTTTGAATTAAACAAAAACAATTGTTTGAGTTTTTTTGTATCACAAAGGAAGAGTCTTTGTAGCTTTTCCTAAATTTGGTCATTTTGACTAAATAAACGATTCGATAAATAAACCTGACTGATGTTGTCATTATTACTAAAGTAATTTGGATCAAGTGAACAATCATTAGTTTGTCACATCTTGCAACAAGTGTTTGATCCCTATGATTGATTTAATTGATTTGGTGTTTTAAGTCCACTTTATGCACAGGAAGGCTAATCGGGACTGGACCTACAGTTTAACCGAACCACTAGTGCCTCCACCGGGAATCGAACCCGGGACCCCTTTATTATAAGGCGACGAGGTTGTTTGAAATATTTTTTTCTGTTTACAAATACACTTGAATCTTGTTCTATTGTCACCTTTGCGATTTTAATGTAATGTTTATTTGGGAAAGTCTCGGCATTTGTTTTTCTTTTCAAATTTTTATTGCTAACATGGTATTTTCTCTTTGTTTACAGATTCATTGTTTTCCACGGGATACACGTTCAGCGGCACGGTACCATCTCACTACAATTCTGCTCCAGGAACGATTTTGGGTCCGGGACTCGAACCGGGAACCCTGGACCGCGGGATCAGCCAGCTGGAGATCATGGCGAAAGGATTCAGCGTGATCCGGGACGCCGAGAAGAAGGCGGAGGCCAAGGCCCCCGTCAAGGTCGAGCCTCCCGAGAAACGCCCGAGGGGGGAGGGGAAGGAGAAGCCCCCCTGCGCCCAGAAGGAGCGAGAGTGCCTTGCGAACGGTCGCCAGGAGGACCTGTGGGGCGGCCACCACGACGCCGAGCGACGGAGGGGCGGCAAGAAGCGTTGGGAGGGTGGTGACCACCACCACCACCACCATCCGGAGGTCGCCGTCAAGGTCGAGGGGCGGTCGAGCTGCGCCTGCAGGACGACCACGGTCCCCACGACCACCACCACCACGACGCTGGTGCCGTCTGCGGTCATGTCCACCAGTAAGTATCCATCTTGCCACAAACTGTTGGCACAATATTACCTTTGCAAGTTTCAAAATCCACATTTTCTTCCAAATGTTTTCCTTGCTTTAAAGAAATCGCATAGACGAGAAGGTCTAAATATGGGCGAAGGTTTAAATATGGGTTTTGGATTTATCAGCGCTCCCGGCTTCTGCAGCCTGCAGAGGCTATGGGAACTGGTTATCTGTCAAGGGCAAAGGTTGCGGCGCCAATTTACAAGAGAAAGTGGTGGTTAGTTTCGGCCTTGGATGCTGTTATAGAATTGCAACCTCCGAAAACTTTTTTCCAGGTATGTTATAACTCAGCGTTTTCTGAATTCTCATCTGCTTTGTATAGGTTATGATATTAGCGGTACATAAAACAAATGTGGGCTTTTATAATGCCATGATTTGTTTGTGAAATATGTACCACAGAGAGCGAAAATAAATTGAAGAAGAAAAATAGCGCGATGGTCTAAATATGGGCTATGACATGAGGTCTAATGCTGAGATCACATTTTCAACGAATAGTAGGATGTTTTTCTTAATTTCGATTTTTCCCATTCCGCGTGATTTTCAAAATAATAGATTATTCATAAATATGAATTTTATAATGTTTTAGCGATAAATGACTGTTTTTTAAAATTTTAATTCTTTTTGTGATATTGCCACTAGTAGCCCATATTTAGACCACAATTTTGAAATACATCATTTTACCATATTTTGGAAATTGCTTTTTTTTAAAAAAATGTAGACCTTCTATAATTTAGCATGCTATTACATTTAAGTATATATTTCATAGATATGCATTTTAAAGGCAGGTACTTGATATATTAAAATTTTGGCGTTCAATTCAATATGGCGGACCTCAGGTTGGTACACACAACTATGGTTCCCTCTGGGTCTAACCTGTTTCTATCATGACCAATTGTACTCTGTATAACTCCTTTACATTTTTCAGGGGGCTGTTAAGGGACTTTTGACTCACCCTGTATATATGATTGATTTATTTTACTTCACATTTTTGCCACTTCCGGCTAATCGCGAAGATAAGGATGAATGGTGTTAAGATAAAAATTATGATGGGACTAGTAATATTGAGTGTGATATCTTCAAATATCCCTGAAAATGTGGTACTTTTCATCAAATTTCCCTGCAAGAAGAGAAACTACCCTTCGTGTGACACCACCGATAAGTGCATCATGTCATCACGTTGCAATAGTAGCTGAAATCTAGTCCTGGATCTAACAGCGTCGAGAGGTCAACTCACAATCCCCTGATCGAAGGCTCCGTGTCCGAGTCCCGGTATAGGCACGGATGTGTGATTGATTTTTTTGTTTTCTTTTATCTCGTTTCTGTCACTTTTAACCTATTCGCGAACGCGAGGTGGGTAAATTGTGACAAGGCGAAGTGGATGAAGGGACAATCACAAAAATGTATTGGCAAAACACAACACATGACCTACAGAGGATTGTACTGGCTGCGAGTCCAGCCGCCCGAACTTCGTTACTTTGCAACCCAGGGTTGAAGAGAGGTCTCTACACCGGAAATCGAACCAAATACCATCCATCATCAGAGTATAAGTTGAAAGTAGTGGCGCGCCCATGAATTTCTCAAGAGACGGTCACATTACTTCTCTTATTTTGTCAGCAATTTTTAAACTTTATCCCACTTTCTTTCGTTCGATTTCAAAAAATGAATCGCTTGGGGAATAAAGAATTAAATTGTGATTCTGAATGATTGATTTGGTTTATTTTACTTCGAATTTCTGAATTTTTTGCCTAATCGCGAAGATGAGGATGAGTGATGATGATATGGTTAAATTGATGAAGGGACACGCACAAAGAACAACCATGCCCAGGCCGGGATTCGAACCCAGGGCCTCTGGCGTCGTAGCACACTGTGCTAACCACTCCGCCACGAAGGTCGGCAAATTGGGTTTCTCATAAATCTCCTTGAGCATGTCACTGGCTTAAAAAAATATGAGAGCAACAATGCGCAATACCAGTGGCGCCAACTTCGATATGACCACGAATAATATGGAACACTGACGTATCAAATTGGAGAACTAACAAATTATTGTGAACAGTAATTAAGTTGGGATAATTCTTTAGTGTATAATTATAAAACCATTTGATTTGTTAAACGGAAACTGTATTTCTAAAATATAATAACGAGGTAAATTATTGGGTGCGCTCGAGCCGCACAGACCCATCCAAGTTGGCGCCACTGACAATATGCACATTTTTTTTTAGTAATTTCCTTCTAAATATAATTATAAAAATACTGTTTTTTCTGTAGACAGTATTGAGTAACGTTGGAGAAACTGCTTGTTTATGTTTTTTTCCTTCTTCTTTTCAGGCTCTTCGTATTATACGTCGTCCCAACACCAGAACGGCGCTTACATTCCTCAGGCGCACCACCACCAGCCTTCGTCCGAAAGACGCGGCGCCCCGACGCAGTGCACGACGTCCCACAAGACGTCAGCATCGATGAGCGCCGTCCGGTCCCCGTTGCCTAGCAACATCCATTGCGACGGCGGCGGCGACATCTACCGCGTGAGCGTGAAGGAGGAGGATGCGAAGGTGCTGCCACGAGGCGGCGGAAGCTGCCACCAGAGGAGCGGTGCTTTGGACGACGGTAAGCTGGGCGGTGGCTGCAGCCGGACCGTGCCGCTCGCTCAGTGCTCCCTCAAGAACAAGGATGACGTGTTCGGACATGGCGGGAAGGGCAAGGAGGCGTCGAAAACGTGTTCGGCCGCCGAGACAAAGTTCGAGCCTCTCCTGGTGACGGTGAAGAAGGAGGCGACGCCGTGCCAGGTGTCCGAGGTGTCGACCAGCGTGACTCCGCAGTCGCCCGGCCAGTTCTTCTCGCTCCAGAGCCACGTCGCGTCGTCGCCGAAGATCTCGTCCCCGGACGGTGCCGTCCCGCTGTCCGTCTGGGTGCCGCCGTCGTCGCCGTACGCCGCCACCAACCCCATCACGGCCCTCGGACAGCTCCCGATGCTGAGCATGTCCCCGAACAGCGCGTGCAGCCCCACCGTGGCGAAGCTCGCCTCGCCCCTGGCCGCGTCGACCACCTCGTCGTCGGCGGTCATCCAGGCGGCGTGCGTCAAGGTGGAGGCGCCGAGCTTCCCGCCGAACGCGTGCGGCCAAACGGTGCACGCGTCGTCGCCCTTGTCGTCAAAAGATGTCGCCACCGGACGACCGTCGAAGGCGAAGAAGGAAGCGGCCTTGGTGTACGATGGTACGCAGCAGCACCCTGTCACCACAGGTAGGTGCTAGTTTCCAAATTACTGCTTACTAAACTTTGGACCTTTCTCTAAAATTGCTTTTGCAGGACACTGTCTTCCCTACTAGAAAGTTTGAAAAAAAATATGTGTAGGAATAAAGTCCGAATCACACGGAACAGGATTTCCAGCAGAAATGTCCTAGTTGGCGCTGGACTGGCTACCTGGCTAGAAATAATAGTTACCAGGGTGGCTGCAAGACTTGTTTTGTCGACTAGACCGTATTCTAATTGCAACTGTCTTTCACTGCTAGATTCTGGAACAGCCAATCAGACTGGTCATGTGAAAATCTGCGAGTTTGGCAAGGAAATAAAAATCTGTTGTTACCCAGTGTTGATTGATTGTTTTTGTTCACTGCCCGATGAAAGAAAAGGAGAGAAACACGATGTGCATTCGTGTTCATTAATATTGAGGAATTTATCCTAAGCGATAAGATTTGTACATGACAAATGTGATTAGCCGATAATGAAAATCCCTATTATTGCCAGTGTATACATACCCGAATTCATTAAAAAGCTTCTTATACCTTGATTTGCATATTTTCTTTCGAGCCAATTTCTGGCCCATACTTTTAATTTTTAATAACAGTAGTAGTTTCAAGGTTCTTCAAATCGCTCGTTCATCTTTTTACCTTGTCTGTTCTGCGCAATGCCTTGTGGGAACAAAAGTATACCGACAAGTACGGCAACGAGTAGTATCATATGAGGCGATAAGTAGCAGGTGAGGCAAGCACTACACAACTAGTCCAACTCCAACTGGAAACTCCAGGAGTATTCTATCCTCGTATGATTGAAGCATAACATTCATGTGGATAACTGTTTTTTCCTAAAATCTATTCAGATCTAAGGGTGCACTGAGATGACAGCAGTGTTGCCACGTGCAGCAAAAGTTCTCTTCTGCGGTACACCCCAAAAAGCACTTTAGGAAGTTAAAACGCACACACAGCAAGATAGCTGACATTTGGATCAACCCACTTCCTAACGTTTTCCTAGGCCTTTCGAACCTCTTTTCCTTTCCAACGCGGCCAAATAACACGTATCAACAACCAGCAGTCTGTTATTTTGTTATTTTACTGAACCGGGTGTCGAGCCCGTGACCCCTTGATTACAAGGCAACGACGGATCTTCGTTCTAAATAAAGACGTAGAAGGTATTAATAAATGATTCCCTATGCGAGCCGCACATTCTTTCATATCTCTCGAACAGAAGAGCCTGTCCGTAAGAATGTGCAACACGTGCTTTATCAAAGATCCAGTCAACTAGACGACCAATACACACGAAATTTTTCTTCAATATCCTTCTAAGACACATAAACGGAATCTATTCACGCTGTGTCCGAAAGGTACAAAGTAGATACTTGAAGTATGGTCTTGACGGAAGTGACAAGAACAGAAGCACACAAGTACGCAGCTCGCAGCACAGATGGTTGGTGACTAGCTCACGTGATATCCACACTCGTTGTTCATTTGTTTAAAATCGCCGAGATAGCAACACGGGTTAAATATACGTTATGGGTCAGCAAGTTGTTGGTTAAAGTGCTTCTAATGTGTGGAAATGTATGTGAAAGAACATTTGAAAATGATATGTGATATCTATGGTGAAAAACAAGTGTTTAAAACGCGAGGAAAACAACGTGTCCTCAGTTTTAACTACTGATCGTATTTGGCGCTGAAGTCGAAATGCAATTCGAAAGACTTTCACTTCCAGTCCACGACTTCAAGACCGCGCTGCAAGAGCATACTCGGAGGATGCTCGCTTGAAGTATGGTCGGTCTTGCATCTTTCGGACACGGCCTGAGACAGATTCTTCGAAAGTAACATCAGACATGTTTGTTATAAGGTGTCTTCTGACAATTGGTATGGATGCTTGTGAGTGTCCATTCATCATATCATCACTCATCACCATCTTCGCAAAATAGCCAAAAGTGGCACAAAAGAGGAAGTTAAATCAATCAATCTCAGAATTGGTAATACCCTTTTGGACGTTTCTCATTCCTATTTCTCATCTCACATATTCACCCAATCCTTTCAGTGATTTCAGTGATATGCAGTGTATTTGTAATTAAACTTAAAAAATGGGCAGAATGTTTTGTGTGACGATCACGTACAATCACCGGCAATAAAAATGGCGACACGTAGACCCTGAAATACTGGCTTCTCTGCAATATAAAAGTTAAGTAACACACATAACACCTTGCAGGGAAGCGAGCATTTCATGATCTAGGTGTCCCATTTTTATTGCCGCTGACTGTACTTCAAATTTAATCTTGTTCACAAAAGGATAAGACGGTGTCAAAACAAGCAATATTCGAAGAAAAATGTTCGATAGAATATATTTTGTAGGTTAAGGGCATGCGAGACAGTCTCCGCTTGGCTTTTCCCTCGGAGTCAGTGTTGCCAACTTAGCTCTCTTAGAGCCAGATCTGCGCCGTGTTGACGTGAAATTGGCATTATATTGTTATCAGGGAATCCTTTATTTTCGATTTCGTACGACCATGAGATGAGCGATGCCGCCGGATCTAGATGGTGAAAACTAAGAATAAATTGTCATTACTCTAGGAAGCACTTCGTAAATCTAGCTCATTGAAAGTCAGTTTTAACTCCATTTAAGGTGAAATTTAGCTCTTATGCGCACCAGGTTTGGCAACACTGCCATGAGGCAAGGAGAAATGCATTGGGCATATGCGAGTATTATTTGATTTGTTATCTTGGGAATATGAAACTTCCGAGGGAATAGAAAATGATATCAACGGGAAGAGGGCAGTTTGAAGAAGTGATTGTCAAGCGGAAAAGTCGAAACACCCATTTGATTAGCCGTAACGTGATGTTAAAGTTGATTCCCCATAAGGAATACATGGCATTTCGAGAATTCTTATTCTTCATATTTTTCAAATATCGTGTCCAGCTTAATAATCAACATAAAAAAACGCGTCCACTTCCAACATGGAGAGAAATGCATACTCTTGATACGCCCAGTTTTTTTTTAGTAGCATTGCCCATTCGGGCGATATTGAAATAAATGCACAATTGGTGCGTAACTGTATCTGCTCCCCACGAATCTGCGATTTCACTGTTGCCACTGCCACGTGGTGCAGTCACTTAGTCATTCATTAGAAGTTCCTGTTCAGTTGTAGTTTTCATCCTAGTGTGACTAGTTAGCCAACTTTTTCACGCCGTGTTCCTGTCTCCGTAAATTGGACGTGTCCGAAACTCGCGATAGTTATTCACTTTCAGTTCTTCAAGTAAAATGAGGCAGGTGGTCGAAAATGGACCAAAATCTATATAATTCTCCACGTCGTCATCTTAACTACGAAAAGTTGAATTGCACTCAATTTTCTTTCTCCCCCTATTTGTTTCCATCTACACTGTAAACTGTGGCACATGAAACGACGTGATATACGAGGGAGAGTCAATTGCTTTGATGTTCCCGTAGTAAGATTTCTGCACTTAGCATTGCACAAGTTTGCTGCGTCTAGATTTTCAAGTTTGAGTTATTGCCTGCATACCTCAGGAAGAACAATCTTTGGGATGCATGTGCTGTCACTTATGAGCTACTTTGAAGGTCTTTCCACTCCTCTGCCAGTGAACTGAGGCAATTGTCGAACTTCCCCCTCCATATTTAAACTTGCCGTCGTTTCAAGCATGCAAAGAAGTATTGATTTTTCATTTGACGGAGAAATTCTGTTAGTTTTAGGCTTCCAAAGGCAAGAAACCACTGCTCTTTTGGTGCAATTGTGTGGAGGGGGCGTCATATTTAAAATGACAAAAATGCCATTTTGAAGTTCTCTTGATCAGTGTTGTAGCCTTGAGGTCGTTCTCTAAATAACATTTGACACCCCAAGTAATTTAGAGCCGCGTCCTTTACGTAGTTTGTTTGACTTCTCCCCGTAAATGTTAAACCAACAGCATGTAGAACATTAAAGACCTGCATAAGAACGAAAAGCAATTGAGACTTTATGGTAGAGTACAAAATGTTAAAGGCACGTCAGTAGCTATTTGCAGCAACATACGAATATGCAGTATTATTTTTGTGTTCATTTGCATTATATTTAATTCTAAACGCATTATATTATATACAACTGGGTTCGGTAACCATTTTTGTTCAAGATTTAGTGAATACATATTTATTTTCCAAACACGAAGAAAGAGCATTGTTCGCAGTGTCCATCGTCCCTAAATTCTTTCAACAGGTTTCTTCTTGTAGCAGTGATTTAAAGTTTTCAGAGTTGCTGCGGTCATGACCTGTAGCCAGGATTGTAGTCGTGGATATACGGCGATATACACCGTATACCCTCTGGTAAATCTTACTCGTTAGCGTATACATTCTGCTATAATGCGTATACATGTACTTTCTATTTTCCTTTCGTTTAATTTTATTTATGTAATTTTGCCATTACTTCAGTGAGCTTATTACGGTTCAATAGGTACTTCTCGTTTGACGTGATCGGAAACATAATGACCCACCAGTTGATCAGTTTAAGCCTCAGGAATATATGAAGATATGGCTGCAAAACTACATTGCTCCAAATGACGCTTATTTTATAGTTTGTGCAAAAGTTCTGGTGACAAGATTGCTTTATCAAAAGATGCACTTTGGAGTGTTTTCGAGTACACTGGCGGAAGGAACTCCAGAAGTCTTTATTTTTCAATGTAAGTTCAAAAAAATTTTCCCCCAAGTTCTTTTTTAAATGTTACTATTATTAGTAGTATTATGGAAGATTTTAACAATATGTAGGGTGGCCATACGTTCCGTTTTGACCGGGACAGTCCCTTTTCAGAGGCGTGTCCCGGTCGTCTCGTCCGTATTTGTCCCGTTTTATGAAAGTCTAGGAGTTATCTTGAAAACCAAGTCTAAATTTGAGACATTTCATGCTAAAATAGAAGCATTGTTTTGCATGTGTTCCGTTATTTGTAGAGCAGTGATTAAGCGTGGAGTTTCTCTACGGAGTTGCAAAAATAACTACTTTTTGACAAACTCAAAAGAAAAATCTTAAGAGTTATGTGTTTGATATGTGGCGTAAGGGTTTTAGGAGAGATTTATTAACGGTGAAGAATGAAGCTGCTCTCAAGAAGGCCAGGTCTTCTGTTAAATACTTCTTGTATTACTCAACTTCAGCATAGGACTAACATCAAAGATTGATCAGAAAGGACGAGAAACACTATGTAAATTATACCGAGATATTTAATTTATTGTTTATGATGTACCAAAACAATGCGTTAATAATAACAATACTCTTATAATTAAGTCTAACCTATTTTTCAGGAAAACGGGGTTAAACTGATCTCCTCGAGATGTCCCGTTTTTGGGTCAAAATATTATGGTCACCCTAACAGTATGCAAACTGACAATTCGCAAAATCAATACTAACAACAAAATAAAATACAAGAACATGCTGTACCGTAGCTCAGTGGCTCCCAAAATTTTTAGTTTCACGGCGCCCTTAGTGTTTCAAGATTTTTTCCGCGGCGCCCAAGTCAGAATGTAGGGCCATCTAACATTTGCAACGCTCAGTTATAAACATATATTTTAAATTCAGAAACATTTTGTATGTAAAAAGTGCTAAATATGGACATATTTGTAACATTGATTGAATATATTGAAACATTTCGCAGCGCCCCTGTAAGCCAGCCACGGCGCTCCAGTATTCTACCATCAATGGCATATGTATATATGTATATATATATAACTTAAATTATTTTATCCATAAATTTAATGGAAACATAATCCTAAGTTAATGCAAACATGGTCTCCACTCAACGTTTCACAAAATTAGCGTATACCCTCTGAAAGTTTTGGGACTACACTGCCTGTGGCCGTGGTAGGACACTGCACAGCTATCAGCCACACGCGATATGAACGTGCCTATGTTAATACGAGGGTCACTATTTATATTTTGAGCCTTGGCAACACTGATTGAAGTTAGCCGCGATTTGACGTTTGCACGGAATCGTCTGGCATTATTGACCATAACGTACTTCAAATGTTTTGTCAATAGCTTGATTTGTGTTGTTTATGTTGCCTTGGAGATTGCGTGACAACAATAAAATGGAATTAACTCGTGAACATTTTCGTGCGATGATTTTTTACGATTTTCGACGTGGAGTATGAAGACAAGAGTGCATCGATCAACTTACTTCCACATTTGGCGATGAAGCCCCATCCTTTGCCACTGTGAAACGCTGGTATAACGAATTTAATCGTGGCCGCCATTCGCTCACCGACGAGATTCGCGAAGGTCGTCCAAAATCAGTTATTGTTCAAGAAAACATTGATGCTGTGCAAAACCTAATACTGCAAGATCGTCATGTGACATACTGTGAGATTGAGGCAACCATAGGCATTAGTTCCACCAGCATATATAAAATATTACATGATCATTTAACTGTGAGAAAGGTATGTTCTCGTTGAATCCCACACAATTTGACAAAAACTGAAAAAGACGGTCGCGTCAATTGGTGCAAACAAATGCTCAATAAATACAATCGTGGTGCTTCAAAAGACGTATATAAGATTGTAACAGGTGACGAATCATGGATATATGCATATGAGCCGGAACGTAAACAGCAGTCGACTGTATGGGTGTTTCAAGATGAACCCAATCCAACAAAGTTGTTCGTGCTCGAAGCACATCGAAACAAATGGTCGCCTGTTTTTCGAGAAAACTGGTCATGTGACAACTGTGCCTTTAGAGGATCGTAGAAGGGTCAACTCTGAATGGTACACAACAATTTGTGTACATTTGTCACACATCTCGTCTAACAACCGACTTTATGAACAGTCAAAAAATCGAATTGATGGGTCATCCGCCGTACAGTCCTGATTTGGCACCCAATGACTTCTTCTTGTTCCCGAATGTCAAGAATAAATTGCGTGAACAACGATTTTCGTCGGCGGAAGACGCCGTTGATGCGTTCAAAAACCAAGAAGATTGGAAAAACTCCTTTGACAAATGGTTCGAACGAATGCAAAAGTGTATTGACCATAAAGGAGAATACTTCGAAAAACAATAAAGCAGTTTTCAATGCCAAATTCCTGTTTTTTCATTGTTAGGCTCAAAATATAAATAGTGACCCTCGTAGCATTCCGAGAAAGAAAAAATGCTCCAATCCCTGTAACTATACGCATCCAAATAACCACATCAATTCAGACTGAAGCACGTTCCTTATCCTGAACTGCATGGCTTTCTGCTTCCCACACAGTGCGTATTTGTTGACTGTGTGTTATCAACGCATCCACCTAATTTGACCCAGATAAGTGCCCTGTTTTCTTCCCTCTACTGATGCGCATGAGCAGTGTCAGGGTCGGGTACACAGAAAACTGTTGATTGCGTATTGGCGATAAGATTTCTGGAAATTATTGACGTAATCCTACATGTGATGCTCTTGTGTGTGTTTTATGTTGATGGGTCTATTTGTTGTGTGATCATGTCCAAGTGCCCAGGAACTTTACTTGTTCAAAATTGTGGTATAACCTTTGGCGAAACTGCCCTTGAGGGCCTGCCGGCGTCACTCCCACATGCCTCAACAGAGATGTGGCTATCATCCAACCAGTTACGGGTGACGTGTGGTCAGCACGACAAACCCCCAGTGATTGTGGGTTTCCTTGACCTGTTACGTTACTAATTCGTAGCTCCTTAATTTCCTCACGAAGGGGCGTGGACACCGGTCCCATACACAGTCCGAAATCTCAGGACGAAAGTTGCTATGCTCCCCCCTCCCCCCCCCCAGGAGACTCGAACCAGCCCGCGTCCCGTAGCTGTAGCTCAAAGCCTGACGGCCACGGTGCAGGATACTAAATTGATTATACTTATGTCCAAGTTGGGGTAGTGCCCATATCGAAGGCCACCGACGCTTTCATTTTACCTCCCTCATACACCATTTCAAAGTTGGTTAGTACGCCTAGCTGACGGTGAAAGTACCGTCAATTGCATTATGTATGTTAGGTTTTAAAGTCAACTTTATGCACAGATAGGCTAATCCAGACTGGGCCTACAATTACAAATTGATTGCAAGGTGATGATATTACTACTTCTCAACAGTTGCAGAGATCTGTTATACATGTAAAGCTCTCCCCTGTGCATGAAGTGAGACGATGTGATGGGCACCACGGTTTACTTTCCGTCGTCGCCGTCTCCAAAAAGAGCTGATTTTTGTATCAGTCAGAAATCGAATGTTTATCGCAATAGTCACTGTTACTGATTCATATTATTAAAAAGGTTTCCTTTCATTGATGAATACAGCAGTTCAGCGATAATCACTCGTTGAGGCTATAATTAAAGGCAGAAGTGATTTGGTGGCCGCGGTGGCTCAGTCGGTAACGCGTCTGACTACCATGCTGAAGGTCCCGGGTTCGATCCCCGGCCGGTTCAAATCCGGGAACTTTTCTAACGTTGGAAGCGGCCCCGGCGCCCTTCCCAGCGTCAAATAACATGGGTACCTGTGGAAACCTGGGGGGTAAAGGCGGTCAGGGGCGTGGTGCTGATCACATCACCCTCAATCACGACCGGATCAAGAAAGTGTGGGGCGTTACCCCCACACCCCCTATACGCCTTCATGGCGTTGTGCTAAGCACAGGGGAACACTTTACTTTTTAAGTGATTTGGTTTGTTTTCATTCGATTTTCTGCCACTTTTAGCTAATCACGAATATGAGAATGAATGATAATAAGATGAAATGGATGAAGGGACAGATATAAATATACAGGGACGACACAACACGAGCACCACAGACAGAGGATTTTACTGCCTGTGAGTCCAGACGCCAGAGCGTCGTTAGTCTTCAAAATGCAGTCCAGTGGGTACTACGTCGACGGACATTTGGGTTTCTTCAGAAAGGGTCACCTCTCACAACCCAAAAGTGACTTGGGAGTTCAGAGTAAAACGGTTTGAATTCATGCTTGCGGAGAGGCAACCCGACACACACAACGACTTGTCAGGTTGCATACTGTGCTAAGATGCAGGTGGGTATTTATTGTGGCCTACGGCTGAAAGGAACGTGGTGTAGAGAACAAACGCAACGGAATATACGGGAACGTACTTTGTCCAGGTATCCTCTCCAAGTTACTTTTATGCAGCGTGATGGATGTCTGATTCAATTGAAAAGTTCGTTTTGTCCCGCTTCTTTTGCGTCCGAACTCTTGTCCGTGACTGTACCCAGCGGTCAACCAATGACAAACGCCAAGAGGAAATTCTCAGAATGGGGCGTGAGTCGTCACGGAAAGATATTCTTAAACACATCGTGATGTATCGCCGACGCGGTGTACCGAGAGATGACGCCATAAGGAGTGACTTATAGCCAGGGCTCGGACGTTTAGGAAAAGTCATCTCTTTACTTTCCGGGTCCTTGAAGATTATGCTAAACGTAACAGCAGGCCATGTCTCTTCAGTTAGAACGATAATACGTACACTTTTTTAAAATTTTTAAGTACTTTCTCGGTTTGGGGAATGTGCCTTCTTGAGCCTTCTTGCAGATTTTTATTTTTCTGTCTGCATTGTGCCCCTTCAAGATCTTTTCTTTATTTTAGTCTCATTTCATTCTCCCAAATTTCTACAACATACAAGAAATCTAGTGCTTCGGTTCAAATGGAGAGACCGGGGGGGGGGGGGGGGAGAAATATATATGCACAACTGCCATTCGAACAACCACGTGTACAGAGAATACACACTTCACCATGACAAACATTCAACAGATAAATACTAGACGAGACAAGACTAGAGCTACAAATATCCTAGTGGATCAGTAAAAGATGACTTTGCATAAACTTCCGAGCCAGTTTCCAAATCCGATCCCTCCAGACAGATGACGTCATTTCGATTCAAGTGTTCTCCTTCGCGTTTTCTGAACTTGAAACGGTTTGCCACCAATGCCCTAGCTTGTCCCCCCACAAGCCGCAACATTATAATTGTGGTGGCGAGCAACCACACCTTTCTTGTGAAATACTCTCGCGACATTCGAGAACGAGAAACTTTTCCTTCGTGGCGCAGGGGGTTGTGTTGTGCAAGGATGGCTTAGTTCGATCGTCTCCCGCTGCGAGGTGCCCACATTAAAAGTTCATTAGGGTTGGCGTTGATGGAGATGACGTGCAGTGCGCATGTGGTGGTGTTTTTTTTTTCATTTCTCCCTCAGCTGTGAAACAGCGTTGCCAGCTCTGGTCCTAATCGTAAGAAAAGACCATTTCTCGCCGCGGGACATAGAAGGAGCCGTCAAGGTTCATAGCCTGAGGCAATTATTTTCTGTTTTTCTGCCTTGGCCGAGGCGTGACGAAAAAATCCACCATTAGGCGCGGAAAACTTTGTGATAGTTTTCGGCAGACCTCCACGTGCAAGACGTTCTCGGCAGTGTTCGTTTTCTGTCAGGGAAACTCTGATGAACAGTGTTGCCACCTGCTGGTGTATATTTTACCGCGAAATAATAACGTGATGCAAAATGATCAACATTGCAATTTGACAGTTTGTAAGCTCAGGTTTCAATTTTCAATTAAACAAATGGTTCACCAGGGCCATAGTCTCTGTTTTTCAAAGTCCTGAAGAATCTAACTGATCAAATCTAGCAACATTATTCCTTGTGGACTTTTTATTTTATGCCGTGCCAGTAACTACCTCAGTGATTATATAGTTTCGAGATTTTGTCTGGCCGTAGGTACAGACGACAGAGCCTCATTGTCTTGCAACACTACATTTATAGGGGTGTACTACGTGGAAGTGAGGTTGACTTCTCAAAAGGTCACCCAAAGTCAGGTCATAATAAATATAATAATAATAATGATAATAATAAAACCCTTTGGCGAGCATTAGTCTGCAGAGCATCCAGAATTGATTGATTGATTGATTTGGTGTTTTAAGTCCACTTTATGCACAGTAAGGCTAATCAGGACTGGACCTACAGTTTAAATTGGGATCCAAACCACTATGTGTCTCCACCGGGTATCGAACCCGGGACCCTGCAGAGCATCTAGAATTGTCGTTTGGACTGAATGTTCGATTGCGTCGAGTTTTGCACGGCGCTGTTTCCCAAGAAACCTGTCCAGCGTATCGATTTGAGAAATTTAGATATAATATTTTATAATTAGTAATTTTTTGATTTGCCCACCTACGTGGCGGAGTGGTTAGCAGAGCGCTAAGACGCCAGGGATCCGAGTTCGAATCTCAGCCTGGACATGGGTGGTCTTTGTGTGTGTCCCTTCGTCATATCACTCATCCAAATCGTCGCGATTAGCCGAAGGGCCAGAAATGCGACGCTAAATAACAAAAACCAAAATATTTTTAGTTACCAGAACAAAAATTACGAACAACAAACTTTCTCCCTTTGAGTATCCATTCAGGTAGGCAACCCAGTCAACAGCGTTGATTATCCAGGTTGCATAACAGCAAGGATAGAACTTTCGACAGGACGCAAACTGTAGCGAGCAGTGCCTTTGTTGTAAATGTCTTCGTACGCTTGTTTCAGTACTAAGGCATTTTGTTACAGCATATTTGCAAAAGATACAATTCAACTTACATGATTGGATTACGATAAAGCTATAATTTCTTACGCGATTGCATTACAATGAAGCTATAATTTCTTGCCCATCAATACCATATTTCAGAAACTACTTTGGTACGGGTACTTCATACGTAACGTACTGATGGAGAGTGGTTGTTACCTTTCAGCTGGATAAGACCGAAATCTCGTATATAATTCTGTCCGACCTCAGTGGAGGAAAGGTTAGCAAAGCGCGCTATGCCAAGGATCCCGGGTTCAAATCCTGGCATGGGTATGGTTGTTCTTTGTGACTGTTCTTTCATCAATGTCCTTAAAATGAAAAACATTTTGCAATATATACGTATTGTTATTTTGTTCGCATAATCCGTAAAGAATTAAGGAAATGCTATTATACAAACTATAAATGTTGATGTTACTGTAGTGGGTGTAATGAAATCTAGATTCATGTTAAGTGACATTTGATAATTTCTTTACTTAATATTGCAACCGACCTTCCACATTTGGGACAGTTGCAATTTCATCATATCATCTCCATGTAGGGAGCCAAGTAAAATAAACCAAGCTAATTAAATTAATGAACCGTATGTAACTCTGCTGCATTTAGCACACTTGGGTTGGAAACCCTGTTCCTTGTTTTCGGGGCTGCAGGTGCGGAGGCATGCTTGCGTACAGCTGTTGAGACAGCATCGTCGTCATTAGCGCCGCGTGATGTACCGATTGGGAATCTTGACTCCATCCACGGCGGATCAGCGACAAACCGCTGCGTAACGCTTGCTCGCGGGGTTGGGAAAGAACACGAAGAAGATAAAAGGAAGTCAGCCGAGGAAGATTTTTTTTCCCATCCCTGACGCTAGTTTTTACCACACAATCTTGCTTCGTTTCGCTTCTGCTGATATCGTCATTTTGGAGAATTTGTCGGTGTTTAATTCTCCCAGGTTGCTTCTCTGTGCAAGTTGAGATTAGATTAGATTAGATTTATTCTTTCATGTGCGAGCCATAAGCTGTACGCACTACATAACATTTGGATTTTTTCTACTATTGTATAGGCTATATATATATATATATGTACACACACACACACACTTTGCATTTGGTTTATCTTATATGCTGTCTCTTAGTGCAAGATAGCTCAATGCGCAATTGCTGAAGAAGGAGTAATCCAAAGATCCAGATAAAATATAATAGGAATAGTGTATAGATGCTGAATTATTAAAAGAAAGTAACTATGTGTTTTCCTAAAACGTTTTCTTTGTTTAGCAGATTATCACATTTGCGTGGTAAAAGTTTATATCAGACCAAGCGCATGAACTATATTTTTTTTACCATTTGCACTCCATGTAGTGAACATTTTGGTTTGTCTACAGTTGTGTAAACCATTGGTAATAGCTAATACATTTTTACATTATCGTTTGTGATTATTTGTCCATACCATATATCAGTCCGCCCACGGCTGTGGCAATTTGTTTTCACCGCAGTACGAAGCCAGGGGACCCGGGTTTGAATCCCGGTCTGGGCATGGGTGTTCTTTGTGTGTCCATCATATCATCACTCATTCCCACCTTCGCGATTAGCCAAAAGTGCCAGAAAAGGCTGTGGACGTATAGAGATGTCATTGATATATAGTCACATTTTTTTTCTTCCATTGAACATTTTCCATATTGGGAAATAATTTTTCTTTGTGCTATGTATTTGTGATCTGTTAGATTTTTCAAAGAATAATATTATTTAGGATGTGGTTCTAAAGTCCTTCCTTTACTGGGGGGGGGGGACTTAGCCAGCGGATCGCCTGTATCCAATGGCGTACCCAAGCAGGCGTTGTAACCTTTCGCCAAACGAAAGAGGGGAGGGCAGATGTATGCAATGTTTATAAAGTATAGAAATTACTGCTAACAGATAGAAACAACCTCTCAACTTCATGGCTTAACAATTGCTTGTGTTCATTTAATTTTGACTGGAAGGGCAGGTGAGGGCCTCTCCGATAGCGTAGTGGTAGCGTCGTCGCATAAGTTTTCCCAGGTTCGATACCTGCCCTTCCAATTCAATTAATGTTCTTGTATTCGTTCCTAAACAGCCTTTTCAAGCGCTGAGGTTTGTTTACCCTTCACATGGCATCGTCACTTGTCTTCCAGCGCCTTGCAATGCCCCCCACCCCCATCCTTATCAGGGCAGTCGCCATCAAGACACCACCATCTGCTTCATACGCCTGTCATTAGTAGCATTCATAGCCGGGGCCAAGTTCCACGACTCTTGATAACCCCTATTGTTGACGCGACGCTTCTCAACCGGAGACTCGTGGTTTTATTGCTTTCGTACTGGGCTGATATCTTGAAGTCTGTCGAATGGAGTATCGCGATGGAAGTAGTCAAGATGAAATGGCGTAGCGTGGCAAGGGCGGGGAGAGATGTTTGTTAACTTGGCGATTGACTGGTGTCGTGGTATGTAGGCATACAGGGCGTCCGCAAATGAAGTATAACCCTTCAGGTTGCTTTCAAAATGAAACGACATATACCAGAAGTGAAAGTTTTGCGCGACACAGTATGTCCCCACATGCGCATCGTTCGTTGCTCGTAGCATAGATAGTCCAGTTGGATCCATGTACGCTGCAGAATGTCCGGTGTTACATCAGCGAACGGGCCATATTGGTGTGACGTCACGCTTGAAGACTGAGTCTAAACAGATCCGCACGTGTTTTTTTTCCTATTCAGATCCATTGAATTTACCATTGATAAGGGTAACGTTAAGAATCATGACAGCTGTTACAAAACAAAATTGTGATGTGTGTCGTATATCAAAGTAAAGATGAGATTTCGGAGAATACGTCGCCAATCCGAAAGAGCAACCAATAGGCTGCGTCACTCTCATTGGCCACGAGTCGAGCTCGGCTGTGTTCGTTTGTGGTTCGGAAGCAGAAAGGCCAGAATTCCTTTATACATGCATGGTTTCCATTTTCCAGGTATTCTTTACCTTATGCTCTGTAAGGTATGCGTAATATATCAACGTATTCTCCGAAATCTCATATTTACATTAATGTACGATAGGGTACGCATCGCAATTTAGTTACATAACTGCTGCCCCCTTCCGATGGAAAATTCAATTGATTTGAACATGAGAAAAACACCTTGCCGCTTTGTTTAGACTCAACACGTGTTTTGTCGTCTGCTGTGACGTCACCACTAATATGATCCTTATCCTTGGTAAAGCCCCAAAGAAAGAATCACAAGACACACACAGCTTTATCCTGCGGAGACGCCATTTTTGTTTATTGAGCCCCGAACGTTGCCAAACTTTCACTGTTGCCAGTTAGAGTGCGCGTCAAATCTCCTGCATATGGCCTTCAACGGTTGAACAGCACCAGCGAATCACAGACGTGCGGCGTTGCCGTGCTCTCCTTGACAAGGCGTTTCGCTCAACCACGCTGTCTCTTTTCCGTGTGAGATTTCGACATGGCACCGCTGCAATGCGCTGCTATTGGCTATCGCCATATGCAGGAGATTTGACGCGCACTCTAGTTTTCCAGTAACGGAGAAAACATATATGCAATTTAGTTTTCATTCTACAGGGAATGGAAGTTGTATACATCATTTATAGGCACCCGGTATATAGCAACAGACTTGCAATGCACGTCGTAGTAAAGCACCAATGCGTTGATTGCTTTGGTTTATTTTACTTTCGATTTTCTGACGCTTTTTGGTTAATCGCGAAGATTGAGATGAGTGACGATATGATGAAATTTATGAAGGGACACTCACAATGAACACCCATGTCCAGGTCAGAAATTGAACCCGGGATCCTAGGCGTCGTAGCGCGTCGTACTAGGCACTCCGCCGGCTTCTGTGAAAAGTTGATCGAGGAAGTGACAGTTTAAGGTCGCCAATCTCCTGTGCCATTGAACTACTGTGTGTGTTATTGTCAAGAATAACGTCTCACGCAGTTATCTCTTTATGTACAGTTTATTTACACTTCTACCCTTCGCCGTATATTCATTACAAATCCAATCGCCAATGCTCTAAGTTGCCTCTTGCCCCATCACAGAGAGAAATGCACTTCTCAGGGCTTTAATCTACGAGCGCAGTATTTAGCATAGCGCTAACCCGCCCCCGCTATCACGCAGAGGTCCCTAAACATACGGCGGTCACTCTGTGTCTCTCTCTATGCATCCATAAAAACTTCCTCAATCCAATGGGCCTTGTATAGGAGTATGTGAGAGCCTGCAACTTCCTGGGTCTCTGAGAGCCTGGGAAATACAGTTCAGTCCCGTTTATGTAAATTAATAGGCAGACTGTTAAATTTTAATGGTAGAATATTGCAAATTTTACAGGCGCTGTACCACGGCGATTACACTTTCATCGACGTTAAATGATCTGATTGGGTCGCAATTTATTTTCTAAAATCCTTCTGTTATCAGTAACACCGTATTGTTTCTCCACAAGAAAGTATTTTCCGTTGGTTGCGTGTGAAACTAAACCACGGCCATGAAAACAGGCGGCTGGGCAGAATTGCGCTGGTGCCACATGTGGGAAAAGCAAAGCGAGAGTGGGACAAAAGTCGCTGGTTCCCGCGCACTGTCTGGCAACGTCATCCGGGCTGCGTTGCCTAGTTCGAGCGTCAGACCGACCTCTCTCCGGACCACTTCTGTGCCATCCCTGACTTTTCGAGCAAATACTGACAGTTTATATCACATGGATTACAAAGACCAAGTCTACAACGAGATCTTTCATTCTCTTAAACCTCCGAACACACGGAGTTGTGCTCCGACGTGGCAACAGCGCGAACTTCTGCCACCCGCCAATTTCATGGCCGCGCGTTTAGTTGTTTTAAAGATTTCATAATCAAAAGGAAATGAGTAATCCGATTTGTTAAAAAATCTTGGAAGCTCGAGTGAGCGTAACACGTGAAAATATTGATTTCGTTACCTTTGCCTGTTTTTGTTAACAGTGGAGGTACAGAAGTTCGTCATGCAACTCTGTTAATTGGTAAGTTAATTGTTAGCGAGTCCTGCAGCAGTATCGAAGAATAGGCTGGATCTCGCACCAGGCATGTTGACATCTCTTCGAGTGACGTCATATGCGTCGTGGCCGTTTCTCGCGCCTTGCATCATGCCATGGGGGGATGAGTCACTATGCTTTGCTTCTGGCAAAGGATATGTCGACGCATTACGATATCAGGGAAGCCCCTTTTCATAGAACTAGAAAGAAGGGTCACCCAGGTCGGTTGTCGATGTCACTGGAACTTTGTGTGGAATACGATGTACTAAACACTATAGCCTTATGCAAATTGGACTGACTGTCACTATTGGTTCAATAGCTTATACCCCCCACTTACTTGTTGACATCCTCTGCGGAGTGGTTAGCGTACCTTGATACGAAGCCAAGGGTATGGATATTTCATCGTGCCTGTACCTTCGTTTGTGTCAACACTGCACCATTCATCCCCAACGCTACGATTTACCAAGAGAGGTAGAAAACCAGCGTCAAATAACATGCTGCTTCTTAGATTACTGGTGCCTTGCAAGAATTTCCTTCTTTGAAAGTTGATAGTAAGAAGTTGAGTTGTTTCAAGTACTTTGTGCACAGATTGGCTAATTTTTTAAAGTAGGGTCCGAACTAAACTACGATGTACCTCCACCGAGTATCGAACCCGGGACTCCTTGATTAAATCAGGGAAGCACATAGTAAGCATCTCAAGTGTCTCCTGTACCCGGGCTACGCTAAGAACGGGCCCCAGTTCACAGCACAGAACGGTTATTTTGACAGAATCCTGTTGGCTGCCTCGGGAGGGAGGGATTCTAAGGTTGCCCTTGTAGCACAAACAGGGGCAGCGGTAGGCCTAATCTGGCCGCAAGTTACTTCGTAGGTAAAGGCGGCGACAGCAGGTCACTTTCATAAAGGCGTTCTCCGCGCCGGCAGTTAGCGTGGCGGTACTCTAACTGGGTGCGTAATCTTGTTGAGAATTTTTTTTCCAATTGCCCTTCGAACGCAGTCTAGTGCCAGCTTGAAGACAATGTACATGTGGGCAAACCGAAAATTGCAGTTGTATTTCCGACCGCGGATTTCGAACGCTTGGTGACAATAAGAACACGAAGAACTATTGGCTCCAGAGGTAAAGAGCAAGATTCAAACTAGTCGCCAACTACTTCCTTTCTGTATTCGTAATTGGTTAAACTCCGGAGCTGCAGTTCTGCTCACAAACCTGGTGTTCTTTCTTCGCTCAGAACGCTGCGTCGGTGATGGCTGTTATCTAATTGGAAAGAAACCCTGCAACTGTAGCCGTGACATCTTAATCTCGTGAATGTCTGTGGCTTCCTTTTTCTATTACAGTTTGCTTTGGGCTTCGTTCTCTCTCCCTCTCCCTCCCCCCCCTCTCTCGAGTTCGGTAAGGCTTAGCTGGACCTTTGGCCGACGCAAGGACAGCTGTTTTCAAAATTTTCACTCCTGTTGAAAAATTTCTAGAATATTCCAAAATCTGAAAAATTACATCAGCTTTGAATTTCTTCTGGAGCATTCATATGGATTTTTGTGTGGTTTGTTTTCACTCTTGTCTCGATATTATCAATAGTTGAATCACTTTTATAAAATATCTTTATGATGCACGCAACCTTAATGTCTAATCATTATAAATCTTCATGCGTGACAAAATTTTCAAATTAAAATAAGAAGCGAATGCGTCCCGAATTTGGAAATGAACAGTCTGACTAAAATTTGACGGCAGGGAAATGTTACGGCAACTTCTAAAAATGCGCTATCTCAGTTGTAAGGTGACCTCATTTTTGCATTACTGAATCCTACTTATCGTACGTGTAGTATTACTAAAGGCGTTCGGTAGGATTGTGCATAAATTGTTTCCCGCTTGGATAAATCGGGCTGAGTGAAGCAGATTGGTTGATTGATTTGGCACTTGCGACGATGAGGATGAGTGATGATGATGATGAAAGGACACTGCTAGCTCTCTTGGGTGCAGTTCTTTATATTTATGCCACAGCTAGTATCTCCAGGGTAGGGTTCTTGTTAGAAATGAAATCAGACAGTAAGCCTATCTATGGAGACAATTAATCGATTACATTATAGGCTTTCTTTGTACATGAAGATGATAGTTGAGAACACAGGAGAATATATTCATATAGAAGTAATCAGACTTTTACAGAAATTTCAGTTGCTATAGTTATTATTTGCTTGTCGTCACTTTCACATTCACGTTCACATTCACTTGTGCGGGCTTCCTACGGGATCTGGGTCTTGACTTGGACTTCGTTCTGGACTCGACCTGGGACTTTTCTGGACTTGGACTTCCTCTTATATCAGAGATCTTTTGCTTTATTAATTGCCCTTTTCGAGTCGACTACATCCCAGAAAGTCTTGCCTTTTCTTTTCCCAATACTAATATCAAGACCAATCTAGTAACCCACCTTGGGGCGTCGATTTGAACGCGCCACCAACTATACTGTTCTCGACCACAAGTGTAAACTTGGTGCTGCGGTTGACAAAGCGCTCCAAGTCGGTGCAGCGATCGTGACGCGCAGCCAGAAAGTGTTGTGGGTCGCGATCGGAACGCGCCGCCACTGATGTAATCAAAAATTCCGCAAAGGGGATCGTAGTAAGCCTACAGATCAGAGATCTGTTAGGAGACGCACATTTATATTGATATTTTCACTTCTTTGAATTTCTTATCTATTTACATATGAGTACATTGTTAATTTCACAAGTATCTTTATTAATTACTCATCTTTATATCTCTTTTCTTTTTTCTTACATTGTATTTTATTATTGTTTATCTTTCTAATTAACTTTTACGTCCATTTACACTATCATTTATTTATAATACAGCGATCTTCTTGTTTACACGCCTAGTGCTGCCATTTCTGTTTCACTTTAGCAACTATTTACAAGTATTAGGTACTTATTGGGTACGTAAGAACACCCACAAAAAAACAACGTCAACCTCCGTGGCGGAGTTGTTAGTACAGCGCACTACGACATCATGGATCCCGGGTTCGAATCCCGGCCTGGGCAAGGGTGCTCTTCTTGCATGTTCCTTCATCATATCATCACGTAACCTGATCTTGAACGCCCGTGTACCAAGGTAGGGATCCTAACCCGGGACCCCTGCCGTAGCCCGCTGTGCTAACTACTCCATCAGGAAGTCCAGCTTGGCTGGTCCTAGAATAGAAAAGTACCAAAACAAACTTGAAAACATTTTCGCCTTTTTATTCTGTGCTAGTTCAAAACTTCCAGCGTGGAGTTTCGGAATATACTCGGGAGTCAACTTGGCTCGAACGCGCTGATCGATGCTGCCCCCCCCCCCCCCTCCCCATCCCTTCCTTCCCAGTCCAAGCGGATCCTTCTGTTTAGAAATGCTGACGGTGTTCCTGGCTCGGCGCGCCACCTGTTGCATGTCCCGCAGTGAAACGTGTCCCCTTATCGTCCTGTTTCGGGAAAAGATAATCTTATTACCCCTATAACCGCAAAGTTTTGTTTACAAGCGAGTCTGTTGGTGCTGAGTCTGCTCTACACAAGTATATGCTCGGGGCAGCAATGGTGCTCTACGTGCATACGTCGTACACCTCACGGCAAAAGTAATTGCAGGCCAATTCTGCATCACTATATTTCATTCGTTCTGTTTTCCACAGTGATGAATTGAAGTAAAAACGTGTATAATGAGAGGATATCGCCTCGACCGAAGCGACAGGCGACAAACGACGCGTGTCGCTTGAAAGAGATCACTCAGTAATCAGTGCAACCTTTCGAACCGAAGAGACACGACAAAGCTGCACGTGGCGCTTACATGTCGCTCAGACTGAGACGTTTTCTCAACACCGTGCATCGTGTCGCTTCGGTCTGCGGTTCACGCATCCGCAGTGAATGTTTTTTCACACCGAATGGACTCGTGTCGCTTGAGGATTTCACCAACCGAACGAAGGCTTGTGCTGCGTGTCATGTCGCTATGGTGTTAACTGACTCGTTTTAGCTTAACCAATAATTTAATTTCAAACAACTTCACAACAAGAACACAATGGAAATAGAAATTGTTAGGCATGTTTACAAGTGTCAGTAAATTTCTCTCGCAGCATACCGGCTTTTGGAACAATGGTTCCGGTTCACGGTTTAGTTTCTACAGTGACGGAAAATTTATAATAGGAACACTATAATACACTATATTCATATACTCTAAAAATAATGCAACTGAATTGTCACTAAAAGTGGTGGCAACGGGGCACTTCATTTGGTGTACCATGTACGGAGGTCTTGAACACTCGATAAAGTGTTACACCGCTTTTGAGTTAGTTTCAGTTGCATATTTTTTTTATATTGTCCTGATCGAGTACTGGACTTACATTCTCCCCAGTGTTGGGCGATATATCGTCCAGATGATATTTCGCGATATTGGAAAAAAATCTTGCAGGCGATATCAACTAGACGATATATCGTCACGATATTTAGCGATATACGTATATCGTTTCGGCGATATATCGTCACAATATTTAGCGATATATATCGTGTCAGCGATATATCGTCACAATATTTAGCGATATATATCGTGTCGGCGTTATATCGTCACGATATTTTGGAGATATATATATCCTTTGGAGACCATATATCGCCGATATCACGATACGGGAAAAATACCGTATCGTATCGTCTGTGACGATATTTTCTTGACGATATATCGCGGTATAAAATTTCCGATATCGTCCATCCCTCTAACCACCGACTGATCCAGGTTCGAGTCCTATTCTGGACATGGGTGTTCCTTTTTTGAGTGTCTCGTAACTAATCAACCCCCTTCTCTCTCTCTCTCTCTCTCTCTCTCTCTCTCTCTCTCTCTCTCCATATATATATATATATATATATATATATATATATATATACATACACACACACACACACACACTATATATATATTCAGGTTATTGTAAGATGTCATTTTTTTCTTTAGTTAAAAGTGTTGTACTCTTGTAGAAAGTTTGCCGCCGTTTTGCCGTGGAGACTAGTGTTGCCTACGAGACGAGACCAGACTTTTTTCTGTCTCGCCTGGAAACTATTGGTTTGGCACATCTCGCGTCTTGTCTCGATAAAGGATACAAGCCGTGAAATGTCTCATCATGTGAACAACTCTAGTGAAGACAGGTCTCCCTCAACTCACAACGCGATTCCAACATTGCGTTCTGACGTAACCACGGAATAATTTCATTGTTAGGCTAGATGCCTAAGTTGTAATGCTTAGTTCTCTTAGCACAAATGGGCCTCCCCCGATGGCGCAGTGGTAGCGTCGTCGCCTTGTAATCAAGGGGTCCCAGGTTCGATACCCGGTGGAGGCACATCGTGGTTCAGATTCCACTTTAAACTGTAGGTTCAGTCCCCAACCTAACAACGAAGGCATTCCGCGTCTGACGTCAGAACGCAAGGTTGCTCAAGTGTTGTGCGATAAGGGAGATCCGAGTTGAGACGTGCAGGCGGGACTATATTAGTGGTGACGTCACAGCAGACGACTAAGCACAATTTGAGTCCAAACAAGGTTGTCACGTGATTTTGTCGTATACTTTAGCATTGGAATTTGCATCGTAACAGCCGAAGCTCAACCGAGTCAGACCGAACTCATCTTCAGTGATTCTGGCGATATGAATTCTGGGAGTTCAGCACGCTCACGTGACTACAGCGCCGCCGCCTATTGGCTGCCGTTTCGGATCGAATGCCTGTAGGAGCATTCACTTTACTCGATTTCCTCATTCATTTATTCTTTTCATTCTCCTCTGTAAAGTATTTCTAATCTATGGACCTCTCGTCTTTACGTTGATGTACGATACGCTTCACAATTTTGTTTTTTTCATATCTGCTGTCACAATTCTTAAAACTACCCCTTCCGTTGGAAAATTCAATGTTTTTGAATAGGCTAAAACTAAGTGACTGCTTTGTTTGAACTCAATCTTCCAGCGTGACGTCACACTAATATGGTCCATTATGTGACTCGGCTGGTTGGCGCGAGTTCGACTCCCGCTCACGTGACACGCAACACTCACGGTTGTTCTCTTTTATTCCAGCGAGCAACATCCCTGTGGGGATCGCCGTGGCGAGGCAGAGGCAGGCCTTCGACAACCAGAGCACGCAGCCCGGCGGCCAGGGCGACAAGAGGGACGACTTCTTCCGCGACCAGAAGACGCTCCTCGGGAGGCAGAAGCCGGCCAGCGACGGCGCCGTCTGCAACCCTCCCGAACTCAACGGTTGCCTTGCTACTATAAGTAAGTACTCCTGCTCTATTTAGTTACTTCGCAATAGATAGATCTCGAGGACGCAGTGATGTCCCTGCCCCAGAGGGAAATTTCCCTGTCGTATTAAAAAAAAACTTTTCGAACTTAAAAATTCCCTCTCCTAAAAAAAAATATATATGTTGAGGATTTTTCGCGAGATTTCGATCTAGGAGAGTATACGAACGATTTTAGGTGATGTGAAGCAAATTAGGCGATTTGTGAATTAGTTTAATAGGGGAATGTCACAGTGAATTTGATTTGTATGTTAATTGGAGGCGAATAAATCTTGGACTATGTACTTAATTTATTTCCTTTTTATTGGCAATTAAAGTTACAAAATTTGCCTTACCTTCAATCCTTACTATTTATCTTACAACTTGAAAGTTCGTACATTTTTCATTTTAATTAATCAGTCAAGTTCAGATTGAAACAAATGACGTCTAATTTCTCTATTTTTTTATTGCAAATTTTTTGATGACTCCCTTTTTTCCTTTCCTGTAATATTCGACTCCAAAATTCTCCGTTCCCCTGCTGGGCATATCACTGCAAGCGAGTGTACTATGCTTCTTTTGGACGCAACGTTTCAACATTTCTCACGATTGTAACTGTCATCACACCAAAATATTCCTCATATTTAATATTATTATTGAATATCAGCAGTTATTTGGTATGGTAATCGTTAATATACAGTATGAAATGTTACCACAAAAAGAAATATAATACTTGTGTTTTTTATTAAAAGGTAGATAAGGTTGCATGACGATGGACGTTCCGAGTATAGGTTTATTAGTATCTGTAATAGATATTAGTTACTTTAGACATCTATTGGGTCTTGCTGGTAGAAATAAGTATATGCTCACGTGCACGTACTACAACGGTGCTGAAGAAGAAGTCTGTGTATTTTTATTTTATTTCTTGAGGACATTCCAGATGCCGCGCAAGTTGCTATTTCCCTCTGAAATCTTCAACAGTGAAAAAGAACAAAAATAGCACAAAAATAAAGATTAATAAAAATATGTCGGAGATGTCACGATTTGATATTATTTTGCAGGATTTGTTCTGAGGGAAAACCTGAAGTATATACTCTTGAGTAAAATATATCAACACTTGACGAGAAGTCTGTAGAAGAGAGATCTGTTTTGAATTTCTAGTCTACGTTTTTCTGTATAAAACATGTTTGTGCTACGTGGAACTCGAAAGTAGAATTTCTGAAGGAGTGTGTTGCAGCGAGTTTTGCCAATGACAGTTTTTCCGGCACGATGCTTGTTAGCGTTGAAGACATTCTTTATGTTTAAAGAAATAAGTAGGAAAAGATAAGATTATCGTACATAGAACACTGGTTATAGAAATTTAGTGTAAAAGGATTGAAGAGTTATTAAGAAGATGGGAAAGGACGATATTAAGGTTGACTGGACCTTTGGCAGCCGTAAGGGCGAATGTTTTCAAATTTTCCTCTCCATTCGAAAAACCGCTGTGATATTCCAAAATATGAAAAATTACATACGCTTATAGAATTCCTTCTAGAGCATGACGTGAATTATTTCCGTGTAGTTTGATTTCACTGTTATCTAGATATTCTCAAAAGTTTATAAGACTTATGCAATTGCGAAACTATTGATAATATCTCGATAACAGTGAAAGAAAACTACACGGAAATTCACGTCAACGCTCTAGAAGGAATTCTGAGCTGATGTAATTTTTCATATTTTGGAATATCACAGCGGTTTTTCGAATGGAGAGGAAAATTTGAAAACATTCGCCCTTACGGCTCCAGTCGAGCCTTAAGAAAAATCTTTGAAGCAGTTGGAGAAAATGGAGTGTGGAGAAAAAGAACAAATACAGAACTGTTGGAGCTGTGTAAGGATAAGAAGATATTGTGACAGGGCGAAGAAAATGGTTACGACATGGAGTTTGTTTGTAAGTCCTCTTCATGCACAGATAGGCTGCACCTACAGTTTAAAATGGGATCCGAACCACTATGTGACTCCACAGGTTATTTACCGGGTACCCTTTGATTACAAGGCGACGACGTCATCACTACGCCATCGGGAACGCCACGGACGGTTATGGCATGTATGGAGAATAGAGGAGGAAAAGGTACCTAGCGAAGGCACTAACAGGATGATATGATCCGAAGGGGAGGGGGGGGGGGCAGGAGAATAAGGGAAGATGAAGGAAGACATGGGTCGACGATGTTGAAGATTTATGGAAACTGTGAATAAGAAGTAGGTTATGAAGGAGGCCAAAGTCCTTCAAATTCTGGTTATGTATAGGCAGATTCTTGTTTGTTCGTTTACATTTTTGCATTGTTATTTTGAGACGCGAGAGGAGAATAGATCGATATTGTCCCTTCGAGACCGACTTTCGCAACTCGAGAGGGACCGAGAACAAAACGAGCCTCCCCTTTGAACATTGTTGAAGTAGACTTGCAACCAGTGACGTGCCCAAGGGGGGAAGGTCAACGCCCCCTTTGGCTCAATATTTCTAAAAAAAGAACGCCAAAGGCAGGAAAAGATGGCAAAATGAGGACTGACTACTAAAAAATATGCTTGCAACGTATTGCTGGACTTGTTTGACACTTGGATGATCTTCGAGAACATGCCAAGACCAAAGATGTCTTAACGTTGAGTGCATTACATCCATCACGGGTACCATTAAAAAGCTTGAGGAACGCCACCCTATTCTCCTAGTGACGAGAGTTTCGAGCTGTCAAGGAAACAGACGCATACGCACACTCGTATATCCATATTAGCCATGGAATAAACGCATGTATTGAAGACTAACCTTGTTAATATGTTTTACGTCAGCGTCAGTACAAAGATTGGAATCCCGATTCCTGTATAGGGCAAGGATGGTTAATGATGATTATCTTTCCCTTAACCTCAGGATGTTAAGTAGCATTAGTATTGGAATTTAAGAGCAGGAGGTACAGTTTTTGTCCAGTCAGAAGTGAGAACTCTAAACTGCTTCTCCCCTACCGACTTTCCCTCGCGGCGAGATGGGGAAAAAGATCTCTGTGCGTTGAATGGATGTAGGATGGGATATTATTTTACTTGTTCTCTTTGTTTTCTACCGTTTCAGGTAGAAAACTCCCATTTGATTAGCCGTAACTTGAAGGTGTTGCACTCTTCTCTCCATAATCAATGCATGGGAATCTGAAAATTCGTATTTATCATATTTTACAAACATCCTGTCCAGCTTAATAATCAACTTGAAAAACAGCTTCCACTTGCAACATGGAGAGAAATTCATACTTGTATATTCGGGCTTCTTTTTAGTAGCAATGTCCATTCCGACGGTATTGAAATAAATGCACTCCCCGTGCGAAACTGTCACTCTGCGCCTTGAGAAATTGTAGAGGTGTTTCGGGGAGAGGTGAGAAATTTATTTCTACAATAAAGATACTTTTAACACTATGACCTACCTAATAGAGATGGATTCAAATTATATCATGTAATGACAATAGCAACAAAGTGTGTTGATCATATTTAAAGTATAGTTATCAGAAGTCGAAAAACATTATAATTTTGACATTTCGGCCTGACTTAAAGTTCAAGCACAGAAAAATATATAGGATTTCACTCTTTTCACACAGATTTTACATGCCAATAGCATTTCGTTTTAAATTAAGTTCTAAGAGTAGAAAGGTTGGTAGCACAAATGTCCTCAGAAGGGAAGAAATTTTCTTGGGAACAAATTTAGAAACACCGAGGTTAGGAAAGATAATATCCATATAGTTGAGAAAATTCCCTTTCTCTTCAATTTGAACACTGGGTATCATCGTCCTTCATTAGGAACGATTAAAATGTCATCAATTCCACTGAAGCTCTCCCATCTCGAGTGACAAACTGAGTTGTTACTTGCGAGATTGCCATTTCGGCTTGGGTGAGTCCAGGGAGAAGGCGGGAACGGCCAACCAAGACCCTTGAGGAGGAGACCTTTCCTTCCCCGCAAGGTCTTGGGTGAATGTAGTGGATCGATAGAAAGAGGGAAGATGGCGAAGTCTTCCGTCCAGGGGTGCTGCTGGGGAACTCCAGGATGCCGCAGCCGCCAGGGTGTAGTGAAGAGCCCAGCGAAGTCTCCGGAATGGACGTTGCTTCTTGAGTTCATCTGCGTTCTACTTGGAATCCGTCGTTTAGACTCCTAATACATACGAAAATGCACTGTTGTTTCCTATACAGATACGTTTGTAAAAGTTTAGTGCGGTGCCACTTAAATTTCAAGGCCTCAGATCCGATTCGTGTCGTCAGTCATCAGAGGCAGAGACATAGAATGGACATATTGCAGGAAATACTATATTGACTTGACAAGTTACAGGTTTTACGTACATCCTCGGTTGAAATCTTTCAGGGAAACAAAATATATATAGGTACATCTTTATTATTATTATTATTATTATTATTATTATTATTATTATTATTATTATTATTTAATTCACTTATTTATTTCTTGAGCTCAACGTTTTGTCGACATGTCCTCGTTAACTTTATTGCAAAGGTTTGGTCCTATTACTAGCCGACTTCAGTCGGAAGCATTGAAACTCCAGAAAAATCTCGAGGCGTGCTGGACATAAACTCGTATCTCTATTTTACAAAGACAGGAACACCAGAAATCTCAAGATATGGACTATATACGTACATGATGGATGCTTTCTCAATGGTCACATGGAGAGCTCAGTCCAGAACCTGCATCTATTCATTCACCAATTATGTTCGCAACGAGAAAAGAACTGAACAAGTACAGATCGGAAAATCAAATACGCCGAGACGACAACATACCCTGGGAGACATCTTCACTATATCATTCCAGACTACAACAACGCTTTCAAATCTGCCCAATGCAATCTCGGTGGCATAACGCAGATTAGAACAGGAACTAACGTATCATAGAACTCTAAGCTAGTCTACCAATTGTACATACAGCATTCTGAAGAGCTTGCGTCCTTGGGGACAAATACGCACAAAAGGAGGGAACACAAAAGTATCAAGTAGCATATGGAATGAATCCGCCGATTACAATAGAACAATATAGCAATGCTACACAAAGAATCAAATCGGAAACTAGGAAAATCAAGGAAGCAGCTTATATAACCATGACTGACATAGTGTCGAGTTGTTCAAACAAGAAATGAAAAATAATTAGAAAATGGCTGAAATAATACAGAATGTCTGAGAGCACGGTAAAGTAGTGGATCACTTACAGGTACAAGTGTAGGTTTTGCACCGTCGGCGAGAGGAGCAAAAAGTTCAACTTAAGATAAGAGAAGTAGGTAGTGTTAGAAGAGATAAATTGCAAATGTTATAGATAACAGGTAGTGTATGCCAAAAATAAATAAATAAAAACCATTGTCAGCAACTTTTAAACCAGAATTGAAGAAGCTGCTTATACGCTTCTGTTAGAAATGTCTTGGGCCCGCTTTAGACGAAAGCATTTATTTACCTTAGCGTTTTTCTGAACATTCGTGCCAAGACCAAAATGCTACCGTGTAAAGTGAAAAATCTTATGGTATTTCTCAAGGAGAACCCGTCCTATTTCCGTAGCATTTTTCATAGCATAACCAATCAGAAGCGACCTCTAGGTCACGTGTAATGGCGGCGGCGAGAGATGTCAACAATGTATCACTTCACATTTTTAAAAGCCGGTAACTATTCAACTGAGATGAATAAGGTTTCGTATAAAACATTATTAGATACAAAACAATGGCTCTGTTTAAATACAAACTTTACAACGTTTACTGTGCACGTATGGAATAATATTTTATAGTTGTTTCAAATGTAAACACCGTGCACTCATCATAGATGGAGTAACTCGACGTGCCCTTCATGCTGTATATGTTATACATTGTAATCGCAAAAGCTACCCGAAAAATTACATGAAATGCTTTGCGTGGAAAGTACCATCTGCTATAAGATTTTTGAAAGCATTTACATATCATTTATGCTAGCAAAAATGTTAAAGGAAATGCTTTCGTCGAAAGCCGGCTTTAGTGTGAGCTGACATGAACTCGAAATAAATAGAAAAGAGAGAATAGTTAGTGTAGGAAGTAAAAGCGATCCAAACTCGATTTATATAGTGGGGATGTAAGTTCGTGTTTAGGGAGGTGTACGGGCAAATTTAGTGCCAAGATGAAAGTAAATTGGTTCTTTGTCAAAAATTAATAAATAAATGGTTGTTGAAGACATTTCGTGGTAGGTAAATCACTGTTTGTCGTCACTCACCCTCTCATCAATGCACAGTCCAAACCCCTGGACTTGGAAACTTGAAATTTCAGGGGTGTCCTCTTCGCATGACGTAAGAACCCATTAGGAAGAGTTTCCCAAAAATCATTATGTATCGCACTCGGCCAAGATCGGAACTCGTGTTTCAAGATGGAGGACAAAAGAAAACTATTTTCCGTAAATGACATATGCTCCAAATTCTGCTGATATTTTCGTTACATTTTCGAGCTCGTGCAGGATGAGAATGTAACTCCCATTAATTCTGTTTCATCCAAGATGTGATGATAAAAATGTTGAAACATAGTAAAATGAATAAGATGGATGGAGAGGCTTATGGAAGACAAATTACTAGTTTTGTTGCGATAGCTGCCATAAAATAAACAAGAGTTTTATAGCCGTTCGAAACCTTAAAGTATAGGGGCTATCCAGCGGAAGGAAGTGTCTTCGCGCAGACGCCATACTTGTAGCACAACAACTTCCGGTTCGTAGGCTCTTAACATGCTGCTAAAGGGAGCTGAGATTGTGTCATGTATGAAAGGAACGAATGGGTGTGTACAAGGAAGATGTAAACTACGATCAGGGCTAAATAATCTTTCACGGATCTTTCTTCATCAATTTCCTCGAGATCTAGGTGCCAAAATTATTGCATTCAAGCTGTCAGGCGTGAAAATTGGAAGTCCATTAGCAAGGAGTAGACTCCCCAGTAATAACAACGGATGTGCAGGAAACAAAAAAGTCGGAACCTGAAAAAAAATCCCGGTCCGATCCAGATTTCGGAAAAAAATATAAGAGTTTAAAAGTAGTTTATTCCCTACATATTTTTTTTGTACTAAATGTCCGAAATTTATTGAAATTAGCAGTTTTTTATTCCAGAAATGCAAAATAAATCATCACCCGAGAGTAAAATTGTATGTATAATTAACATTTTTTTTAGTATCGGGTAATGTTGAATATTTTCCGCTCCTATAATCTCCCAATTTAGTCGGGAAATAACATTATTTTTCCCGTTTTGAACGTCAGGACTTTAAAAATACCCCGTCCTGTTCCCTTCTTAACCAAACATTTTGCGTCCCACACCCCTTGCACTTCATTAAAGGTAGAAGAGAAATCATTAAAATCTCGATTTAATCTCTAGTGATATGAGAAAAAATATTACTTTTCCTTTCAAAAAATGCTCGGTCATGGTCAGATAGGTTACACGTTACGTTCTTGAAGTACACACGAACTGTACTAAATTTTTGTGTAACCAGATTTTTTTTTGTGTGTGTGACCAGATGATTTTTTTTTTTTTTTTTTTTTGTAACCAGAAAATTAAGTGCCGGTACTATTATTAATTTTCGTCTTTTGCAATGGAAATATTTTCAACATTGATAGAGAAGAGGTCCTAGGTTTGAACACAATGGTCAGGCAATGGTGTGTCATTGTGTTTGTCCCATCAGTAATTTTTCCAGTTTATTATTCACCTTCATCGTTAACACAAATAGCAGAAAATTGACTTAAAATAACAATGAGCGTTTTGTATTTCTGCGTTCAAACGGGAACGAAACCTCATCCCTCTGTCTTGCCCTGACTGAAGAAAGAAGAAAAAAAGCTCCTTTTCCCGTTTTTTACATGTCCGTACATCTCACACTTTTTCACTTAAAACATAAATGTATGCATCCAAAGATTTACATGCTTTAAGCGCTCTCGTTCTGTAGGAAAAATTACTTTCTATTAAATATGTAGGCTACAAATATCGCCAATGCAACGACGATTATCAAATGGATCTCATCCTGGAATAATGCCGTATTACTTCCTATATGCTCATCCAATTGATATGCAAAGGCCTCTACTTTGCCCTGATATCTCTTATTCTCCTCGTCGTCAAGTGTTTTATATGATCCATTTCATCCGGTATACAAAACGAGAAATAATGCCACAAGTACGCGCTTGAATTACCCGGCCGACGTGAACCGGAAGTTGTTGTGCTACAGTTCCACAATCGATTGTGCCGTTCGATATGTTTTTGTTTACTCGTGGATAGCCCCTATAAGGTTCGTGAGGCCGCGGTTTTGTTTTTTAAGTCGATGCCCCGATCGCAACAATTTTTCTCGCAAATAGCTTTCTATTTTTAATATATATATATATATATAATATATATTTAATTAATAGAAAGTCTTGAAATTTAATGTTAATAAATAAGTTAGGGCATATACAAAGAGAGTATTAGTTCGATTAGCCTATAGAGTTGTTGACAAATATAAAATTTGGTTAAAATTAGTTTGCAACGACTGTATATATACCTATAATAGAATGTTTTAGTTCCCTCTGGCCAGTAGGCCCTATCATTAAATTAATTGACCTTGGTGTAAAACATGGTAAGTGACTTTTTGTTAATTTTTGAGTTACAAAGCAAAATGTGCCATCCTTCAATTTTCGAGTGAAATTGCCATGTGACTCAGTGAAGCTTTCTGAAATTGGTAAACACAACACGAAAACAATTTATCTACAGTATAGCTTCTAATAACCTTTCTTTCTTAATGAACTCAGAAATGACCTAAATGTCACTTTATACCATGTTTTTCACCCGAGCCTTTCAATTTGGTAAGTGCTGATTTTCTTTAGCATGTTTCATTTAGGAAACCTGAAAATTCCAATTAATCATAATTGATTGATTGATTGATTGATTTAGTTTATTTTACTTCGCGTTTTGTGCCTCTTGGCTAATTTGCGAAGATGAGGATGAGTGATGAAAGGATGAAATTGATGAATGGACATTCACAAACAACCAAGCCCGACCAGGATTCGAACCCGGGACCCTTGGCGTCGCAGCGCGATGTGCTAACCGCTCGGCCACAGGGTCGGGCAATTAATCATAATATTTCCAGTTCAATATATTTGTTAATGAAAATTGCTGTGCAAACTAAATTAACCTTGGTGGCCGACCGTCAACCTCCAACGCACCGTTTGATCGCACACCACCACTGTCACAAAAGTATTTTCTGTTAGCGCAGTGGAAACAACCAGGTGGTTGACAGCTTCGGCTGCAAGTCGCTTCACCCTTCCGACCCCAACTCGACAACGGCCCCACGGTTGTATTTGCAATATGGAGGCTGCACGGGTGACTTTTTTTTTTTTTTTTTTTTTTTTTTTGCAGGTGGTTGCCAGCTCGGGCTGCAAGTCGCAAACTTTCAGGAGAACCTCTTACGGCCCGGAATAGTTGACACAGAGCCCGGTGGTTAAGAAACACTGCCTTAGAGAACTTGCGAGGTATTGCATTTGGGCAAAATCGGTCAACGCGTTTTAAAGATGGCGGACGAATAATAGATTTTCCCCTACGTTTAGTGCTTTCGAATATCTGTAAATGGAGAGGCATTGCGCTGAATGATAAGATACGTTGAAGTACTGAAGGGACTGACGCGTTTCAATATGGCAGGTTTTGGTTAGATTCCACACCGAAGCGACAAGTTACACGAGCACAGTCGGTCTAAAGGAAAACATTCACCGCGTATGCGCGAACAACAGCACGAGGCGACACCGCGACACAATACGCGGTTGAGAAAACGGCCCAGTCCGAGCGACAAGCAAGCGACATGAGACACGTGCAGCTTGCCGTGTCTCTTCGGTTTGAAAGGATGCATTGGTTGCTAAGGGTTCGCTTCCAAGCGACACATGTCGCTTGTCGCTTCGGTGTGAAATTACCCTAAACCTTACTTACTGAAAATTTAGGAAATACACATTTCACAGTCGATGCATTGAGCGAGATCTTTACTGAGCCCGGTCTTATAGGCTACTTTGTGGTACCTCGTTTGCAATTCGGTACACGTATACCGACGTATGTGTATGATCCAAAACTTTTCCGGGACTCTGGTATCTCTCGGAGCCCACAAAGTGCCGCGTGACATTTCCACGGAGTCCAAAGATACTAAAAGTTATCCAACATTGAGCTTATTTTGCACCAATATTGTGTGGGGAAAATAAATATTTCGATCAAATGACAGCTGCATATTTGAACATTCCCATTATGCCGTGTGTGAACTTATATGAATATTCTACCGGTACATTGGTATGGTATGTATGTATGTGTGTGTGATATCATTTATAAATTTTTTGAACAATTTTAAGTAGTTACAGTGTTCAAAGTATCGCCACCGGCATGGGTTCAACCCAATTTCAAAATCAAACTAGATTTCCCAGATCTCATCATATTTTGGAAAGCCAGGATTTCACAAATCTCCCATATCTGTGTGTGTGCGATGAGGATGACAAAAAAGTAATTTCACGAATCATTCCTTTGAAATCAAAACCATTCACCTTCTAGAGAAAGTAACTGCAACAATAAAGCTTCCTTTAACAATAAGTTATATGAATATATTTGTTGTCAACTTGTCAGTCTCAACCAATTATAATTCTGGAAGTGGAACGGAACCATCATTGAGAATGTAAAAGAGGTAGTTTAGGGAAAGCATTTGCCAAGGAGTTTTCTATACATTTAAATGAAAGGTGTTAACTGTATTGTGATATTGGGTGAAAACTAAAAAGTTAGCCTGCCATTTCGAGGGGAAGAATGTCCCACATGTTCCCGTCACCTATAGCTTATTCGATATTATTTTTTTTATTATTATTATTTCAGAAGTAAATTACTACCTGCTAGCTTGTTATGGTTAATGTTTAGACTATTATTTATTTGTAAGCTTACAAATGTATATATTTATTAGATATTTATAATGTCTGCTTAATGTAACTATAAAATTCTTCATGAAAATCCAATATTACTAGTAATTTATTTGCTTGTTTATCTATTTATATGTTTGAAATGCAAATGCAAACATTGTCTGCCATGACCTTACAGAAAAGGTTTAAAAAACAATAAGTTAAAACCATATGGTAGCCTACTTTAAGTTTGCATGCTAGAATAAAAACGCGAGAATGTGCATTTTGTAATTTATGAACTTCATATTTCTTTGGTTCCTCGCTAATCCCGCGGGCGACTTGTGCCGGACTCCCAAGTTATTAAAACGGCGCGACGGCAGCGCCGCGGCGGGAGGTCGGCGAACCATTTCGCATTTTAACATGTCTCCTTTTCTCTCCAGCCGGGGAGGCGGTGCTCCGGCCAGCCCAGTGCGACGAGGCGTCGGCGAGGGTGACCAATGGGATTCCTCCGTGGGCGGCGCAAGCCCCGCAAGGCCCCGCCCTCACGCCGCCCACCCTCTGGCTCGGACAGGGCCAGTACCCAGGTGAGTGCAGACGATTTGCTTGCTCATATATTAATACCACCTCCTGTGTCCCCCTCCTATCCCTCTCATTGCACGGGCGAGGAGGGGTCTGTGTGCATGTTATGCCTTCAATCCACAGCGTTAGGTCCGCCCCTCTTAGCGTAATTGCATCGAATCCTATTATCAGAGGCTTTTTTTTGCAGCTAGTTATTTCTGTCAGATGTGGTAAACCCCCCAGCCCCCCTCTACCGTCTTTTTTAATAACAGATTTTCGGTAGTGGTTTATGGTAAATGACCCTAGATTTACCTCTGGTCGTAAATTTCCAGTGCAGGTAGACTTGTCGAGCGGCTTGTAAGAGGGCTCGTGCGGCCCTGTTGGGTTTCAACGCGCTGGCGTAGCCAAGCAGGGGTTCATCGGGTCCGTGGCCCTCCTGAAATGTTCGCCAAATTACGTCGGAGGTGTCGGTAAAATTGATTATTACTATTGAAAGTTAATAACTACTATAAACTAACAATAGCTGTAGTAAATAAATTATGGCGCCAAATTTGAGATAGATTTTCTTTATTTTACTTCGCTTTTCTGCCAATTTTGGATATGCGCGACAATGAGGATGAGTGATGATATGATGAAGGGACACTCGTAAAGAACACTCCTACAGGCCTGGTATTTGAACCCGGGACCCTGTCGTTGTGGTGCGCTGTGCTAACCACTCCGCCACGGAGTCCGGCTGGTGCCAAATTGTTATTAGTGTTATTATTATAGCTCTGGGGACACTCTTTACTCCATACACCAGATTAGTGAATATCCGATGAGTCCTTTTATTATTATTATTTCACACTTCACAGCGTTAATATATTGAAATGTGTAGTTATGTTTTTGTTTTTTTAATTTAACTTTTACACCCTCCATCTTCAAAATCAGTCAAAAATTGGCAAAATGAAGTGAAGTAAAAAAAAAAAAAAGATTTGGAAGTCGGGTGAAAATTTTAATGAAGTTTACGTTGTGCGTGTAGTGTTGCCCACGGGACGAGACGGGACAGGCTTTTAAAAATTCGAGACGAGACGAGATTGATCATGTGTCCCGAGACAAACGAATATTTTCGAGACGAGACAGCATTTCCACGAGACGAGACAGGCCAAAGTCTCGTCTCGTGGGCAACACTATGTGCGAGCTTCCATATACAAATCGCATATGCGTAATTCTTCTTTCGATTAAGTGATAGAATACGAAAACATACGGAGTTTTGATCTGTTTCCTGCATTTTCCACGCAATTCTTTGATTTTTTTTCCATATGTAATGCGAATTAACTGAGCTTTATTTCCTATTATTGACAATCAACATCATTGTTTTTTTTTTTGTTTTTTTTTTTTTAAATATAATAATATAGAATTAATACCAATTTCTCGGGTCGACGGCTCCACTCTCCCGACACCCATGTTTGGGGTGATGAATTCTAAAATGATATTAACTGTTGTTGGTTGGCTCTTGCAGTTTTTCATGTATTGCGAGAAAATTTAACCAGCCCCATAGCTAGCTTTTTTTCGCGCCCTAGGCAGGATATTGGTAACATTTTGTGTTCGTCCTTCGATATTTTCTTCTTATGCCATTGGTTGAGATATGTACATCCTACAAATTTTGAAACAAAGAAAACTCACGAAAAAATATAGGTTAAAGATTCTGATTTCAAAAAAAGTTTAGCATATTTAAGAATATTTCACTTATGTCTCAAGACCATCTTTAAAAACATACTATTACTTCTACTGTGGGAAACAGAAAATTCCATGTGTACATTTCTCCGTCGCATATTCTGACTTTGTTGTCTGTGAAAATCAAAAGCTTTGAATGGCCCCCTCTGTGAATGGCGCCCTAGGCCTAACCCCTCGTCACGGACCTGTGTAACTGGGAGCAACATAACGCATTACGGAAATTATATGAGTCATTCTAGTAGCACTTCGTTACTTTGCGACTTGGATACATTCAGAACTGTAGGATTTATTTGCCACGGCGAAGCTTGTTGTGTTATTTTTTTAATTTGTGCATGTGAAATTACCGGTACATTGCGAAATATTCAGAGTCCTTGTTGGAAGGGTGCAAGACCGTATACTTGAAGCGAACACACTTCGAGAATGGTCTCGCAGTTCATTCTTGAAGCCTTGGACAAGAAGCGGAAATCTTTCAAATTGCACTTCGACTGCAGCGCCAAATACGACCAGATAAAAATATATATAAAAAAAAAACATTGTTTTTTCCTCAAGGGGTCCCGAGTTCCTTACCTGGTGGAGGCACATAATGGTCGGATCCCACTTTAAACTGTAGGTCTAGTCCCGATTAGCCTGACTGTACATAAACTTAACTTAAAACACCAGTTGAGTCAAACAACATAGTTTTTTTCTCCCCGCGTTTTAAACACACTGTTTTTTCACCATAGAAATCATTGCATTTTATAAAGTTATTATTCTTACACGCATGACGCCTTGCAGGAAAGCGTGTATTTCAGTATAGGTGCCCCATTTTTATTGCCTGTGTCTACATTTGCATTTGGAGGACCGGGGTTTCTCCCTCTCCCCCCTTCCCTTGAGGCTGGCGCTTTTGTTGAGAGGTTGTCACCTGACATCCTCGTCACATCGCCGAACCATTTCAATGGTTTCGGTTTTATCCACTGTGTAAATCAAGCTTCTTGCTTTTTGCCCACTCAGTCAGTAAACTATACTATTGCCTTGCCGAAGATTTCAGATCGAAGCGACACGTCGCTTGGGAACGAGCCAATCAACATCACAGTTTCACACCGTAGCGGCACCGTCGCACAAGCCCTCGTTCGATTGGGCATGCTTCAGTGTGAAATTTCCTCATACTCCTCGCGATGTTGTATAATCTCCTTCTTCCCGGTTGAAAAGTATAGAACAGATGCTTCTTTTCACTTGTTCCTGATGTATCGTGCATGATTGTTTACGTCACAGTTTTGTCGAGCACGTTGGAGATGTGCCATTTAGTCTCAAATTGAGTGTTATGTACAAAGATCTCTCTAATGTGTGGTGCGGCTGTATGATTCACGGTAGTCATGGAAACAGATAAGGTTATCAAATCAAGCTTCGCAGCCGTTCGTGCAATCCGGAAAGCGGTGTGTCGCGAGTTGTGAGATGTTACCCGCGTGTACTTCCTTCTCATTTGAGTTGTGTTTGGTCAACTGTGTGCGCAATCTTTGAAGCTGCAGTTAGCTTCTTTTTAAATTTGGTTTACGAATGTTTGCAACCCACTTGCGCGTCGTACTGCGATCAAGATTGAATGTGTGTTAGCGAGTATGTAGCACACTGCACTGGCATTATGGACTTGTATCTTTCAAATGGCTCGAATCCCCAACGGAGCTTGGAGAAACTGGTGAGTGTATAGAATTACATAATTCTGATCTTCCGGTATTATTATTATTATTAATCAAGGAGACTTAGGTGGGCAGGCCATGCAGCACGAATGGGAGAGGAAAGAAGATTTTACAGGATTCTTGTTGGGAAACCTGATGGTAAGAGACCTGCAGGAAGGCCAAGACGAAGATGGAGGGATAACGTTGAGATAGACCTAAAGGAAATCGGTAGGAATGGAAAAGATTGGATTGATCTTGCTCAGAATAGGGACAGATGAGAGGCATGTGTTGCTGCAGCCATAAACATTCGGGTTTAAGAAGGCTAGAGATTTAGTTAGTTGGTATTATTAGGATAATTAAATTTTAAAAAAAAAAACACTTCTAGAGAGGGTACGGAAGGAGAATGAATAATGTACCTACAATACAGTGGAATCCCCAAGTGGGGTTTGTGGGCATTATAGACCCCCTTTGGCTCAGCATCTCTAAAATAAATAACTTTAAATCCTGGAAAACATGGCAAAATATAGAACATCCTAGTAAAAAAATAAGGCATAACCCCCACTTTCAAAAACCCTGGGCACGCCATTGGTATAGTATTAGGAAGCCTGTGATACGAGACTAGGATAGCCAATTAAGGTGGAAGGGCATGCCAGGGTGCGAAATCCTGGGGGAAGTATTTTTTTTATAACAAACACACACAGAACGAAGAACGAAAGATGGTGTCTGTATCTGCATATCTGTGCGTGCATGCACCTTCACAATTGTCGCGTTGTGGGACGAGTCGTTGTCTTGCAAAAGGAACCAGTCGCCAGATACGCATGCACATCAAATTCTTCAACTACGTTCTTCCTTACTGTGTCCGTGCTGATGTTCACCTCATCTGCTATAGCATTCTTAGCGAAAGGTGACGGTTTTGAAACAACAATTCACGAATTTGTCGGCATTGTTTTCACCGCGACACTCCTGGGGTCGTCTTCCATGTCTTCCCGTCTATCAAGAAGTCGTCCATACCATCGGAGACAAGTGTTTGGTCCCCATAAGCTGCATTTACCATTTCGAGCTTTAATACAGAACTTTATAGGGGCGGCTCTTTGACTTGGTTTCGAACATCAAGAAGGCTATAACGAGTAAAACACCATTCCAAAGGGCAACTTCTATAGAACCATCCATAAGTTGTGTAATTTGTTGATTGATTTGCTTTATTTTACTTCGCTTCTTGTGCCACTTTTGGCTTATTTGCGAAGATGGGGATGAGTGCTGATATGAAAAAAAAAATGAATGGACACTCGCAAACATCCATGCCCAGGCCAGAATTCGAACCCGGGACCCCTGGAGACGTTGTATAAGTTTTTACCTCTAGTATTCTGTTCGAATTTAACCGAACTTTATTTCCGTTAAATAAGTTATGCCAAATAGGGGGGTCGATGAACCGGTTCAACCCTCCTTCCTGAAGCCCTTGCATTTCACATATTATATATCCATAGGTGTATAATAAATATGACTTCCCGTCCCGACTTTCTATTTCCTAGAGTACTTGATGTATAGATCCTGAAATACTCGCCCCCTGCTTGGCGTTATGTGTGTTGCCTAACTCAACGGCGATGAGTAGATTTTAATAGAAAATTTTCAATGGCAATTTCTGCCAGCGCCGTAAAGTTAGGCAACACACATAACGCCATGCAATGAAGCGAGTATTTCAGGATCTAGGTGTCCCATTTTTATTGCCGGTGAGTGTACCTCCAGCTTGAGTATTGCTCAGTTATGAGATATGATACGCATCAACTCAACATGCTTCCTATTGAAAACAAAGTTAATGTTTTTGGTGCAATTTTCTCTATAAATGTAATAAATGAATAGTTTCTTTTCTGTAATGTTTTACTTTTATCATAGAAATCTAGTGAAAACGACAGGATCTAATACTACCTGGGTTCGGGCCCTGGTCGAACCTTCACTCTTCACTAGTTTCCTTTGATAGCAGCACATCTCCGAAATGTAATAGAATAATAGTGTACTAGTGGTGTAACTCGAATCAACTCTTTTCAGCACCTGTACCTGTACAATTGGGCCCAGCGGATCCGAACCACCACCCCTTGCCTGTTGGATATCAGCTGGTTCGAGATCCGATGACAGGGCACTTACTCCTGATTCCAGCCACAAATATAGGTAAGTAATGTGTGTCGTTCTACTGGACTAAAGTCTTAGTCATTAGTTCTGATTTGAGTAAAGACTTCTGGCTAGCTACTAACACATGTTGTTTCCATGCTTTTGTCAGTTTTGATCGTAAGATGGGAAATAATGTGAGATCCAGTGTTCGAAGTATGTCCCCAGCTAGGATAATATGCATAAGCACCCCCCCCCCCCTACTTGCTTCTGAACTATACAAGCATCGCCTTACTTATCCCCAAACTTAACCAAACAAGGATCCTCCCACTTCAAACACTGGTGAAATCTGCAACCATCCAGTGGTGATGCCAGTAGGAGTACCTCTAATACAGCCAAGCACTAATTACAATTCATTTAAGAATATTCCACTTTGGTCTTTCAAAATCTTAGTATTTTGGAGTAATATTTTTAACCCACGAGGGGTGTTGATGAGTGCGAGTTGCCTCTGATTTGATTATGTATGGGGATTCAGATTTGCAGTTCTTTTCCATTGAAGACAATGTAGTTATCTGAATATGAAGATGTAGCCAACTCCAGTCTGCAAAGCCAGATGAATGCCACAATAGGATTAATGCATTGACCACATGTTGTTAACGACAGGACTGAGTACACGGAAGTGCAAGAAACAAATACTTCTCATACTCATGTTCTAGTTAGGCAAATCAAATACACCAAGACAGATCTCTACATGCAAAGTCGAAATTTAAAATTTACTTACACACAGATAGTGCATAATAAGTGTCATCTGAATCACTAATAAGTACTCCCCCAGCGGGGATACATAGTGCATTGTACTGCACTCTGTTTTCAACTTCATTACATCTGATGATACAAAGGGATTTGTGAAACATGACCACTTGTAATAAGAATGGTGGTGTTTATGATATGAAATAGCTAATAAAATTATCATTTAAATTAAAGGGATCTCAAGTCTAATACATTTTACCATACAGGCATATGTGGTAGCCATTGTAGCACAGTGAAAATATTCTACAATAGGCAGTTCCAAGCATAGAAACTGTTTTGCAGTGTTTTGCAAAACTGCAAATTTAGATGACTTTTGATGTTTTTTTGTCTCAATTTATACTTCATAAAGTTTTCCACATTGGAAAAAGATCTAGAAAAAATTAACATTTTTAAAAATCTCTGCCTCAAATAAGATACTAAATAAGGTGAATTATGTTTTTCTTTGCAGATCATCTTCAAAGAGCAGCTGTGGTATGGCCGAGTTATCCCACCTTGCCATCTCACACCGCATCCCAGCACTTACAACAGCTTATGCTTCATCAGCAACAGCAGCAGCAACAGCAGCATATACAGTTCCTTCAGCACCACCACACGGAGACAGAGTACCGCCTGATGCTCCAACAGCATCAGCAAACGCAGCATCCAGCACAGCAACAGGCCCAGCAGTTGACCATCATTCCGGAACCGATGAAAAAGAAAGATGTGCTCGATGCGGACACGAACACGATTCCAACTGTGGACGATACAACCCCAGTGCCGGTGGATGATGGTAAGGTGAAGTATCTTACGCCATCTACTACGCAGACGGAAGTGGTCAATAGCATTCCATTGTCGTCCGCTCCGCAATCGGCTTATCCATATGTCTTCCCTGCTTCGGCAACAGCAGCTCCTCTGCAGTACTTCTACGAACCTCCTGGTGTTGTACACTTGGCGCAGACATCACAACCGTCAGCTGCAGTGCAAACTGATAATGGAAGGCGATCACAGGTGAGGTTTCTCCATTTCTTTTGATTTGATTTTTTTATTTGTCATAGCTTTTCTCCCACTTTTGGCTAAACGCGATGATGAGGATGAGTAACAATATGATGAAATTGATGAAGGAACATTTACAAAGAACACTGATGCCCAGACTGCAATTCAGGACCCCTGGTGTTGAAGTATGCTGTGCTAACCACTCTGCAATGAAGGTCGGCATGAACTCTTCTTTATTGTTATGACACTTTAGCCATAAATTTTTGTACAAGACTGCATAACCAGTCAAATATTCTTAATAAAAAGTAATTACAATTTGGTAGCAAGGTATTTATTTGTTCATGAAGCAGAACTTAATCTTTTTTTAGCAACTTGTGTTCAAAAGTGCTCATTATTTTGTAGACCAGTGGCCCTGCGCATCAGTTTTCAAATTACTAAGATGAAAGTAAGAATTAACTTTAATAAGATTGATTTATCACTTGCTAAAAGTTTTTGAACAAGAATAACGTTCATATTTTGGAAAATGAAAAATGCTGTAGTAAATAAATGCATAGAACCTTAGTACTCACTTTTCCGCAAAGCTTTTTTACATTGTTCTATTAATTTTGATGGCCACTGCCACAATTCTTGCTGCACTGCAGTGCCAAAACTAATAGAACAACAAAGGCACTACTACTAGTGAGTACTAAGGTACTCTGTACTTAAGAATGATGTTCTTAAAAAGTGACAAGTTTTTTGGGGAATTGTGTTCAGTTTCATTAGAAGCTTGAAGCTTATTATGTCGCTGTGCTTACAGGGGACTTCACCTGTCAATCCAGCCGAATCATTAACGCCGCCACTAGAAGTCACCAGCCAATCAGAATCTGAAGATGGAGTGCATGAAGGGACAGATTCGAACAGCGGCACTGAAATGCCTGAATTAAAGTCATCGTGTTCCGTGCGTGATTCTTGTGAGGCGGAAGTCCAAGTGCAGGATGCCAGCAACCAAACCGAGACTCCGCCAGTGAGTGAAGATGAAACGGTCGAATCGTGTTCAACAAACAGTTCAGAGGTGCTAATGAGTGTGGTAGGAGATGTTGTATCTGGTGCCATACCTGAAGAAAGTTGTAGTTCAAAAGTTAAGTGTGGCATGGAGATCGAGGTCTGTTGTGATGATACAAACAAACAAGTCGAAGGTTGTGAAAAAGTGATGTCTGAAGTGAAGCAGGACGTGGTAGACCTGAGTGGGTTAGAGTTGCTTTCGAACAGTATAGAACAATTCGAAAGCCACCAAGAAGAAATGCCTCACCTTGAACGAAACATTCCGACGTCCAATATCGGCGACGATACCAGTTCGTGTCGAGAACTCGACTTGGACACAAACACCAACAGCAGCCAGGACTGTTCCGAGCCACCACCGGAAATTGAGCGTGCTTTACCTGAATTGGGAACAGAAACCAGTGAGACCAGCGCCGTTGCAAAAGTAAACGACGAAGAACCATGCAAGCAAGCGGAAGCAACCTCTACCTCATTAGGAGGATTAGGTCTGTTGTGTGCACTGGCCGAACAAAGGTTTCTGGAAGAAATTGCCACAGCACCTGATTCTCCATCTGATTCCATTGATCTCGGTTCACCTTTGCCTTGTTCGTCCCGTGCACACGACAGTATAGAATCTGACTGCTCATCAAAGTCAAGTGCAGATGGCAGCAGCGTGAAAGATGTTAACCGAAACTACAAGAGTCCGAAATCAGAGAAGGAGATCAAAGCGTTCATTGCGAGCAAAGTGTCTCAGTACCAGTCAGGAAGTGGGTATAAAACTCCACCAGGTCTCAACAACCCAGACTTGATGGATGCGATGGAGTTAGATATGAGAATGCGTCTTGCAGAATTGCAGAGAAAATACAGAGAGAAGCAGCGGGAGCTTTCAAAGTTGCAGCCGAAAAAGGACAAAGACGAAGTGAGCCCCGTAAAAAGAGGGCCTGGCAGGCCACGTAAGCGGAAGATAACACTCACGGGAAGAGCAAAGCTAGGACGTCCACCGGGCAACAAGAACAAAGACAACCAGCAAAAGGAGCTGTCACCGCCAGTATTAGAGAAGGTCACGGAAATCGACAAGCCGTTCCTTGCAAACGAGGATGACATTAAGGATGCCCCAAAGCTGAAAGCCTCAAAGGATATTCTTAAACCGCCAACGTTGACTGCAAACAAGATTTTGACATCTTCAAAGTTCAAACCAACGTCTTGCAGTGTAGCCAATGCTAGGAGTTTCAAGCTTCCTCAGTGCAACGTGAACTTGGTGAAACTGAAGTCAGTGGGTACCAGAATCAAATCCGACGTTGACTCTCCGTCTAAAGAAGTGCCATCAAATGTAGTGAGCAGTACAAGCAGTGAATCTACTAATGCAAAGAAGCCTGTGTCAGAAGCTGATGTGAATGATAATGATACTAAAGGTAAGCTGAGTTACATTTCTATTTACTGTTTTGGGATTGAATGCTCATTAATATGACATTGGTAATGGTTGTTTTCTTCAACATTAAAATTTATATATTTACTTCATAGTAACAGAGAAAGTGTATGTTTTCTTCAACATTAAAATTTGTATATTTACTTCATAGTAACAGAGAAAATGTATACCAGAGACACTTCATACATCTTTTCTTGCATTATATTTTTTCACTATAACGTCAACTGAACTGCATAGTATCCAGCTCATTTCACAACCTGTGGTGCAACAGCCCTTGGAGGCCAAAGCCTACCAACTGACTGCCGGCCTCACTCCACCTACCGAGGTGGGAGATCATCCAACCATATTCAATGACTAGGTTACACTACTCATTTGTAGCCCACCAATTTGTAGCTCACCAATTTCCCCAAGAGGGTGGGTGGCCACCGGTCCAATACACTACTCAAAATCTCATGAGAAAATTTGTTACGCTTCCCCTCAGGAGACTCTAACTAGCATGAGTGCTGGAGACCAAATGCAAAACCTGATGCCTTAGATTCCGTAGCCATGGTGCAAAGTGTTTCGTTAATTTGCTTAATAAGAATTCCGAACGCTTCCTCTCACGTATGTGCATTGTAAAAATTCATGTATCCGGTATAGTGGATACCCTAAAAATCTGAGACAACATTCAATTATGCAAAACAAAATGTTACCAATGTTGTATTAATTTTTTACGTATGTGGTGATTCACGTTTTGTCCTTTTTTTTTCTTAAAAAAAAATGTATATACAGGGCTACACTGATGCTTTAGCACAACGAATTCAACCAAAGCTTTACAAGTTTGTGGCTATTAGCTTTCATTTTCTTATACTGTCTTGTCTGGGCTTGGCTGCTGTGTGTTAACTTAATAATTTTCTGTGTTCTGAAAAAAGATAAAAAGGAAAAAAAAAAACAAAAAACAAGGGTCCTTTTTGCATTCTAAACTAACCCAGTTTGCAGTTGCATGAAGTGTATTAACTGAGCAGTTGTGTTTATTTTGTGCAACATGATAATTTGTCTCTGTCTCTCTCTTGGCTCTTACTGATTTCATTAGATCTTTAGAAACTTTCTGACTGCTAATAACTCCTGTCAGAAATGTGTACTCCAGAATAACTATTTAACCCTTAATGCGGTATACTTTAATGTCAGGATTGTTGAGAACTAGGTGTGCATCACACAGCATTTGTTGTAGGCAGTTCAATTTGCACCAAGTGTGTTTTTTGATAAGTAATGTATTCATTATATTGTTTCATATATCCCCCCTCTTTTGATCTTTGATGATTCATTTAACAAAAATGTTGATCTAGCCTACTTCATCATGAGTGTACAGATAATTCATTAAATAAGTTCTGCTAATTTCAGTTTGCATTTCATGGATGTATCGGACCCATGGAAAAACTGTGAAGTACCATATTTCACTGCATAATCGTGTCATGTTTTATACTAATTTTTTGTTTGTAAAAATTGGTGTGCGACCATCATGTGAAGCTTTTTAAAAAAAATTCTGGTGGTATTAAAAATCTTTTTTACTAAACTGTCTTTGCTGCTAGATTAGAATGCACCAATACTTGTGAAAATATGTTAAAATTGAATAGTCCAAATCAACGCACATCATTTCTTTGTGATAGTTTAGCAAACATTTTTCTGATCTGAAGAAAAAGTGAACATGTCAGTTGTTATTCATTTGTGCATTGTAGTCGAAATTTACACTTGAGAAAATTTACTACAGTGATGCAAGGTACGGACTTACAACTTTTAATCTCTGTCCAAAGATTCTGTACCACTATCATTGGGTTCCTTATCCCACAGGCATCGACAATTACGCAATGTAAGGCTATAAACCAAGTTTTGAATTGAAAAAGAAAAAATGGGGTGTGACGATTATATGGTGAAATACGGTAATGTTTTTTTGAGTTTAGTTAGTATAAACACAAATATTTGAAGTTGCTTTTATATTTTGTTGTCATCCTTTCTGGTTTCTTGTCCACATACTCCGTGTTTTACATTTATATTATAATAGTTTTGCATGAAATTTGTTTTACCAGAATATCAATATACTCTTTTATCACCCATTTCTGTCCATTGTTATCGTGCATACATTGCTTCTTCTTTTATTTTCTTCCACTTTTTACATATTATCTCATATGTTTGAATTTGTTTTTAACTGTTTATCAAAAACTATGTTCTGATTGCTTTTTCAAGTCTTCAAACCTATATCAACTTTTTTCCCCGCATATTTTGTAGGCAATGATATTGTCTGAATCTCCTTTGCAGTCATGAACATAATCCTGCTTTATCTTCATCTGCACAAGTGCACTATTTATTTCTCCTTCACTGGAAAGTTACATTGTCTAATAATTATATTTTCCCTTCATCATTATTTTCTACAGGGTGTTAAGGAAAATTGAAATTTTTGTTTTAGTATGTATATGATAATTTTGGACCAAGATATGGAAACAGTATATCGAGGAAATAGTCTTTGAAATCAGTACAGTATCACATAGAAGCTGTTGTTCTGAATCCTAAAATGACTATCCTACATTTCATTCATCATTTTTGCATTGTCTGTATATTTTTCTTAATCATTATGAAATTCTTGTTGCTTTTATAGCTCCTACTTTGTTCCTTTTTCATATGAATATATCTCCAGTTAGTATCTTTCTTTGTTAGATTCATAGTGTTATTTCCATTATTACAATTCATCATATACATGTGTCACTGTTTCAATAACAGTAATGTTGTGATCTTGTAGCCTTTTGTGGTAATGAAAAGACAATAGTACAGCAAATGCAGAAATGAAACTGAAAATTTATAATTGGTAGGTTGAATGAACGAAAAAGGATCTGAAAATTTACTAACATGTTCAAAATCTTTGTAATGTATAAGTTCATAACTTCAACCAGAAATTTGGTTCATCTTAATTTTTAGTAACAATAAGTAGCAGGTGAAGTTAATTTAATAATTATCTTGTAATAAGGTGTTACATTTCAACCTACCGTTTGCATTTCCTGTAGACTATCCTAAAAAATTATGTCTTATAAACATTTGCTGTGTCATTTTATGGATAAAGAGGAGAAGCAGTTGGTTGTTAGTAAAAATAATTTAACCATGCATTAAGGGTTAACTTACTATTAATTTGCTTCTAAAATAATCAGTTAATATTTTCCCTAGTTCTGTCTCAGCTCTATTTCAATTTTTTCTTGTGCTTTCATAGCTTCGTCTGCATCATTTTTAAAAGAAAGAAAAAAGATAGTTAAATTTGAAAAAAAAAAAATAGTGGGAAAATAAGCTTTTATGGCCTTGTTGTTTAAAAACTGTTTAGTGACTTTTAGTTGGTATGTAGTACTCTATAGATTCTTTTTTGAGTTGGCTGGCTATGGGATAATAAGTTTTGCTTCAAGTATACCACTTGCACTATTTGCTTTTACAGTAGTGTCCTCCTCTTCCGACTGGGACGGAAACTGGCTTCACTGCGACTTTCCGTTCCGAAGAGCTTTAGCCTCACCAGTACGAACGAAAGCATTTCTGCAAAAACCGAGCCAAGTCACGAAGCAAAGTTTATGTTGTTTCACATTTGGCTCGAAACATTTTACACCATCACTGTTCTCGTATGGTAAGTGTCCTCGCATGTTTGCAATAACTTAATTTTTTTTTTCAAATAGGATTATGAATAGGGTGGAAAAAAGGCTTTTTTTTCTTTTTTTATTTATTTATTATCGCCTTGTGTCATGTTGAAACATGTTGAGTCTTATTTGGGTGCTTTGTAAATTGAAAATGTGTTTTGTAACGTAACATGTGTGAATCTCCGCATTGGATGTCACTTAGATATTTATAGGAGAATTATGCAAAATTTGAATGAATGAATTTCTGACAACGATACATGGCATGAAATCAAACACTTACTTTTAAATATAAAGGAAATTTTAGTTGCCTTTTTTTCCAGTGTATAAACTACTTGAAATTTTTCAGTTACTACCATGTAATAATTCCTAATATGCAGAGATTCAAGCATGGTCTGTTACAAGTGTAATTTTGTCTTTAAAGAAATTTTGCTTAAAGGAATTTTGTACTGCTGTTGTTTTTAACTTTAAGGCTTAGTGCAGTGTATTTCTTCAGGTTTTTCCCATTGATATTATCCAACAAATGCGAACGTTCCGAACTCTGTTGTAAACATGAGTGTTATTTCTAGGACAGGATGTGCACCATAATTAACAGTTCAAGCTATGAAATGACTGCATATTTTAGGTTTCCTTTGTGATGAAGTCCAGTTTTTTAAACAACTTGTAATGCAAGTAACAGTTTTTATTAGAAGTGAATACATAAATAGGTTACGTGCCTGGTCACCACACTATCTAGTTAGTTTTGAAATAAGGAACTGTAAGTCTGTTACTTTTTTCAGATAACAAAATAAACAGTAAATGAATCTATGATAAATTGATGTGGAAATTTATATGGAATGCAGTTATAATCAATGCTCTCATGTACAGTTGTTCAACTGACAGTATACAACAGTACTGGTATATTTTTCATAGGCGATATAAAAACTAAAGGCCATTCCTGTTGAAAGAAATATACATAGATAAATATGTACATACAAATATATGCATATGTTGCATTAGTTTGTGGTAGCTCTTTGTAATTAACTTTGCATCAATATGATTTGTGTCACCATAGGAAACTGACTTAAGAAGGGTACTGCTACTCATTTTCCAGAATAACAACAATTTTTATAGTAATAAGTATTTTGAAAAGTGTTTAATTGAAACGAAGTTCCAAGTTTTTGTACTAACAGGAATCAGGAATTAGCAACCCCACCTTGATTAATTTGTAATGATGATAGTATCCAGGGCCTTCCCGATGGCATAATGGTAGTGTCGTCACCTTTTATTCAAGGGGTCCTGGGTTCGATACCTGGTGGAGGCACATAGTGTTTCAGATCCCACTTTAAACTGTAGGTCCAGTCCCGATTAGCCTTACTGTGCATAAAGTGGACTTAAAACACCAACTCAATCAATGACAATACTATCTAGAATCATATCTGTTTTTTACTTCAGTCTATATATGTTCGAGAAACCAGCATTCATTGTGTGCACTATTTTAGCTTAAAGTTTAGAACTTAGTCATAAAGTCTAGTTTAGTTGAAGATCCATTTTGAGTGGAAAGAACTGTGTGGGGTTTTGTTTAGCATTCTAGAAATAATAAATGGTGATGTTACACAAACTTCTTATTTTCATCTTCAGACAAAGTGGCGTAAAATGAATTTCTTATAAATAATAAACAAAATATTTTGCATCACAAGGCAAGACACATTATTCTATTAAAAATAATACATTAAATGTTCCTACTAAAGTGGTTTTTATTCTTGCAACAATGTTTTATATTGATTCCCCAGAACTTATTCAAGTTTACACTAGCAAGATACACACACACATGCACACACACAATCTTACATGGCTAGTCACGCATGTGAACGCCTCTTCCAGGTGCTACCTTGCTAGCGCATTAGTGTGAAGTCACTAACCATGCAAGGTTGTGTGTCCATAAATTGATAATACAAACTTGAAAAAAACGTTCTAGGGAATTGGCATGATATGTTGCTGCAAGAATGTCAGGAAATAAATAATATAACTGTAGGTATATAAAGCTATGGAGTAGTTGGTTAGTGCACCATATTTGTGGTAAAATCACAGATCTGTTGCAGGTTCGATCCCCAGTATAAAAGCTCTCGGTAGTGGATAATGTTCAATTAACATTTCATAAAGAACATGAAGAACCATTGTCCTAATGTTCATATAATCAGTATCTTCATACTTGAATTATCCTAATGGCAGTGGTGTGTATTTTACATGAAACTGAAAGTTTGCATGTGGGTACATATATAGTGTGGTTGTGAATTGAAGACAGAGGAACTGTGCATATGAAAAGTTGTTTTATGCATAATCTTTCTAGATGAAAGAATGGAGAAGTCAGTATTGGAAGGGTCATCACTTCTTGGTGCCGATTCTCTGTTCTGGTCTGTGAAACCTGATAAGACTGAAGAGGACAATGGAAGTAGCTCGCCATCTGTAAAGGATGATGAGAAACAGTCATCAGACTCATCACCGCCAGAGGTAAGTGTAAAATTTGTAGGACAAAACATGTGTTTTCGAAACCTTTCCTTTCTGTGGAATGTTAGGTTAATACAATCTCAACTCTTTTAATTTCCAAGAGAGGCATATCTTTATTTCAGTAACTTGTGTGTGTGTGTGCTTTCTCATTAGACTCATAAATACAAAATAGCAAGACCTGACTTACAAAGCATGCTACATTGTTTACTTGTTTTTTTTATTCAATTTTTAAACCCGATTGTCACACTTTTGTGATGTTACTTTTTATTTTACTTGCTTGATGTAAAATTCAAAATATAGTTCTTGTTTTAATTGGAAGATTGAGATGTCAGTGTACATTTTGCATAAGGTTTCACACATTTATTTCAGTTCTGTCAATATGCTCACAAGAGAACAGCGAGTTTTACAGTGTGGATTTCTTCTCCCATTGTAGTTGTAAGCACATCTTTAAGCTGATTATTTCCTGATCTAAAGCTTATTAAATTATTATTCGTAAATGTGTTTTGACTACCACGGTAGATGAAAACACCCACTATTCAACTTAAAGCTTTCACTAATCAGAACATTTTTTTGCATTTTTCTTATATTTGTCAAACCTTTCTTTCCATGCATGTGATATTTGAAGATAAATGAACATGTTTCTGAAGTACTTAGAAAAAGGAATACTTCCATTAGTACGGGCCTCCCCAATGGCGCAGTGGTAGCGTCATTGCCTTGTAATCAAGAGGTCCCGGGTTCGATACCCGGTGGAGGCACAAATGGTTCGGATCCCACTTTAAACTGTAGGTCCAGTCCCGATTAGCCTTACTGTGCATAAAGTGGACTTAAAACACCAACTCAAACAAAAAATCCTCATCTAAAGCTTATTAAAATATTATTCGTAAATGTGTTTTGACTACCACGGTAGATGAAAACACCCACTGTTCAACTTAAAGCTTTCACTAATCAGAACATTTTTTTGCATTTTTCATATATTTGTCAAACCTTTCTTTCCATTCATGTGATATTTGAAGATAAATTAACATGTTTCTGAAGTACTTAGAAAAAGGAATACTTCCATTAGTACGGGCCTTCCCAATGGCACAGTGGTAGCGTCATCGCCTTGTAATCATGTGGTCCCATATTCAATACCCTGTTGAGGCACATAGTGGTTCAGATCCCACTTTAAACTGTAGGTCCAGTCCAGATTAGTCTTTCTGTGCATAAAGTGGACTTAAAAACAACAATTCAACTACCGTAAGTACTTATGTAAAAATTCTATCTTCTGTCTTGCAAAATGCTGCGTGATATCCCTCTCTTTCAGATCTGTGAAGGTAAACAGTATCTCTCCTCCTAAACTTACTTCAGGGATGGTTTGAAAATAAATGTGGTTCTGTATTGAGCACTTTTTAATGGTTTCACTTGTGCATTGTTTCAGAGCCCAGATGTGAGCTCGAGCAAGAAAAGGAAACTCGCCCCAGAAACCGAACACGAAACATCTGCGTCGGACCTTGAGCTGCCAACATCTTCCAGTTACAGCCTTTCGTCATCTTCAAAGAAGAGGAAGCCAGGAAGGCCGAAGAAGCACTCTCCCACCAAGGAGGATGCCACGGAGACCATCGTGGCCAAAAAGCCGAAGAACATAAGCTTCATCCTGAGTCAGCCGTTCCCATCAAGCCCGTCACATAAGCCAAAGATCAAACCAAAGTTAAAAGCAGAGGCCAAAATCAAGTCATCCTTGTCGTGCGATGAGGACGAGTGGCCCCAACGGAAGGTGCTCGGGGATCCTGTGTTCGACTATGTGGAAAGGAAGAATATTCTTGCATCGCCTACGTTGCCGTCAGCTTTCAGCGAAAGTTCGTGGAATGATGAGAATGATGCTACAAAGGTATGTTGCAATAATATTAAATAATGAAGTATTAGATATAGTGCAGGAGGCCTTAGAAAGATCGCTTCACGGGCTTACAGCAGACGACAATATGGGGGTGTGTCTGCGAGAACCAATCAGATCCGCGAATGAGCGAGCCCGGTTGCCACAGCTAGCTCACTGCACCCTTCTGGAAGAGTGAGTGACCTCTGCCTCTTGCTACCTCGGCCTGTTTGTTCGGCTGAGGAGCAGACGACACGAGAGTATCGGCAATAGTGTGCGAGCGACATCTGCTGTTAGCCCGTGAAACGCTCTTTCTAAGGCCTCCTGCACTATAATAACATTGAGATGGACCTAATGGAAATTGGTAGAGATGGATAAAACTGGATAGAACTTGCTCAGGATAGGGACGGATGGAAGGCCTGTGTTGCTGCAACCATAAACCTTCAGGTTTAAGGAGTTAGTATTAGATAATTGACTGGTCAAACATAGATCCTGCTACAGCCTGCTTTAGTCTGCTACATATGTCATGTGGTGATATTGTCAGGTGCCATGTTCTTCCAGCATACCATGGCCTTGGGGCTGTTAGATATTATACTCACCTTTTAGCCCAACTTTTCTAATAAAACCACATCGGATACATATACCACAGACTTCTGTAAAAAAAGGGAATTTCTAACTACCATTTTTTCCTTAAAAATATTAATGTAAGACCACGATGTTCATTCCAGACATAGAAGCAAGAGACATATCTTAACCAAACCATTTTTATTGGGTCTATGATATCTTGGTGTTAGGTAATTTGAGTGCCTGGGCCCCAACATAGGTTTCAGAGTCTGTTGAAGCCGGGGTGACATCTTATGTGTATCTGCCACCTATTGAAACTATTAGAAAAAACACTTGGGTCTTTGTTGTCTTCCAGAAGATGCTTTCCACATATATCCTTTTTTGTAATACTAATAAACTTAGATGTTTCTTAATATATTAATGCCTTACCCTGCTGAAAATTTTGTCTACTGTTTTCAGTAGATCTATAGGTGTTTTGAAACATCTACTGTGTTCAGAATTTCAAACAGATATAAATATAAAGTGTTAATAAGGAGCAATGAAATGTAATATTTACAGCCACCATATTAAGCTAAACAAACTACACATATTAAATATGATACTAAAGAAGTTACTTTCACTTGTAGTTGCTCTGCTGTACTGTTTTCAGTAGATCAACAGGTTTTAAAAAATCTACTGTGTTTAGATTTTCAAGTAGATACAAAAACAAATTGTAAATCAGGAGGAGTGAAAAGTTATATTTACAGCCAACATGTTGAGCTACGCACACTACATGCAATATTACATGTAATACTGAAGAGAATATTTCACTATTTCTTCTACAGTAGGCCTACTGAAGGTGTTCAGTGGGAAACCATTGAGTTTCAGTAGATTTCCAAGTCACACAGTAGAGTACAATTGATTACCGTAAACAGTCTAAATTTCCATCAGGGTATTGTTTCATTTAACTTTCATATTACAATAGTCTCTAAAGAAATTAAGAGTGCAATGTAGCTAAATGGGCCAAGGCTTAGTCTATGTCTTGTGCACGAGTATGTTTCTTCACAAGTTTCAGAACTTCATCCATTTTCTATGTGATAAGGAAGACATTCAGCATATACAGTCACTGAAAATGAATCAGGGGTCAGAGGTGAAAGGGTGTGCAAAAGAGAAAGTTCTAGAAAAAAGTCTTGGCACCAAAATGCCCAGCTTCCATTTTTATTTGTCAAAATAATATTTCTCAACAGTGGTACCCTTATCTAAATTATGCTCCAGGGCATAGTGATTTTTGTTCTTCAATGCATTTTAATTTGTTCTTTATATGGAGTTCAAAGCCATAATATTTGCTCTAGGCAAAATATTTGTTCTTGTAATTCATGGAATTTGTTCTATTTTGCTAAGAGAATGCGGGGTGCAAATAACCTCTGATCTGACGTACCCATTATAATTTTTTCTCAATCGATCATTATTTTTGTTTTTGCAGTTGCCAAAAGCAACCACAAAAGCCACACTGGAACCTGCAAAGTCTGCCGTGAAGCGAAAGACCCCCATGAGGGGGAGGCTATCATCCCTCAAGAAGAAGCCCCCAGTGTCCCTTCGGGAGAAGAGGAAGAGCATAGAGAAGCCAGCAACTTCGCAGGAGCTGATCAAGTCCCTTCGGCAGCAGAACAAGAAAGGATGCTGTGGTGGGAGTAGGACGGGGTCAGCATCTGGATCCAACCGACACCATCACGATGCAGATAATCACGAGAGCAGTTTCAGTGAGGGGGAAAACGTGCCTTTGATTGCCTTGAAAGAAAGACCCAATACTCCAGGTAAATCTTCATCGATGTCCTACATTTTTCACTTCGACCTTCATGTCAGAGTGGTTACAGTAGAATAGGCAAGACAAGAAACTCCTCGCGGGCTCACGCCCAAGCCATACGCAGGGGAGGGACGCACGGAAGCAGGGTTGGCAGTACATATGGGCCAAACTGTCTACGCAGAATGAGAACACAAGAAAAGTAAGCAAGAAGATCTGAGTGGTATGGCGGTAAACGTACAATGGAATGACTGTTCTGCTAAGATGGAATCAATTTTGAACATCTTCAGGGGTTTGTTTATTTTCACCAATAACACAATTCTGGTTTGAACATGTGTGCATCAAAGGGGATGTTGTTTTGAACGAGCTACTGAGTCATGGTATCTTTTCGGGAGGAGGAAGAAGGTGCAGGATTTATTTGTACATTATGGTATGAGGCGTTGTCAACAACAACCATACTGTTTCGTGTCAAATTCGGGATCAACTTCTCTCGTAGCCACTTCTCAAAATTTTGGCCATTCATATTATGGTGGTAATCGCCAGAAGATTTTCCAGATTTGAACTTTAACAGTGCACCTGGAACAAAACCCTTTTCGCCGCCAGCATGTACAACAATTACATGTTGCCCTTTAGACAACGGTGCTTTGATGCCAGCCGCGGTTCCATCCACCCAAGCTTCTTTCTTTGTTGTCGAGCTGTGAAAATAAGTCTCATCAACGTAAACAATGGGTCGCCCTTGTTGACAAAATATTTTTATGGCTTTGAGGTACGATGAACGTAAACTTCTTATTTCGTCCTTTTCTATATGTAATTGTTTAATTATTTTCTGCTTGTTTTCACTTAAACTCTAGGTCACGTATTATCTTACACACACACACACCAGACACTGCCTTGGAACTCTATTCTTTGTTTCAAAACCCTTCGGATACCTTCTAACGTTGGCCTTTACCCGTCCATAAGGTGAAATTCGTGCACAACATGCCTAACAACACACTTATCGAACTCGTTTATATCACTCTTGATTTTTCGGCGAGGTCGTGTTTTATGGGGCATATAAAAGTGTTTCTTCAACGTAGTGCATGCTTTACTTTCTATTACAATTCTTCTCACACTGCTGAATGAAACATCACATGCGCGAGCCACCCTCCTTTGCAACTGTTTTTTAGACATACGAACTCCCACCTCGTCTTTCATAAATGCATTGACATTATATACAATTTCTCGCCCTTGGCTGTGGATTACTTTCCGTCCACCGAGTTTACTTGCTTTCTCTGAACTGCAAGCTTTCATGCTAGCAAGTACACTGCACACAAAATCACACACTTTAAATTAAGACAAGGAAGTCGATCACATTGTTTCTTCGTGCTCACACAACATTTATGACGTTCGGCAATCTTGCCTGTGTGCACGATAAGTTCGCACATGCGCTTGCCGCGTTTCCGACCCAGCACACCAGTGGGAGAGTTTCTTGTCTCATGTCTTGTACTGTAGCACAGTGTGCTACGATGCTAGGAGTCCAAGGTTTAAATCCCGGACTGACTGAGCATGGTTGTTTTTTGTGAGTGTCCCTTCATCAATTACATTGTATCATCACTCATAGTCATTGTTGCAATAAGTCAAAAAACAAAAATCAAACCTTGACTTTTTGCACATACGTATTAGAAACAGATTCAAACAAACATGGAATCACATCATTGTTGCAAAAAGGAATTAAATATGGCAGCCCTGATTCAGCAAGTGTACCTGGAATCTTGTGCTTTATTTATGCCACATTTTGTAATCACATCACTTAATCCAGAAACATACTGTTGAGTGCATGTGGTTGAATGATGAGGAATTTGATATAAGTGAGTAAGTAGTACAGGTGCCCTCCAAAAAATAATAGTATATTGTAATGTACTTACTTGTAACAATCTTAAATTTGAGAATGCAAGGAATACACAAAAAGAATCTTGGTTTTCACCTGTGCCCAGATTTGAGGGTGTTTTATCATCTGAAAATGCCAAGCTGTGATCATTATATTGGCACAGCCCCCAAAATCATTCTGCCCTGCTCACCAGAGGGTCTGTCCAGTATTTTTCATGTGGAGGGGGGGTGTTGTCAGTTTACATTTAGGGGCATAAGGGTAAATTTAGAGCTAAAATGACCATTAATTTTGCCTTTGTGAAAAACGTTTGGGGAGTTGAGGAAATTTTTGGATGTTGTTGGGTGTGTGATCACAGACATCTTCCTTCACATGCCCCTCCATCACTTTCACTCACTTTTTGACATTACTAACTTTCGTAAATGAAAAAGTAAAGTAAAGTAAAGTAAAGTTACCATATTAGATGTAAATCAGACATTGCTAATATACACACGCTGAAGTAATGAAATGCAAATAAAAGCAGCCTTGCCTCACATACATCTTTATTTGTCAAAAAACTAAACTGTATGTGTTTGCTACAACTCTATCCTGTTCCCACCACAGAGAGTGAATGCTGCTGTCAATATACTTGCATCATGTACAGAAGCAAATTCAAAGTATCTGGTGTTCCTCCATGCAATTGCGGAATCAGTTACTCTGTCAAGGAGTGGTTTGGCAACTGTGGCATCTGATTCTCTGACCTCATTGTTTTTTTTTTTGTTTTTTTTTTGTTTTTTTTTGTTTTTTTTTTGTTTTTTTTTTTTTTTTTTGTTTTTTTTTGGTGGATACACTCCTGAACAGACATCTGCAGTTTTGGTGTGAAGAGGACAGAATTAAGCAGCACAGACTGCAAATAAATTTTGCAATGTCTTTGACCACCCTTGAACATATGAACAATGGTACCATCTACCTGCATTAGAGCATTCAAAGTATACTTAGGTTCCACAGCGGTCCAGGAAATTATGATGAGCTAAGTAGCTCATTGACAGCTTGAATCCTTGATTTGAGCAGCAATGCCCTTTTCATGACCATCATCGCCAAATATCTAAGAAAAAGGTTAAATATTGCCTCAACAAATTCATAACCATGTTAACACAAAGGTATTTGCAAAACACTGAGTGCAATCCTTTATTTCAGAGCCAAGATCCTGTATAATCTCGCAGGACGAGCTGCAGGACAAACTCAGAGCTTTGACTGTGATGGGAGGTCTCTTCTACGCTGGCCATATCAATGCTATCCATGCCCCTGATGTTTATGGCATCACATTGGATGGAGAGAGAGGAAATCGGCCTCATATATATTCACGAGAGGAAATCCTGAAAGAAGCTGTAAGTATATTTTACGGCAGTTTTTAAATATTATTATTATTAATAATATATATAAGTGCTGGGCAGAAGCTAGAATTGTGTATGGTTGTTTATGGTAGCATTACTTTTTTAATTTACTCAAGTATCATGTTACTTTCAAAGCTCACAGGCAGAAAGAAGAGAAGTGGAAGAAAATAATGTGGCATTGAATTGTGAAAACGTTGAGGAGACCGAGTGTTTTTATTCTCCATAAAAATAGATGTGAATGTAAACACATTTGTTGCTGGTTTTTTAAGTCATTATGCAGCTTAATAATCAACAGAAAAGAACTGCCTGCATCTGTCACTGAGGACTGATACATGTTATTGAATACACCAGAGGTTTTTCTAAATACAGTAAAACCTCATTCATCCAGACCTCATAAGCTGGACTTCGCTTAATCCGGACAGGCAAAAAAAAAGAAGAAGAATGGAAGGTTTTAAATGTGGCTAGAAGTCAACAAGAGAACTTCCCAAAGAAAAGGCAGTCAACCACTGATGGAATTCTGTTTCCCACAGACTTTGTACTGTATTTTGGCCTATGCCCTTTAAATACACCACAGTAAATGTATTTTGTTGCTATAAACGGAGTTTTAATGCACTTTGTACTGTTATTTTACGTTATTTAAGTTAATTCAGACTTTCATTAAACCGGTCAACTTATCCCCCCATTAGTCCGGATTAACGAGGTTTTACTGTATTAAAGCCATCCTCCATGGTAGAGTGGTTAACACAGTGTTCTACGTTGCCAGAGATACCAGCTTCCAATCCCAGCCTGGTCATGGGTGTTCCTGTGTAAACCAAATCAATCAATCAATCAAAAATTTAAATATTTAAGTGCAATTTGAGAGATTTTTTTACCTTGTGGAAAACTATATATCATGCCCTTGAATAATGCACACAATTTTGAATCAATTCATGTATACAGTACAATGAAAGCTTGATATAATGTCCCATCTTGCTATACTGTATTAGCTCCTATATAGCCAAATGTTTTGTGCTCTTGCCATCAATGCAAGCCACTGCATGTTTGATCCCTGGCGGGAGATAATATATGTTGGAGTTGTCCCAACATCGTGGGGAGATTTGGGGACCAAAGAAGCAGCAGCTCTGGTCTAGAAAGCTGGAAAAGGGTGTATATGAGACTCCACGCACCAACCTTACATTAAAAACATCTTGTCTGGCAAACTCCTGACCTCTGCATAGTTCCACATATAGCCTCCTTTTGTGTGTGGGTGAAGTATGTTCAAAGCATGTGAAAACTTACATAGCCCCCAAATACATTTCTTCCACAAAAATTCTGTATCTGTTCTGAAACAGTGAGACATGATACTAATATGTAAACTTCAGAACTATTAATACTATTAATATTAATTCCAAACCTGCTCTTCTAGCACAATCTCACTTAATAAACATTTTTCTGCCATGTCTGGTTGTTGACAGCTTGGCAATTTTATTTTGGAAGGGACTAGGAGGTTTTTCTTTTCTTCTGTATAGTACTGGTTAATGAGTGGATTCTACAGTTGCAGTTGCACCTTATGAATAATGACCTTGAAAATGTAAATGCAATGTGTAGTTAAATAAAATTTACTTGCACCTTATGAATAATGACCTTGAAAATGTAAATGCAATGTGTAGTTAAATAAAATTTACTAAGTTTTTAATAAAGTGATTTTAGTCAACAAATGAAAATACTAATTTAGTCTGGACTCGAACTTGGATAACACCAATTAGTTGGTATTTCGAACAGAAGTTGAATTCACTTGAAATCATCTTTAATGATGATTCTTGGATAATTTGAATTTTTTCGTGTCTTCTTGGGAGTTCAAATTATTTTTTTTAAAAAAAAAGTCCACTGTAATATTTGGAGTTAGGGCATTTGAAGGGCCAAAGCCCCCTTCCACCACAGATATACTCTGTCCCGGGAATCTTTGGAGCGAGTGAACGAAAGCAAGTCTTTGCGCAAGAGAGAGCTCGACCAATGAAGAAATGCAAGGGAATGGGATTGTTTGGAGGGGGAAAGATGCTGCAGTTACCAGCCTTTGCAGCAGTGTGTTCTGTTTTTCTCCATCGATTCCCGGGTATATTTATCAGTGAACTTCATTTTGTTATAAGACGTAAACAAGTTACTAAAGATATATCCGCGAAACTTACTTGTATATGTTCTATTAATTTCGGTGGCCTCTGCCACCATCCACTTTGGAAATTGATGCTTACTGTTGAGTTGACTTCCGGTTCCTGTTGTTTCCTCGTTTACCCCTAGGGGCGCTGGTGAAGCCATTTCAACTGCTGCGTGTAATGGGTTTGAGTTGTAATAACGGGAGCCAAACATGATGAGCCTGACCACTGTCGATATTCAGTTCATGCGGAAAGTGCATAATTGTATGCATCTCTTTGATTTTGGGGTCAATTAGGGTGTGTGATGTGTGCCTAACTGAGACTTTTTGGATCCTGTGTTTGTTAAACTTGTGGTGCCTTACTAGTCCGGTAGTGGGTTGGGATTTTTTGGCATCCGTTAAGTGCTGTTGTATATGCTCGTTGATGGATCTGATGGATCTGCCAATGTAATGTGAGTTGCATTCACACTCAGCTTCATATACACCTGGGTTGTCTAGTGGTGAAAGGAATGATCTCTTGTGTTTGCTTAGGGCATTGGCTATTTTGTTCATTGGTTTGTGTGCGAGTTTGATGTCATACTGTTTCAGGGTCTTGGTTAGACGGTTGGATGTAGCCTGGTGGTAAGGGAAGGCAAACCATTTAGATTTACTGCTGCTGGCTGGGTGGTGTAGGTTAGGTTGTCGTACTTGCATTTCTGCTTTGCTGCACCATGTAGAGAGTTGATGTACTGTGTATCCATTTTGAAGTCCTATGTCTGTAACTATGGTAACCTCTTCCTTCAAATCTTCTTCACTTGAACAGTTCGACAAAGCTCTTCAGTAGAAGTTAAGCCATACATTGGCTTTATGTTGGGGTGGATGGTTAGAAAGGGAATGGATATATTTGTTCCCTGCCTCTGGTTTTCTATAGACCGTGGTGGTGAATTTGTTGCCCCTCCTTTTGACGGTTAGGTCTAGGTAGTTAATGATGCCTTGGTTTTCCCGTACTATTGTAAATTTAAACCTGGGGTGAATGTTGCTAAGCTTTTCCATAAGTAGATCTATTTCTTCTTCCTTTTTGTAAACGACCAAAGTGTCATCTGTATATCTGCCATATCGTATGTATCGTAGTTCTGGTGAGTGAAGGATATCTTTTTCAGCTAGGTGCATGACAATGTTGGGTATGGGAGTGGGCAGGGGGTTGACCATGGCTAATCCTTCTGTTTGTATGAAATACTTGTCGTGAAATTGAAAATAGTTGTGCCTCAGGCAGATTTCCAATAACTTAGATACCTCAGACACTTCCACTGGACCTTATTGGCCGCCAACCATCTTTCCACGGAGGTGAGGGTAAGGTCGATTGGGATGGAATTATACATGTCGACAATATCGATGATAGCAATTTTGGCATGGTTGGCTTGCACTATTGAGGTTATTAGTTGTTTGGCATCTGCGCTTTTTTTGGTAAATGTACGACAGTTTGTGATTGTGTGCAGAGATTTTCTTTTTTAGCCACTTTGTGAGGTGGACCATTGGTTGGTTGAACCCTGTGATGATGAGGTGCATTGGAATCCCCTGTTTGTGCATTTTTGGAATGCCATAGGCTATGGCGGGTGATGGGTGGGTGTTAAGGAGAAGTTTGCAGTCTTTCTGGTTCAGCATTACACAACTTTCAACTGCACTCTTGATTATGGGTTTGCACTTTTCGGTTGGGTCCCTGTCGATGGTCTTGTAAGAATCACTATTTAGTTTTTTGTGCATTTTACGGGAGTAGTCACCTTTATACATGATCACATATTGGTTTGTTTTATCAGGTTTCATGCACCAACAGTTGTTGGCTTCCAGCCAAGATTTGAAGTCGGTTAGCACTGACCTGATTTTTTGATGGGTCGGGTGGGATTTGGATGCCTTCTGTAGGGCCGCCTTCTGCAAAATGCCTGCTGTCGATGTCCGTATGCTGTCCGCGTGTTGCGGGCTGGGTGCAAAACACGTCGCTTTCTGCTGCACAAATGCTATCCAGGGTGGGGGGGTTCACTGGTTAGCACATTGAATTTTTCGCCGAAATATGTAGCTCCCACCATTACAACAACTCAAACCCATTACGCGCAGCAGACGAAATGGCTGCACCAGCGCCCCTAGCAGTAAATGAGGATACAACAGAACCGGAAGTCAACTCAACAGTAAAGCATCGATTTCCCAAGTGGATGGTGGCAGCGGCCACCGAAATTAATAGAACATTTTCAAGTAAGTTTCACGGATATATCTTTAGTAACTTGTTTACGTCTTATATTATTAACAGCGTTGTTTATTCCCCTTAACATGTATTCATTTTGTTCTTTCTGATTTTGTACTTAAGCAATTCACACTGGTTTTTGGAATTGATAATGCATTTCTTTTGCTATTCAACAGATTTCACAGGGTACGTAGTGCTGGATTCAGTTTGGCTGGAATGTGCCAAGTGTATTCAACAACGAAGCAAATAAAATAAACATGCTGAAAATCTTTTTTGCATTCCTTTCAGATTCTTGAGGTGAAGCCAGTGTCAACCAAGTTCCTCCCTCCAGGGACAAGAGTGTGTGCTTACTGGAGCCAGCAGTACAGGTGCCTTTATCCTGGCACAGTGGCATCACCTTCGTCCCCAGACCCAGAATTAGACCAGAACTTCGTAAACGTTGAGTTTGATGATGGTGACAGTGGACGGATACACATTGATGACATCAGGCTTCTTCCGCCGGACTTTCCTACAGTTGGTATGTGTTTTTTTCTTATTGAGCTAAGGAACATCATAACAATATGTGGAAACAAGTGTTTTTTGTACTTGCCAGGATTTCAAAATGAAATATTTTATTTTCCTAGAGCCAACTTTTTGCTGAGAAATATTCAATAATTATAGGAATTGTAGCTTTCCTTGCGACGTGATTCGATCAAGTATTCTTGGATAATAATAATAATAATACAGGGTGTCTACCTGTCAAGAATATGTCAAGAAATCAACAAGTAGGTCGAAAAAGTCAAGAAATTATGCTTATGGTCCTGTACTGGGATTTGATGAAATTGAATATTTGGAAATCTAAAATTATATTCAGTTCTGGTTAAGGTTTGTTCACTTTGTTTCTTATACGCCCTCTATATTGTGCTGCTGTAATGCGGAAGGCGTATATATATGCTTTATGTTTGTTTCAACTATATTCGATTTACTGTGGCGTATATAGTAACACAGATGTTTGGTGAGATGGCACAGGTGGTAGGAAATGCACAGGGAGTAGGAAATACACAGGGGGTAGGATATTCACAGGGGATTGGGAATGCAAAGGGGATGGGAAATGCACAGAGAGTAGGAAATAAACAGGGGTTAGGCAATGCACAGGGTGTAGGAAATGTACAGTAAGTAGGAAATGACCAAATTGATAACATGCACAGGGAGTAGGAAATGAACATTATTTATATTTGTCATAAAATATGAAAGCCTTTGTATAGATAAGAACTTTATAAAAGAAAAAGGAATGCAAATATTGGTGTATTATTTCAATAAATGTTGTTAAACTGAATTTGACGAAAAAAGTCTACATTTTCCAGCAGCGACTTGTTCAACAAATTCCACACTTAAGGGGTTAAGAATTACATTCTTATATGCGTGAAGTTTTGTAAAGATATTAATGTAATGTGGCCATTTCCCATCCAGGATGAAGTCTGAAGCATTCATTTTTACATGCATTGATAATTAAAGCAAGTTCTAAATCTCTTGTTAAAGTACAGCTTCAGTTTTCATCTTAATGGGCCTTGTGGTAGGGGTAGTAAAAACATCAATTTTCTTAAATTTTCCAACTATAGCTAAGTAGGGCCGAAGAAAAATGAAATACAAAAAGGTCAAGAATGGAAAGAAAGGACAAGAAAAAATCATGGAAAAGTCAAGAATTTTGGATTTGTTATATTGGTAGACACCGTGTAATAATACTATACAGGTAGTTTATTTTTGTTCAATAATTTTGACCAGTGCTGAAGAAATGTGCTTCTCTTGAATAGTAAATACAGTTTAGCACTTCAAACCTTTTTATTATCATGTTAAAGCACCACAGAAAGGAAGATAGGTCTTTTTTTTTCTTCAAATAGAAGAGAGAGGAGGGAGAGTCTCTCTCTCCTATCTTAACCTTTCTCTGGATTTCATTCTTTCTTTCTTCATACAGAGAAAAAGAGAGAGAGAGAGAGTGAGACAGAGGAAGAAAGAAAGTGAAATAATTCTCTCTCTCTCTCTCTCTCTCTCTCTCTCTCCCCCTCCCTCCCTCCCTGCCTCCACCCCCCTTCCTCATTTCTTTCTATCCATCTCTCTATAGAGAGAGTGGGTATTGAAAGAGACAGAGAGTGAGAAAAAATAAACATATTCTTCTCTCCTCTCTCTCATAGAAGAGAGTTGGGAGAAAGAGAGAGAGAATGTTTTGCCAAAATGAGTGGGAACCCTGTGTATGTGATATCTGTAGCTTTTTTTATTCTCCCAATATATGAACATTATTTATGATCATTAATTTACTGGTGGTTTAGCACTGATTCCATGCTTCTGTATGTCATCTTCAGAGTACGATCCAAACCCTCTGATGTCCCTAGCAAAGCGAAGGCGGAGAGCTTCAGGTGCAAGCAGCGAGAGTCACTCCAAGGATCGCAAAAGCAGCACAGAGAATGCAGGAACGTCTGAAGTAGCTGGGAAGAAGACAACTGCAAAAGACAAACCGAAGGAGGGAGAAACTACGACAGCAGCCACTAAGGAGGATGTTGGGAAGCAGAAAGGCCCAGAGTCAGAGGTAGGTGCACGAATCTTATGTTCAAACATTCATCCATCCAACACCAGGAGTAACTTTGGTAGAGGCAGAAATATTTGTGTTTCTAGCATCCATGAACACAGACACACACACACATACATATATCTGACTGTACCACACCTTGTTATCAGCATGTTGAAGTGCACAGTAAAATTCATTGTATTTTTATGAATGTCATAAGACTTAGATGGGCAGGTCATGTGGCATGAATGGTAGAAGAAAGAAGAGTTTACAGAATTCTTTTTGGGACATTTGATGGTAAGAGACTTGTATGAAGGCCAAGAGAAATCCGTGAGGATGGAAAAGATCGGATTGATGTTGCCCAGGATAGGGACAGATTTATTTATTTATTTATTTTCACCTATAACAGAGCTCTGGCTCCAATTTCAACAATACAAAACAAAAGGAAGAAGAAAGAGGAACAAAACTACACTAATCATTGCGTAAGGAATACCAGCACAAATTTTGTACACATCATAAATCTAAAAATGATATTTATGAAGTATAACAAGATACATGTCTATGCATATGCAGACATTCATCACTATGCACATGTATATACTCATATATAAACAAATATACACACATACGGACATAATTATATTTACAAACATACCCATTTACACAGAAACATGTATAATTCTTTAGAAGTTTAATTTGTTCATAATGTTCTTTGAAGAACAGTCAGGAATTGCTTGAATGGCATAGCAAAATGGAAGGTTTGTGTTGCTGCAGGTATAAACCTCCTGGTTTAAGAAGGCTAGAGAGTTAAGTTAGTTAAGAGAGTGTTAATTTTTGATGACATGTGAAGGGAATGAGCAATTTCCTTTCGTTTTAGGTTCCTGCATCGTCAACCACCGCACCTGCAAAAGCATCTGTGCTGCAACCTAATGAGACCTTGCAAGGAACGAGCATCCCGTCAGATGAAAAGGACGTGAAAGATAAGGAAGTGACAGACAAGAAAGACAGGGAAAAGAAACGTCTGAAGAGGAAGGAGAAGTACAAGAGGAGAGAGAAGCTGAAGCGGTTGCTGGCCAGAGAAGGGAAACTTGCCAAGAGAAAGCACAAGAAGCACAAGGCAAGATGCGAGGAACACAAGCATAAGCATCACCACCACCACCGCAAGCACAGGCACAAGCACAACCGGGACAGGCACAGATCAAAGGAGATGCTGACATCATCTTTGTCTGTCGAGTCGCCAATTTCAACCTCGGGCGGAGAATCTAAGCTGTCGGGTGAAGAGTCGCCGTCAACTACCTCAGTTTCCAGCACCATGGATGCGGCAGATCATGCAGAGAAGCCGGAGCGCACAGTCAAGTTCAAACCCCAAGATGAGGAAATCCCTCCAGCGATGGAAGAGCCCGAAGAAGAGAAAGACCAAGAAGAGAGCAGCCAGAACGAAGAGCAGAGCGAATCAGACGAGGTGGAGGAGCAGTCTGCTGAGGCAGAGAAGGATCCGTCAGCTGGGAAGGCTGATGGAAAGAAAAGTGCAAAGGTAAGTTTTTGTTGTTTTTTCTTCTATGTCCGTATTGCTTGCATTGTAGAATTATTTCTCTTGTAGTTCATGGTTCTTACAAGCACATAAACACAATTTTCAACATAACATTTTGGGAGAACACATTCTCTTCAGCTCCTGAAATGTTACATTGAATATTGCATTTGTGCTTGTAATAACTGTAAACTACAAGGATATCTTATTTTATTTATATCTTATTTGTTCCCTTTGGAATATCAAACTTCGGATGGCACAGAAAAATCATGAATGGAAAGAGGACAGGTTAAGGATTTGATTTGCAGGTGGAAAAGTCAAAACTTCAAGAGAAGTAAATAGTTTTTTGAATTGCAAAATATGCTTGTGTTTTGTGCAAATATCTAAATATTAGCAAAGGAGAACTAAAATTGTTACCAAGAAAGAAAAAGTACATAGCGAAGGTGAATGAATAATGACGATGAGTGCATCGGAATGTATGGCCATTTTGCACCCTTCAATGTATATGTGGAAATATCCCCTCAGGTGGAACAGTTTGTGTCCAGCCAGATGTGAGGATCCTAAACTCCTTATCCACCGACCTTTTCCCATGGCAAGCTGAGGAAAGAGAGGTCTGTGTGCTGGTCATAGGAGGAGGAGAAAACTTAGCACTACGTTCATGGGAGTATTACTTTATTTGTTCTTTTGGGAATATCAAACTTTGGATGGCACAAAAAACATATACGGAAAGAGGACAGGTTAAGGATTTGATTCACAGGTGGAAAAGTCAAATCTTCAATTTGATTAGCCATAACTTGAAGTTGTTTTGCTTTTCTTCTCCATAAGGAATACATGGGATTCTGAAAATTCTCATTGATCATATTTTTCAAACATCCAGCTTAATAATTAACTTGCAAACGCACTTCCACTTGCAACAAGGGCAGAAATTCATAGTCCCTTGTATAGTCTGGTTTCTTTTTAATAGCAGTCCCCATTCCAACGATATTGAAATAAATGCACACCTGGTGCGAAATTGTCACTCTTTGCCTTAAAGTTAAATACTTGTAAAGATCTCCTTGAGAAAGATTAAAGGACCTGCACAGGACATGCAAACTTAAGGATACACTAAAAAACTTCCTCAGAGAGAGTGGAAAAGACCCACTCTTCTCACAAAGCTAAAAATATTAGTTAAAATTAGGCTTACCATACGTCTGGGATTAGCCCGGACAGTCCTGGTTTTTCAGTGCTGTCCGGGGTTTTGAGAATCTGAACATGAAAATAGCTACCGGTATTGAATATTCACCACCAGGATTTCTGAGAAGGTAATTCAAAACCAACAGGTTCAAGTTATGAAGAAGTACCAGATACTATTGAAGAGAAGTGGCAAGCAATTTTTAAGGTGTTTCAAAAGACTGATATTTCATGTACCCACATTTCTAAAATGGTTGAGTTTGCTATGTTTTTGCGTGGAACATCTGCTCCAGTTGAGAGAGTATTTTCAATTATGGGGAATATTTGGTCTGCAGAAAGCGGTAGACTTCTAGTATCCACTGTTAAACATCTGCTGAATGTTAAAATTAATTCAGAACTTTCATGTTGTGAATTTTATGATGTTATTAAAACAAACAAGCCATTTCTGAAAAAAGTCATGTCTTGTGAAAAGTACAACTGAGTCAACCAACAGATAATGGCTACCTAAAACAGAGAGGTTTCCTAAACATCAGAAAATGTATTATTCAATTAAACATATGAAAATTAATCGATTGATTTTAGAAAAAAATGTTAATATTTTTTCTTGTTCAATTTATGGTTTAATGTTCCAATAAAATGTTAAGGCTTTTAAGTAATTTCAATTTATTTTTGTAAAAAAAAAAAACCCTGAAATTCAGCAGTAACGAGTTGATCGCGAATATGTCCTGGGTTGGGCCCAAAAAAATATGGTATGCCTAGTTAAAATGATCTCGTCATATTTCAACATGGATGATAAATTGCTGGGAAGACTGAAGCTTTGTCTAAGGAATTGAAAATCCGCACATTTGATTGAATTGATTGAATTATGGTTTCAAGTCCACTTTATGCACAGAAAGGCTAATTGGGCCTGGATGTACAGTTTAAAGTGGGATCCAAACCACTGTGCCATGTGTCTCCACTGGGTATCAAACCTGGGACCCCTTGATTACAAGGCGACAACGTTCCCACTACACCATCGGGGAGGTCCCCGCACGTTTGAGAAGGATGTGCTGAAGAATTAAAACATTACAGACTGGACACAACAGAGGGTCCAGCCCTCGCAGCAAATGGTGATGTGTAGGACTGACAAATGGATATTAAAGAGCATGGAAAGTCAAGAACAAAAGTTTTCCAAAGAATTTAAATTTTGGCAGATGAGAAAATGGACAGGTTAGCATGTACATAGAGACTAAGGACTGAGGAAAATAAATTACAGATCTAACAACTACTGGTATTTATTTATGTATTTTAATAGGAAGAAGGGACAAATGTTGGTAGACAAAATTTGTTTCTACAGAATACACAATATATTTCGTTAAGACCTCTCCAATCATTCACCATCAAAATGCAACAGCAAATATTACTGAAGTGGCTTGTTCATTTGCATCTGTACTGAATTGTGTCATTCTTCTTTTTCAGCAGAAGGATAGCGGGAAGCCAAAGAAAAGGGACAGGCAACCATCTCTCGAGAGTCGCAGCAAGATAGCCGCGTTCCTTCCAGCACGGCAGCTTTGGGGTTGGTCAGGGAAAGGGTTCAAGAGGCCCGGAGCTAAAGGCCGAGGCAAGAAAGAGTTCTTCAAGTCGATCCAGCGGGGCAAAGAAACGATCACAGTAAGTTAATTAAATTTATTTATGAAGGTTAAATTCTACTCATGTTAGGATTCTTATTTTCATGGAAAGGTTGCTGAAAGTAGCATTTTAACATACTGTTATTTACATAGTTTTATTCTTTGATTCAGCACATTCAATTAAGTTTACATATTATGGCAGAATTGATTCCACTCAATGTCCCAGTTATTCCTGTCAATATGATTACTTGACAATTGCAGCAGATATTGGGCACATTCACACACACACAAAACTATGACAGATGTAATGTACTGTATTTACCGTTACGTAAATGCTGATGACTTTCAACCGAAACTATCTTTTTGTATAATATACAAAACTATGCTACATGTGTCTCCTCCCTGTCATCTTGCCACTAGCAGACAACTATGTTGACTGTAGGTAGCACGTGAAATCCTTGATGGCTAAAGCAGCAATTGCTGCCTCGCTTTGCTTCAACGTTGAGCATTCCTGGAGGCACTCATTGTTGCTGAGGATTAGGGGTGGCCAAATCCGGATAAAATTTTATTCATATATCAGATATTTTCTATCCAAATTTCAAATATCTGGATATCGAATATTCTAATGTTCAGATTATCAAAACTATCTGAATTATACAGATTACCCGAAGTGTTCGGATATCCGAATGTGTGCATTATCCAGACAATTTTATCATTTATACATTTTACAGGCTATCCTCATATTCTTTTATTCATGATTTTTCATATCTCACTACAGATTTTCTACAAATCCTTCATCAAATCTGTTCTATCCATATATCAATACTATACATATCTGGATATCCAAATTATCCAGATATTTAGATTTTCCAAATATTTGGATATCTGGATTTTGTGATCATCCCTGCTGAGGATAGCTGTAGTTCTTAGAATAGCACAATTCCATTATTTCACGATTAGCCAGTGTCAGGAAAGCGAAGTAAAATAAACCAAACCAAACTCCCATTATTTCATCAGAATATTGAAGTAGCTTCCATTTATAATGGTGCAGAAATAATAAGAATTGAGCACACACATACATATTGTGCATAATTCCTATGATATTTGGATTTCAATCCTATTATTTTCATAATTTCAAATATAATACTGTAAACTTGATGACACAACAGCCCAATGAAGTCATGACCTGCAAAGCAGATTTTCATTATGTAAAGTGTGGTCAGTGCATAGAATCTCATTGCTAGTGTGGAGTCGCTACTCTTTTCAAGTAGCACCGCATTTTCTTCATGGTGCTGGATCACCACCACCACCAATCTCATCAGGAATCGAACCTAGGACCACTCATATGAAAAGCAAAGGTTCTAGCCATTCATGTACAAGAGATTCTTTGTAATATAAATACCAGGTGCTATAATTTTATTTATAAGCTAGATATACAGTATTGGCCAAATTATTGGATCCATTAGTTGATAAAATGAAACACAGATAAACACTTTATTTGGAGGAAATTTACAGATTTAATGTTTTGTGATGCACATTGCATTGTTATACACACTGCAAGTATGTATTATCACTACTTCTTCATATGACCACGTTTGGTCTTCATCTTTGGCTCTTTTATAGCCAAGGTGTACACTGCTTGTGTACAATTCCATTTCACTCTTATTCCTAAACTTCAAACCACGTGGTTTATGAAATTCATGTTGCTCCGGATTTACAAATAAAGAACACCCTTACAACAACCAGAATTAATATTATTTCCTTTCTTATAACCAAAACAAATAGCATAAGTAACACGGTAAACAATGTACATATTGTTCCAGCCATTTATGCGAATGTGCAATGAATCATGGTGCCACCTATTTTTTGGACACAGTAATAGAAAGGATTGTGGGAAACAAGATAATATCAAAGCAGACAAACAGTTTAATCCTATAAAAAGTTATAACAATCGTCAAATATATTTAGTTAGAACACTTTCAAAACAAGGAAATGTGCTTCTTTTTTTTACATTGAGTCCAATAATTTGGCCAATACTGTACATAGCCCAGAAAAATGAATGGATTTGATCATCTTCTAATGCAAATACTTCAGTCTCTGCTGATTCAAATAAGAAGTTTGTGAAACGTAAACATTTTGTTTCAATCTCCATGCTGTGTATATCAGTTAGCACAGTAATTTTCATCTTGAATTCTGTAGAATCCTCATTGTTACTTGTTTAGAGCTATTTTAGATGCTGCATATATAAAGTTTCGTGTTTTTGTGTTGTGAATTGGATCATTTTTCCAATTAATTTTGAAGGACCACTGCTTTCGTTAATGGAAATCTCGCCAAGAAACAAGATACTACCGTCACCCGGGAACAAACAAAGCAGTGATGCAGTACCATCTCTGTCCCAGATGTTGTATCCTCATTTATTGAAGGCAGTGGCCCTTTGAAAATAATTAGAACAAGCAATGCAATTCAGAAATACGAAACTACAATATTAAAACTGCATTTATCGCATCCATCGTGAATACTTTAGATGCATTTCTGATTTTCTGTGATCTCAATTACAAAGCCATTTTACCATCACTTGGGACAATGAATCAAGATCAACTGAAAACATGAATTTCAAACATTATGATCATATGAATAAATGTTTTCGGGTTTCCAGCCAGGTTAAATCGATGTTAGCTTCCAACGTTTCGAGCGCATACATCGCTCTCATCATCAGGGAATGTGATTATGTTGTGATTTCTTGATGATGAGCAATGTATGCCCTCGAAACATTGGAAGCTAATGCCGATAAAAACCTGGCTGGTAAACCAAGAACACTTGTTCCAATCACGTCGCCAGGAAAGCTACAATTCTTATGATGATCATAAGTACAAAAATGCAAGATTACATAAATTGTACGGTAGAAACCAGAAAGTTTGCAATGAGGGATAAAAAAAAGTACACACAAATTTAATTCCATGTGCAGTAATAAGTACGGCATTGAAATTATCATATTGTATGTGTCTTCTGCAGGTTGGTGACTGTGCGGTGTTTCTTTCAACTGGGCGTCCTGATAGGCCATACATTGGTCGCATTGAAATGATGTGGGAATCATGGGGTGGTAACATGGTGGTGAAGGTGAAGTGGTTTTATCACCCTGAAGAGACTAAAGGAGGGAAGTGCCTTTCTGCTCTCAAATATCCGGTAAGTCTACTTCCTTGATTTTGCATGTGCTAATAAATTACAAAAATGACTAATTTCTAGTTATGTACTTTCAACTAAGATCCGAATTTTTTAATTCACCTGGGTTCTCATCTAGAGACAATCATCATATTTAAACATTACAAACCAGTGGAATCAAATTGTACCTGTGCATTCATCTAAAAAATAGAACAAACTTTTAGGCTGCAAATAAAAATATTTCACTGGAAAAGTTATCAGCAGTTTTGCTAATCTACCATGACACAAATCGGTCAGTACTGATAGTGTACTCGTTAATGCATCTCATTTGTACAAATTGTGTTGGCTGTTAGGTCAATAAAATGAAATTGTTCATGTCCTAGAAACTGTTTATTGCTTTTACACAGAACCTGTTTCAAAACAAGGATAGAGACCTAAATTGTTTCTTTTGCTTTTACAGGGAGCCTTGTTCCAGTCCCCACATATAGATGAAAACGATGTACAAACAATTTCTCACAAGTGTGAGGTTCTTGCCTTTGAAGAATACAAGAAGAAAATTGGTGAAGAACCATCACGGTACAACAGTATATACGACAACAATGATATATACTACTTGGCTGGATCATACGATCCAACAAATGGTGTTCTGACTATGGAACCTGGAGTATGCAGTTAGATCTACCTTTGCAAATAAGTAAATAGTCTCAATTTTCTTACAAGGAAATATTGACTGTTTGATAAACAGGAAACAACTGGTGCTGTGTGTTATGTACTTTGTTTTTTGCACACTTGGTGTGCAGTTAAACCTATGTACATTATCAAAGTAAAGATGAGGATTACTTGTTTCGAAGTATATAAATGTTATAAATGAAGAAATATTTGCCTTAGTGATCTTGGGACAGTCCAAGATGTTGCAATGCCTCAAAGGGAAAAGATAGTGAAGGATTCTGAGGGAGTTTGTTGTATTTGTCTGCAGTCTGGGTGCAATAGTAAGAGAAAGGGGTATCAACCACTTTGATACCCTTGTTTCTTTTTGTAGATATCTATAGTTTATCTTCAATCGATGCTATTCTAATGAGACAAGTTTTTTTAAAAAAAAAATACTGTCTCCATGTTTTTTCATTTCATATTATTTTTCCATACTGAGTGAGGGTGTCGTGTGTGTATGTATGTATATAAAAAAAAGCATCTATTTTGAATATCATAGAAGTTGAGTCCTCAGTGCAGATTATGAACTTAGAAGACTGCAGTGTAGGGAGGGAGTGGATTATGTTGTCACAACACAGTTGAAACAAGTATGTCCATTAAACACACCCCTATGTCAAGAATTTTGAAATACAATTGCAGTGTGTAGATTTTTTAAAACTCTTTAAGTGTATTTGATTTGTGCCACACCTAATTTGCAGCAATTGTTTGTTAATATCATTACAATTATTGTTTTACTGTGAACATGGTGTAATAACCATACTTTTTTTAACATTTGCTTCCTCCATACCTAGTTTTGCATACATATGCAGCAGGTAAACTGCTAAACAGAGCATCAAAAACTCCAAACTTAAGTATGCAAGCTACATTTTCATTTTATACCAGTGTAATTTACCCTGTTGTTCTAGAGCATTTTACATATTCTACAAATATCCAGTGTTACTATTCTCTGAGTTGTACATTATTTTTTTGTGCACCAGATATGTATTTTTAATAATGGCCACACAATAGCATTATTCTTAATAGAATATAGTATTAGCAGTGGGGAAAAAAAAAAGTTGTTAAAGCGTCCACGTGAATTGTATACCTAAAAAAAACTACAAAATGCAAGGTATAGTAGTGAACGCATGTCTCTGTAATATATTTATTGTGTTCTAAAAAAACCTGTTTACATTATGCAGTTTGTGTTTTCATGATCACCCTTCCTCCTTTCTTTGTGTACGAGAGAGAATTTTGTTGAAGAACCCAGACAAAAATTATGCAAATATACCGTTACTCTCTATCATGCCTCTCTGTATAAAACAAGATACCATGTCATTTGAAAAATCTATGCATTCAGTGTAGTGTAAGTCAACATATTAACTAGTCTTTTTTTTATATTTATTTTTAATAATTTCTGTTCCCTGATGTAGTCGTACGTATAACCATTTCATTGTTCTTACACATTTTTCCTCTTTAAGACAATGACAAGTATTATTATAATTTCCCTCCATTCTATGTAAAGTATAGTGTGTTTAGATGTAGCATTTTTTTATATATATATATTTCTGCAACAAGAAAAAGTTTCAGCTTTTAATTTTTTTCTTTATGAGTAGGTTAATTTTTTTAACAAAAAATATGCAGCTTTATTATTAAAGGAACTTATAGAATTGCTATATCAGATACAGTACATTCTCCCCAGGCATTTATATTAAAAAAATATTTATGTAAATACATATATATATATATATAAATATATATATACTTATCAAAATACGCTTATACCATAAAGTTATACAGTCTTCTATGTTTCTAGGTGCTGTCATTTTTAAATGTGTTTAAAAAAAAAGGGATGTGTGATTTTTCTTTGCAAGTGAGAATGAATGAAAGCTGTATTTGAAATAACAAAAAAGAAAGAAAATAAAGAAGAGAAAATCACCATTGCCATATTGAAATGGGTGCTATAGTCATTTTAGCAGGAAAAAATCATAGGAAAACAGAGTTTTTAAGAACTATGTATGTATCTATAATATTCAAGGTATTTTTTGACAAATCCTGCGCACTTAGTTTGTAACAAGTATCATATGTATTAATGCCAGAAACAAATCTTTACAGAAATGGAAGTTATTTAAAAAAATAACAGAAAAGCAAGAGAAAAAAAGTGTACTAGTAGCTTTTATGGAGATCTGAGGCTCAAAGTATTCTGTATTTATTTTTGAGCATGTCGATATGACAAAAAAAGTGTGTGATAAAAATAAACGTTTTAACTTTTATGTTTTGTACATACACTGTACATAATAACTGTATGAAGAATTTAAAAACAAAGATGAAATAATAATAAACATGGCAATATTATAAAAAAGTATGTTTTATTTTAACCTTAAAAATCTAGGATAATTACTTATATATCAATACTGTAGTATTCAGGTCAGGGAGTTAGAGGATGGACTTGTGGGGCCTACACGAGGGGAAATAGTTGTAAAGGGCCACAAAAGGGGAAGAACATGAATATATGAAATGTTAAAAAATATAACTACCATTTGACATTTTCTTATCTGTTATTTTATTTAAAGGGAAAAAATTTCCTCTAAAAAGGACAAAATAGGAAAAATTATTGTCAAAGAAAGGGGAAAGAAAGGACTATAGTGTTTCATTTAAAATAATATTTTTAGAGGAGTGCAAAAATAAAACTATTGTCTTTTCCATTTCCTTTTTTAAAGGTGAAGTACAGCGAATAATCTTACCATCGATGGATGAAGGTGAAATCTTCCTTGCAACAGCTTACATTCCATAGCTAGCTGCTGCCACTTGTACCGGGCTTCGCCATTACTGTCATCACTGTTACACAGTCAAGTTAAAACTATTCTAAAAACTTCACAATAAAAGTCTAAATCTAGCAGATAGGTACGTACACTTTCTACCCAACATGCATGCAGCTTACAATGTGTTTGTTGCTGCTTAAGCCCAGATCGCATTGTTTCAACAATTACTGCAATGTACTCCCAACACTCATGGAGGGAAGGGAAGGTAGAAGGAAGGCACTGGTTCCTTCTTTCCTCTAAGCTGCACCAAAGAGACAATTGCTGAATATTTTGTTCAGGGAAAAAAGTCTTGCAAAATATTTGATATCTTATCAATAAAGGGGCCAAGGAAGATGTTTTTTAAAAGGGAGGAAAAAATGGAATGTAGGCTGAAATATAGGGACCAAAAAGAAAAATGTTTAAAAAAAGAAGGGGAAATGTGGACTTTTAAAAAGGGAAGAAGAGGAAAGTTAAAACCATGTAATCTTGTTGGTGGAAGATAATTATCAACATTTTTGTTATTTATTCCTGATCTGTAGTGAAAAATAAAAAAAAAAACTTTTCTTTAAAATCCGGTCTCTAATTATGACTACAGTACCAGTCTGTTATCAGGAAAACACATTTCACTCGTCCATTTCATCTTTTTTTACATTCGTACTTACCTATTATGCATTGCAAAGCATTTTTTAAGGTGGGATTTTGCTTTTTTCACAGAAATAATTGTAATTTTTCACATTACGAGTATTTATTGTTCTTAGCTTTTTTCGCTTCTGTTACACACAATATGGTGGGCAAATCTTGACTAGCGTTGTCTATCATCCGTGGGTATGCAGTGTTTTAAACCATCTCTACCGAAAAATTCCTACTTTCGTATTAAAGATTTTTTTGTTCGGGTTCCAAAACCCCAGGAACCATGCACCATGCACAAACCATTCATAAATAGAAATAAAAAATAAAAATATATAAATAACTTATGTGAGTGAGTAGGAATGTTTCAGAACGACGTTTCGGAAGTATGTACTACTTCCTTCATCAGGTAATAAAATAAAAACTTTAGGTGCCAAACATGGTCCCGCATTGTTAAATCATAAGTTGAGGATAGAAAAGGTAAAAACTTATGGTGACATCATAAAAACTCCGATGGAAGTCTTCGCTGGTTAAAAATTCCCTATGTTAAAAATAAATACCACAACTAAAATAAATAAAAGTTGAAGACCTATTACAGTCCCCTAGTGTCAGTATTGTCACTAGGGGACTGTAATAGGTTGTAAGCCCTTTTTCAGATTTGGTAATGCTTAAATCCAAAAAACTCTCTAGCCTTCTTAAACCCAAAGGTTCATGGCTGCAGCAACACAGGCCTTCCATCTGTCCCTATCTTGAGCAAGATCTATATACTCTTTTCCATCCCTACCAATTTCCTTTAGGTCCATCTCAACGTTGTCCGTCCATCTTCGTCTTGGCCTTCCTACAGGTTTCTTACCATCAGGTTTCCCAACAAGAATCCTGTAAACTCCTCTTTCCTCTCCCATTTGTGCCACATGGCCTGCCCACCTAAGTCTTCTTGATTTAATTATTCTAATAATATCTGGACATGAATACAAATTATGTAGTTCTAAATTATGTAATCTTCTCCACTCACCTGTCTCCTCATCCCTTTTAGGTCCAAATATTTTCCTAAGGATCTTATTTTCAAATACTATCAATTTATGTTCCTCTTTCAATGTAAGGGACCAAGTTTCACACCCATATAATACTACAGGCAATGTTACTGTTTTGTATATTTTAACTTTTCGTTTCTTAGATATTAAACGAGAAGACAAAATTACATTTGGAAACTGGTTCAAACGAGTTATCAATAATTAGATTTTCATTATTACCCAACACTTGGTTTCGGCCTGTAAGCATATATTTAGTTTTCTCTTTGTTAACTTCTAAACCTATCTCTTTAGCAGTTTTGAAAAATATTTTAGCATTATTCTTAATTGTATTTATATCATCCCCTAATAAGTCTACATCATCTGCATATGCTAACAACTGAGTTATACCATTTAATTTTAGTCCTTCGTTAGTTTTTCTTTTAACTTCCTAACAGCATATTCTAAGGCAAAATTAAAGAGCAATGGAGATAATGCATCTCCTTGTTTTAACCCACCATGAATTGTAAATTTGTCAGACACGAATTTTACTTTCTGTTGTTCTGGTGCATACTTTTATCATACTAACAAGCTTCTTAGGTATTCCAAACTCGACTAATATATTATATAATTTATCTCTTTTGACCGAATCATATGCTTTTTTTAAATCAATGAATAGCTGATGGACATTTTATTATATTCCTACTTTTTTTCAAGTGTTTGTCTGATGTGAAAAAGACATCTTGTTTCCCTAATTCAACAAAAGCTGTGTCTAATGCATTGCTGTCCCCTATAATAAGGATGTCGTCAACATATCTGCCATAATACATTAAGCCTATCCCCACTTGATCTAAAGCTGCTTTTTCAACATAATGCATGAAAACGTTGGCAATGAAACCTGAGATTTTTGCCGAAAAATCTTATTGTTTACAGAAAAGTAATTATATTCAGTAAGAAGAAAAAACATCGGATATACTCCCACGTGACAAGAATCTCCACCCCAACATCTAAGAGCCATCTCTGGAGGCAGTCTCCAGCTTTTTCTCGGGGTACACTCGGGAATAAGTTAACATCAAAACTACTAATGGTGTTATTATCCCTTCAAACCAGTTTTTCAATGGACTTTTTGACCTGAACAGAGTTTTTTACACTAAACTGAGGATTATCCTTGATCTTCCCCAGTCTCTTAACCATTTCTTTGGCCAAACCATATCCCGGATGGTCATACATTGGGATGATAGGTCTAAGCGGGACTCATAGGCGCCGACTCCGTGGGGCTTGGGGGGGGGGGGGGGGCTCGAGCCCCCCCAATGTTAATGATGTGGGGGCAGAGCCCCCCAAATAATTTTGCTTAAGAGGATCTAATGTATTATTTTGCTTCTCTTGTAAAGTTTACTTTGAATTGTGCCACATGAACTTAACTTTAAATACACATTTGAAATGTTCTAGACCATCAACTTTGGTGGGCTGAGACCGCTAAACCATCAACTTTGGGGGGGGGGCTATGACCGGGGACAGCAAAACACATGACACTAAGTATATAATTATTATTTACTATTATACATATATTAATCAGAGACATAATGAATTTATCCGACGACTTCTAAAAGACTGTTTGGGAATCCCCTTAAAGAATGCAAATATTTAGGAATATTATTGATGTGAATGAGAAGGCTAGCCATACTGCACTGCGACCACTTTGCCCTCATCGGTGGACGTTGAGAGCCTCCAGTATGCAACAGATCTTAAGGAACTATGAAAACCTTCTCAATTTTCTTGAGAAATTTTCTGAAGAAGATTCTACTGACGCAGCATCAAAATGTGCTGGATACCTGGAGACTATGCTTCACTTCAAGACATTTTTCTTTCTCTTCCTCTAATACAATGTGATGGATCCAATAGAAGAGGTAAATTGTAAGATTCAGTTTCCACGCTTTGGTGCTACAGAAGTGGAATCAAAACTAAAATACTTGACTGACATCTTTCAAGAAAAGCGAATGGGTTTTGAGCAGTTCTGGCAGAAATGCACAGAGGGCAAACCCAGCCTCGTTGATGAACCAGAATTGCCCCAGCAACATCACGTCCCTAAGAGACTTGAAAATCCTGATGCTGCCAAAACTCACAAGTTCTAAACTCCCAAATAGCATTATAAATCAATATATGTACACTGACGTCTGTGACACAGCAAAATCATATCTTAAACAAGAACATGAATCTACAGGACTACAAAAAGTAACATCTCAGCTGTGAACAGTTGCACAACAAACTTTGAGCAAACACGAGAATTCGTTCGCCAAGATTTGGATGCCGATAGGCTCTCCTTACACATGTCCATGCTTGGTGCTATCGCCAAACAGAAGAAAGTGGTTCTAACTACCATGCGTGACATAAGGAAGTTTCTTTTGGAAGACAGCACCCTCTAGGAGCTTCTGCCTGAAGTTGCCAAATTCATGATGGTCCTCCCCACTGTGCCAGTGATGACAGCCACAGCCGAATGGTCATTTAGTGCTATTCGCCGACTAAAGACATATTTGAGATCTACAATGGGGCAGAAGAGACTAAGCAGCTTAGTGGTGCTCCACATACATCAAACTGTGCTTGATAATTTGGACCTGAGACCCCTCATTAATGAGTTCATTAAAAAATAACCCAGTGCGTAAAGCAACTTTTGCTTTATTTTGAAATCATGTTCATATGTTTTTGTTATGTATGTCACTTTATATCTTAGTGTACATGCTATGTGTTTTTTATTATTGCAAAATTAAATTTAAAAAGTAAAATATTGTATTTTCCTGCGATTTATGTTAGCATTTATGTAAATAATTAAATAAAAATGTTAAATATTGTAAATATTCGATATTTTATGGGTACGTCAACACTAAGGTTATTTGCAACCCGTCACATGTCTGTTGCGGACATTAAAACACACCCATGCCATCGTCGGGACTCGAACCCGAGACCTCTGGATCAAAGGGAGTCAAGTCGACCACCCAACACATTCGGCTACCGAGGCCGGCATAAAACTGTTAGGTTGGCCTCTTAATGTAAATACATACTTTTCAATAAAAATGTTAATTGTTATCTAAAAAAACAAATGAGCAGACACAAAAGACATAAAGAGACTTTGAAACATTTTCTAAACGTTTTTCATGTTACATTTAATTTGCATGAGGAATATAATAGCTGCTTAAAAACTGCTATACGAAGACGTAATTTTTATTTTTAAAAAAAGGGAGGGAGTGAGTCATTCATTCATTTATTTCAGTGATCAGAGCCCCCCCAATAATTTTGACAAGTCGGCGCCCCTGGCGGGACTTCAGGTTTATGTGTTTTTTGGATACCGAAGGGTGTTGGAATCTTCCCTTCTTTGACAAGTTTTTTTTTTTTCGGCAGTTCCTAGGGTGATGCTAGTTTCGATGCCTTTCTTTGTCTCTTTTCTATTCTTATTGATTGGGTTCCTTTTAATTTCTTCAAAATCCTTATTCCTAAAAGTATCCTCTAGTTTCTTATGATACGCATCTTGTTCCATTATTACCATTTAATTTTCCTTATCTGATCTTATTGTCATTGACCCATTTTTTCACCTCTCGCATGTATCCCCTAAATTTTTTGTCTTCTTTCCCCCTTTGGTACTCACCATGGTTCTTATATATCTCTCGAACTTTAAGGTTGGAGTGCAAATGTTCGTCTATGATATCACGTATATTTTGCCTAGCATTAACCGTATTTTCTCCATCATCCAGCCCTCCCACAATCCTTTCGGAGGCTATGATGAATTATTCTTTTTCAAATGCTTCTTTTTAATGGCGAATTTATGTCCCATTTTCATTATTTCTGTTCAAGCTTTGGGGGGTTCAAGTTTTGTCAGATTCAGGAAGTTTTCTTCTTCTTCGGCCTGCTTATGTTCGTGCACCTCCCTTTTGACCCCATTGTTAATTTTCAATTCAGAAATTGTAATCCAGAAAAAACTAGCTAAATTGACTGATTTAACTTTACCAGACTCAAATGTACTAAATTTCTTAATGACAACTTCCTTGTGTAATTTACTGTATGAATGGCGATGTCCTTGTGTAATTTACTGTATGAATGGCGATGTGCATTAATAACTAAAAGACCAATGTAGTTTCTGTCAAAACAAGTTTGTAAAAATTGCATTGAAAGATTTCATTCCTTGTATGAAAAATTAGAGATTAGAAATTCGTGGGCAAATTTCAGCCTGCGGCTGCTCTACCACTTGACCTGCAAAACTAATACCATCATTAAGAAGGTTTACTTTTTTGTTAATATTATCTGGGTGCTTAGTTTTGTCCCAATGGATATGTTTAACATTTGTTTTCATACTCTTAATATTGAACGATGAGTAGCCTCTATACAAAATTATTTTAAAATGTTGATCAATTTACTTGGGATGCGGTGAGATGTGAGCCAAACTGTAGTCTGAATTACTAAGCAGCAATGTTATGTCAGTAGAGTGTACGATAGTTGGATCATCCATAATAATGATTCTACTAATGTTCTAGAAATGCTTGTTATTTCAGGTAGGTTTCTTAGCAATGTAGTGGTCGCTATTGTGATCCACTTGTATATTTGGTCGTGCTACTGCAGTTTGGCAACACTATTGACCTTGGCTCCCAATGTACCTTTCTGTAACAGTCCAGGAACTATGTTCGTTCAGCAGTTATTTGAAACATATCCATTGCTGACTTTTTATTAGAGCTTATATTTCAGTGGAATACAATAGTGATTAATGTGACCATTCACAGGAGAGTTTTTGGATATATAGTATTTATATATGTATATGTATGCATGCTGGGTTTCATCCCTACTGTGGGGTCCTAGGGAATACCAAACTTGGAAAGTGGTAGATATATATTGCCAGACCTTGTACAGACTACATTTAATGTCAAGAGAATTAATAACTCCTTTACCATCATTATCCAAACCCCAAATGGAATTCTTTAGCATGCCACTAGATTTACGCCATTATTCACAATTAGGGCTGAGCCGATGCCGATGTATCAGTATCGGAAAGTATCGGTTGTAATTCATCTACCGATACCAGCTGATACTTTTCCAGCATTTTGGTCTTTCACAGGGTCTGCCAAAATGCCACGCAACACTTTCGTGGAGTCTATAATTATCCTGGAAATTATGCAAAATTCAAAGTTTATTTTTATTTTGCACTAATTTCGACTGAAAAACTATATTTTGTGAATACATAATATATATTTTAATATTATGATGCAATTCTTGAATATTCTAAAGCAAATTTCTTGGTAAATTGATGCATATAATTCGAGAAGAATATTTCCACACCAATGTTGATCACTATTTTGAACAAATTTTAATTATTGCAATTTTCTAGTATCTGTATCAAAGTGGTATCGGCTCAGCCCTATTCAAAATGTCCATTTTACGCAGCTTTGAAAGTACTTCTAGTTGTGAAAGAGAGGAAGGCATTCTCTCTCTTCAATTGTACAAATTGCTTGTTTTAATACTTAATGGAATCTTTTTACAAGAAAAATCAATGCGACTTTTCTTATGTAAAAAAAAAGATTTATAAGAGAGAAAGGATGCTAGTACAAGAGGGAGGGAATGAAGCACTAATGGTATTCTAGTTGCATGTCTTAACCCACTCAGTCAAACCTCTGCCTCACACATCTTTTCATTCATAATACTTTGTAACAGACTTACTATGCCATTTGCATGATGTAATTAATAAATACAATAATTTTCATTGCATGCTAGTTCATTAAAGGTAAATATTTATTTGTTACCAACAACGTAAATTTACATTTTTTGCCCAAATTCCCCGTTATCCCGTTCAAATCTCATTTTTTTTTTTACAGAGTACACTTTATGCAGTAAATATAATTTTTTTAGGTCCCCTCATCAAAGATATATGGGCTCAAATTGTGAAATAAAAAATCGAGCATTTTCAAAGAGCTCTAACTGAAAGAGGAAACCAGTGGCAGAAAACCTAAATATTTTCTGCCAAAACTTTGGATGTGTATTTTTATCAAAGATATATATATATATATATATATATATATATATACACACACACAGTGGTCAGAAGTAGCGAGCTACTGTAGCTAGCTACAAAATTTGTAGCTGTAGCGACGCTACATTTTGAAAATTGTAGTTGTAGCGGTAGTGAAGCTACAAAATTCCTGTAGTTGTAGCGAAAATTTCGCTACAGCTACTTTTTTTCTTAGCATTTTGAGGTGAATTTTGAATGTGGCAACAGCGTCAGAAAAAATTGACAATAACCCTTAATTTTGCAGGAGGTTCATAAAGACAGCCTATTACATGGAGATACAGATTATCTAGATTGTAGATTTCTGCGTATTTAATTAGTATCTGAAGAATTCAGATATCCAGATAACTAACTGACATATATGAATATATTCCTGCTAACAGCTACGTTTTTTTTATCTGTATCGCTATTTTGGGGAGAAATGTGCCTCGTTTGCTGCACCACTGGAAAAAAGTGCCTCGTTTGCATCACCCCCGGAACAAATCCTGTAGATATTCATGGTGTAAGACACACCAAAATGTCATTAATTGCTGTGTAAGACACAACTTGCAGTGCAAAAACGAGCGATAGATTTTCCACTGCACTGACAAGGGAATAGTGCCAGCAATAAATGGCTCAGTACGTTAACAGCATTGATCATAGTCAGTATATAGGATCTCACCAGCAAGAAATTATTCTTACAAGAATGATAGAGTTTCTGGAATTACAATTACTTTCGCGATAGTATTTGTTCACAAATTTTAAAATTACAATACATTTAGAACACTCAGGTTTACACGACAGTTTCCTCAATAATTTTGTCATATTGCAAAAAGTATGTACGACTTATTGACTTCCCTGCAGAAATGACAATTTTCTTTAGTTAATATACATAGTTTTCAAATTTATGTATTTATCCCACTTTTGCATCACGTTTCTGTAACTTTTGCTAATCATGACATCATCATCATCCTTCGCTGTTTCCTGCCTCTTGCTAGGTCGGCATAGTAGAAGTCAAGCCTCTCCACTTTTTCCTGGTCTTCCACCATTCCTCTCTTTCCACGTTGTTCCAATTTTGTCCTATTCTCCTAACACTCTCCACTATCTGCTCTTTCCACCGACATCTTGGTTTCCCCCTTGTGCATTGTAAGCTCTTACTAGTAGTCTTTCTGCATCCGTCCTCTTCATGTGTCCGAACAATCTCATCTGTGCCTGATCTTTTCTGTCCTGAAGCTTCACTACACCCACTGTCTGTCGGATCTCCTCATTTCTTATTCTATCCCTTCTAGTCTTCCTCAAAAGACTCCTTAAAAATTTAATCTCCACTGCCTGCATCTTTTCTTTGTCTCTCTATGTCATTGTCCACGTCTCTGCTCCATACGTAATTATTGGCACATAGTATGTGTTATATATTACCTTCTTGCATTTCATAGGTACATCCCTAACTAACTCTCTAGCCTTCTTAAACACGAAGGTTCATGGCTACAGCAACACAGGCCTTCCATCTTTCCCTATCTTGAGCAAGATCTATATACTCTTTTCCTTCCCTACCGACTTCCCTTAGATCCATCTCAACGTTGTCCCTCCATCTTCGTCTTGGCCTTCCTACAGGTCTCTTACCATCAGGTTTCCCAACAAGAATCCTGTAAACTCCTCTTTCCTCTCCCATTCGTGCCACATGGCCTGCCCACCTAAGTCTTCTTGATTTAATTATTCTAACAATATCTGGACATGAATACAAATTATGTAGTTCTAAATTATGTAACCTTCTCCACTCACCTGTCTCCTCATCCCTTTTAGGTCCAAATATTTTCCTAAGGATCTTATTTTCAAATACTCTCAATTTATGTTCCTCTTTCAATGTAAGGGACCAAGTTTCACATCCATATAATACTACAGGCAAAATTACGGTTTTGTATATTTTAATTTTTAGATTCTTAGATATTAAACGAGAAGACAAAAGTTTATGAAGAGAGAAGTAACATGCATTTCCTGAATTAAGCCTACTTTTTATTTCCTCTTTAATATAATTTTCATTTGTTAATATTACTCCTAAGTATTTGAATTTGGAAACTGGTTCAAACGAGTTGTTATCAATAATTAGATTTTGATTATTACCTAACACTTGGTTTCGGCCTGTAAGCATATATTTAGTTTTCTCTTTGTTAACTTCCAAACCTATCTCTTTAGCAGTTTTGAAAAATATTTTAGCATTATTCTTAATTGTATTCACATCATCCCCCAGTAAGTCTACATCATCTGCATATGCTAACAACTGAGTCACACCATTTAATTTTAGTCCTTCCTTAGTTTCTTTTACCTTCCTAACAGCATATTCTAAGGCAAAATTAAAGAGCAATGGAGATAATGCATCTCCTTGTTTTAACCCATCATGAATTGTAAATTTGTCAGACATATTAATAGGTACATCCCTGTTCCATATTAATCTTCGAACACTTTGATATAGTCCACCACCCATTGTCCTCTTCTGTTTACCTCCTCATCTATTCTTCCACTTCTCTCAATCATGAAAATGAGGATGAATGGTTTATTTAAATTATTCTCTTATCTATAGTCGCTTTCTGCCACTTTCGGCTAATTGTGAGAACGAGGAAGAATGATGAATGATGAGCAGTGTGGGGAATGGAGGAGCAGGAGGATCTCATCCTCCCAACTTGGCGTCTTTCCTAGTTTTTGTTTTGAGTCCATTTTATGCATAGATAAGCTGATCTAGACTGGATCGTAACCACAATGTGCCTCCGCTGGGTATCAAACTTGGGGCCCTTTTGTAGTCAAAGGGCTCCAGGTACTTTTCATTCAAAATGATGACTTCATATCAGTCTATAAAAAATGAAATATTTATTCTCAAGAAAAATATGTTAAGGTGAACATAATTACGTAATCCTACCAAATTTTATTTGTGTATAGTTGTAATAATTAATTTGGGTAACACCCTAATTGCAATGTTCATATATTAAATTTGAATTGATATGCCACTTGCATACGTATGGTATTCTCAAAAACTATAGTAAAAATAAGTAACTGAAGTAACACTGCTTTCAAAATTATCAAATGACTGGAATCATGATAATAAATAACAGAATCTATTTACCAATAGTAGGGGATTTTTTTAATACCCATATGGTTGTTTTTCATTTTTTTTATGCAGAAGTAGCGTAGCGAGCTACTTTTCGGTAAATGTAGTTGTAGCTGTAGCGAAGCTACATTTTGGAAGAGTAGCTGTAGTTGTAGCGTTCTGATCACTGTGTGTGTATGTGTATATATATATATATATATATATATATATATATATATATATATATATATATATATACACACACACACACACACATATATATACAGGTGCTGTTAACTCACCATCACAGATTTTGCTGCAAAAAAATGTGTGTTTTAAGGACTACATGACGCATGTCCAAAAATAAAATATTTTTCTTTTCTGTTGATTTGTTAGTGTTACAAGCTCGCAAAGAAAGACACCTATTTGAAAAAAAAAAAGTACACAAGGAAAATAATGCAGAGAGAGAAAGAAAGAAAGAGGGGGAGGGGAATCTTTCCTTCTTTCTTTCTTTCTTACCCTCCCCCTCTCATTTTCGAGAGAGAGAAAGAAAAAGGAAAAAGAAAGAAAGAAAGAAAGAGACAATATTCAAACCACTATAAATCAAAAACCAAAAATGGTAGAGACTAAAGGTTTCCTTTCTTTGAAAGCTTGTTCAAAGTACTTCCAAAACCTTATTAAGGAACATATTTATGAAACTCTCTTCAACTATAAAATTAAGAATCAAATGACGAAAATTTGAAATTTTTTTCAGTTAAATTGTTTTTGTTTTTTTTTAAAAAAAAGTGAAGTGAGTTTTGCTGGGATAATAGAATTTGGTAACTGTACTAACTATTTGCAATGCCATTTCTGCAATAACTTCTAACGTTATGTAGAAAATTCTTTGTAAAAAAATTAGAACAATCCATTTTGATGTTTTTCAGAAAGCATTTTCTCAAAAACACCCCTCTCAAAATTTCTGAGAATTGCACAATATAGTCTTTGGTTACTCTACTTGCAGGAGGTTTAATCAGACCAGGCAATATTTTTGTGCAACCAGGGAGAAATTCTTAATAATGTCCTCCATGTTTAGGCTGACCAAATTTTCTGAAACTAAAAGCAGAAAATCCATGGATGCATGTGGGAGAAATTATATAACTAAAACAGCTCAGGGTCAAGTGTACCTCCCCTTCTTTGGCAAAGAAAAGGTCATGCTGCTTACAGGTCTCCTGAAATAATACACAATTCTCTTTTCTCGATTTGATTTGATTTTTGTTACTTAACATCGCATTTCTGTCACTTTTGGCTAATTGCAACAAAGAATGTGACATGTTTTGGATATCAAGTGGGACGTTATCTGAACATTATATGCTTTGATTTAGAGAGTTTTTCTATGTACTTTGGATATCATATGGATATGAAAAGTGCATATTTTTAGACTACATTTGAATATTATCTGGACATAATTTATTAGTAAAAAAAAAAAAAAAAATTGGTCGAGCTTAGGGGATTTCATGGATTGTACACATTTTTAACATGCACTCCTTTCTCTTTCTCTCTCACACACAACGGACACACTCAAACATCCGAAAAATATCTTATATTCGCACACATTTCCATGATAAGCAAAGTATAGACAGCTTGTTCTTCACTGCGACGTGAATTTATCGTAACTTTTATTGATTAATAAATTAAATGTTTTAAGGTCACATTTCATAGCTTACATTAGTTGTATTCATGGCTGTCTTAACCTGTATTTGGAAAAAAAAAAAAAAAAGCTGGCTCCAAAAAATGGGGGGCTAGTGCCCAAATTATATTTCGTTCTGCCTACCCCTACAGTTACACTTCATCGATGTTTTGAGGATTTACTCATATCTATATCTCTATCTCTCTCTCTCTCCCTCTGGAGTCGTCTTGTCAGGAGTGTAGTATATTTATTAAAAAAAATATATTTCAATATGTAATGTAATTCAAGTCACTATTATCATATACGTTATACAGAGGTTGTTTCCGATCTATGGTGACGAAATTGCACACCTCTTGCACCACCACCAAGCGGGAAGAGAATGAAGCTGCCAGTCATGTGGGCATGTTGGAGCGTTGACTGTGCGTGTCAGGTGTGGTCATTGCATATCGGGGAAAAATACTGCCGAAAATCAGTGCATATTGGGAGGGTTACATATCTTTCCGACGTAAACTACAGTGATAGTGCCATTATAAAACTGTGCAAGGAGCGTGGATTCACTGTGTCCAAAAATGGCATATCACTGGTGTTGAAAGGGGCAGGTAAGGCGAGGCGTGGGATGATTCCTATGGGGCAGAAACAGGCCAACCCCCGGCCTGCCACTAGCAGCACACAAGCTACACTTCGGGACGTCCAGGCGCTGGTCATCAGGGAGAATCCAGCCACACAGAGAAGTATCGCGAACCGGCTATAAACATCACTGAAGACAGAGCACACCATCATTCACCGTGATTTGGGTTTGGAAAAGTGACGCAAAGGACGTGTTCATAAGCTCAAAACAAGGTGTCAAGTCACACATCTCGCTCAACCTGCCTCTTCCTCCAAAAAATGGCAGATGAAACTGGAATTCGTGACATTTGTTTCACAGACATTCCAGTGAAGTCACCTGATGCCTCACCAATGGACTTTTGCACCTTCAGCCTACTGAAACGAGCCTTCTCTCACAGGAGACCCTGCACCATTGAAGGGCTATGGAAAGCCTGTCAGGAGGAGTTGTTGAGGCTGGGCATACTACACTTCGTGCCAGTCTCCTACAGTGGAAACTTCGCTGTCGGCAATTGCCAAGATGCAGGGACACCAAATAGAGCACTCTCGATGGTGGCGACATGGTTTCTCTTACAGTAGGTGCAGTTTGAAATCGTCACCTTAGATCGGAAACAACCTCTGTACATAAGCAACAGAAACCCCACAACTTTTTTTCATAATATGTTAGAATTAGAACATACTTAAAAGATTAATTTAAATAAATAGAGATATTCAAATTAATATATTTGACTAAAATATTAATTTCTACAATTTAATAATTTTTGCAGTAAGAAACAGGTTTTTTATGTAAAATAATTTTTTGCAACAGTGAGAAAATCACAGATGTCTTAAGGCATATTTTCTTTGATTCTGTGCACTTTGATTGGCTTACAGAAAAAAAGCTCATGGAGCTCTGAAGGCTATACGCTGAAATATTTGTTTTATTAATGTACTACACTGCTGCAACATGTACAAGCAAATCCTGAGAACTTGGACCTCCTCTAATTAAAAAAAAATATATGGTTTCTTATCTACGTCAAGGCTACAAGTATACAAAATTTTCTGGAGATCCGTGTGTGTGTGTGTCTGTGACATGGACTGACCTTTGTTAGTGTGTGTACCAGGTTTTTTCATACATTTACCATTCACGCTAATTCTTCTATCTGTCATTCCTTTCCAATATCTGTCTTACATTATACTTGTACAGTAGCGCCAACTTTTGACAAACATAACTCTGAGATTTGATTTATAACTTTATATGCATTAAGCTCTGGTAGCTCAGTCGTTGGGGCATCTGACTACCATGCGAGAGACCTGGGTTCGATCCCCACCAGGAGAGAACTGGGATTTTTTTCACCTGTTCAAGCGGCTCCAGCACCGACCCAGCGTCGTATAAAGTGGGTACCTGGAGAAAACTCTGGGGGGTAAAGGCAGCCAGGGGCATGGTGCTGATCACATCACCCCCACCTTCATCCGTGATCAAGAAAGTGTGATGCCCTAACCCCACACCCCCCCATACACCTTCATGGCATGGTGTATAGCACAGGGGAGCACTTTACCTTTTTTATGCATTAAGTAGGCTGAGGATTTGCCTTTTTTTTTTTTTTTTTTGCCATAGTGGTCTTGTCTTTAAGGTGTCTGACTGCCATGCATGAGACCCATTTTCAACATTTTGTCCCTGCACACCCAGTCTGAAAGCAATGGGTACCTGGGAGGTAAAGGCAGCCAGAGGCATGGTGCTGATCACATCACCCGCACCTTCGGCCATGATCAAGAATATGTGAGGCCCTATCCCCACATTCCCTAAATTTGCAAACATGCACTTTCGTTTTTTCTTCATTCGCCAGAAAATGTAGTTTACAACCCTTTCAGCCCATTCTGAGAGGAATGCATGAATTTTATAGTGGCTATTTTTTGCCTACTTCGAAAATAACTGCTGATTGAATGCCTACTCCAGAAAAATGATGAAAAATCTGAAGAGGTTTTCTCTGACAATGCCAGGTGATTTCCAGAAAGGCTTCCGAGCTTTCCAGAGCTAACATCACTCTCATCATCAGAGACTGAAGTGCAGAGATAAGCCAGGGTGAAGTTATATGTATTTGGTGTGGGAGGGGTCCGGTGTAGGTGGCAGGCCAATCAGGTGACGTTTCTCCGAAGTCCGTGCTCTCAGTCAACTATCGCTAACCAGGCTGGGTCCCGTGTCCCTGTTGAGCTTTTCTTTTCCCTGTGAATGGCTATTGCTTCTTTGATGAGATGGTCCCAGTATTTTTATGATGAAAAATCTATTGATATTAATAATTTTTCAATGCATATTGATAATTATCTTTGGTATAAGCCCTTATCCTAATAATGATGTGAACACAGATGCAACAAATTATCATGAAATATTTTGATAAAACATGGTAATTAAGTTGTGAGAATGCTTTAAATGTATAATGATCAAACATTTTGTTTTCTTTAGTGCAAGGATTTTATATCTAAAATAAAATAACAGGCAAAATTATTGGGTGAACTTGAGCACCATATAAGTTGGCACTGCTGTACTTGTGCATAGTGAAAAGTATGTTTTGTACGAGTGAAAAATAACACTGCACAACAAATTTGAAGACATTTTCTGTCCTTTAGATGAAATTGTGTGATTTGGACTAAATGAAGGATACAGAATTGAAGTATGAAAACCGTATGCTTCTATCACACATCATTTTCATTGGACAGCCACCTGATGCATTGCTACAAGTATGTGTGAAAGGCATATTACAATACACTGTACAGTAAGAAAACACAGTAACAATACCTCCAAACATGATGTTGTGAAGCATTTACGTTTGTACATATCTGCAGCGGTCTCCCTGATGATAGAAAAACAGTAGTCAGCAGTGGCCGTGATTAATGGAGGGGCAAGGGGGACCGTCCCCCAACTTTTTGCCCCTGCACTATGCTAACTCGTATCTACAAAGGGAAATAAACTGTCCTTGCCCCACCCCCTCATTTTTGGCAGTATGCCCTCCTCCCAGTTTTGGAACCCAAGTGCCGCCACTGATAGTCAGCAAGCATACTACCCTGTCAACATCTTCTGAAGCACTTTTCAAATGCAGCAATGTACTGGTGGAACCTTTCCCATGTCCATCACTGACTGCTCCCACGTTTTGCGGAGAATAGACCACATGTGAGTCCAGAAAGTGTAATTTGAGGGACATGTGGCACCCCATGACATGAAATCAGTGCACCATGTCACGAACAATGGCTTCATAGTTGTGTGCTTTGAATTTGTGTGTGTAAAATCAAAATTGTCTTATGTAACTTTCAAACTTTACGTTTTTGGATGACACGTGATAGATGGAAACAAATTGCAGATTCGTTTTTGTCATGCACGAATACATTAGAAACCCGTATTTTCATTCAAAGGACAAATTTTGTGTTGTGCAGTGTAATTAGACCCATTTATAACACTTCCTATTTTCACAAGGAAGACCCACTGTGAGGATGATGAATACAGATGAATCTTTGAGAACAATTTTCCAAGATAGTAAGAATATTCAAACTAAAAGTAACGAGGTATCTATGCACTAAAATTTTCAAGTATGAATGTTGGGAATTTTACTTCTGACAGGAAAAATTTGCACAAGTAAAATTTTGTTTCCATGTTATGAATTCCAAGTGTTTTTCCTGAGAACCATCACCTTCATTAACTGAGGTTAGGGTGTTTTGAGAGAGCAGGGGGTGCAGTGCATTACTGCTTTCTTTGTTCATGGGTGTAGATGTCTTAACCTCAATTAACAAAGGTGGTGGTTCTTTGAAATGAATCAGGAATTCAGAGGGAAAATGCAGGCTTGACCAGGATTCAAACCTGGGTATGGCATACCGTGCCATTGCTCTAACCACTGAGCTACCGCTGTTCAGGCCGGCTCAGTGGTTAAAGCAATGGCACGGTATGCCAGACCCGGGTTTGAGTCCTGGACAAGCCTGCACTTTTCCCTGAAAATTCTATGTAGTATACATCTCCTGAGTGTGCCTAATTTAAAGAAAAAAAACTTAGAGAAATACAAAGTGTATTTTTTTAGGAATCAAATACAAATTTATGTAAATTTTGGCTTCTAATTTTTTTTTTTTTTTTTCAAACCTTCCCCTACCTACACAGTTTCTGCTAAAAATTGACAATTACGGTCTCCAGCACAATAGAAAACTTTATTAAGAAAGTTGATATAAACAGAGTCAACGCAAGAATCTTTAGCATTGATAGAAAGTGCATTTAGATATATATATATTTAAGCAATTTTTAAACTTGTCATAGCCCAAGGTCCATAACATTAGAGATAGTAAAACATGAATACTTACAGATGAAAGGTAGCCCTAAAAAGTTAAATAGTTGCGAAACTTTTTAACTTGCTTTGGTTACCTTCTACACATAAGTAAGTACTCCTCTTTTAATATCCTTGATATTAAGGTACTTGTGAAACATTGTTATTATTGGCCTGAGCCAAGCTACAAAGTGTGCATTACAGGAATTCCCAAGATAGTTACAATATTCATTTGGCACAAGTGTCTTTTGACTTATGATTGTTGTCCACTTGCAGCTCACATTCAACATCACATGTTTCTGCTCACCTTGACCTAAGAGATTAAAAAAAAAAAAAAAACTCATTACATGATGCAAACATGTACAGAGCATTCCCTGACATTCGCTACGAGACTCTGCAGCAAGCGGCCCAGCGTCAGCGCTTGTCTTTACCAGTGAACGGGGTCTGCGACAGTTGCACGCTACAGTGTTTTTTCGCTCTCCCTGCCTTCGCTCTCTTTCCCTTTCTGTTGACGTTACAGACTGACGCCAGTATAATCCTTCCTCGGAAGTTTGTTGTGTCGTGTCCTTGTGTTGAACATTGTGGCTTAATATGGCACCACAAAAGTTTACATTACAACAAAGGATGTATCTTGTCGAGTGTTACTTCGGAAAGAGGAATTGTGGAGAAGTGCGACGACATGTTGCAATGAAATTTCCTTGTGTTCCCGTTCCACATAGGACCACTATATTAAACCTCGTAAAAAAGTTACAAGAAATTGGAGAATTACAGTAGACGAACTTGCACGTGTAAATGCCAATTTCCTTCAGAGATGGCAGGAATGTGTTGCAGCAGAGGGACATAATTTTCAACATCTTCTGTAGTCAAGGTTAGTACACAATACGAAAACTGTAATTTTAATAGACTAGCGACTGTCGTGGACCCATTCACCGGGAAAGACAAGCACTGATGCCGGACCACTTGCCACTGAGTCTCCTAGTGAATGTCAGGGAATGCTCTGTATATTGCTGACAAATTTTATGGTTGTTAATTCCAGGGTGTTTGGAAAAAAGCACATTAAGTCACAAACTGCAATTTTCTGTTGTCGCAATCAAAGGAAATATTGCAAGTAAAAATGTTTATGTTGGGCATGTATAACGATTCTAGTGATGGTCCAAAGTGTATATTAGGTCTGTAATATTTGACTTAGAAGAAAAAAAATCAACCTTATGAACATCTGCTGTAAAATTGCATTTCTTAAGTGCTTTTTCTCGAACATCCTAGATATTGCAGAATGTTGTAATAGATTCAATATTGTATGAAAGTCATGTTCTACTCACTCAGTGCAGTGGGAATTTTGCCACCATTCTGCATTCAAAATCTTTCAGAGACCAAACTATGATTCTGTTGCTCAGGCCTATCTCAGGGGTTTGATGCACAAAAGAATTGACTCATGCTTGTAACATACAGAGCATTTTGTAAACAACATTAACAAAATACCAGGATTGTTTAATAGCACCTTGAAGTTGAAATGACATGAAACAGTCACTGGTCACCATATTCATATAATCCAGGAGTTCTTAACTTTTCATCTTTTCCCTGTACAGGCACATAGTGGTTTGGATTCCACTAAGCTGTAGGTCCAGTTCTGATTAGCCTTTGTGCATAAAGTGGACTTTTAAAACCAAATTCGATTATTTCTTTTGTTGTGTTGAATTAGCAAAATGCTGTTCGCAAACTTTATAACATCAAAAAATGTCAACAATAAGGGGACAGAGAGAACTCTCAAATATCTACCACTTACATCTCTTAACTGCTCAAATTACCTCACAAATTACACATCCCTTACTGACTAACAGGATTTAAATTTTAAGCTGTTTTACCGTTTCTAAACTTTTAAAATGACAGTCAATCTGCATCAAAATCGACCAATAAAAATATTTTTGAATCTTTAGAATTCATATTGGTAAGAATTTTTTGTTTATTCATTGTACCTGTCAAGCAGATCTACAACTTTGATCTACAACTTTTAAAAGATTTTAAAATGTCCTATTTTAGCAATTTTTATTTTTTTGAAAGTCTATAACTCAAAAACTGAGAGCCCAAAACATCGGAAATTTTAGTTTTTGAGAAGAGACTGTACACAGCCAGAAATTGATAAATAACTATACACATGCAATAACCGAACTTCTTAAAGTACCATTAAATGTTAACTAGTTACTTTTTAAATGGTTAGATTTCAGGTAACAAGTTAATAATATTTTTTATTTTTAACTTTAAAGATTTACTTGGAGTTTTCTTGTCTTGAAGCTCATGAATGCAACATGTATTGTGGCTTATCTAGGATAACGTAACTGTTAAAAGCAATAGTTGCTATAACCAAGTTACATTTTTGAAGGAAAAAAAAAGTACCTATTTGTTTTTATCTTTTTACAGTGCTTCCAACCTTGCAAAATTTTCACCGCTTCTTTAAACATGAAGAATAGTGCAGATAGTAGGGCATTTTTCTCATACTTCAATTTATTTTTTTTATCACTATGGGGGCATAAATCAATTTGTTGATACAAAGTTCATTGAACTTTACAATTTCTAATGTATTCATTCATTAATGCAAGATTCAAAAATTCCATTTAGATATTGCAATTTTGTAAAGAAAAAAGTGTTCTAAAAATTTCAGCACAAATACCAAAAAAATAATCACCAACTTTAAAAGAACAGAAAAGCTGTTTCCTTACCTTAAGAAGGAATGATAAGTCCTGCAGCATAACCTGCACCTAGTGTGTACAGGTAACTCCTGGAGCCTGTGAAATACAGAGCAGTCTCAGAAAAAGAATTCTTTTAAATGCAGGTTAGGTTTCAATTTAAATCACTATACAGGAGCAATTAGTAAAATGCTGTACACATTTATGTAGCCACAAACTCAGCTACAGCCCAACCAAGATGCAAACTAAGTGGACAGTCATTTATTTTTACTTCCCCTTTCTTGTGCCCAAGTACCGCATGTGTAACTTCCCTCCATTGCTTTGTTGTCAGAAACTTCAACATTAAATATTATACAGGGTGAGCAAAAAGTCACTGGAGTAGACTGAGATTTTTTATTCATAGCTATTTATTTATAAATTCAACAGACTGAAATATGCACAATGTAGGATGTATCTTCCTGTATTCAATAAAACTGACAGAATTTCATTTGTGCATTTGTTTTCTTTATCATCTTATCTTTTTTAATATCACACTAAGATCTGTGTTAATAATAGTAATAACAACAACAATAAATAGCAAATTTTAGGAACAAGACATATTCATCGGAATACAGTCTTCTCCGCTTTTCTACACACTAAGTATAGGTCTTCAACTCAAAGTAAGCCTCCAACAAAGCAACATGCTTCTCACGATTAAAAACCATCTTGTAGTGTCTGGTCAACAAACAGCCACTGCTGCAGTTACAACGCCAGCCTCGCTTTCAAAATATGCTCCTCCCCTTCCCAAGGATTGTCCAAACAAACCTTCACAACGGAACCGAACTTTGAAAATTATTTTTAAAATTTCAGTCTAGCGACTTTTCGCTTGCCCTGTATATCTACTTTTGCTGTGTACAATTTTCCCCTTCATAATCACACCAATGCTTGCTGCACATTTTGGAATGCCAGCACAGGATTACAGGGTAAACAGCTGATTGCATCCCCACATGCTCCCTCTGATCCCGTACCCTGGTAAAGCTGTAGCAATTTGTCGTACTTTCTTTTTCTCCCTAATAAATAAACAAAATGTATTTCTACTGATACTAGAAAAACATATTACCTGAAATTGTCCAAGCAGGAATTTACAATGAAATTATTCACTAAATATATTCCAAGTACAGTGGAACTGTGATTTTACGTTTTTCAGAGAACCAGGTTGGAAGAAGCAAAATCAGGGACAGCGACAGGGGTGGGCAAGCACCCACCCAAAAATTCCTGTGCCCACCCAATCAAATTCACTAAGTACATATATTTAGAGATATGTGAATGTTGCAATAAATAAGTGTATTCTGGTGTTCATTACATGTACTAATGAATATTATCTATACTAGAAATGTTCACATATCATCATCCCATAAAAAGCTGATGTAACTTTGTCATTAAAGCAAAAGAAATTACTAGAGACCTTGAAACAAGAAAACTGTGACCAATTGAATACTTCTATGATTAGAAGCAGCTAGTGGGCTTAGGAGGCGCAAAATTATGCAGGGTATGGTCAAAATGAGATCAGGATTTAGGGTGACTTTGAGGGCTGCAGCTCTGGGCCTTCACTGGGGAAGAAACTGCTTTGAAAATTACCACATAAAGAAAAAAATACGTACTTCGAATGTGATGAAAAATGTAGAAATACGTATAACCAACCACCTCAAGTTGCTTGGCGAAAAGTTATAACTGAAACTGTGGAGGTGATTGGGGGGTGGGGTCTTGGTGTTGTAAGCTCCGGGTCTTCACAAATATAAATCCCGGCCTGCTTATTATTAAAATAATCTCTAAATATACAAATAAAAAAACCTCAGTGTTGCTTCCTCCAGCAACACAATAAGTTATTTCGACTTTTTAATTAGGTCTACATTGAAATTCCAGAAGTGTATCTTTCTTTATTTCATTACAATTTTTATATTTATAGACTAGCTGAATATCCGGCGTTGTCCGGGTGTTTAATGAATTCTAACTATAGCGTAAAATGTAACTAATTTTATTTACAGGTATTTAAAAGTATAAGTACAGTATACAAATTATAAAATAATATCTTTTACAAATTCACTATAATATAAATTTAACAATAATTTATCAACAACATTTTTAGTTCCACCTACAAGAGCAAAAATAAATAAATTGAACGGCATTGGGAGTGTCACTATTTATCTTAGCGACCCCGATAGCTATTGATTCCACACTAATATCGGTCGTTTTTTATTATTTTTATATGTCGCCCAATTCCCACACCATCCCTAGGGGTATCAGGTGTGTCTTGGGGTTGAACGGCATTGGAAGTGTCACTATTCATCTTAACGGCCCCGAAAACTATGGATTCCACACTAATATCGGTCGTTTTCGATTATTTTTACATGTCACCCCCTTCCCACCCCCAAAACTGGGGGTGGCAGGGGTGTCTCACCTCCACATTATTTCTTTACAGGTTGTAAGTCATATGTGTACCAAGTTTGGTCATCGTGAATGTCACTAATTAGCTTAGAGACTCCAAAAACTATGGATTCGACAATAATCTCGGTCTTTTTTGACATTTTAATTTTCACCCCCTCTTACCCCCCATGCCGATAGATGATGAACTTGAAATGGAACTGTATTAAAAGTGTCACTATTCATCTTAGAGACCCCGAAAACTATGTATTCCACACTAATAATCGGTCGTTTTCGATTATTTTTACATGTCACCCCCTCCCCACCTGTGCCAGGGGTGTCTTACCCCCAGAGTATTTTTTTCGAGATTGCAAGTGATACGTGTTCCAAGTTTGGTTGAAATCGCTCCAGGCATTCGAGAGTTATGGCGGAACAAACATATACACATACATCCATTTTTATATATATTAGATTTTACATACCTGTCATTTTCAAATATCTACATGGTATACAATATAACAACTTTGTATTCGTTCTACTAATAAATACTAATAAGAAGCAATCACAATAACCACTACAATACCGAGGTATATTAATTTTGATGTAACAGTTATTTGTGTTTGGAAAAAGCAGCAGAATTATTGAATTGATAATGGGTGGTTAATTCTATTTAGAAATACTAGTTCCACACATAAATTTTGCCTATCAGTTACGTAATCATGCGATTTTTCTTGTGATTAACTTACGTATAATTAAAAGAAGAAGGGGTGGGTTGGAAGGAAAGCTTTGTTTTGAGGGCGTCAGAGAACTAATCAATCACGATGAGAATGGTTTAAACTTTAGAAGCATCAGAGGTTAAGCAGAAAAGGTCAACAGAATCTGTAGATGGTGATGAAGTAAAGAAGAAAAGGTATGTCACGAAGTTTCCATAAGAAAATTTTGTTTACTTATTTTTAAGTCAAATTTTATGCTCAGATAGGCTAATCGGGACTAAACCTACAGTTTAAAGTGGAGTCCGAATCAGTGTGCATTGTGCTTCCACGAGGGGAGAGGGCAGTAGAAGCCAGAACCTCTTCATTATAAGGCGACAACGTTATGCCATTGGAGGAAAAAATATAAGGAAATAACTCGCAGGGAACGTGTTATATTATCACCATAGAAGATGCGTTCATTTAAGAGGGTGTATTGCCAGAGACAACTATTTGAGACTTTTGGGAAACGTTATTGTTCACGGAGTCAGCTGCCTTGATCCAACAATGAAACACTGTGAAATTGAAACTACAACCTCAACTTTCGAAGTGGTATGAACTAATGAAACTCCACTTTTGGAAGAGTAAGTTGTTGCTGATTCGACTGATTTGTTCTGTGAAATCACTTTTCTGCTAATTTTTGCTAATGGCGACAATGAGGTTCAATGGTGATTAGATGAAAGCGACAAACAGGGGAAAACAAATACACCCAGACATTGAAAATACAACCCCCCAACAAATTATTATTTTGACTGTGGTTCCAGGCGCCAGAGACTCGTTCGCCTGCAATATTAAAGTTTCCAGGGTATACTGCACAGGATAGAGGTTGACGTTTGAGCGCTTTCGAAAAGGTCATGCCATACAACCCAAGTCGCCTGTGAAAAAGAGATGAATTACCGGGTATAGTGATCAATTTCGATGAATTCCTTGTGTCCAAAATCACATTCTACAAAATGTAAAGTATTTGTTACCTCGGTGCATGTGTTAATCTAACCATACGTGTATCACTTCTCCCGCATGAGAAACGAAGACTTACTTCAGAAAACGAATAACAACTTAGCTAACAGATTTTTCAATGTTGCTTGATTATTACTTTTGGGCGATATTTTGTCAAAATAGCCTTTCATAAGCCTGGGGATACTTTATGCAGAATGAGAAAAGAATTGGTTTTTCCGTGTGTGTGTGTTTACATTCCCAATAATACATTAATTTTAATCCAAATATCCAGTGGAGGTGATTAGGAGGAGTGGGGGGGGGAGTTCCCCCCCAAAATTTTGTCACTTGTTCCACCCGCACTATGGCCTCTTAATGCAAAGACTTTTCTACCAAAAAAGTAAACTGCCCTTGTCCCCAAGTTTTGGCACCCGATAGCCGTTACTGCAAATGTTCAGATACATTTGTCAGTTGTATAGAGCGACCACAAGAACTTGGATGAAAAGTCCCCACGCAGCTTTTCCTTCTTCCGTTCAGCTCGGGTCATAAGGAAGAATGATCCACTCTCCTCCTCCCCTCCTCGTGGGAGTACGGTGCACAGGAGTCGCGGGTCTGCGCAGGATTCTTTGCTAGAATGTATGGCTGCGCACACACAAACACTTCCTTGAAATAATTGTGTCCATTGGAGACAAAAAAGTGGAAGATGATGGGAGAATAGATTAGAAAATGAAGAGGAAAGACACCAAACACACACACACATACATACATGTGATGTGTGTGTGCATAGCAGTTAAGAGAAATATTTGAAGAATGGAATGAGAGAAAGTGGTAACAATCTGAGAAAGAAAGATAAGATAACATTAGGGAGTAAAACAAAAAAGATTAAAAGGAAAAGGAAATCGGGAGTGTAAGAGAGAAGGGGATACATATGCATGTATGTCGTACATATATGTGTCTTACTTGCTCTATATAGCTTTACATTTATACCTGCCCACCCTAATCTATCAGTATACAGCTTCTGCCCACCCGGTCGAAAATTTCTGGCGCTGCCCCTGAGTAAAATCGAGGAAAATTTTATATTTTGCTACATTGGGTTTGTGTGTGGGTTGCAATTTGTGCAACAGGACTCGTTGGATCCTTCTTTTTTCAAGGAACAGTAACAGGAGAAAGTAATATGGAGATGCTTGATACAGACTTCCTTCCATGTGTTGCTAATTCGGAAAACATTAATGATGTGTGGTTCCAACATGACTGGGCACCACCGCACTACAGCATCCTAGCACGCAATTGGTTGAATGAACATTTCCATAATCGTCGGACTGAGAGATGAGGGGAGACCAAATACCTCCTCCCCGCCCCCTTTCACTTTCCCGATCTTATGCTTCCAGACTTTTTCTTGTGGGATGTTCTGAAGAATGAGGTGTATGATAGATGAACTGAAACGTAGCATCGTACAAGCATGTGCAAACATTACCGTGGATCTGTGAACCAAAGTCTGCTTCAGTTTGTCACAGAGTTACCAAATGTCTGGCATGAAATGGTGCACTATTTCAACACTTGCTATGAACTATGAACTACACTCTCAATGTTGTAATAGTAATACATATTGTTCCTTTAAACTAATTCCATTTCTATTTCTATGTGTACCATGTTCAATAAACGTAGATCAACAGATCATACATAGTTGCCTTCTTACTTCTGGGACACCCTGTACAATGGTTATGTTTGGATGCTTGATATGGACACACATTTCATGTTTTAAGAGTCCAAAACATCAGCATGAAGACCAAATTTTTGTAGCGCAGCCAAATTCTGCACTATGTTCTAACATATTTCACGTGACAAAGTTAGAAATAACTGGTATCGCACAGTGTAAGAGTTGTGAAAGATACCTTCACGCACGTGACTCCGAATTATCTCTGCAAAACATCTGCAAGAACATAGTGTAGAATTCGGCTGTGCTACGACTGTCTCCATACCGATGTTCTGGACTCTTAAACCATCAGGTATGCATCCATATCAAAGCATTCAACCATAAACATCGTAGTGTTGAAAATAAAAGGGGGTTCACTCACTTTGTGACCACTCTGTATAATGCTCGAAAATGTAAAACCGGGGAACGTAAAATTGGGATTCCACTGTTATCTATCGTAACCATTTCTTAATTATTGCCTATTTCTCGCACATCTAGTGAACTTAAAAAAATTGAATTTCTCTAGTAAAAACAAAAGCAAATAACTCCAAGTAATCTTTTCATTACTTTGTCAACAGATTTTGCATGCAAACTTCGGGGGCCACCATGTTCGGTGGTCAACTAATGATCTCTCATGAAAGGTTCTGGGTTCATATCCTGGTCTGAGAATGAAGTTTACAAGTGACCCTTAATTGTTGCAATTAGTCTACTGAGAGGAGTGCAGCACAAAATATGAAAAATACCAATTATTTAAACCTGTAATGACGGAAGGATCATAATGTTTAGATGTGTTTTAATTTTTCACTACAGCAAACAAATTACCTATGTTTCCATGACTTATCAACAATTGTCCAGACCTTCAAAAGCATTTGGCATATTCTTCTGTGGATCTGTGTGGGGCACATCCTGCTGCTAACAGTCACTAAAACTAAATGCTAAGAGCTCTAAATCTGCCCTCCTAACCAAACCACATGTGCCATTATTAGAACCAAGCGGAATTGTTAAGTTAGGAGCACCTGGGTGTGTCCCACATGAGACCCATTCTTCTATTGCTGTTTTGACTTAGCCAGAAATACCGTGCGTCCATTTCGATCTGCAGCCGAGAGATCGGGAGAAGCGTGGCGGGCGGCACTGACGGAGATGCCGACATTTGCGGCCTGTAATGCCCGCTTATTTTTATAGACATATGCAGACATTTATATAAATATTGCAAAACGAGCACTAACCTGTGTTATAACACGCAAAAGTTCTTCTGTAATTCATCCAAGTTCTGCTCTTATATACACAAATAAATACGCTATAGAAACGATGTTAAGAGCCACAGATAATAAAGCATTTTAATCATAGTTTTGACCAGTAACGTCCTGTTTAAGTTTATATCCTTGAAAGAGTTTTGTGACCATGGGAATCGTTTGGAGGTTTCGAATGTGCAACACTGTATCAGGATTACACTGCAGACGAAACCGATAAAAGTGAATGGTTTTCGTGAGCTTCCTTGCAATCCGAAATATCCGAGCTCGAGTTTTTTGTTCCTTCGCGACTAGATGAAGACAGAGTTGTAAATATAGTGGCGAGCAATGTAAACCAAGAGCGTGTTAATTTCGTACTGTGCGCAAGAGTGTTATTCTTGGTTACTTGCAGTTACTTGTTTGTGTTATTGTAGTGTGTATGTGTGACGTGTCAGTGAGACGATTGGAATGCCAGCCGCAAGATTCACGTTAGAACAAAGATTTTTTATGTATGACACGTATGTGAAAACAAACTCGTGTCGAGACGTGTGTAGGTAATTTGTACAGAAATTCCCATGCGTTTCAACTCCACACAGAGATACGGTTAGACATCTTGTCCTTAAATTACGAGAAACTGTATCGTTAAATTTTAAAACACCTAAGCAAAAACGACGGATTCTAACCGAAGCAAAACTCGATGATATTGGTGCAGCGTTAGAACGTTCTCCAAACCTCTACGCCGTGTTTCACAAGAGGTGGGCGTGTCAAAATCATCGGCACATACAGTCACTAAGCTACTAAAATTAAAACCATACTCTTATAACACAGGTTAGTGCTCGTTTTGCAATATTTATATAAATGTCTGCATATGTCCATAAAAATAAGCGGGCATTTCAGGCCGCAAATGTCGGCGTCTCCGTCAGCGCCGCCCGCCATGCTTCTCCCGATCTCTCGGCTGCAGATCGAAATGGACGCACGGTATATGTGAACACTTTGCTGAGAGAGCTAACATGCTTGGTCAAGTTAGCAGATTTAAAATAATGCTCTATTTTATCCACTACCCTGTGCACCTGGACTTTGATGGAAGGAAACCTGAATTTTTCCAGTCTTTCACTTTCATAATAAGTTTTATCACTCCCATTTCACAACCACTAATTTGTACACTTCTTTCATCTATTTTATTACGTAGTGCCAAATGGCATTTCAGAATACAAGGGAAGCTAATCTTGGTTGCTTCCTGCACTTTGCACCATGCCATGAAGGCATATAGGGTGTGTGGAGTTAGTGCCCCACACTTCCTTGATCATGGCTGAAGGTGGGGGGTGATGTGTTTAGCACCACATCCCTGGCCACCTTTAGCCCCCAGAGTTTCCTCCAGGTACCCACTTTATACGATGCTGAGTGGACACCACAGCTGCTTGAAGAGGTGGAAAAAAAATCCTGGGTCTCTTGCATGGTAGTCAGATGCCCTAACGACTGAGCTACCATGGCTACTGATTTGTGATAGAAGATATGAACATTTCCTCAGCAAATTTCACAGAATGCTTTCGGTTAACTCTATACCTGTGCATTCTCATTTTCTACGACATTTCTAATAGCAAAGAAATAAAAGTGAGAGAGTTTTTATTCATTGCAGCTGAACAAATTGCATGATCTTTCTATGTTTCCAAGCCAGTAAAAGCAGCTAAAACCCAGTGTTAGCATGCAGGGAAGCGACACGAACTAGAAACTGGCCAAGCAGTGAAACAACAAGTCCCTGTGTGGATGGTGGCAGGGGCCACCGAAATTAATAGAACCTTTATAAGTTTTGCGGAAAAAGTTAATGTGCATTTATTATACTACAGCATTACTCATTCCCCCAAAACATAACTAATTATTAGTAATTACTACCAATTTAGTAATTTGTTCATTGTACATTTGGCTACGGGGGAGCTCAATATTGTGAAGTAAAGAATGTTTTGAAATTTGTATGTGCCAACCAAGATTGTAAAATCTACAATTTTGGTATTTATGCCCTGGTTACTATATTCAGAATTCGTTAACTCAAGGGAGGGGAACAATCGAATCTAAGCTTATAATTGAATAAACATTGCAAACTAGAGTGCTGCAGAAAGAGGATTTTGCTCAAGCGCCAAACAGTTCACCCAGACGACGGTACATAGCATACGGAATATAGAGCAGCTTCCCTCGAGTGAATAACGCTCGACCAGGCAAAATAACCGGTGTACACTGGAAACCTAATAGTACATGTATAACCATAATTCCAGGGGCGGTGCGTGCCTTTTCAGGCAGGCAGGGCACATTTTTATTTTTGGGTGGGGAGGGGGGGCAGTTAACCTCTATATTCCTCTTTAAGGTTTTTGAGAGTAGTTCCTTGACATGGAGTAAGTCAATTGTTCGAACAATGGGTCACTATTTGGAATAAAATGTAACATTCTGATCAAGATATCTCTCCAAAGAGCATTAAATACTCACTACGTAGGAATACGAAAAATCAGCAACATTTGGAACAAATTACATGAATAACAAAAACTCGAATACTGACGTTGGAACCCTATACTCTTGCAGTAACTAAAGTTTGGGTAGATACTGGAATGATTAGGAAAATGTTGCACTGTTAACTCTGCTATAAAGGGCATGAGAAAGGAAGCAATGCCAAACGTACTTTCAACAACGACGGTGAAATCTGTGAAATGGTCAGCACCCCTCACTGCTGATCAATAACAGAATAAAATGAAGAAGTGAAGATACTAATTACAGAAATAAGAGAAAATAAAATACCTTTATTTCCATTTATAATGATGGAAGAGCTTCTCCAGTTCTGCAATGAATATTTTCCTTCGTACGATGAATTGTGATGACAATGATGGTGAATGAAGCCTATATGCATCATCTATCTCCAGGCGAGCGGCTGCTCCTCGTCTTTTAATAGAGGGGAGGGGGCATGGACTTCGATCCCACTCAAAGTTACATAGTGCAGAGTAGTTGATTCACTATAATATGTCAAAATTTCACACATTCACACTTTACACACGGGGGGAGGGGATCTTGCTCCTCATCCTTTCTGCACCTCACCATGCCAATAATGTAAACTAATATTAATGTGTTATGTCTTTGTATAAGAAGTCCATTCTGCGGTTCTTCAAACCTGCAAACTTCTCCATTACTCTTTTGTTGAAGTCAGGAATTTCACGAACAAGTTCTTTTTCGATAGATATGGTATCGCAAACTTCTAGAGATGCCGCTAGCTTCCCTGTTGCTGAGTTTGATTCACGCCGACGTTTTGGATCACTTCCTTCCTCGGATGAACGTTTTCTTCCGGATATGCCATTTCTCACGTCCGTGACTGCATTTTCGAATTTATTTATAGCAGCATGCACTTGTACTGGGTCCATGTTCGTTTTCTGAACTTCGGCGTACAAGCGGTCAACATGCGGCATGATTTTGTGAAAGAGTGATAGCCAATACATAAAGGTGTTGTTTTTCAATTGATAACATAGACCAGCAGCCTCTCGAATTGTCACACCGTCGAATTCGGCACTCTGTTCTACTTTCTCAAGACATTCAATAATTTCCGTCCTGTATTCAAGTACTGTGTTCACCAGTCTGCTATTGAAATTCCACCACATAGGAATTGCCCTGGGCAACCGCTTTGATGCAACTGATTCTAAAGCAGCAATTCTCTGAGGTGACTTCGAAGAGAATGATGCAAAGCCAGTAAGATGCATGAAAAATGTCCTGACCCCACTTATATGCAGAGTAGCCTGTTGCATGGTGAGATTTAATTGATGGGCATAGCAATGAATAAAATATGCACATTCATAATGCTTCCTAATAAGTTTTTGAACACCTGCATGTTGCCCACTCATTACAGCTGCCCCATCGAAGCACTGAGCAATGAATTTATATGGCTTATCTTTTAAGAACTGACCTATTTCGGATAACAATATTTCTGCAATATCATTTGCTCTGGCACGAGCAGGATTAAAAAATCCCCAGAATCGTTCGTAAACTTTTCCATATCTCTCATAGCGGAAAATGAGAACAAGTTGTAGCTGTGAAGAAGAATCTGTAGTTTCATCAGCCTGAATTGCAACCAAATGAGCATTTTCTATCTGAATGCTTATTTCTTCTCTGCATACTTCCAAAATGCAGTCCAAAATTTCATTTTGAACCGTGCTTGAGGTTCCCTTAAATACACTACCAGACTCAAGATGTTCTTTCAATGATGAATCAAGTTCTGCCGCAAAATTTACAAGGCCAAGAAATATTCCTCTGTTAAGTGAATCTGCAGATTCATCATGACCTCTCAATGCACATTCAAATACACCGCAAAATTGAATGCAGTCTATAATAGTTGATAGAATTTTCCTGTTCTTGTCAACCATATCATTGTGCCGTTTCACTGCTATTCGATATGACGAGTCCAGTTGTTTAGCAATGCTTACACAACCCAGTAATGCAAGATCCGTACATGCATTAATGTGCAATTTGGAAGATTCGTGGCTTTTTATCTTTTCTGACAAATGTTTCATGTCCTTTATATCTGTACGTGTCCAAGCAAAGTCGCCCCCAAACAAAATACAAGGAAAGCAAAATAAAGCGCTGCGTTTATCGCAACCACAAAGCCACACTTTTCGTTGATACCAGTCCATGTTAAAATTCCGATTTACTTGCTTTCCCTTACATGTTGTATGCTGAATTGAAATATTTGGTCGATGTGGTCCTAGTAGCTTTATCTGCAGTTTCTCTTCCATTGTCAATGAATTGAAAGGCGTAGATATTAAAGTTTCTACATGATTCAATGTCATTTTAGCGTCGCAAAATGTCTTCCAAAATAATTAAAAGAAATATTCTATATTAACCAAGCATCCACTAATATCAATGACTAACTTGGAAGATGATGCAGCGTTAAGTTCAGTTACAACACTTTACATTGGCCATGTACCCCCCAAAATTTTGTTTATACTTACGAAGATATTCTGCATGTCAAGTTGCTGGAACACAGACACAATCACACAAATAACTAAACACGTACAATAACTATAAACCGCGAGAAACTAATTATTTCGTAAGCGACCAATACACACAGACGGAACACAATGCAAACTCACACAACTTCAGGTCGCCGGAACAAGCGCAAAGAAAAGCATTCGAGGGATTTTTTTCTATCTTATTGCTGCAGGCTGGAAGAACAAATGAACTGCCTGCCAAGCGTTGGAAACACTGAACGGTGAACGAGGCAAACATAAATGGACAGGGCACCTCGTTCACTGCCCAGAGACAGCTACGAATTTTGCGCTTTTCCATTGTGAGGGGACGGTCCCTTGCCTATGCTGTAAATGTTTGGATCAGTCGGTGACGTCACGTCTCCGGGCAGAGCTGAGATTGGACTCTCTCTAACAGGACGGAGAAATATATTAATCTCGCACAGGGTGCATACCCTGTAAGTTTGGTTGCAGCAACGTAGGAGTTGAGGGGAAAAAACAAAAATTTTTAGTTACGCGTATATGCTGTAAATGTAAATGGCGTCTCTTCAGATGAACTTTTTATGTTAAAATTGTTGTGGGGCAGTGCCCTAGTTGCCCTTATGTAGCATCGCCATTGCATAATTCATCTGTGATAGTCTGCCCTAAAACATGGATCGTGAAGGGAAAGACACAATGTCCATATTAGCACATTCATGCCCAGCTCTGGGAGGGGCATATAAACGACCAGCCCAGACATTTTTTGAATCCAAAAAAAATGTTGCCGCCATCTTGAATTTCAGTTTTTCCAAATGGTGCCTTTTCGTAGCCTTTTTCAGCCCGGTGGATAGGAACCTGGCCTCTTCAAGGTTTCCTGTTGGGGTGGTCTGGAGTCCTTGGTAATTTGGCACCCTGGACATGTTCTCGACTATGGCCTCACCCCCACCAAAAAAAAGTCATGTGGTGCACCTCTTTTTGTTAACCAATCAACATGGGGGAGAAAATGCAAAAAAATGAAAAAATTGACACCGCAGCTAAACAACCAGGCAAATACAAGCACATACTTAAAACGACCATGGTTATTTACGGGCAGGAACGTGTTAAAATGTACTTTAGTCCATCTTACCAGTGCACAGATTAAACAGATGATTGTGGGCTCAAACTACCAAGGCAGGATGTGTCCACAACGATTATTGTCACATTAAAATGATATTCCATTGTATACGCTCAAGCTGGGTGAGAGACTCGAATGAGTACGAGTACATACAGTACTCTATTGCAAACTATAAATTGTTCATTAACATGGTAGTTGGCTTACTTTGACTTAAATCCTGCTGCTCCTCCTGTGAACTGCTCCATTTCATGCCTTCAATTGTACTTTCCAGATCTTGAGGACCTCTGAGGGTTCCAGTCTAACCACATCTTTTTAGTTCCACTTCAGTGTTGACTAGTATCTTCCCAAACTTCTTCATTTGTTATTTTACATCACCATTGCTGCCCCCAGGTCACATGCCATGCACAGGACCTCTTCCCTGTGAAGGAACTTTGGAATTGTAGTTATGGAAGGGGTAATTTATTCCATTTTATTCTTAGTCTTAATGCAAATTTCCTCGCAGGATGCAACAATGACACACGAGCCTGTAAGTGGCAACACGAATGGCTATGACTGCTCCATTACACTTTAATTATGTCCAAAAATAAAATTGCATATGTTTCACTCTAGGGAAGATGCGAGTCAAATCACAAAGATGCCAATTTGTGATAATGATCACGAAAGCAGATTTTCTCCCCAATGTTTTGTAGCATCACAACACTTTCTGGTAGCCTTTGACGTGACCACCAACCTTCATTTGAGTCTCTGCGTCTTTTATCAGCTGCTGCAACCTCATCTTCTTCGGTTCAACCAGTGTACCAAACCATTCTTCTATCGTATGTGTGTAGAACACATCCTCCAATTGCGTGTGCATGTAAGTTTCAAATGAAACAAACTCCGATAACGTGCTGTAAAAAAGAAAAGGTACGTGTATAGTAAAACAATACTTCAAATTGCTGTACCGTACACTGCATGACATATACATATGTTTCAAAATTCACATATCGGGTTCACGGTCTGGAGTTCGAATAATGGATCTAGGGTTTAGAAAATTTGAATTCAAACAAATTACTTAGACATTCATTATCAGTCAATTAAGCAAGGATGTTCTGTGAGAGATTATAAATTACAACACCCTGTAGTTGTAGTGCAAACAGCCCAAGGCCTCCCAAGCAAACTTTTGTTGGATGATGAATCATTGTTTTCTGGCTTTCAAGCTACATGAATACATTTTGTCAATATGTTTTAAGGGTCACTCCATGCCAAAAGAACCAATTTTAAAATAATTGGTTGCATGACTATTTTAGAAAAATATCATTTTTAGTACATAGGTTTGTACATGTTTCTGGATATCAAAACCAATGTTCAAAAAAATATATTGTCTTTAGTTATCCTGGGGCAGCCATTTTTCCATCATGGTGCATGGATTTTTTTGCTCATTTAGCACTTTTCAGAAAGCTTGTATCTCAAAAACCATTAGAGCTAGAGACCTGAAACAAAATTCATTTTGTAGCTAATGAAGTATACTTTCTATGATATTCAAGTATGTTTTGCTTAAAATTGCATCGTAAGTACGAAAATTATGGTGGAAATTGGGGTAACAATAGTTAAAAAATTGGATTCTTAAGCCCAATTTTTTCAGTGAAGGGGTTTAATCTAAGGCTTGATTTGTTTTTTCATGTGTAGACTTGCCTGCAGGGTGTCTGTAAATAAAATACCAGTTCTTAGAAATTCAACCCTTTTTTACAGCATGGGCTCAAATATTGAATTTTGAATTGAAAAATTCTCAACATGGCCGTTCATTGAATTTTGAATTGAAAAATTCTCAACATGGCCGTTCATTGAATTTTGAATTGAAAAATTCTCAACATGGCCGTTCATTGAATTTTGAATTGAAAAATTCTCAAATTTGGCACAAAAGAAACCCTGCATGAACCTAACTCTCAGTAAAAATCTCAACTTCTAGATTCAACTCGTTTTGGTGAATATGAGGTAACGTATGTCACCTAATTTCTGACGTTGCAAAGTAAGGTTAAACTACATCCCATACTTAGAATAATGAAGTCTTTTCTTTTCCTTTTTTAAATTTGGGTTCAATAAAGCTTCAGAAAATATAGTAACATAAGGTTTTAACACTTGACTACCAGAAATTGAAATTACAAGGTATGATAATTGAAAATCTGCGAAATCTAATTGCAAAAGGTTTGATTTATTAGGTACCCATGACCAGTTGGTGTTTTTAGCTCCAGTTTCCTATTCATTCTCTTTGTTAAATTGGGCAGAATTATTTGTTCTTTCACTAAGTTCCTAAGTAAATTATCAGAAAACTTCAGTTCATCACAAAAAAATTTTCTTGACCAAGTGGTAGCAGTCAAACTGATGATTCTGACCTTTTCAACATTAGTTTTTGCTAATTTACATCTTTCTTTGTATAATTTCCATGATATGATTGTACTGGCCATGCAAAGGATTGTCACAGTTGTCTTCCATTTCTTCAGTTCTAATACTTTCCAGTTTCCTTTGCACTCCTTTGTATAATGTGTATAGTTTTTCAAGGAATAGCACTTTATTGTCTTTCTGCAATCAGCCTCCTCAGTTTTGAAACAGGAGATACATTAAAAACAGAACAGACTTCATGCACTTCCTTTAGTTTTTCTTGTGTTGGCACAAAGACATCATTTCCATTCTGGCATTTAAGTGAGTCACTTTCTCCAGATACGAAAATTTTACTCCAACATGTCAGGCATATTGATTTAACTGGTATAAGGCTTACTTGATACTTTTTTGCCTTACCATATGATGAAAATTGATTTTAAAAATTCCCTTACTTAAAGAAAAAGTTAAATGGTACTTCTGAAGATCACGACATATTTTACCATATAAAAAACTATTTTCAATGGTATTTGCATATTGTCTCTAAGCCATCCACCTGTAGTCTTGACCTAAGAAGTGTTTTATCATTTTCACTGAGTTCGTTAAGATTAATTAGGTCTTTGGGAACCTTACCAAAGTGTATTTATGACAGTCCTCTCCAGTTAAAAATTCTACAGAACAGCACATTGCCAGTCACAGATAACGAACATTCACAAGTCACTACTCTTGGCACATTAGGCAAAGGAAGAATGACAGCAGAGATTGTCCATGCACTGATTAATTCCTGGCTTGTCTTACATCAGCAGAACTCATATCTACTTCAACGAATGTATTTTCTTGAAAAAAGAAAAAAACGTGGAAAATACAGGAAACAAAAAATAATATATTCTACCAGCTTTGACCCTCCAAAATAAATAGCCTACTCTCAGTGGAGTGCAAAAGGAGGGGTTGGTGGGGGTCATAACCCAATACCTTTGGCCTAGTATCCATAAACAATTACGTAAAAGACAGGATAAAGTGGCAAAAACAGCACTGTATACTAAAAAAGTATATGTAACAACCTCCCCTCAATTTCAAAATTTCTGGGCATGCCACTGCCTATCTTACCCTCCATTTCGAAATTTCTGGGCATGCCACTGCCTATCTTAAGCGCCATGTACTGCTACATTTAAAAAATGTGGGGAAGCTCAGTTTTGGAGCTGATAATACCAACTGGTCGTGGGTACCTAATAAATCAAACCTTTTGCAATTAGATTTTGCAGATTTTCAATTGTCATACCTTGTAATTTCAATTTCTGGTAAGTCAAGTGTTAAAACCTTATGTTACTATATTTTCTGAAGCTTTATTTAACCCAAATTTAGAAAAGAAAAAGAAAAGACTTCATTATTCTAAGTATGGGATGTAGTTTAACCTTACTTTGCAACGTCAGAAATTAGGTGACATACATTACCTCATATTCACCAAAACAAGTTGAATCTAAAAGTTGAGATTTTTACTGAGAGTTAGGTTCATGCAGGGCTTCCTTTGTGCCAAATTTGAGAATTTTCCAAGAGGACCCATCTGAGATATTTAACCCTGAAAACTGTCAAAATTCAATGAACGGCCATGTTTGAGCCCATGCTGTAAAAAAGGGTTGAATTTCTAAGAACTGGTATTTTATTTACAGACACCCTGCAGGCAAGTCTACACATGAAAAAACAAATCAAGCCTTAGATTAAACCCCTTCACTGAAAAAATCGGGCTTAAGAATCCAATTTTTTAACTATTGTTACCCCAATTTCCACCATAATTTTCGTACTTACGATGCAATTTTAAGCAAATCATACTTGAATATCATAGAAAGTATACTTCATTAGCTACAAAATGAATTTTGTTTCAGGTCTCTAGCTCTAATGGTTTTTGAGATACAAGCTTTCTGAAAAGTGCTAAATGAGAAAAAAAAATCCATGCACCATGATGGAAAAAATGGCTGCCCCAGGAGAACTAAAGACAATAAATTTGTTGAACATTGGTTTTGATATCTAGAAACATGTACAAACCTATGTACTAAAAATGAAAATTTTCTAAAATAGTCGTGCAACCACCATTGGATCGTTTGGCATGGAATGACCCTTAACTGTTGCACATCTATTCTTGAAATTTAACAATTGTAATGGTCAACAATTATGAATGTTGCAGATGTTATGATCCTGGTTTACCATATTTAAATAATACCTTCAAGAGTTAAAAGGAGCTTTAGAAATCTGGTAAAAATTATAGCACAGGCTGTATGCATCTCAAATTTACACAGCTGTCCTGAAATGAGTGAGGTACAATTTCCTACCATTTTTTGTCATTAAATAATGAAAAATAAAATCATAAAACACAAACTTTGGAGTTTATTTACCAACAACACTTTCTGAAGTCTGAATTATCCTGGGAGTTAGGTAAAAATCAAAGAAAATGGATTCTTTCTGTAATAATTTGAGAAGCAAAAAATGAACTACTTCACAGTACAATAAACTTCATGCCTAAATGTGCTATTAGAAAAGAAATGTTTATTTTGTGCAATAAGTACAATTTTTTAAATCAAATTTGTGATTTTATATACCATTTTAACACCAAAATGCCATATTATTTACTACTTTTGATCCTGAAATGTATAGTTTTCATACTGAAATCTTGATCTATTTACAATTAAGTGCATTGAATTTTTTTTCTCCGAAAGTATTAGCAATAAGTGCGTAATTTTATTTATTTATTTATTTTAATTGCATTTCATTTCTGTCACTTTGCAACAATGAGGTTAAATTGGTAGTTACAGGGCTCAAATTAAAATCATTAGTAATGAGATCTTGAATGGGCCACTTGTGTTCAACAAAGAGACCTTCTAATAAATAAAAAAGATTAAAGAAAATAAAGATTTTTGCTTATGAATCAACATAAATTAGCAAAACAATTTTGAGAAAAAATCACTGTTGAGAACTGATCAAGTTGAAAGACAGGAGAAAAAGTTATTGATGTGTTTTTTGTGGGTGTTCATATAAGGAATTTTATAATTAGGGACACTAATTTTTAGCTAAATAGAAACTGACAAAAGTATTTTTTTTTAAAATGAGACCATATTAACGACTTGTCACAAATCAGCATCACAAACATACAGCCCCATTTGCTGTTTTTCTTGCATTATTTTCTGACTATTTTAACACTGGAGATCCTGGTACTGTACTTGTAGGATTGTAAAACTTATACAGTAAAACTTCTAACGGACACCTCTAAATTATGGACATTTTTAAATTCCTTGGCAGAAATACACATGGAGTTTAACGGCAATATTACTTCTCAATAATGGCCATTCTTAATACCTGATGCGGACACTGAAAAGTACCTCCCAAACGCAAATAAAACTTCTTAACAATGGGGAAGTCTGAAAGAAAACTGTCGCAATTCCTGGAATTTGTCACAACAATGGCCAGTATTTCGAACTAGCATGCATTGTTTCATGTTACACCGAACGTGTTTCTTTTTAAAAGTGAAGACAGTAGACAGTATTCTTTGTGGTTATCTTGACTAGTAAATTTAAATTCACCATATGTAGTACGGTATTTTGTTCCTTGAATGTAGGGGGGGGAAACATTATGTTCATAAAGTACGTTGTAATATGCTTATCCTATTGTGTAACATCCTACACTTTTTTCTTAATAATGGACATTTATTTTTTCCCCACGCCTGTCCATTATTGAAAAGTTTTACTGTATCGGGTTGCACGTTTTTGCATATTGTAATAATTCTATGTTCCTAACTATAATATCACATTTTTAAAGATGGAAAAAAGTATTAACATTTTTAAAGATTGAAAAAGTACTAACATTTATAAAGATGTATTAATTTAGGTGTACCACTTTCTAGATAAGCAGAGAAACATCTAAAGCGTGGGGACATGTGTTCTTGTGTCAAGTCCTCCGAATCACACCAATTCTTTTTTTTAATCTGCTGATTGTTGCTCATTTCCTCATGAAGAAAATAGTAAACCGAAATGTTGGACAAACCACAATTACAGCCACACACAAGTTTCTTGTCAAACCTGCACATTTTCATGAAAATTTCTACATTTCATACCCAAACCAAACCAGACTTCAAAATTTCAACAACCACTCTATTAAAAGAAATTCACTAAAAGGATAAGAAAATTAAAAACTTACTCCTTAAAAAGAGGAATTAGGCTCTCAACTTGCATAGGGCTTGTGAAATTGTTGGTTATCTGCCATGAATTCAGCCAGGTCTCCACCCTGAAAGGAATTCAACAGTTAGTGGAACTGAAAATGCCATCTTGCAACAATGTTGTCTCAAAGTATGCTTAAAAATGTTCAATTTCAAATACACAACAATTGCAAGGATCAAGTCCTGATATTTTGCATGCACACATCATGTACATGGATCAAATTGTATTCGCATATAAGCACATACTGTTACACTTCTCCTACCTGGGTACTTAATGCATCTTAAGCAGAACGTTTCATTCTTTCCCAGTCCTATATACTGATGCTTTGATTAATTTGGTTTATTTTACCTCACTTTTCTGCCACTTTTGGCTAATTGCAAATAAGAGAATGGGTGATAGATGAAAAGACACTCACAAAACACCTATGCCCAGGCTGGGATACATAATGTACAATTTTATTCCTTCACTTTTACTGTTACAATTTATATATGCTTTGAGTAATAGAGGATTGTTAGGACATCCAGCTTTACAGCAGCAATCAATTTTATGTTCGGGAATTCTTTACACTGTCATATCACTTAAATGTTTCTGAAGCAATGTGCTGATAAAAAAAAATTAACTTACAATATATGTTTCAATGGAAAAATAAAATAATCTGTCGCGCAACAGCCCACGAAGGGCCTAGGCATACCTACCGACTGCCGGTCTCCCTCCCACGCTTTCCTTCGTCACCTCTAAGCGTGGAGATCTTCAACCAGTATTGGAATAGTCGGGGGGTCAGCCCGACGTATCCCCAGCCATTATAGTAGGTCTCCGTAACCGGATTACGCTCACTCACTCGGAGCTCCCCAATTTCCTCACGATGGTGGGTTGCCACCGGCCCTATACGTAGGCCGAATAAATTCCGACGCAATCATTTAATTTCTCGTGTGGTCCTAAACAAACCTTCACCACTTTTAACTGAGTTGATAGCCTTTCTGGTTTCTACTGCTAGCAATGTTTCAACATTGTAGGTAACGACAAGTCATTCAGAATAATGGTTAATATTAATACCATATTCCACTGCAGATTTTATGCCTTTTTTTTTTTTTTGCAAAAATGTGTGGTGCAACCATTTTTTTTTCTTTATAAAAAATATGCCGGTATCATGTTTTTTAAAAAAATCATTTATTACTAGGTAAACTATTTTGGTACAAGATTAGGATGCATGGGATACTAGTAAATGTGTGTTAAAATTGAATAGTCAAAATTCATGCACATAATTTCTGTGACATTTTCCAGTTCTGAATAAAAAAAAGTTAATTAGTTAACACATTACAGAGCAACCACAAGGAAAAGAACCTTTGGCCAAAAGTCTCCCTGCACCTTCTCCTCCATCGGTTCAACTTTGGCCATAAGGAAGACAACTCCACCCTACCCCTCCCCTCCATGCAGGAGTACGGTGCACAGGAGTCGCAGGTCTGCGCAGGCTATTTTGCCTGCAGTTCCACTATAGTTATTATTGGTTTGTGAATTATAGTGGAAGTATTATACTTGAGAAAGATTACTACAGTGTTGCGAAGTACAGACTTACAAAATTTAATCTTAGAGTCATTCCATGCCAAATCAACACAGATTATGTGCAATTCCCAACCTGACCATCTTCGATTTTCATGAAATTTGGGGAGTTGAAACTATGCATGGAACATAGTAACTATGAAAATTTTTAGTCTCGTGCATCTTGTAATTGTTAAATTATTCAAGGTCAAAGTTCGCATAAATTGCCCTTTTTGAGCTCACTTAGCTATACTAAATGTGCTCTGTAACTCCACCCCTATTTTGCCTAGGAAGCTCAAATAAAGCTTATTGTACAGGGAATCGAATAAGCTTTCCAGTGATATATAACAAGCCTAACTTAGGATAAAAATATAATTTTGTCACGTGACCTTGACCTTTGATATATCACATCAACCACTTTCCTTTAAATTTTTTGTGTTGAATTCAATATGGCGGTCAACAATATGCCGGACCTGCACTTGACACACACAGCTAGGGATCTCCCTGTGCCTAACCTATTTATTTCATGACCAGGATAACTCCTTTACATTTTGTAGGCGGTGTTAAAGGACTTTTGACTCATCACAGTTCATGTAATGAGGCTTATCTTAAGGTAGGCTTGTTATATATCACTGGAAAGCTTATTCAATTCCTGTACAATAAGCTTTATTTGAACTTCCTAGGCAAAATAGGGGCGGAGTTACAGCACATTTAGTATAGCTAAGCGGACTCAAAACGGGCAATTTATGCAAACTTTGACCTTGAATAATTTAACAATTACAAGATACACAAGACTAAAAATTTTCATAGTTACTAAGTTCCATGCATAGTTTCAACTCCCCAAACTTCATGAAAATCTGAGTTGGTCAGGTTGTGGGTTGTGTTGAATTCGTATGGAATGACTCATTCTGTGTCCCAAGATTCGGCACCGCTATCAATGGTTTTGTAATCTTGTGCGCCAATGCAACAATTATGCGATGAAAGGTTAAAAAACAATTTCGGACTGAAAAAACGAGGTGTACCTGATAACGCCTCCCACTTTGGCTCAGTATTCCCAAAATAAAAAAATAATAAAATTCAAACTAATATCAACACCACTGGTATAGCAGATACAGATGCTAATGATTCAACGCTAGGTACCCTCAGTTTTGGCATCTAAATATTGAATGCTAATTTTGAATCCAGACTCTATGTGAAGAAAAATTACATTCAGTTGTGTTTATTGCAGATTTTATGGTATGAAGTTTCTTTTTAGTTTCTCCTTTGTTAGTATACAGGATGGCAAAAGACTTCGGAGCCATCTTCCTCATGTTATTATTATTATTATTATTATTTTTTATGTTTGCTGGATTTTTTTAATTCCTCATTTTATTGTAGACTAGAAACTGATCACATTCACTTCCTCACCAATGAAATAAAACAAAAACTGTTGGAAAAAGCAAGTCCATTTGGTTTGGTTGGTTGTTCGTGACCACATTCAAAAAGAGTGTTTTTTTTTCTTTTGAAAATACAGTAAAAACTGCATATCCCGGAACATCTATAAGAAGGAAACCTGTAAATACGGAAAAAAAAAGTCCCCAGAATGGACCGATTTTATACCTGAAAATGACCTGCTTAAGGTGGAAACCTCCTTAACGTGGAAACAGAACACCATTTAAAGACAAACGAGATGTTTTTATTCTCAGTAAGACTGAAATTTCTTCCTTTATTTTTTTCGCTTGCAAGAAAACAATGCAATACTGTAAGTGGAACACACCTCTGTTGCCACTCGCTTATCGGTAACATTGTCTATATGAAAGAATGCGCTCGTACGGTTTATTGTTTCGGTATTGTAGCACGAACTTGAATGCCCGATTCTTGTACGTATTTTATTTTATCTCACGTCAGTTGTGCTTGAACTGTATAGTATTTTGTTTTGTTTGAATCTGATTCTTCGCAGACATGTCATCAAAACGTACATGCAGAACTCTGACGTTGAAGGAGAAGATGAAGGTGGTAGAAGAACACGAAAAAGGCAAATCTTCTGCCAAGGAACTGACAGCAAAATTCAAGGTTAGTAAAACTCAAATTTAAGACATTTTCAAAAATTCTGAAAAAATAAAATCAGAATGGTTTAAACGAACATCAGGTGAAGTGAAGTGTTTGGGCAAGTTTCTGGAAATGAACAGATTAATAACGCTGTGTACGAATGGTTCGTTAGTTCCCGCACAAAAGGCATGCCAATCTCAGGCTGTATCGCATTTTTATTCATGTACGTACATGCATTAGTACTCTACATTATAAGTAATGCGAAATGTAAATCTGTCTTTCCATTATTTCCTGCAGCACTCTATACTGTATTTAAAGTTAACCCTGTATAAGAAGGAAAACTGTTAAGATGGAAAATTTTGCTTGGAACCATTATGTTCCGGGATAGACAGTTTTTACTGTATTTTCATCATGGAGCGTGTGCACAACTGTTAAAACCACAGTCAATTCCTGAAGAAGAGACAGAAGAATTCAGTTACTGCAAAATTTGTTGCTCACTGTTGTTTTACGTCTGATAGTTTTGGGTGGTATTTGTACCGGAAGAAAAGTGCAGTCTGGTTGAGAATGTCAAAATCAATACTGCTAGATATCAGTAAATTGTTCTCAGAGATTTTCGAACCGTGAGCAGTGGAGCTTTTTGACAAAGATGGGTTCATACCTTACCAAGAATGGAGTCCGTTGCATTCAGCCCAATCAACAATTGCAATGTGAAGATCTGTTTCATGGTTTTGGTTTTTGCCTTCAAGTTTGCCGGGATTTGAAGGTCATAGATTAAGCTGTGAACCTTAAGCTGTGGAGTGAGGAAGTGACCAGTACTTCGCCGATAAGCATGGAGTCCTAGGTCACTTCGGAGCACACGCAACATCGACATTTTTGAAATGTTCAGCTCTCAAGCCATCACTGCTTGTTTCCCCGACAGGATTTTGTCAAATCCACGCCACCACTGCTTACACGAGCTTCTGGCTCCTCACGCTGCAAGGTCTACCTCTCCTGGGAGGGGCAGGGGGGGGCAGGTTTGCGCTATGGTAAATAGTGCACTCGTAGAGTAAAGTCTTGATAAGTGCTATTCTCTGTGTTATGGGGCAAAAGGCAACTGGGAGCAGTTGATAATGGATTTGTTATGTAAAGATGTATATACAGCGAAGGGTAGAAGTGTAAATAAATGTTGTACATAAAGAGAAAAATACGTGAGACATTATTTCTTTACAACACTGGTCAAACTACAGACAGATGAGTGAAGGGTGGAAGGGGCAGTGTGGGGAAGGGGAAAGGTTGATCAGCAACAGAGGAGGCTAAAAGATCCATGTAGGAAGCATCAAGAGTTTCCTCAATCAGCGATGCAAACCAACCTCAGCAAAATGGTACTAAACCTAGCACAGTTTGATATTTCTTGGCACCTAAAAAAGTCCGCCCGGCCCAAGAATGGACTTGAGGAAAGCGGTGTTGCTACCGGATGCTTCACGCCTGATTTTGCCATAATGGTAAAATCTAGCATAATCTAAAAACGTGAGTCCCTGGGAGGGGGAAATCAAATTCAAAGGAATATGTTTTCTAGAAATAATAATAATACTATTATATCCCTGTCTTATTTCTACTTCACCATCGGACATTTTTCAAACACGAGAAGGGAGTATGCCGACCGAGCGACAAGCTTTTTACAACCATGCCACAATTCATCTTCCATCTTTTCTTTACCTTACCAATTTAGTTCGTGAAGAAGTTTTAAGGCAAGAAAACGGTAGAATGTTGGGGGTAAACAAACAGTTTTCTCAAACCTTTTCAAGTTCTATGCTGAACCAATTTCATTTGTTGAGCCATTGAAAACAATTTTGTGGGAAAATTAACAATAACTGTAGTGATTAATAAGTAATGCAAGTTCAAAACTCGAAAAGTAGATGCATAATTTAACAAAATTACAAATATCCGGAAAAAATAAATAATTAATAATAAATCCTACCACAATTTAGTAGCATTCAGCATAATTTCTGTTTAAGCAGCACTTGTTATTATCCTCAATCCACAAGATGACAGGGAGGAGAAACAAAATCGAAATTCTTGCAATCTGAAAATATGAAATATCGTCAATGCTATTTTCGTAGGTTTTTGTGGGTTCACATTTCAATATTTCATAGCTCAAAGTGAGGAGCAAGCGCCCCTTGCCCTACCTTGAGCATGAGCCTGCAGCTAACATTCTAAATGGAAAGGATAGTACAGTGAACGGCAAAGATAATGGCAGGCAAATTGTCCATGGTTATTTTCATTCCTTTTTATTCTGCATCCTGTGTTGTCTTAAAGAATGAAATTATGTTGGTGCCGAACAGGCATTGCCCTCTACTTATTGACGTATTTTTTTCAATTCATCGTCATCATATTGTGCAATACAGACTGAATGAAAATGGTGATGGACAATTTGCCTACTGTTTCTTTTGCCTTTGGGTGTACAAGCAATACGTGTAATGTAATTGAAAGCATTTTTCAAACCTTTCTCGGTTTTCTGTAACTTCTTCCTACATCCCAAAAAAGGCACGAGTCGCCACTAGTGCTATGTCACCCCACCCCCTCTTACCTCCCCAAGAACCTGCGCAGACCTGTGACTCCAGAGCATCTTACTCCCACGTGGAGGGGAGGGGTAGAATGAAGCAGGCTTGTTTATGGCACGAGTTGAACAGATGGAGGAGAAGGTGCACGAAGGATTTTGGCTGAAGGTTCTTGTGGTCGCTGCTGTATATTTGAGCCTTTTCCTGAGCCGAGGTACCAAGCAAAGAAGAAAAAAGCCTTGCCTGCATAAGCTCACCATTGCAGTTCAGGATTTTATGCACTTGACCTGTGCATACCATCTGCCAACCATCTGCAAAATCACTAGTGCATAGCTGTAAGCTTGGGGTGCTAGTAGAAGCTCTCTCAACACATGCATTCCTACACATGTATATTTAGGCTCACCTGTCACTTTCAACTATGCTCTGGAACTTGACAAGAAGATTCGCAAGCCATTCCACGCCGACCAGAACAGCTGACCCTGGAAATGAGATGTTTTGCTCCACTGGCTGTGGCCTGTAATGACATGCAAATGCATCATTAAGAGTATGATTCGCGAGAATGATTATTCTATCAACCTAAAATAATATCTAGGAACACAAATATTTACTTCAGAGGGAAACAAAAAAGGACAAATTAAAACACTTGTATCATTCATTTTAGGTGGAATTATTGAAAAGTCTACATTACCACAACAAGATAATGCATTTTGTATTTTTTCCATTTAGTGTCACTTTTCAGACACTTTTGCCTAATTGCAACGATAAGGATGCATGATGATGCTGTCGAGTTGCTGTTTTAACTCCATTTTATGCAGAGATATGCTAATTGCGACTGAATCTATAGTTTACAGTGGAATCCGAATCACCATGTGCCTCCACTGGGTATCGAACCTGGTACCTTTTGATTACAAGACAACAACATTACAACCTCAGGGACCCAGGGATCTTTATGATGAAAAGTGATAAAGGGATACTCATGAAGCTTTGAACCCATAAACTGTGGCAAGATTGAAAGTTTACCACTTAGGAAACTGGCTAAAGCATATATGAATCTAAAATGATTTTAGAATAAGTTTAGAAAAATTTTGTTTGCATATGATTCTGTAGTATCAATGCAGGAAAACTACCATAAAGTTAGCAATTCTTGTGGTGTGTACTTCAATACCAATTTCAAGACTGAAGGTCATATAGTCCATGATCAACTTAACATCAATGAAATAAACAATTTAGTAAGGCCTGTAATATAGTTAATGGGCGAACCTCATGAAAACTAGGACATCTACAAATCACTAGGCAAAGATGAACAGGGCCACGAAGTTTAATTCTCATGAGTACAATTATTCAGCCTTTATATACTTGTGAATGCTGAGGCAACTAAACCTGCCTATCACAAACTTCAACTGCTTCTTAAAATTAACAATATTAATAAATTTGATAAGTTTAGATCCATTTCTATACACATATTTTAGTAAAAAATGCTTCCACTTTGTTACTTTCTAAATGAATATAAAGGCATGCCCTGGTTTTGTAAAGTAAATGTCTTATTACAGTTTCTTTCTCTGAGGGCAATCCATTCAGATTCGTCAAATATTTAATTTAATTTTACATCTCATTACCCAGAATATCGTAAGTCAATTTATTGGCATCAGTAAGACTTTAACATCTCCCTAACCTTAATAAAATAGAACAAATAAGCAGGAAGCAACCAATATGACATATTTGCTGATAATTAGGGCTGAGCAGATATCAATACCGGCTGAAACTTTTCCATAATTTTGGTCTTCCACGGTGTTCGCAACACTTTTGCGTAGTTTAATTACAAAATTCAAACTTTTTTTTTTTTATTTTGCACCAATTTTCCATGAAAACTGGATTTTTGTGAATACATAACATTGATTTTAATATTCTGATATAATTCTTTAATATCTTAAAGCAAATTTATTTGACTGAATTGGATAAGAATATTACACACTAATATTAATATTTTGAACATTCAGTGCTTTCGATATAAAATTTACCGATGCTGATAACATTCTACCAATCAGACACAACATTGCAAATATTTCTTGAATAACATTAACCTTTTTAATGTACACAGCAAGGTGACTGCGATGGATTTTGTTTTGATAAAGAAACTGTACAGTCCTTAAACATTTACAAAAGTAACACACATTCATAAAAACAATAACAAAATGGCAAAATTTGGCAGCAATTTACAGATATAAAACTGATAGATACATACATACATATACTGATAGATACATACATACATATGTATATAAAAACCTCATAATGTATTGATTGATTGATTGAGTTGGTGTTTTAAGTCCACTTTATGCACAGTAAGGCTAATTGGGACTGGACCTACAGTTTAAAGTGGAATCCAAACCACTATGTGTCTCCACCGGGTATCGAACCCAGGATCCTTTGATTACAAGGTGACGACACTACCACTGCACCATCAGGGAGCACACCTCATAATGCAGTCCGTTCTGTTTGGCTTGGGGCCAAGATAGCACACGACTGCAGACACTGTAACAATCGAATCTCTATTAATTTTGATATTAGTATTTTTAACGAGTAGGAAAGGTACAGTGCATGACTGCAGATGGCAAGGCATGGCACAGATGCGGGTATTTTCGATCTGTAACATCCCACTTATTTTTACGCACATTTCTTTAGCAAGCAGTTGGTCACCACTTTGAACAACTCTTATAACACAGGTTAGTTCTCTTTATGCAATATCAATATAATTGTCTGAATGCTCAAGGTATGTATGTAAAAATAAGCAGGATGTTATGGATCGAAAATGCCAGCATCTGTGCCATGCCTTGACATCTGCAGTCACGGACTGTACCTTCCCTACTTGTAAAAAATACTAATATCAAGATTAATAGACATTCGATTGTTACGGAATAGTTATCAACTATGAAATTAACAGAAGTAATGAATGCTACAGATGTATCAGTTTTTATTCTTAATTTCCCTGTGCAGTTTGAATTTTTTTTTTTTTTTTTTTTTTTTTTTTTTTTTTTTTTTTTGAGGTGGTGTGATTGGTACCATGCTCTGACCAGTTTTACTCCCTCCCAAGTACTCATTTCTTTGAGGCTGGGTGAACCACAAAGCAACCTTATACTGGGATAAAGCCAAGAAAATTCTGATCTTTGATCACCCACCCCACGAATCAAACCTGGGTCTCCCACGTAGCAGCCCTACTAACTACACCACCTGCAATGCTGTGAGATGAGTTTTGGAATGTCTTGACCCAACTAGTGCCCAAGACCAAACGAAGTAGGCTATTTTTTAATGCTGACACACAGAACGGGGAAAATGAAGTGGAGAAATTTGAAACGAACAATTACATGAAAATTACTCCCAATATATGAAAATTATATGCACATTAAGCTAAAATATGCACTAACGTCCCAAATACGCATTTATATACACTATAAAACTTTACCAGAGTAATCCACATCAAGTGAAATGGATAAATCCGTGGAAAGCACGTGAATTTTCCTTAAGGGAAAAAAACATGCAAATATGCCCCTACTGATAATATTCTCTACCAATCAGACAATATTGCAAATATTTCTAAATTGCTAAAGGTGTGTAAAATGTTTACAACTGCCAAATACAGCCATCATCTATCAAGACACCCTATTTGCCAGTTACCATAGCAGTTCATGATGGGGGGAGGGGGGCATGTGTGTGTGTGTGTGTATGTATGTGTAAATTAACTACTAGTCACTTTATTCACATACTTCATTTATCAGTACAGAAGCAACTTCACTACCACATACCACTCATATTCTTACCTGGGATAGGGGTTAAGAGGAAGTGCAACCTTGTACCCAAGGCTCTCGGAAACACTGAGGTGCATCTCTGGAGAGAACTCCCCTCCCTGCCACATCTTCAGGCACAGTGCCAGGCTAGGCAGTGCAGCTGGCAGCAGCTCACACAGGGTGGCGTAATGATCGAACCTACGGCAAATAAAAATCAATCATGTTTGTTTATTAGAAAGTGTGAAGACACACATACAAAATGTTCAATCCAGAAACACTTTAAATTGTTTCTAACTACGACAAATTAAAAACTAAATGATGCAAGTAGCATGCACATACAATAAGAGCATCCTAGCATGGTATAGTATTTGGTACGGTAAATAAATAACCAGATTAATGCCGTGAAAAAGCGAAATGAAGTGACAGAGCATTGAAATTACGGGATATGTAGGCCAGGCTGGGGTACGTTACACATGTCTGTGAGATGATTTCCAGATCGCGTCGCTAGGTGCCAGCACTGGCAGGGAAGGGAGGTTGTGTATATGGTACAGTATTTGGTACGGTAAATAAATAACCAGATTAATGCCGTGAAAAAGCTAAATGAAGTGACAGAGCATTGAAATTACGGGATATGTAGGCCAGGCTGGGGTACGTTACACATGTCTGTGAGATATTTCCAGATCGCGTCGCTAGGTGCCAGCACTGACAGGGAAGGGAGGTTGTGTACATGCAATTTGCCTCCAAGGTGCCAGTCAGTCATTCAGTAAGGTGAGTCGTTGCATTCACAGTGTCAGGTGCCTCAACAACGCAGGAGAGGAGTATATGTCATAGGAATGCCAATATTATTTATTTAAGAAACAAGTATAAATTAACTGTTATTGACATCCTTTCACACAGATAATCGACGTGAATTACATCATACATACACAAGAATTGTATTGTATTTTATTACATATATATGTTTGATGGCAATGTTGTAGATGGTTGTGCTTCTTTTTATTTCTGCTAAACAATTTTATTTCAACACCCCAGAGAATTTTCTTGCATGTGTACATGAATCTGACTCAACCAATTAATGCATGAGAGTGGAAGCGAGGGCATGGAGGGGAAAATGCAGCTTCAGCTAACATCCGTTTGCATCAGCGAGCACTGCTTTGCTCTGCTTTCTCCCCTTCACTACCACATGGTCTTGTTCCATGGATTCCCAAGACAAAGTATAGGTAGTTCTCTATTAGTAAACTTTAAAATTATTGGTTAAATTATGTTAGTTTTCATTCTCATGTGCTTTCAATAAAACCTTTGGGTGGGGATATTTTTTTGGACCAAACTGTAATTTGAACCAGATTGCAACCGAACTCTGCATTAGTCATGGTACAGCATACAGTATTGTTCATTAACACCTTCACTATGGTGTTTGCCTTCTGTCATCAAAAACTGTATCACAGATCACTGAAACTACTTTGTGGCACTTGACACTGAGAAAGCCATGACTCACCTCACTGAATGACTGACTAGCACCTTGGAGGCAAATTGCACATACACAACTTTCCCTTCCCTGCCAGTGCTGCCAAGTAGCGACACTGTCTCAAACCAGTCTCACATACATGTAACGTACCCCAGCCTGGTCTACATATCCCGTAAGGTTCATCGCTCTTGTCACTTTATTTCGCTTTTTCGTGGCATTATTCTGGTTATTTATTGACTGCACCAAATATTTTGATTGATCAAAATTGAAAAATATATATTTTTAGAGATAAACTAAACTCCAAGGTGGACGATCGATCTGAGGGGTAAGGGCTTCCCAAGGAGCTCTTCTATTGGATGACATATGCCCAATGCATCGAGTTCTATCCCTGTTGTTTTCACACATTTGGAACCAGAGCCTGCCACTACTTCTCTCCAGTTAGTTCCGTAATTGTCCTTGTGGTGCTGGGTCAATTCCAACAGAGTTCCCACTGGGAATCTAATTCAGGACCACTTGCACCAAAGGCAACAGCATGGGCATCATGGAGAGGGGGGGGGAGGTCAAACCAGTTCGTTGTTTCCCCTTTAGAAATTGGTATCCTTCAGTTACAAAAAGCAGGAAGGTTATTATTTTTATTGTTAACAACAGAAAGAGTTCAGTTAATACTCAAACAGAATAACCCAAGTAAAAAGATCAATAGATTTGAGTCGATAATGCAGAATTCATATTCTACCATTTATTCCAAAGAATGAATGATTCTAAAAAGAAAGAAAGTTCCTCGTGCACACAGTACCGTGCCATGATTGCACAAATGTTTCTACAGTGTACAAAATTCGAAAAATTATTAGTTTTCTGTGAGATGTCTAGCTTCTTCTTAAATAAGGTGCGTAAAATTTAATAACACAATAGATTAACTATGCTTTCAGTGCGCTAAGTGTATGAAACTTTTTAAAAAATGAAAATCAGTTGTTGCTGGATATTCATTCATCTGGTACAGTCTATCCCAGAAGTCTCTGGACTGGAGCAACAAAAGTAGTTGGAGCAAATCAGTGCACCAGATTGTAAATGGCTTGTAGCTGCAGTCACATTGCACTCGCATGTGTTCATTGGTCAAGCTCTCAGAATCGCTACTTATGCAAAGGCCTTGTTTTTGTTTGCTTGAGACACAAGACTCCTGAGACAGAGTATATATTGAGTAGAAGGGTCTACCAAGGATATAATATGGAATAAATTAGTTTTATTTTTATTCTTATTGTATAATAATAATCATCATTATTCAAGTTTTATCTGACCCTCTCCCCCCGTACAACACTTTCTGGCAACACACATAAGCAAGAGCACTGTTTGGCTATGTGCAAACTTTTACATGGATAAATTCATCAATATTGGGCCTACAGTCCAGACATTATCTGAAGGTAAGGTGACCAGATGGGACAGGGGACAGTACTCTTTTTTTTATCTGTCCCAATTTTTTTGGAGAGTAAAACGGGATGCCAAAATGTCCCCCTTTTTTTACGACTTATCAGTATAGAATCACTACATAACGCCAGAATTATTAGAAAAAAACATTACCAGCAATTGTTGGGTAGAAATTATTGCACACTTCAATGTCAACAATGTGCTACATTCCAATTTTCTTACAATATTGGAGTTTCTTCTCTGTTTACCCGGAACTAATGCCCCCACTGAATGGTTTATGTACAAGTCACAAGAATGCTCTTTCAGTACAAACTTTGAAAGCTATATTGATTAATAAGATGAACTTCAATCACACCATGTGTAAACTTTTACAAAATGTTATTTGGAAAGAAGGATGTATTCATCAGTGAATGGCTTCTAATTCTAAAGGACTGCTTGGTTGCAGTGCAGTGCATATCACCATATTATGTAAGTTATTTACAATAGCTGAGAAGATACAACTTTGAACCGACACTTGATAATGATGCTGATACTCTTTGTCAATTCCCACCGATACCGATACCAATATGTACTTGATAATTGGAATAATTAAATTTGTTCAAAATATTGATCAATATTGGTGTGTAAATAATCTTTTCCAATTACAGAAGGTTGTTCGCTTTATATCCCACCATTTTTGACGGGTACTCACCTTAAGAGATAACGCGCCGCCACCACCGATCATGTTCTATTGGACCCCCAGCATTGTGGACTATCGCCTGGCATCGCAGTTTCTATTGCAGCAAGCTCCGGCGAGGACAGGCATGGGAATTCGGTCCCACTCCTCCCTGCAAGCGTTCCATAGACCAGCCAGGGTGCGTGGGTGGCGATGTAGAAGACTTCGTTTCAACAGTCCAAATGTGCAAAAATCCATTGGACTGGCATCTGGGCTTTTCACAGGAATGTCTTCAAACGGAATGACACGAATTCCTAATTCCTCTGCCATTCCCTGATAAAAACGTAGTGATGTTCTGGCGGCATGACTCGAAGACTTGTCCATATGGATCATCACCTGGTTCGCGTCCATTCCATACAATTTTGGGATGTCTCTCCGATAGATAGGTGTCAGAATGGAGTCTTGTAAGTATCTGGCATTCACCTTCACGTTTTTGTCCCCCTTGCGTATCATCAACTTACCCTCATATCCGAATCCAGTCATAACCATAAAGCCACGAGGGAAACTTTCCCTGCACTGACGAACAAAGTTGCTGCGCCCCTTGCCGTCAATGTCACGGTATGTGATCGCCCGAATGTGACCACCAGCAGTGAGATGGACATATGATTCCTCCATTGTGACAACTTTCTTCCATTTGGAACCCGTCAGGTACTTTTCATACAGTTTCCTGCAGTTCGTCTTACATTCGGCAATGTGACGTGGTAGAAGGTGGTGTACATGGGCCTTCCGCACACACTTTAACCTGAGGCGCTTGCGAATTGTTTTGTTCACAGTTGACGTTGCGAGGTGAAATCTGTGGGTCATATCACATTGAGTCAGGGGATTTTCTTGGCACGCCAATCGACAGATCCCCCTTCGCACTACGGGTGACACTTTGCTTGCAACCCTTCTCCTGTTGGTTTTCGTGGGTGAATGTTTCGCAAGGAGAGCCTGTTGTGTGTAACGGGCCACAAGAGCTTTCACAGTAGTCACCCTGAGTGTTAACCCATTCTCCCGACACTGTTTCACATTGTGTACGTATGAAAACTTAGCATGGAAAAGGGCCATTACGTAACCCTCCCAATACCGGTTGATTTTCGGCGCCATTTGACCATTTGATAACATTCACTACCAACACTCACGCACCTACAAGGTCAGACAACACTGCTCCCGCCAGCAGACCCATAGTTCCAGCATGATATGCCAGGTGGCAGCACCGAATCGACAATTGTCGGATATAAAGCGAACAACCTCTGTATATGCACATATTTACCAATAAATATGCTTTAGAATATTCAAGAATTAAGTCATAATATTAAAATAGATGTTATGTAATTAAAAATACAGTTTTCTTGTATAATTTGTGGAAAATAAAAAGTAATTTCGAATTTTGCATAATTTCAAAGATAATTAGACTTCGCAGAAGTGTTCCATGGCATTTTTCTGGACCCTGCTAAAGACCAATATATCGGAAAACTATTGGCTGGTATCAGGTGAATTCCATCCGATACTTTCTGATGCACGATACCACTGGTATCGGCAGATATCGGCATCGGTATCAGCTCAGCTCTAGTAATTATTTATGTAAATTTATGTAATTAGTTTTCAGATATAAGTATTTATGATGAAACAGTTATTATATTCAAATGTGTATGTTTTGTTTTGCCATCCTGCTTTGTTGCTTTAAAAATCTGGGCACCTTGTATGAAGCACTGAAATACACTTCAACTGGAACAAAAACACAGAAATATTTCATTTACTTCCCGGGTTTGAATCCCGCTCGGGCTTGGTTGTTTGTGAATGTCCATTCATCAATTTCATCATTTCATCACTTATCCCCATCTTCGCAAATTAGCCAAGAGGCACACAATGCAAAGTAAAATAAACTAAATCAATCAATCAATTTCATTTACTTGCTATATCAGGGATGAAACAGTACAAAAAATAAATAAATAAATAAGTTCGCCAATAAACAGAAACTCAAATGTTGAAAGATAACTTACCTTGACCAGCCAGTCAATGCAAGACCCTTGAAGTTCTGGAACCTGGACATTTCCTTGTTGCAGACTCTGAGCCACATCTCGTGATTACCCACGTGGTTCTGGATGACAGGTAGAATCTGGTTGCTGCGGGTGGCACCTTTGAATGCAGATGCCACCCATACATTCACAAAAACTGATGAATATTTGGCCCAAATATCTAGAGAGAGAAACTGAGTCAAGTAATGTCAATTGTAGTCTTGCTGATACATATGAAAAACTAAGTCTGCACAACTGACATTAAAACAATACATTTATCCATGATTTTCAGCAGATGTTGATAGAATATCTACACAGTGGAAGGTGGTCACTAGACAGCAAGAGGTTCTTTGTAATTATAGATTTGTGAAAATGTTCTTTACCAGGTAAAACCACGGATGACTCTGTAGCTTGGTTGGTGAAGTAATGGAGAAAAAAATGTACGTGGAACTTGGCAACACCGCACACAGCAATGTCTGTTGAACCGTGGAAACTGCAGGCTGTCACAGCGAGTCCATGCAAGCGGTGTTGCCACATTCCACTTATATCTTTACTCCGTTGAAAAAAAATCTGCATAAAATCGATTCGCAATGTGAACTGACACTGATAATGGATTTGAAAAACAAATGTCAAGAGCTTCCAAGGAAGACTGGTATTTTATTTGTAGGACTACCCAATACTAAGAAAAAGTTGTTTCGAAAAATTGATCAGAACGTTTTTCTAACAAATTTTAAAAATCTGAAAATTAAGAATTGTCTTTAAAACCTTTCTCCCTTTACCATACTAAAATTTCATCACGATTGGATAACCCATTTTTTTATTTATGGAATTTCAGAGCAATTGTTTGCAAAACTACGTTACTTTTGAGAACGCAGCTCCGTGGCTCTGTAGCGGGATAAATATATCAATAGAGGGCACTAGTGAGGATTTGCGTCCAAGAGAAGCAACCAGGCTATTCGAGGTTTCTGATCGAGGCCAAATGCCAGACTGAATCAAAAGGTTGCACCCAAGAGACACGTTCAAGCAAGATAGCCGCTGCTGTGAGTGCAATCCTGTAGTGCAAACTGATTAGTCAGTTGGAAAATGGCCCAAAGGGTTCATCTCAGTGATCAAATCGTGAAAAAGCTGTCGGTCGTCTTGAGGCAGGTCAAAGTGTCACAGAGGTTGCATGTGTGATGAGAGTAGCAAAAAGCATTATTTCCCAACTGAAGAAAACCACCGCTACCAGAGGAACAAATGCACATGTGCATAGTGGAGGTCGTGGTAGGAGTATAACAGCTCTACAGGATCGCTACATTGGCCAGGTGGCCAGAAGAAATAGACATGCCACTCCTGCGCAAATTGCTGGTGTGTTTGCCAGGGCATCAGGTGTTTATGTGTCCCCAAACAATTTCATGACTCAATAGTGTCGGGTTGTATGCTCATAAGCCCGTTAAGTGTGTTCCACTATCCCCCATCCACCGCCGTGCCAGAATACAGTGGTGTATGACACATCGTGACTGGGATGAAGGGAACTGGTCCAATGTCATGTTTTCAGATGAGGCACGGTTCTGTGCATCCAGTGATTCTGGTCATCAATTGGTGTGGCGAGAACAAGGAACACGTTACCATTCACCAAACATCCATTAACGTGACAGGTATGGTGGTTCTGGTGTTATGGTATGGGCGGGCATCATGAAAAATGGACGAACACCACTGCACATATTTGCAGTCGGATCCATCACCGGAGAACAGTATTGTAACGAGATCCAGACAGGATATGTTCGTCTTTTCCATGCTGCAGTGGGCCCTGACTTTGTGTTCATGGATGACAATACACGTCCACACAGAACCACCAAAGTTGAAGAGACACTGGAGTGACAATATCTACCGCATGGACTGGCCACCATATTCTCCAGATCTGATTCCGATCGAGCATGCCTGGGATGTTCTCGGACAACGAGTTGCACAGGGTAATCCACCACCTCTGACCCTTCAGGACCTGAAAACTGCCCTAAGGGAAGCATACCCCTGGAACTAATGAACTCTCTCGTGGACAGCTTGGCAAACAGATGTGCAGCATGCATTGATGCCCGGGGGGGGGGGGGGGTGGTGGTCATGCAGCTTACTGTTTGCTCAGAACCATCTGTATTCATGACAACTGACATTTCATGTCATCACTCCATATTGCTCTCCATGTGTTTCTTTTGTTTTTCACGTCCTGTTTCTTTCCATGATGGCGAATTCCTGCAATATTTTGTAAATAAAGCTGGCATAATATCTGTACTCATATATTGGTCACTTACTGTACCCGGACTGTGTTCACATCTGAAAATGTGTTTGATTCCTAGCAATTGTCAACCACTGTAAAAGAAAAGGCACTTTTTTGGCTCTCACAGCAATAAAAAATAGAAGGTATACTAAAAAAAAAAATGTTAGCATATATATTAATGCAGAATTGAATAAGTTAAATTTTGTGTAACTCGTTTTTATGTAGGTCTACTGGTTAATTTTTAATTGAAGTCCAAACTCTAGTATCTATAATTATTAATCCAAAAGTAGTGATAAGATGAAATTAATGAAAGGGCAATGACAAGAATCGACAAGCCAATACAAGTCCCACAGACTGGCTGAGTCCAGATGCCAGAGCAAAATACAGTCCAGGGTGTACTACACAGAAGAAAGGTTGACATTTGGGTATTTCCTGAAAAGGGTCACCCCATCTGAGAATCTTTACGACATGTGGATTACAATGCAATACTTATGCTCTTGGGTTAAATGTGATGAGAATAAATGGTATGGAATATTTGTAGCCTACGAGAAAGTGAAATCCATCTTCAGAAGTAAGAATGAGTCAAAAACATAGGGTGCAAATGTTGCACAAAGGTACCAAAACTTTCTTCTTTGTGTCATTTTAAAAAAGTTCTATCCATGCTTCATTGGTTTTTCTTTTGTACAATGGTAAATTGCATATCTTCCCTTTGAACTTTACTGTGGCCTGTTTTCCAAAAGAACAAATTATGAGAGGAAAAAAAGGTGAGCTAATACCTATACTGATCTCTTAAGACATTCTCACATATATCGATAATGACATTTGAAAATTGTAATAACAGTTTCAAAATATTTATTAATATTAGTGTGTACATATTCCACTCCAATTACTAGGTCATTCAAATATGACCGGGACTGATTTTTTTCAAACAAACCTGGCATGCGCAGCAGTTGTGAATCCTTGGGAGAATAGAGCCACAACCCCAACCCTCCATCCTGCGCAGGTTAGAACCTGCTCAGTCGTGTCTGAGTGTTGCTAGAGTGATGAGCAAACAGAAGGTGGCATGGAGCGTGGAACAACACATTGTGATAAAATTTCTTGGAGAAAACGTCCAGCCATCTGAAATTGGAAGAGATCATGTGAAGAATGAGTCCCAGCAGTCATCACAAGAGTGGCGGCATACCGGTTCTCCCAGACCCAAGAAAGTGCGGAGGACCCGTTTGGTAGGAAAAGTGATGGCAACCTTTTTCTTGGGACTAGCAGGGGTTATCCATGTAGACTTTCTTTCAGATACCACAACAGTCACTGCAGCTTTTTACTCAGAACTCCTGACAACAGAAGTGAAGGAAAAGATCCGATCCAAGCAGAAGAGAGGTGGAAAGCAGGTAGCCTTCCTTCAAGACAATGCACGACCTCATACAGCCAAAACAACTATGGCAACCCTCAGCAAACTGAAATGGGACCTTCTGCCACACCCACCATACAGTCCCAATTTGGCCCCAAGTAATCTCTACCTGTTTGGAAGGCTTAATCAGACATGGAAGGCATGCGGTTTGTGGATAACAATGCCGTCATCAGCAATGTTCGTGACTGGATACGCATTAAGATGCTTCCAGAACGTTGGAAAAAATGTATGGACTCTGGAGGGGAGTACTTTGAAGGGTGACATGTGCAAATAAGTATTTGACAATAAAGGATTTGGTAAAAAAAATCAGTCCCAGTCATATTTGAATGACCTAGCATATGCATCAATTTACCCAAGTTTTACTTTAATAATAATTACATCAGAATACCTGTTACATAATCTCAAAATCCAGTTTTTCACACAATACTGGTTCACAAACAAACTTCGGATTTTGCATAATTTCCACGATAATTATACTGCAAAAGACTAAAATGGCAGGAAAAAAACCACCTGTGACCAGCTTAATAGTAGACTTAGCATCTTTGTTATTTATTACTCACCTCATGAACATTATTTGAAACAGCTTCATGACTGTATAAAAACCAAATGTAAGTCAGAAGTACCACCATAGTAAAGTGATTATTATACTGAGACAAGGTTTTCAAGATGTATTAATTTCGGTTACCACACACTAGAATCGTAGCAGTGCCCCAAAGTCAACAGAATTTCTTAAAAAAAACTGTTTCACAGATAAGTGACCATTTCAGTATAATAATTTGCGACCATGTCATTACCAAAACATGAAAATGAAGTACCGTATTTCACTGCATAATCGTCACACCCTATTTTTTTTCAATCCACAATTTGGGATTGCGCTGCATTGTTGGCACATCAGATAACAAAATCAATGTTAGAGGAACAGAAGATTACATTTTGTATGCCCGTATGCAGTAAATGTTCTTAAGTGTAATTTT